>NC_065873.1:21875000-22500000 GCF_933775445.1 Argentina anserina | reverse complement strand
GAAGCTAGCCTAGGACAGGTGGAAAAGGCTCTATGGTTCTTTCTTTGCAGAATATCACTGAATGCGACATGTACAATGAAGCTTCCTAGATTGCTGTCAGTGTCGATGATATGAGAATAGTGATACCTTCTCCTGCGCAAATGTTATATGTTCACAATCTTATCTCAATGGTATGGATACTGTATTGAAAATAAAACAAAACAAAAAAGGCTAAGTATGGCAAAGAATTTGCGATGCTGGAGCAGATGCTTGCGTGTTTAGTTGAATATGTATTGTAAACATGATAATACAAAGAGAAAATGTTCATTTGCACAATTAATCTCGGAGTCGAATTAGATGAATATTTAGATTTTGAAAACTTTAGTATAGAGAAGATTTTTTTTTCTTTTTTTTATTATAAAATTGTGAGCAAACCAAAGGAAAAGAAAATCATAGACTACATTGAGGAATGCGCAGTGTGATAATGGATAATGAATGCATGAATCAGACATGGTTTCATATCTTTATCTATTTTATCAGCATACACAGACAATTTGATGGATCCAAAATCACTGAATATATACTTGACATACATTTTCATATAATATTAACCATGTAAGATTGCCATGACTACCACCACTAAATTAGAACGAGCCGTAGTCTTAATTAGGAGATATCGATACGATCTTGAGCTAGCTGTACGTAGAATTCAGTTCATGTCCTTTGAACGTACACATATAACTAGGGTTTTGTGAGAATGTAAAAGAAACACAACTTGACCCATGTCCATCGTATTAAACAAAATGGTCTTGTTAAACAAATCAAAGAACTGTAAGAACATAAAAAAATCATGGTTGATCCACATGCATTAGATCCTTAGCTGTTTAACTTTGCATCAACGCACAGCTAGTTAAGATGTTTGGAAACAATTAGGCTTAATATATTTGCATTTCCAAATCTTGCATTGGCTGTTTGGTTGACATACTCTTCTCTTTTGATTTCAGAAGAAGGAATTCAAATTTAGAATTCATATATATCATTAGAGTAATCGAGTCTCAAATTGGTTAGGAAATTGGAGAAGTATTCACTTAAACCCCTTTAGATTCTCTAGGATTTGTACTTCCTTTCAACAGAAAATATATGAATGATTTCTCTTCCGAAAAATGCATAACTTGATTATCACTCTCAAATACTTGAGTATATTTCAGTCTGTTTTCTGTGATTAGATTATTGGTAGAAGTGTAGAACAACCCACTACCACACTACCAAGCTTGTCAGCAATTTAGAAATGAGCAAGACATTAAATGGGGATTCACCCCAAGGAAAATTTGACTAAAACTAGAAGTCTAGAAGGGTGATTCCAATGAATCAGATGTATATCATGATATAATAAATTCAATATCTTGCAATGGTCGTCAGAAATTGAACCCTCCCAAGCAAACCAAGAGAAGAAAATGAGCTAATTTCTAACCATATGTGGACCAAATAATGGCAGCCCAAATGGGCAGTCTAATATACTAAATGGAAAGGACAGACTTCAAGACATCTACTACCCAACAAATTAATTAACAATCATCATAACCCAGTTTGCCACAGTATTCCCAAATCCCCACCATTAATGAAAATCAGAGACTGAAATGGCATGTATGTTAGGGACAACTAACCCAAAGCTAGGTCAGTGCTGATGTAGTCCCCCTCCTAATTTCAATTTGATTCAAACCTACATTATATATAGTAATTTGGTCAAAGATGGTAACAATTATTTAACCTCCCTTCTTGAATATGTTAGTCCAACGGTACCTTTTTTTCTTGTTGGACACTCCTTTTGTGAAATTGCATGTGGGAGTGGTTAGAGAAAGATTAAACGGGGGAAAGCTTGTGATTCTTAAGGGTAGTAGTCACCCTTTGTGGGAGCATTCTAGAATGCACCGGATCTCTGAGAGCCCAAAAGTGTTTTTACTGATGTGTCGACACGCGAGTGGCCTCTGCAGTTGGGTCCCACAGATGTTAAACCTTCAGACGTTAGAGGAATGCGCAATTTCTAATTGGTTTACTTCAGTGGCAGAAGGGGAGAAGGGGAAATGGTGATGGAGGCGGAGGAGGGGAGGGGAGAAGGGGCGGGGATAGATGGAGGGATGGGATTGGGTTTGGAGGGGAGAGGGGGGGA
The DNA here is from genome assembly GCF_933775445.1 of Argentina anserina. Taxonomy (NCBI): domain Eukaryota; kingdom Viridiplantae; phylum Streptophyta; class Magnoliopsida; order Rosales; family Rosaceae; genus Argentina; species Argentina anserina. Next base: position 22,497,854 of record NC_065873.1, on the reverse strand, counting down.
GGTTGGATTGGAGGAAGGGGGAGGAGGAGACGGGGATGGAGGCGCATGAGGTGGGGTTAGGGGGTTTGGCGGGGAGGACGGTGGTGAGGCCGGATTGGACGGAGGCGTTGATTAGGTTTTCAATCTCGTCGATGTCGGATTGGGAGGAGGGGTGGAGTGCGGCATACTGTTGGCCAACGGCAGAAGAAGACGCCGTTTAAAAAACACTACTCGGCTCTTGGAGGTCCGGTGCTCGACAGACGAAACCCCCTTTGTGACCCAAACTAAACATAACAGATAGAATATCACATAATAGTAGCAAAACAAAAATGTAAAGTACATCAAAGATGATAGAGTTTTTTTTATTTGTAACCAAGATAAAAAAAAGGATGTTAGAATTTTTGATAGCAGTAAATCAACCTCTAAGTCTTTGTAATAGAATTTTTTATGAAATCGATCTTGGATTTTTCTTTTTTAGTGGACAAACAACTCAAATGCTAGTTCTGAATTCATAAGTCAAACTTACAACTTTATACTTACAAATAGAAGACTAAACAAATGATATCAGCAAAATCAATCTTAGTTTCATGTTAAGTTGGTTTACCGCATACAATGATATATATATATATGATTTGAAAACGAAAAAAGGAACAGAGAAAGTTCTTCTTCTTGGTTTTTCAAGATTTAAAAAATGGATGCAACAGAGATTGTGGATCCAGCAAGCAATTAAAGCTACCATTCCAAACACTCTGTAAAAGATTTGAGGGGGAGGACAAGAACCCCCACCCACCATTCCACATGATGTGTTTTTTTTTTGTTATATAGAAACGTAAACCAATCTCTAACATTATCCCATTGGATGAGGAAGACTCTCACATGGCTACTTAGCATTTGACATTAGTTTAGTGAAATGAAATGTTGGGCTTATCGGCATTGTGTAAATTATGTTTGCCCTAGCCGATTTCAAATGTTGGACTCACCTATTTGTCACATATTGTAGGAGAAAGTGTTTGAACTCTCTTATATACTTAAATAGTTGCATAGCTAAAATGGGGTAATAATCACTTTTTAGGCTACATCATGTGGGGTTGTGTTGGCATAGTGGAGGAGAATAGTGGTATCAGTAATGGAGCCTTGAGAGTGAGAGATCTATCCCATCTTCTCACGTTACTACTTATCTTTTGACATTTTCTGTCATATGGTCATGGCATGAATTGGTCGGGACACTTCCTTGTACGGATATGACCTAGCAAACACAAATGCACCCATATATAATGAAATTAATGCATGAATGAAAATTCTCGAATTATAAATGATCAATCGTGATTATATACTTGTTTAGATATATCATTATTATCGTTCTAAATTAGTAATCGAATCTATCATATATTTGAATATATTGTGCAAGAGTAGTATGAAGTTTTGAACTCGCCTTTGACAAAGTGGGGTTTGAAAAAGAAGGAAGCTTTCTAGGTTGAATGATGAAACTTCAAATTCACCCTATTTATGGCCGGTGATCGTTCACTGAATAAAAATGAATTGGAGGTACGAAAGACAGGGCGGTGGGGGCAAAGCTTCGCATTCCATTCCTTGTTAGGCTCCAAAAAATGAAGATGGGGTTTTCTCCTTTTTGGTTGGAGAAGATAAGATATCAGGTACCAATTGGCATTGGCATCATGACTTTTCAACTCTGGGTTTCTGGTTTTGTTAATGATAGAATGATGGAGAAGATGATGCCGTAGAGTAAAGAGACAAGCTGGGATCCCAACTTTGATCTCATTATTGCAGAGTACGGAGCACAATAATGCAACTTGGTGCATAACAAACCCTACTGCATCATTGGACCAAAAAAAAAACCTACTGCATCAGTGAGTTCAAGTAGAGACATGGACAGGAAGAAGGAAGAAAAGAACACGAAAACTCTGAAATTTCATCTTCCATTGATGTATATGGTGTATGTACATGTTACAGTGTGATGATCGAAGAAGCCTCAAACATATGCTCTCTTTTCTTTCTCTCACTCTCGCTCACGTTTCAACCTCCGATGAGCTTGTGCACGCCGGGTTGACATTTTTTCAAAGGACTTCAAATTAGTAAGATTTACACTACCAGAAAGAAAGACAAAATACTAGTCTTTCAGACATTTGTATCACAAAACTTGCCATCCATTCGGTTTTGAACGGCTTTGACAGCAGCAACTCTGGCGGCAGTGGCAGCTCTATTTGAAGCCATGACCGCCTTGTTCACCTGATCATCCACCTGCCGCAGATTAGCAGCATTCTGTGCTGCTCTTCTAGCAGCCTGCCATTCCAGAACAAGAAAACTATGAGCCACAATAAATCCAAAACTCAAAACATGTCAAGCACCGGAGCGAACTAGACGACTAAATACCTGAACAGCTCGTACAACTGCATCGTTCAGTGGCACGAGAGGGTGCTTGAGGGTGCCACCATCCCATACGCCACATCTTGTATCGCCACTCCTGAAAATATAAACGCCGTAGCCTTGCTTCCGGCCCTCATGCCATGACCCCTCGTAACAATGGCCATTAGCAAAGTGATAGATACCAAATCCATGGATTTTGTCACCGAAATACTCCCCTGCGTACCTATCTCCATTTCTGCAACAAAGTCAAATTCACCAACTCAATCAGTTAATTTCATCATATTCAACCAGAAACCAGTCAATCTCAGTCTCATCATCTATTTTCAAACCAACCCCAAGACAGTTCATCTCCCAACTACCCAGCAATATAAAACTACAACATAAAGTAAATAATTCCCAATCAAACCTGGCCAAGAAAGTCAAATCCAAAATCTTTGACACAAATAATCCAAAAACAGAAAACCCTCCCCAAGATCACTTAAACCCAGAAACCAAAACTCCACTATTTTATCAACAATGAACAGTCCAAAACACTAACCCCACCTCAAAACAAAAAAACCCCAATTCAAAAAACAAATCCCCACCTAAAAAAAACTGCATATTCCAAATTCAAAAAAGACTGAATCTTGAAGGCGGTGAATTGTAAAAAAGAATCAAGAAAACAGACCTAAAATGGTAGCAGCCAAGTCCATGCTTGGCCCCATACTTGAACTCCCCAGCATAACAGCTGCCATCAGAGCAAGTCTGAACTCCAACGCCATGGCTCTGCCCATTACACCACTCCCCGGAGTAAGAATCACCTGTGTAAAATCTATAAACCCCATAACCATGCCTCGATCCTTGCGTATACTGACCCTTGTACCTACTCCCCCTCGCCCAGCTCTCAATTCCGTACCCATCATACTTGGCATCGATCCAATCACCCTCGTAACGGCCGTTGACAAAGTAGTTATAAACCCCGCTGCCGTTGCTCTTCCCCTTGTGGAACTCCCCCTCGTAGAAATCGCCATTGCTGTAGAACTCCACGCCCTCCCGGATTATCCGGTGCTCCTTGCGTGTCTTCGGGTTCGGGTTCGGGTCCGACCCGATGAACCACTGCACGGGCTTCGCGCTTTGTTGGGCGGCCCGGCAGATTCGGAAGCGCTTGGACTTGTCGTCCCACGAGTGCTTCATGACCGCGACGCTGTGGTGGATCAGCGACTTGTTCTTGTTCGCCAAGAAAAGCGTGACGGCCACGAACACCAGCGCCAGCAGGAGATTCTCCGACGTCGGAATCTCGTCCCGGCGGAGGTAGTAGAAGAAGAAGAATCCGAAGAAGGTGAAGATAACGACCGAGGCCACGGCCGTCAACTGCCCGCTGTTCCCGGACCGGGTCGACCCGCCCGCCCGCGGAGTCGACCCGGACAGCCGCGGAATCGGGAGCAGCAGCGACTTGGTCTTCGGCTTCTGCTCCTCCTCGTCGCCGTCGTACTGGCTGTGGTGGTGGTGGTAGTTACCGGAGGTGACGTCATCCTCGGTGAGGGAGGACATGCTGTGGAGGCTGTGAATGGAGGATCGGATAGTAGGGGAGGACCGGAGGAGCGACGACTGGGTCCTCGTAAGCTTCGCCTGGCTTTTCTGACCGTCCATTTTCTCTCTGACTCTTAACCGTCCGATCAATACTCTCTCTGATATCTCTACCTGACTAAGCGCACCACCACCTGTACCGGGAAATGGTTATCACAAGAGACTCGAGGCCGGCGGCGACATCTGACGAGCCAGAGCGGCGCACGTTAAGATGGACCCCACAGTTAGCACCGAACCCTCACAGCTGAAACAGAATGGTTTATGCGGAGAAGAATAGAAGGGAGTGTTATGACTTGTGAGTTGTGAGGGAGAAGAGTTGGGAGTTTGCCTGGAGAACTGGACCGGCCTTTCGGGCTTTTCGTTTTATTTATGCGTTGCGTTAGAGAGAGAGGGAGTCGTGTTCGACGTGGACCGTATGATCTGGATCAACGGTGGGGTATCTATTCTGGTGTGGGGCCCGCTCTTAGTCGGGGAAGATCTGGTCGTCTGTCGAGATTCGGCTCCGGCTCCTTTTCTTGCTTAACTGTGCAGGGCGGCACGTGACACTGCCACCTCACCCTCGTATAACTACTTTTAAGAACACCCCCTCACAAATCATCTAATCTATTTTAGAAGTAATTTAATTTTGTTAACTTCAAATAAGTACATGCCGTATATAATCCAACTCAAAACGTGTACCTCTCATCAATCAGTGAGTTTGTTTCAAAGTTTTCTGTCTAATTTACGGTGGTAATTGTGTCCACTACTCTTTTTAATGTCCTCAGCTTCCACAGACTAAATTTCCAACGATCGCATCACCATCGACCTTCCAAACAATATCGCCACATTCACCGACATCTCCACCTTCTAACAATCTATAAAACACTTCCTCTCCCAACACCCACCCGATGCATCATCATCAATGTCTTCCACTATTGGAGTTCTGACGTCATCGACTCCCTCTAATTCCCAAAAATCGTCTTCAACGAAGGTGGGTTCTTCTCCCACTGTGTTATGCAAAACGTCAGCCAATTTGGGCTGCGTGAAAATAGATTACGATTTTGAGCTATTCATGGTCTTTGAGTATTCCCGATTGGGTTGAATTGACAAAGTATATGAGTTGGAGTTGGAGTTTGAATTGAAGTATGGGCAGTTGGAAAACAAGAGTTTTCGGGATTGTGATGAACAACTTGTATGAGTTGGAGTTGAAGTATATATGATTATATGGTGATTCTTTTCAAGATGATTCGGGGGTGGGGGATTGGTCTATGCAATTGAGACGAAGTTATTAAGTCCTCACCAAGCAGCTTGGAGAAACTAACGTGGTGATTGAATTTGTTGGATTCAATTATTCAAGGAACACAATTACCCTTGTAAGATAGACAGAAAATTCTGAATGAAACAGAGAAGTTGATGGCAAGTACAAGTCTTGAGTAAGATTATAGATGCTAGGTACTCATTTGAAGTTAACAAAACTACATTACCTTTACATTAGAGTGAAGTATTTGTGAGGTATCGTTCTTAAAATTTTCACTTTAAGTTCTAACACTTAGGAGCTAAAATTTCACTCAGAAATTTCATCGTAAATTTGATTTTGTCACTTTAAACAGATCTTTGAAAATTCCTATTGGAATAATTATTGTGTGAAGAGTGAAGAAGAATTGGGTTTATGGGTCGAACATGTTTGGTAAGCCTCATCAAATAGCCCTTGGGCATTAGCGCCATACCCGGTAGGGCTGAAGCTGGGCCCAGCCCGAGCATCTTTCAAATAAAGTAGGGTAAGGGTTGAGCAAATGAAACCCGCCCTGGCGCTAATAGCCCGTCATATTTGGCCCGTTTAGAACATAATAATAATTTACTTTTTATTTTTATTTTTAAATATCTTTTTTATATTTTATATACAATACATTTGCAATTGATTTTGTAAACTTTATGTCTTATATTTCTATTTGTTGTGAAAAACAATAATGGCTTTTGAGTAATTTGATATAAGATATTCATATATAATCACTTAGATTTAAAGTTATAGATGTTTTAAGTTAAATCTAAGGCATATATGCATTTATAATATGATCATATACTTGTAAAAAAAGGTTTGTCTTATACTTGCAACCACATAAGTAAATTTTGAGAAAAAAAATTAAACATTATTTTTATTTTTGTTAAATAAAAAAGACCATGTTCGGCCCATTTCGGCCTTATTTAGCCATATTTGGAGGGTTGGCCCGACCCGCCATCAGCCTTGAGAGCAGGTAAAAATTTGACAATCAGAGTCCTAACCTGATCAAACTCGGCCTGGCTATATTATTTGTTGACTTAGTCAAAACCCGGCATGACCCTACTTTAAACCCTAAAATTTAGGACAGGACTTGGCCTGGCCCGGCCCGGCCCGTGATGAGGCCTAATGTTTGGTGTGGTAGATGATTAAGTATGCCAATTTTTCTTGGAGGTGTGATGCATTGGAAAAGAGTTATGAGATTCTTAACCAGTAAATTACTTTGGAATCACTTTGCAAGTTTTGCATGAAAAAGGAAAGTAATTGAGTTGAATATCTGTCACAGGTTTTCAGAACTCAGAAGTAATGTATATATTTGGGCATGGGAAAGAAATTGAAATGGCAAAAGATTTAACCACGCAATGGAAATGTTGGGCCACCCAAAGTTTAAGGAATTGGGGTTATTAACTTATTTATGGAGTTTTTGGAAAATTTCCCACTATATGTCAAGGACTCAAGGGTGTCATTGTTTCATGTACCTACAATACTTCTTATTCTATACTTCACAATTAGGATTGCTCGGTATGTATCTACTATATACCTCAAATATCAAAATATGGCTATAATGCAAGTGTGAAGTTGGTAAATAAACTCTCAACTGCGAGTTAAAACTTAAAAGGGTCTGTAAGATTCGAAGTTATGCTACTTTCTTCATTCAACATCTCCTTTTGCTTCTTGATTATTGAAATATGTTGTGAAAGGGAGAAATTGAATATTTTTAGGATCTAATATCTGTTACTTAAAATTATGACATAGTAGATAACAATCATGCGTTGATCAACAAATTAACAAGTGGACAATATGATATTTGAGAAGAGTGATTGAGTATTAAGATGCATATCAAACAAGTTCGAAACAACAAGCTAGCTGAAAATAGTGACCACCAAACACGAAAAATTATTAATATTTTATTTTTTGTTCTACGACCATTGGACATATAAAAATATAAACAACATAACATATATGTAAAAACCTAACGTAATAAAATGAGTACATCACATAAAATGAAGAATTGCCCATAAAACCAAACAACAAACAATTAGAACATGACTCTAGTAGTTTCAACTTCCAAGAGTGTATGAAATCACTATGAATAGAACAATACATGTCATCATAAAGTTTCACTCAATTAATGGAACCATTTAGGCAATTGGATCATGACGTTACACAACTTAACCTATAATTATAGCATAAAGTTATTAGGCCAAATGTCCCGTATCTTTGCTATATTCCAAGCATGATGTATGCAACTTTTAACAAATTCCTCTGTTTTTGATCTTCTTACTGGTAGTTGACGTTGTTGCAAACAAGACGAACCAGGAAAATTGTGTTTGTTTTATATACGAAAGCAATACTCTTCGAAATACTTCATTTTGAGTTTGATGTGTAATGATCAAGCAGGCCAACAGGGCACTATTTGTCAAGATTTGTAGGCTACCTGCACCACAACAAAGTTAACATGGAAAATTGTAAATCAATTAATTGGCGTCATAGTAATTAGACGGCTGCAAAGTAGTCCGGGTGTGGATGGTAATTGTGTAGTTAATAGTAGTTATCTTATCCGTGATGTGAATCATGCATATTGTCAAACAAGGCTTGTGAATTGTAGTCAAGTGTGACATACTACATAAGAATTAGAACAAGTGGTTGTGTGAGTAGCCGCAGATATTATAATTCTATCGCTTCACTGTTTGAATTGATTGGCAATGTGTATGATTAAACAGATAATTAGTACGGATGAACTTTCAATGAGAACCTTACAATAGTTGGAATCTTCTATATTATTTTTATAAAAAGATTTTTACTTGATGAACAAGTTTCTAATTTCTATTTGAAATGGGATTCTCAATCTCTTGCCATTAAGAAGAAATGGTTCCAATTGACTCAATCCATGGTCATGAGTTTTGCAAAACAAGATCGAGGAGCCTGGTCATGCTTATTTCATTCTATTATCATCAAGACAGGATATTTCAAATTGTTTTGAGAAAAAATAGGGAGTGTATCTCAATTGGTATGTGAAGATTACATTTCGAAGTGTGTCTCATACAATATCTATTGGGAATCATTCAAATTTCCAACCTTTAAAACCGCAAAATAATGATTTAAGGCCTTTGCCGGCCAACCAACAATGATATAGAACCAGAGCAGCAAATTTTAAGGTATGAGAAAGTTGAATACAAAACACGATTAACGATAGTCATGAAGTTCAAATATCGAATGTGTTGTAATTAATCTCTAGGCTTTGAACAGGTAAATATATACAAATGCATATGAATTCTTTTGATGATTGAATAATACAAAACACGATCACGTCTTGAATTTCAATCGAAAATTGGCCTATATTTCAAAGCATGTATGTTATAGCACATTCAGGATGCATGATAACACCATGACTTGATATTAACTTGAACCTAACAAATTTTTTTTAAAGAATTAAACTCATCAAGATCGTTTTGATCAACAAGTACTTGTGAAGATAAGTGATGTTGATTTATGGTGGTTTCGCCTGGTCCTGATCGATCCCGATACTTGGCTATCAACTATCACCAACTGATCAACATCCAAACAAATACTCCATAAGCCATCAGAAAATCCCAAAGATCGGATCGAAGTCACTGATTTCGGTCCTTTTAAAATTGTATTAATCAAATTGGGCGTGTCGGAGCCCTCAAAACACATTTCTTAATTAGTATATGGAAAATGATGTCTGTCCAATGATGCGTCTCAATCCTTAAACAATTGAATAGGTCTACAATATCATTCATCATGTGGTTCTATAGGACCTTAATAATCCTGGTTACTTTGAGAGGTCCCATTATATATCCATAATCCATTTATTTATGGATAGAACTTCTTATATATCTGATATGTATACACATGGATGTATGTATTACTTTTTCTACACGCATCTTGATGGCTTCATTGGCTTGATATAATCATCATTGTTTCTTGATCTCTTCTGAATATATACAAAATAAGTTGCTATTATTATCATTTTCTAGCTGGAATTGAAGGATCGATGTCGGGTCTGAGAGGCTCTCCACCACAAAAAGTTGCTCTACATGATGAAATAATTAAAATGTATACATATATAGGGGCGAACTAGAATTGAAAAATGGGTAGGGCTGATTTTTGTCCAATTTTTTTTTTAGAAAATTAAATACCTAAAAAATATATAAATAATATGTTAATTACATGTAAAAAATTAGATGAATCAAATTTGAAAATGTCTCATTTCAAGTGTATGTCCTCAACGTATAAACTATTGTCAACCACATTTTTATTATGCTTCAATGAAGTTTTTCGTAGTAACATACATATAAAAACATAATTTGAGACTATTGGACTTCAAGTTCTTTCTTCTACTTTGCACCACTTAATTCATAATCCTTATCTTCAGATGAAATCATATAACCAAGTAAACCAACCATCCATGTGATGAAGTGTTTTGAATCAAATTCAAGTACAGAAAAACATGCGTACCAATAAATTTGAGGTTTTCAGTTGAGCGCAATATGAAATCTAAGCATAAGCCTAAGTAAAAAAGAAGTCCCTTCAACAATCAAGCGCTAATTGCTGCTGAATAAAGAGGTTTTGCCTCTCGCATTTCAATCGCAAGTGACATTGGTATTGTATCGATCGTGGCTAAAGAAAGATAATGAGAAAAAAAATAGGGAGAAAATATAAATAAATTAAAATAGATTTTAGAGATAGAAAATAGGTAGACAAAGTTGTAAAGTATAAGAATATAGAAAAAAATTTGAAAGGGAAAAAAACTGGAAAGGAGAGAACAGAAGAAAAAAGGAATGAAAAAAATGGATAGAGAATATAAATAATTAATATAGAGTTTATATTTTCTCAAAATTGTAAAGTAGAAGGATAGAGAAACGTTTTTAAAAGGGAAAAAGAACTAAGAAAGAAGAGAAAGAAGAAAAAAAATGGAATGAAAAATACAAAAAGTGGGGGGAGTGGGGAATCTAACCAAGAGTCATTGGGTAGGACTAGAATTGAGAATGGTAGTTAGCCAATTCAACCAACATAGACATTTGTTATTTTAACACATATATTAGTTAATATTTGTGGTTGTTTTTCGGTAGGGCTATAGCCCCACCTGCCTTTCATGTGGTTCCGCCCCAGTAAATATATATAGCTGCATGTATTAGCTAGCCAAGCTAGGGTTATACTGTACGCTCTATTCATCGATCTTGTAGAGTTCTGTTAGATCAAAGAAATGTACGTATATCATCAAGCCACGCGATCACTTAGCTGCATGAAATGTATATATACATGTGATGATGTCTGTTAACTCCATCTCGTGGGGAGACTTTCTCGGCAAGCTTCTCCAACTTTCGGCCACCCTTCAGGTTAAACTAGAGGTGGAATCTGATCCCACCATTGCCACCTCCAACAATTGGTGGTCGGTGACCCTTAGTTCCACCACAAACGCCGGCCACGACACCTCAAAGTGGGCTTCCCACAACGGCCAAGCCACTATTTTCACTGTTGCAATCTCCCACATGATATGTGGTAAAACAGACACACTTCCCAAAGTCTATAAAAGACTAGAGACCATAATCTTTCAAAATAGTTAATGAATTTTAAGTCTTTAACCTACTCCTTAAGAGTCTACTAACTTAAGTATCAGAGAGTCATAGGCCGGCACCTCACCGGTCTTGACCTCTAATCCAATTTTATCTTAATAGACCTTGGGTGGAACGATGACTCAGACGGAAGTTGTTTGACAAGACATCCGGCTCACGGATCTGGTTCATAACAATGTCTGAACGAGTTTGTCTTTTAGGTTCATATCCAGATGAGTAAGGAAATTGTTAAGCTCAAGTACATGTTAGGGTACTCGCATTCAAGGTTCTGCCCTAGCTTTTTCAGTTGGAGACCAATGTATCGTATAAGTTTCCACAGCTGTAGTTGTAAATCCGAATGAGGAAAAAGGCAGGCCAGGGAAACCACACACACACATATATATAATCGTTAGGATTGGTTCAAGTTGCCGAGCTCGATCGACTGTGGTGGTCCATTTGCAAAACTCTTAACAGTTTGATTAGGGCAGGCAGCAGGGACCTAGATATGTTGTTGTTCCGTACTCTCATCACTCACAAAACACTGCTAGCTAGCTTTGCCATAGGTTGAAGCTATAAGTTTTCATAATTGAACCTTTTTCTATCTACATGGAGGAGGAGTCTTTGTCACAGCTCAGAAAGCTTGTGATATCTATATTATTATGGTCCAAACTGATCAACATTTAACACCTGATCATATATAGAAACCCAGCTAGCACTGCTGGTCCAGCAGCACACTACTAGCGAAACGGCTATAGGGCACAACCACTTTTCCGTGCCCATTTAGCATATAGAGGACATAATCGATACACATTGGTGTATGGGGACCAAAAACCTGTCCAACCCTATTTCTACCATCTTCATTTGTGATTTTTGCAATTTGGGTACTGTTTTTTGTGTTTGTTGCACCCTTAGGTACAAACATTCACGCCCTCTTTATTTTCCTTTTTGACATTAAATAGTAACCAATGTACAATATATCTTATAGTAAGATCTTCTACTGTACCTTTTATATGTGCCCAATTGGTACAAATTAAAGAAAAAAAGTTGGATTTGAACAAATTTTATTCCTCATTCGTATTTTTCTTATTATGAAATACATTGTAGGTTCATACATTTGATATATTTCGTTTTGTTCCGTCTTTGAAATACATGTATTTTTCTTCTGCCAATAGCCTCTCCGATCAACCCTCAAGTCTACTCCACCGGAGCCAACTAATATTCTTCCTCCGCCACCTCCTCTTTTTCTTCCGGCAACTCCCAAAACCTAGTTTCGGAATCTCCTCTTTTTCTTCCTCCTCTAAAACCCAAATCCATATTTGCCCATATCAAAGATCAAGATATTAGATTTATTATACGGTTACACACAAATCACAACTTTACAAGAACAAAATTGATATTAAAATAAATAATAAAATAATGAAACAGAAAGGTATGAGAAGTTAGTGGTGACTTGGCTGCCGTATTTGCCGAGAGTGGTGTAGGCTTGTTGGATTCCATTGACGAGGCCAAACAAGCTCTTAAATCTCATATTGGTGGGTTCAAATCAGAGTGATCTAACAGGTCTAGAAGGTCTGTTCTTCTTCCATTTCGCCTACTTCCCACCTTTCCCTTTGAACCCATCGAGGTTATTATCTACACAAAATCATAATTGGATAGTCAATCCAACAAAAACTATAAGAGATGAAAACCTATACAAGAGAAGAGATGTGGATTTGAGTGGGAAGAGATAAGGGTTGGTGATACCAAAAAGATTCCGATAGATCCGAGAATATATTACTTTGGGGCACGGCTATGTTTTTGGTGGGTTTAGTTTTCAATTTTTTTTGAATTCAGGTGGGTTACATACGGGCACGACCATGTTTTTGTTTTAACTTATTTTAGTTTTTCTTGGGTAGCATTTGCTCATGGACGATCAAAGCTTTATTACGTAAAATTATAAAAATAAACTTTAAGGATGTGATACAATTAGTTGGGGGAATCAAAACTATGTGTTCTCCGTTGTCCGACTGAAGATGTCCGTAGCAAAAATATGCATGGGCATATATAGTTAAATAAAATATGTATGTGAATGGAGCGATGATGGGAAGAAATATTACTAAATAAAACAATGACAAAGTCACTTAGGGACGGATATTGTACCCATGACCGATTTCTAACAATTATTGGGATATATCACAATATACAAATATTATTTAATCATCCCGTGCCCAATTTTTTACCATTTAGCTACGGACATTAAAAGTATCAGTTGTTGAAACTCAACTTTATGAAAGATATATGCACGGATGTTGAAGACCCGTTGGAAAACCAATCCCTTATTATAAATTGGGTATGGTATTAGAAAGTATCCGGGTCAAAATTGTTACTTTCCCTCATATGGATACCGATACCGTACCCAAGTCTTTATTTTGCCACTGCCATCCTTCATCTGTCCCCATGTAGTAAATAGGCAACGGGAAAACATGTCGTCGCCATTAGGTCTGTACCCTTTACTCTTTTCACTAGTAGTGGCAGCTTGAATCTTGCTAGCTAGTTATATAAAGCTTGGAAGCTTATTTGATGCCCTTATATATGGTAGGGGTAACTTAGATATGATGAGTTAGATCGAACTAATTCAAACTCCAAATGCTTTAAGCGGTTAAAACAAATTAAGCTCGAGTGTTAATGTTGGAGAACAGAGAGGGTTTTAATTGTTACATGTATAGCGGAGCTATGTTGAATTGATCTCAAACTCAGTTACGTTCATTTGGTTTTCGATCAGCCACGCCTTCATGAAGTACATCACCAAAAGATGCGTCGAAAATTGTAATTACGGCCGGACCTATATATATCAACGTGGTTTATATATCCTCATGATGGTTGAGACTTAAAGACGATAACAAATTAACAATGAATGAGCTCGAGGCTCTGATTAGCAACCAACATTAAATTCAGAAAGCAAAACTATGTGCTATGAATTATGTCCAAAAAGACATATAATCGTAAACATCGATCATTAAGTTCAGAAAGTAAACTAACTATGAGCTAATACAATACAAATAATTAATCCTAAACATTAGCCTCTACTTGGTTCTCAAGATCACCTCTTTGTTCTTCATTCTCCCTTGACATCTCCTCGAGGGATTTCCCCTTAGATTCAGGAACCAAGAACGTAAACAATAACCCTATGGTATTGATCACTGCAAGTACTAACAGAGAATTCTTCATCCCAATTCCAGCCGGGAACCCTGCATCAGCCTTAGCCTTGTCTTGATTCTGCGACGCATACAAGAACCCAAAAGCCCCGACAATTGCACCCGCCTTGCCGAAAGCCGCCGAAATTCCGTGACAAGTGGACCGAAACCTTGCTGGAAAAATCTCAGCCGGCACCACAAATGTGGTGCTGTTAGGTCCGAAATTGGCGAAGAAAAATGTCAGTGCATAAAGCGCTATAAACCCAATATTGTTAGCCGGCATACTCCAATGGTGGTACCCAATTCCCAAAACAAACATGAATACAGTCATGAAAAAGAACCCAATCAGCTGAATACGGAACCGTCCAAAGTGCTTGCGATCGATCAAAGCCACAGTGAACCAATAGCCGGGAACAGTACCACAAAGAGCAATTAGGGTTTGTGCCCTAGCAATCTTGAAAAGCTCATCAAGGGCACTCATCGACTTTGCAGCGGGCAGCCATCCCACGGCGCTGAAAATATCCTTCTGGAACAGATTTTGGCTGTAGTAAGCAATGTCTAGTAAGAACCAACAAGCCGATGTTCCCAGTAAGTGCATTCCATGTCGCCTCATGAACTCCTTGGAAAACAGACCAAAAGACTTCGCCTTGCTCTGCACTACTATCTGCTCCTCCTTGATTTCGACGTTTAAAACTTTGGACATGTCTTCACAAGCTTTGGTTCCATCCTTGGCCACCAAGGCAGTATAGCGAGGGGTCTCCGGCATTTGTCTTCTCCAGTAATAAGTAAGGCCCGCCGGAAGAGCACCGAACATGAGAATAATCCTCCATACGTAGTCGACCTGAGAAGGGATGGATTCGATGTGGTTCTCAGCGTAGGGTTGCGCCGGATAAAGCTCGCGGAAGATAGCTGATACTACGATCGCCACCATTCCTCCAGCCAAAATCCCAAACCCTTGCATGGCAAAGACGGCGGCAATAAATGCACCACGGGTTTTCTTGTTGGAATACTCTGCCATGATGGTAGCAGAGAGCGGGTAGTCACCGCCGATGCCGAAGCCGAGCCAGAATCGGAAGAAGCAGAGGGTGGCCATGACGGAGTTGGGGGTGCTTCCGAAGGAGAGTCCAGAGCAGATAGAGCAGCCCACCATAAGCATTAGGGTTATGCCATAGACGCGTTTGCGGCCGAGCTTGTCACCAAGCCACCCGAAGAAGAGTTGGCCAGCGAGGGTGCCGCAGAGAGCTACTCCATTGACGGCAGCAGCCAAGTTAGGAGGGAGGCTGCCGGGTTTAGAGGACCCCGGAAGGGTGTAGTAGATGCGGCCGAGGAGTTTGGTGACGAGGGAGATGCAGAAAAGGTCGTAGGAATCGGTGAAGAATCCCATGCCGGAGATGACCACTGCCCTGAAGTGGTAGAATTGTGTTTTCGCGGCATCAAGCATGGAAAGAACTTCCAGCTGCTGCGGCTGGTCATTGTCATTGGCCATGTCTGAGCTTTTGTGTTTCTCTCGATATCACTCTCTCTGATTATGTTGTTGGAGGTTGTAGGTTGTGATTAATATATAGCGTTTAAGGGAAACAAATCCAAGTACAGCTCTGATCAAGAATTCTTCTCATACATTGACACTGAGAATGAGGAGAATATTCCTAGAATGTATGATTCCTAGTTAATCCTAATCAACTTCTGATACAAGGAAAGTAAATTAACCAAATAGACCCTCTATTACACACTAGAGGGAAAATGAAAACTTGGAGTAACAATACTAGAACTGATATTGTACTAAAGTAACTAGTTCTAAGAATTTTATTGTACAATGTTGGCACACGAGTAATTTACTATATACTACCCGGTGCTTCCTGTTCACCGTCGGTGTACTGTTCCTAAGAATAAAATTACGGTTCTACCCTCCGTTTTCTGCTAATTGCGGTCTTGCCACTCGCTCAGAGATAAAAGCCCAAGTGATCTACACGTGTCGTAACAGGTCGATTCCTGAAGTTTCTCGCCCACTCTCTCTCTCTCCCTCCCTCCCTCTCCTACTTTTCTCAAATTTCTCTCGCTCTCCCTTGCTTCGTTCTCCAGCTTGGGGCTTCTAAAACCAATCTGGGTTGCGATGGTTTTAAACCTACAAAGCTCGCGAGGGATCCATACGACGTCGTCAAGCAACATGGACCTATCACCATCCCTGATACTACGCCTCAGGCCAATGTTATGCGGTCCCCCCTCTTGAATCCCCATTTTAGATTTGTGATTCAAAACCCATTTGAGTTTTCATGGTTGTGAGACTCGAGTAATTCCAGAATTATTTTGCTATATTATAAAACTACAAAATCCTTTTGAAATGGATTTGAATTTTGATCCTGCGTTTCTTCTCTCTGCTATTAATTGGCTATAACTGGAATTTGGAAGAGGTGTGACTGGTTTATTTGTTTTTAACGCATAAGTTTCCTACTGTACGGTTGGATACTTGGATTGTTGGTCGAAGCTATGTACCTTTGGTTTGTATTCGATTTGGAGAATGCACTGTTTGTTCCTGTTAGAAGTTAGGTAATCTTTCCTCTTACTTTCATTTGCCTCTACAAATTCGTTAGTAGTATGATTTGCTAATTCAATTTTGTTGGTTTGTTGTTTTAGCCTTTCGTTCCTTCTTTGCCTTTTGGATTGAAATAGTAATAAAACTTAATTAAATCAGGTTATAAAAGTTAGCAAACCTGGACTAGGTTATGTATGTAGTGATGAGTACAACAAGTGTAAGTGGAATAGATCTTTAGATATGGCTGAAGAGTTCATCCATAGATACTTGCACTTAGGGGTGGGCACGGGACGAGATGGGACGGGAAATGACTC
The DNA here is from genome assembly GCF_933775445.1 of Argentina anserina. Taxonomy (NCBI): domain Eukaryota; kingdom Viridiplantae; phylum Streptophyta; class Magnoliopsida; order Rosales; family Rosaceae; genus Argentina; species Argentina anserina. Next base: position 22,481,073 of record NC_065873.1, on the reverse strand, counting down.
ATCCCACGTCCCGTCCCACTCTTTTGAATCGGGGCGGGATCGGGACGGGACAAGGGTTTTTAAGAATGCATCCCACTCGGGATTAATCCCGGTTGGGACGGGACGGGACGGGACAAATCCCACCTTCCTATGAAGTTAAATAAAAACCTATATTTTTACTTTTTCATAACAAAGTAACATTCAATAATAATTTTAACAAAAAAATGCATATTATTTTCAAAATATTATAATTTACCATTATTATTTGAGTTGATATAATTTTGGAGTTATTAAGAACATAAATTAGTTTCATTTTGATACAAATATATAAGAATGTTTAAGTTTTCATTAAAGGTGGGAAGGGACGAAGCGGGATAAAAATTATTCGTCCCACGTCTCATCCCACCATTATGAAACGGGACGGGATCAAGACGGGATGAACGTTTTTAGACCTCCGTCCAGTCCCGTCCCTATAAATTTCGGGACGGGATCGGGATTTCTGTTTTTTATGCCCACCCCTACTTGCACTAAAAGGTTGTTCCTGTGATGTAGGCATCTTGGATCAGTAAGACTAGATTTTTTTCCCTTTTACTATAAAGTAGATTAAGAGCAGAGTTTCCAATTTCTAGATGTCTATGCTTCTTTCTATGACTCAATTATTGACTAGAGTTGTCTTTCATCATATCAGTTTTTTCTGAGTATTATAGTGTTTAGTTATCTAATGTAGTTTGTACCTAGGTACTTTTATGGTCAGCATTTGATACAAGATTGTTAGATCAATTTTGGACATATCACATATTATATGATTATCATATTTAATGTCATAATCTATTTATACATGGAAACAAAGATAGTATCAAATCTAGTTCCTAATGATTTCGTGTATTATATCATTATGGTAAGGAATCCTAATTTAAGTCTAGAAGCAAGACTACAAATCAGTATTGAATCAGGAATCTAAATAAGATGACTTAACTTACAAGATGTCTTTAATGGAAGGGCTCTTAAGGGTTAAATATTCTCTATATATAAATGGTAAACGTCTCTGTTATCACTACGAGTTATTTGCGTGAGTTTCTGTCCATTGAGAAAGCAAAGAGTAGTGACTAACGGAAGACCTTGCCTAGCACCTTGTGACTTTGGATTAAGGCACAATGGATCACGGTGTCGTCGTTCATGAAGATGGTAAGTTAATCTCATTTACTAAGTTAACGATTAGTTGTTATGCATATAATCTTTGGTTTTGTACTCATATCATATCATGTAATTTAATTTACATATGGTATCAGAGCAATTATGAGCACAAAATTTTTCAGTTTTGCATAACTAAAAATCGGTTTTAGATTTTAACAAAAAAAATGGTGTACTTGATGGTCGCGAGTGTCACTGATGGTCGCGAGCGTTGCTGAGGATTGCGAGCGTTAAGTAGGGTCGCGAGCGTTACTACTGAGAAATTTTACTTTACGGGTCGAACCAGTTGCAAACACGCGGATCCGGTCTCAACCAAATCCGAACTCAAGAACAACAACCCAGAAAATTTTTAGCCGTTGTGTTTTTCACAACGTTGAGTTTCTGGATTTGGGAAGACGACTGGATCGAAAGCGATTGAGACCTTTACGTCTCTTACGGAATTCATAACCCAAATTGCTACGGATTAAGAAGACCAAAGGAAATTGCTGCTAATTCAAAAATTTGTTCTATGCTTCCGCTACAAAAACTGCAGTAAATTTGGGGAAAAAACAAAACAAGTTTTTCCTTAAAGGTTTTCCGATTTCAATTTAAGCAGATTATACGAAGTATATATATATATATATATATATATAAGAACCCTAGAGCACACCCGGCGTGCATATAAGAGTAGCTTAGAGACTTGGATTGTGGTTGACGTGTAGTTCCTATATGGCTGGGAAATTTAATTTTCTATGCAAATATATACTCTATGGTTGAATTGAATGAATTGAATGATTGCATTCTATGTGTGTGCTGTAATTGATGGACAATGTATGCATAAGTTTAAAATCTCTTAATTTTATACATTATAAAAGGTTTGCATGGCATAGAGCTTAGTTTTGTTATAAAGATTACCTGGGTAGAAAACAAAGTTATAAGCTCAAAATTGGTTTGTGGTTTCCTGTTGGTATAATTGAACATATTGCACAAAGCATTCTTCTTTGATATCTGCAGGGAATTTTCAAGATAACAAACTGAAAAGTTGTGTTATGTGTTTTTAAATTCATATTTTATTCTTCCAAAGAAGTGATTAAAATATGATTTTAGAATACAGACAACAATAAGCATATTTGATGAAAATAAATTCGGATACTTGGAATTAGATCTTCTGTCTAAAGATGTTGATTTGATTCTTTGGATAACATGTTTTTATCTTGTGTGGCTTATTGAAAAGAATTACAGGATGTTAAATAATTGCTCAAAAGTATTGCTTAATGTTGATTAAAGTTATGGATTGAATTATATGCAAGTATATGACTGCGTTGTTTTATGGTAATTTTTTTTTATTTTATGCTTGTCTTGACTGGCATTGTATGACAAAACAGAAAACATTGAAAGCTAAGAACTCATAAAATTTTATTTTGCTCTTTAGGTAGCACCTACCTCACCTTCAACAGTGTTTTAATGCTTACTGGGTCAAACTTTAGAGCTTGGAAGGATTCTGTAGAAACCTATATCACCATGAATAATAAGATAGGCTATTGTTTTCAAGAGGATAGACCTGAAACTCCAACAGAAGATGATAAAACCACAGTCAAAGCTAACTATAAGAAGTTGATGCATTCAAACATGATGGCTAAGAATGTTATTAGGCAGTCTATGTCTAAAAACATTAGAGGATGTGTGGCTGAGCCGGAATTTGCTACTGATTTCCTGGAGGCTGTGTCAGCTAAGTTCAAGGAGAGTGAGAAAGCTGAGATAGCTAGGCTAAACGAGGAATATCATAGCCGGCAATACTCAGGAACTAGAGGAGTCAGGGAGCATTTGTTAAAGTTGATTAATATCAATAATAGGCTTAAAGAGATGATGGTGGGAGTACAGGACACCTTGCTGGTGCATCATGCACTGGACTCACTCCCAAGCAGTTTTGATCATCTCAGGACTAGCTATAATGCTTAAAAGGAAAACTGGACTCTAGATGAACTAATAGCCATTTGTTCTGATGAGGAGGAGAGGATTAAGAAGCAAACCCCAACCATTTACCTGCTTGAAAAGCCTAAGAAAAGGAAGTCACATCCACAAAACAAGCTTAAGCCTAACAAGATCATCTCTAAGACATCAGCAACCACATGAAAAATGATTGTATTGGCTATAAGGCTTGGCTAGCTAAAAATGGTAAGATTATTTCTAATACAGTTTTTTCTTTAGAAGTTAATCTTGTTAATGTCAATCCACAATCTTGGTGGATTGATTTCGGGTCACCTATTCACATAACTAATTCCTTGCAGGGGTTCAAAAGGACCAAGACTCCAAGAAGTGAGGATGTTAGCTTGCGTGTTGGAAACGGGATGAAGGTGGCAGTAAAAGCTGCAGGATGTCTTAGGCTTGATATATGATCTAGAAAATTTCTAGTTTTGAATAACGTTTATTATGTACCTTCCATGAGAAGGAATTTAGTTTCAGTTTCTCAATTGGTTAAAGCTGGATTTAGTTTTTTGATTGAAAATAAAGGAATTCTTATTTTCCGAAATAAAGAGCAAATTGGTTCTGGTGTGATGTTGGATGATCATATAAAGTTAAATTGTTTAATATCTCAACAAGATATTTCTTTTGTTGAAACAGATAACACTAAAAGTACTAGCACCTTAACTGGTGTTAAGAGAACCAGGAACAATGAAAAATCTGCATATTTATGGCATAGAAGATTAGGCCATGTATCCAAAGAGAGACTGAAACTATTAGTAAGGAACAACATTTTAAACGAATTAGACTTTTCAGACCTTCATGATTGTATTAAATGTTTTAAGGGTAAGATGACAAACAAACGGAAAAAGACTTCAGTAAGAAGTAAAGAGTTGTTGGAACTCATACACACTGATATCTGTGGTCCATTTAAACACCAAACTATCTGTGGAAACGTGTATTTCATTACATTCATTGATGATTTCTCTAGATACGGTTATGTTTCTCTACTCTTAGAAAAATCACAGGCACTTAAAGCCTTTCAAATCTATAAGGCTGAGGTAGAGAATCAACTAGAGAAAAAGATCAAAACAGTAAGATCAGATAGAGGTGGGGAATTTTATGGAAAATATACAGAAAAATGTCAACAAAAGGGTCATTTTGCCTTGTATCTGCAAGAGCATGGAATTAAAGCTCAATATACAACATCTTATAATCCCCAACAAAATGGTGTTGCAGAGAGAAAGAATAGAACCCTTCTAAATATGGTTAGGTGTATGATGTGTACTACTGGGTTGTCAAAATTCCTTTGGGGAGAGGCTTTAAAAACTGTAAATTATATTTGCAACAGAACACCAAGTAAAGCCATAGAGAAAACTTCGTTTGAATTATGGTGTGGTAGAAAACCAAGTCTTTTTCATTGTCATGTATGGGGTTGTCAAGCTGAAGCTCGGATTTATAATCCAAAAATGAACAAGCTTGATGAAAAGTCTGTTAGCTGTTATTTCATAGGTTATCCAGATAAATCTAAAGGTTACAAGTTATATTCTGCTAAACACTCACCCAGAATTTTTGAAACTCATCAAGTAAAATTCATAAATGAGAAAATTCACAATACAATTTATGAGGATTTATCCTCAGACTTTGAAGAACTTGTGATGGATGAGGATTTAGCAAATACATTACCTTTTGATAATGATAATGAATTAGCAGATGACATCATTAGAGAAAATCAAGATGCAGATGATCAAGAAATTGATCAAGGAATGCAAATTGACAATCCAGAAAACAATATAGTTGTTTAGAATCCTCCCATTGCTGCAGTGGCACCTGTAGCAGAACCTAATCTAATTCCACAACCTCCACAACCTCAAAATAATTCAATTCCGGCTCTTCCTCAAAATCCTATGCTTAGAAGATCCGAAAGAGCTAGAAAAGCAAAATTTGGGGGGGAAATTGTCCTTACATTGTCAGTTATCTAACTGAGGCAGACGTAATAGAAGATTGTGCAGAAGACAATGATCCAACAAATTTTGTTCAAGCTACAGAATGTGTTGAGTCAGAGAAGTGGCAAGAAACTATGAAATCTGAAATTGAGTCAATGGAGAAAAATGGAGTTTGGAAATTAGTTGAAGCTTATCCAAAACAGAAAGCAATTGGCTGCAAGTGGGTTTACAAAACCAAGAAAAATGCAACATGAAACACTGAAAGATACAAGGCAAGGTTAGTTGCAAAATGATTTACGCAGAAAGAAGGCATAGACTACACTGAGACTTTTTCTCCAGTTTCTTGTAAATATTCTTTTAGGATTATTATGGGGTTAGTTGCACACTATGATATGGAGCTACACCAAATGGATGTCAAGACAGCCTTCTTAAATGGAGAGCTTGATTAAGTGATCTACATGAAACAACCAGAGGGATTTATTAAAGCATGGAATGAGAATTTGGTCTGCAAGCTGAAAAAATCAATTTATGGACTCAAGCAAGCCTCCAGGCAATGGTACAAGAAATTTGGCTCAGTGATTTCCTCTTTTGGATTCACTGAAAATCTAGTTTATGAGTGTGTTTATTTAAAAACAGTTGGAGAACAATTTATTTTATTAGTATTATATGTTGATGATATACTTTTGGCTAGCAGCAATCTAAAATTGCTAAAAGATACCAAAAGCTTTCTATCAAAGAATTTTGACATGAAAGATCTAGGTGAAGCATCATATGTACTAAGGATTGAGATTAAAAGAGATAGAGCACATAAATTGTTGGGATTGTCCCAAGAAAATTACATTTCTAAAGTTTTGAAGAGATTTAGTATGGAACAGTGCTCTGGAGGAGAAGTTCTAATGTCTAAAGGTGACAAGCTCATAAAAGGTCAACAGCCACAAACTAAAATTGAGAAGGAGAACATGAAGTCAAAGCCTTATGCAAGATTAGTTGGAAGCCTCATGTATGCTCAAGTTTGCACAAGACCTCACTTAGCTTTTGCAGTTGGGATGTTATCAAGGTTTCAATCTAATCCAGGTTATGAACACTAGGTTGCAGGGAAAAAGGTGTTGAGGTATCTACAGAAGACAAAGAATCACATGCTAGTTTACAGACAAGTCAAGGATTTGAAGGTTATTGGATTTTCAGATTCTGATTTTGCAGGGAATTATCTTGATTCAAAGAAGTCCACTTGTGGATACGTGTACATGCTAGTAGGAGGAGCTATTGCTTGGAAAACCATGAAGCAGACATTGATCACAACCTCAACCATGCAAGCTGAGTACATAGCAGTATATGAAGCAGTGTGTGAAGGGGTATGGATAAAGAATTTTCTACAGCAGACTCAAGTACTCAATCACATTGTGGAAGACAAATTGGAAGTTTTTTGTGACAATGAGGCAGCTGTGTACTTATGCAAGAACAATAAGAGATCTAGCAATTTCAAGCATATATATTTAAAGTATTACAATGTTAAGGAGAGGGTTAAAAGGGGTGAGTTAGTGGTTCTAAACATAGATACAAACTCACAACTAGCTGATCCTTTCACAAAAGCATTACTAGTTAAAGTGTTCAAGAAACACATAGAGAGCATAGACATTTTGCCTAACTTAGATGCTTGAGGTCAGTGGGGGCTAAGTCCAGTAGGACCAAACTAAAATTTATAAGTTTTCGAGTTCTTGTTTTAATTATCCTTGTGATAACAGTTTTCTTTGTTTTAAATAAATTCTTGAGGTATGTCAGAATTATTATGTCATGCTGCAGATTTACATTAGTTTCTGAAAAACTTACACAACTAAGTTACAGTTGTATATAATACTTGCATATCAGATGACTTTAATCATGTCTAGCATGATGATATGGTTCAAGGAAGTTATAAAGTTATTGGTGTCCAGTTTATTGCTTGAAGTTCTGGTTTTAGAACATACGGTAGGACTTGAAGTATATATATATTCTATACTTGTTAATACACATTATATATATATCTCAATACTGAGGTTTTGGACATATGTATTTTGCAGGAGCTTATGTTGTAGCAAAGAAACTCTGCATTTTTGTTAAAGTGTAACTCGTTTCTTGTTCTGCATAAGTAACTGCAAGGTGACCATGTTGTGATGAGATTTTTGATTCAATTGTTTCTGGCGCGCACTACAGTAGGTAGTATAGTTTCTGACATTACATGAACTTGATTTTCATAAACCGGAAGTGATTGTCCAAGTAGGAGATTGTTAGATCAATTTTGGACATATCACATATTATATGATTATCATGTTTAATGTCATAATCTATTTCTACATGGAAACAAAGATAGTATCAAATCTAGTTCCTAATGATTTTGTGTGTTATATCATTATAGTAAGGAATCCTAATTTAAGTCTAGAAGCAAGACTACAAATCAGTATTGAATCAGGAATCTAAATAAGATGACTTAACTTACAAGATGTCTTTAATGGAAGGACTCTTAAGGGTTAAAGATTCTCTATATATAGATGGTAAACATCCCTGTTATCACTACGAGTTATTTGCGTGAGTTTATGTCCATTGAGAAAGCAAAGAGTAGTGACTAACGGAAGACCTTGCCTAGCACCTTGTGACTTTGGATTAAGGCACAATGGATCACGGTGTCGTCGTTCATGAAGATGGTAAGTTAATCTCATTCACTAAGTTAACGATTAGTTGTTATGCATATGATCTTTAGTTTTGTACTCATATCATGTAATTTAATTTACAAAGATTACTAGATAGATTGTAGGCCTCATCATTTAGCCCGCGGACCCGAAAAGCCTGCGGAGGCCCGCAAGCTCGACGGCCTTTTACCCGGCCCGGCCCGCGAGAAAGCCCGCCAAAGCCCGCTTCCGTGGGTAGAGGGCCGGGCTTAAATTAGAGTTGTGAAACCCGGTCCGGCCCGTGGGACCGGCCCGCTAAAAGCCCGCAAGGCCTGGCCCGTAAAAGCCCACCAAATAATAAAATCTTATACATACATATTTTATTAGGTTTAGAATAAAACTATTGCATTATGAAGCAACTATATTAAGGAAACTTCTTGGGATCGATCGACACTAGTCGATATGATCGGTATATATATTTAGTGACCCTGTAAAAATTTCATCCAATTTGGAACTCGTTTGACCGTCGGAATTTCCGGTAAACCGAAAACAACACTAATATGTCATAAGGGAAGACCAATTACCAAAATGCGAACATCAAAAGTCATTTGCATATCTGAAATCACCTAATTTTTGTCACCGATTGTGTGCGGTCGCACCAAGGAAATTCATTTGGCAAAGTCCCGGTCAATGAGGATTTTAATATGTCAAAACGCATTTTTCTTTGTTGACTATATATACGGACGGTCAAACAATATCCAAAACGGACGAAATTTTTACGGGTTCCCTAAATATATATACCGGTCACATCTACTGGTGTCGATCGACCATATTTCGAACTAGAGTTATTGATCGCCGAAGCGTCTACTAATGTATCATAACCATTATATTAGGTTTATATTAAAACTATCGCATTATGAAGCGACTATATGAAGAAAATTGTTGGAATCGATCGACACCAGCCGATGTGATTGGTATATATATTTAGTGACCCTGGAAAAATTTCATCCAATTCGGACTTCGTTTAACCATCGGAATTTTCGGTAAATTGAAAACACCACTCATATGCCCTAAGGGAGGACCTATTACAAATATGCGAATGCTGAAAGCGGTTTGCATATATGAAATCACCTAATTTTTATTACCTATCTTGCGCGGTCGAACTTAAGAAATCTATTTGGAAAATCCCCGGTCAATGAGGTTTAAATATGTTAAACGCCTCTTTTTTAGTTGACCGTTGGTACGAACGGTCAAACCATGTCTAAAACGGACGAAATTTTTACGGGTTCCCTAAATATAGATACCGATCACATCTACTGGTGTCGATCGACCATATTTTGAATTGGAGTTTTCGATCACCGAAGTGTCCACTAATGTATTATAACCTTTATATTAGGTTTATACTAAAACTATCACATTATGAAGTGACTATATGAAGGAAACTTATCGGAATCGATCGACAATAGCCGATCTGATTGGTATATATATTTAGTGACCCTGTAAAAATTTCATCCAATTCGGACTTCGTTTAACCGTCGGAATTTTCGGTAAATCGAAAACACCACTAATATGCCCTAAGGAAGGACCTATTACAAATATGCGAATGCCGAAAGCTGTATGCATATATGAAATCACCTAATTTTTGTTACCTATCGTGCGCGGTCGAACTGAAGAAATCTATTTGGCAAAACCCCGGTCAATGTGGTTTAAATATGTCAAACTGCCTCTTTTTTAGTTGACCGTTTGTACGAACGGTCAAACCATGTCCAAAACGGACAAAATTTTTACGGGTTCCCTAAATATATATACCGATCACATCTACTGGTGTCGATCGACCATATTTTGAATTGAAGTTGTCGATCGCCGAAGTGTCCACTAATGTATTATAACCTTTATATTAGGGTTATACTAAAACTATCACATTATGAGGTGACTATATGAAGGAAACTTATCGGAATTGATTGACACTGGCCGATGTGATTGGTATATATTTAGTGACTCTGTAAAAATTTCATCCAATTCGGACTTCGTTTAACCGTCGGAATTTTCGGTAAATCGAAAACACCACTAATGTGCCATAAGGGAGGACCTATTACAAATATGTGAATGCCAAAAGCCGTTTGCATATATGAAATCACCTAATTTTTGTTACCTATCGTGCGTGGTCGAATTGAATAAATCTATTTGACAAAACTCCGGTCAATGAGGTTTAAATATGTCAAAACGCCTCTTTTTTAGTTGACCGTTGGTACGAACGGTACAATCATGTCCAAAATGGACCAAATTTTTATGGGTTTTCTAAATATATATACCAATCACATCTACTGGTGTCGATCGACCATATTTTGAATTGGAGTTGCCGATCGCCGAAGTGTCTACTAATGTATTATAACATTTATACTAGGTTTATAATAAAACTATCACATTATGAAGCGGCTATATGAAGGAAACTTCTCGGAATCGATCGACACCATCCGATGTGATCAATATATATATTTAATGATCATTTTAAAATTTCATCCAATTCGGACCTCATTTAACCGTCAAAATTTCCGGTAAACCAAAAACAACACTAATATGCCTTAAGGGAGGACGAATTACCAAGATGCGAATACGGAAATTTGTTTACATATTTGAAATCACCTAATTTTTGTCACCGATCGTGCGTGGTCGCAAAGAGAAAACCATTTGGCAAAGCCCCGGTCAATGAAGTTTTATTATGTGAAAACGCCTCTTTTTTTTGTTGACCGAAAATTCCGACGGTTAAACGTGGTCCGAATTGGATGAATTTTTTACACGGTCTCTAAATATATATATATATATATCACATATATTGGTGGCGATCGACAATATTTCGAAACTAGAATTTATTTGTGACTTTTGTTTTAGAATATTTTCTAATAATTATTTTATTGTTTCGAACCCTTAAATTAGAGTATTATATTATTTTATAATACAAGCCCGTAAGGCCCGCAAAAGCCCGCAAAGCCCGACTTAGGTGGGCGGGCTTGAATCTTCGTATTTTTGAAAATACCCGACCCACCACTTATTTAAATTTATTAAGGCCCGGCCCGGCCCGTTGACGAGCCCTAATAGATTGAGTTAAATCGATTCTATGACTGTTATTACTGATTTAATCTCTAAATTTTGATATATGGTCTGTCTATAGAATACTTTTTTCATCATTTTAGCATTATGACATTTTATATTTACTTTATTCTACTCTCTTTCTTCTATGGGTATCAAGGCACGTCTCTGATGAAATGAGTATACTCCAAAATTGGTATTTAGTACTGTATATATGCAACTTACAATAGTGAATATTGTAGCTGGAAAAGCACACTAAATGTGCAAAAATAACAATGCAACTGTATTTTTTTTTCTCAGTTGATCAATGAAATAGTTGAAGTAAGACTGATGTGCTGATGTTCTCAAGAGAGATCTTGGTTGTTGATTATTGTTTAGCTTCTACTGAAAATGATATTTATTTTTTCCTGTTTGAGAGTTAATTTCACCTTTCATCTATATTTTACTCAATTATGTAGTATTTATTTAATGTTTTGATTTGTTTTCTATGGGGTTTACGAGAGCAGTTGCCTGGTCATTTTTTAAATCATGTGGTACTTTTGCTAATCATGTGGCACATTTGAAAATCATGTGGCGTGATTATTTGAAATTGGAATTGGGGTATTCTGGATTCCATTCATTGAAAATAAGTTAATTGTAATTTAGAATTGTGATGCAGCAAAACAGATCTGTTGATGTTCCAGCCATCGATCCATAAATTGATCCACTCCACTAGGATACTTCATAGCATAGACAATCTCTTTTACTCTTGCAGTCTTTTGCAAGCTTTCAACGTTGTTACCTGCAATTCTTTAATTACTTTTGTTTTGGCGCAATGACTTACCAGATATTAGCTAAGTGATATACTTTTCATTTTCGTTGCTGCATCTCTGCTATTAGTATCTATGAAATCGTTTGAAGCAAAGTGGACAAAGCAACTTTTTGGGCGGACTCCAGAAGAAATTGGAGCAACTAACTTTTGTAACAAGATAACACCTTTGTGTGTATATAGAGGAAACTGCAATATAGTTGGCTGTAAACTAGGATTTACTCTTTTTTGGACAATGAAGTCATATCAGATTAACTGCTATTGAAGATACATAATTATCCTCTTTGTTTGAGTTTATCAGATTAACTGTAATATAGTTAGGTTTTTTGTCCCCTCTTTTGTTAAATAAATAAAAAAAAGTTTCAAAAAAAAAGATACATAATTAAGATCCCCTGCTTTTCCTTTTGTGCATATATATTTGAACATTGCGACCTTTTGCACTCTTTTTTGTTAGTACTCCCTCTCTTCCTAAAATTTTGGCTAACATATTGTAAGGCAACGAAATAATACCACTAGAAGATTTCTGGAAACTGCGAGTAATAATCTTTTTTTAGGATAACGGGTATACAATACTTAACGAGACGTCATGTATTGATTTAAACTGAAATACTTGCAGTTGCACACGATTCGGGTTCGTCGAGATATCCTATTATCGTGCACATATATTGGCACTAGGCACCTGCGTGTAGGGGTGGACTCAGTTCAATCGGTGCGGTTTAAGAACACTAACCGAAAACCGAAACAGAGGTCTCGGTTTTGTATTTCTCAAAAAAACTGAAACCGAAAAAATTATCTATTAACCACAGTTTCGGTTAACCTATAATTCGGTTCAGTTCAGTTTCAGTTACATAACCTACCATTTGTAATATTTTTCACACATGACTTAAAACAAAAGTTAAAATCAAAATAAAGTAGTAAACTACAAGTTGAGTAATTCAAATTAGTAAATAAGTAAACTAGATTGCAATAAGTTAGAAACAACAAATAAAATCAACAAATTTACGATAGAGTATTAACCAAAACGTAATATTTAATGAGTTAAAGACTATGAGCAATTAAGTTAGACATTTCGAAGCCGTAATCATGTAAAATCGTATGTAACTCTTAATCAATAAAAATATGACGTACATATATTATTATATTAAATATTAATAATTAAATACATATATGTCGATTCGGTTCGGTTTGATCGGTTTTTTACATGGACCGTAAACCGAAACCGAACTATTCAATTTTTCAATGTCAGTTTGGTACGGTTTTCGGTTTTTCGGTGTCTAAAAGTCCACCCCTACCCGCGTGAATAACTATGAAGCCAATTAAAACCACAAAGTCTCAACATAAAACATAAAATTTCTTGCTAAAACACAAGCTACACTACTAGTGACTGAATCAAAGAAGAGGATTTTTTTCGTGTTAGCTCATTACTGCATCGCCAAGTACGTACTTGTAACGCAGGATTTTAATGTATTAACACAATCCTCATTCATTCAAAATGAGTGACTCGTTCACAGGAAAGGTCTGATACATAAATACAGGTAAAGTTTCAACAGACAGGAGAATTCCTCGTTCCAGGCAAAGAGAGAACATCCTTGCCCCAATCGTGCTCGGCACCCCTGGACGACATGTGATTACACTAAAATTTCCAGCCAAACAGGTTTCATAAAAAAAAATTATCACTAGCTAGCTTTCATAGTTAAATATTATGATCAACACAAACCAGTTTTACTCTGCGCATGGCTACACAATCTTATAAAAATTCAGAATTCTAAAATACTCCTTCAAATGCAGGAGTTTCTCTTCAACTCAAATGCTTTTTAAAGGAAGCTAAAGTGGTAATGATAATTTTCACTTACTCTAACCACACCTGTGACTTAATTTTTCAGCTTCTCTTTCATCCTCTCAACTGCAGCCCTTAGAGTTCCCTCATCCTTGCAGAAAGTGAATCTAACTAGATTCTTTCCTTCTTCTGGGTTTAAATAAAACACACTAGTAGGGATTGCCACCACACCAACTTCCTTGATCAGATACTCACAAAATGCAACATCATTTGGCAAGCCAAAAGGAGTGTGATCCACAACCACAAAGTAGGTCCCCCTGGACGGGTACACTTTGAAACCAACAGCCTTCAATCCCTCCACCAAAAGTTTCTTCTTTGCTGAGTAATCTCTTTTCAGCTCGAGAAAGTAGGAGTCTGGGGCTCTGAGAGCTGTTGCAGCCGCCCACTGCATAGGAGTGGAGGTAGCAAAAGTGAGATAAGAGTGTGCCTGTCGCACTCCCCATGACAGGTGAGGGGGAGCTATAGCCCAACCGATCTTCCACCCCGTTAACGAGAATGTTTTCCCCAAGGAATTCAGGGTTACTGTACGCTCGTACATTCCTGGAAGAGAAGCCATAGAAATGTGATCCATTTCAAAAGCCAACTTATCATAAACTTCATCAGTGAACACCAGTACATCATTTTCAATACACAGAGATGCAATAGTGTCAAGTTCCTCTCGGGTGAACATCTTTCCAGTAGGATTATGCGGAGTATTGATGAGAATTGCACGAGTATTCTTTGAGATTGCAGACTTCAGTTCATCAATGGGGACAGCAAAATCCGGAGGGCATAGTGTGATACCTTTTACTTTAGCACCAGCCATGGAAAGAGTGGCTTCATAAGAATCATAAAATGGAGCAAAGAGGATAACCTCATCACCAGGATTTATCAAGCCCAACATGGTTGCTGCAATTGCCTCTGTGCACCCAGAGGTAACAGTTATTTCCTTCTCAGGGTCCACAACAAGTCCAGTGTCTTTCTTGAATCGCTCAGCAATGGCATTGTTTAAGTCTGGAACCCCATATCCACGAGCATATTGATTTTTCCCATCATTTACGGCCTGAATCGCAGCTTCCTTTACAAACTTGGGACCATCAAAGTTGGGAAACCCTTGCCCAAGGTTTATTGCTCCATGTTTAATGGCAAGAGTACTCATTTGCGTGAAAATTGTCGTCTTGAATTTTTCCAATCGCTTTGCGACCTGGCATACAAGTGATGATGCATTATGCATACTAAAATCTACCAAATGAAGGATTGAAGCTTGAAAGAAGATGTATCTACAAATGTAACTCAACTAGATATGAATGCTATATGCAACATCATAAATCACACAGCAAAAGATATAATCACTAATTTATCTCAGTTGGAAATCCCTCGCCCCCGTGAATGTGGCACCTTTTATCTTAAGCCAATCAAGTATGCTGATAAAAAAGAAAAAAAGCGACAGTTAAATGAAGTGCTGATGTAGAGTTTATTTATAGAAGAATCATATATAATGGGGTGGAGGAAAGGAAATGGAAAGACAGGGATCGAATGATTACAAGAAGAAACAGAAGAACATATGACTCACCACTGAACAACTCAAACGCCTTTATTTTGAACAATTAGGATGCTTGGATTTCCACATCCTAAAACCAAATATGCTGCTTTTCTTGGTAGTTAGAGACACAGTAAAACTGCTGCGTAACTCTTTAGTGGATCACTACTTTTAAGCCTATAACTTAACGGTCTAATTTAAAAATGACCAAAAAGTCTTTTAATACCCTAGTGCATTTTCTCATGAACTGTCATGTGGCACAAAATGAAGGTTAGTCAACCACGAGTAAATGAACGTGGCCAGAAATGACAAGTATTCAGTCTCTTGGAGACACACTTGGTTGGCTTGTGCACTCCATAAACAAGATACCAAGTTGATTTCTGGTTCTATATGGGACTCATTGAACCAACAGAAATGAAGCTACAATGAAGATGATGTTTGACTTGGAAAGGGCCAACCAAAAATAAGATACTGGGGTAGAATGGTAGATAGCATTTTTGCTACAGAAAATTTGAAACAAGTGTGCAGGTGGTATAACTAAACCATTGGAAAACAGCAAGACCTTACTATCATAAAATTACATTATCTAGCAACATAACTATTACATTACAATATTGATTCAGCAGGAACTTAGTTGCAACGAATAATTCGATTCGTTGTCAAATTGTACTTTGAGTTATATAAAGATTTTATCCATCTGTGTTTCTCCTAGAAATAATGAACACAGAAAAGAAATGAAAACATTACCTCATAACATTGCAGAACAATAGCTCAACTGCTAAAGCATAAAACCAGAAACAATTCATCTATGCGGTAAAAAAAATACATTGTAAACAGAAATTTTAACTACAGCAGATTGATCATAGCAGAGAATAAGGAGTGTTAAGCAGTGGCAGCATTAAATGTAAAGATGAATGCTCTAGGCTTTAAATAACCAAACAAGCTAAAATCCCCTAAACCCAAAATTGGAAGCAGAATATAGATAGGCAACAAATCAAACTCATTAAATTATTGGATGAATAACAAGTGGGTATACCTGTAAAGGCTTCTGGGTCATCTGGCTCGACTCTGTTTGACCGGAAAGGGCATCCTTTTCCGTGGAAATGGTGGACATGGTGGCGGAGACAGAAGAGCAAGGAGGGCAGACGGTGGTTGTTCTAGTCCTTATAAAGCTCAAGTCTTTAAAGAGAGTTGAAGAGCCAAACCGCAATTCGTAGGATGGCCAGGTAGATTGAATCCGCATGTCAAATCCTCAAGGAGAAACAAACCGTTTTTATAGCCAGTGGCTGCAAACCGAAGGGAGGAGACTATTTTGTGTGTGAGAATCTTTTTTGGTTTGCTAAAGAAGGTACACACAGCCTCAGCCCCCAGGTGTGTTTCATGCCTCTTCTGAATGAAAGTGGGCTTGTCATGGATTCTTTAGGGAATTTGGGTGATGAAACCCAACATGGAGTTTCTATTGGGTCTTGAGGGTTTTTCTATGGTCAGAAATGAGTTGTAAACTTGACCAACTTGAGTATATAAAGATGAACAAGGCAAAAATGTCAATGCTCTTTTGAACAATTCTTCATAGAAATATGAACTCTATTCTTATAGTTTGCTACCAAATTTACAATTTCATGGATCACATCAACACTTGCTTTGATGGTGATATTGACATTCCTCTAGTGTAGTTAACACATGGTTAGCCATTTAAACAAATATAGAAATTGGACCTTAAATTAATTTGCCCAGAAGACGGTATACGACCATACGCTTTCAACAGGCCCCATATGTGAGTATGGCTTCAAAATTTACGTATCAGTACTTCAGTAGTGACGACTGACGAGTAAGATTAGGCATGCAGGCAGTTAGTTCATTTGTTTGTACTCTGTTGGGGAACTTTGTCATGTTTGAAAATTGATAATAGGTCGGTGCTCTGAGGTACAAGACAGACTAGAGGAGGAGACTTGGCTATGCGCATGAAAGATTTGAGTACTCTGGGAGTTTTAGAAGAAGATATAGGTAACAGAAAATTAAGATCGAGGAAGAAAAACATGCATGTATCTGGTATGTGATAACCTCATAGTCATGATCCTCATATGATAGAGCTAAAGTTCCAATTGTGTATTTTGCAACTTAGATCTTTAGAGTACATTGATCTTTGTAAAATGTAATCAAATACAAATAGATTTTCATAACATCTCGATATATAGCAAAACATGCAAAATGAGAATTTAACTCTGATCTATCAGTCGTCTATGTAAACGTATACATGCACCCACATATTTATGTCTCTCTTCTTGCATGAAATAAGAGAAAAGAATCATGCCATTATTGCCGTATATTTGAGGTCGATCAGCTATATACCTTGAAATTTGGTCTGAAGATAGAACCCCGCCTCATTCTTAGATCTACCACTAAGCATTATATTTTACATAAGTAAAACATATCAATTCTTCTGATCACTAAATGCATCAAACCAAGAAAAGCATTATTTTAGGTTATGATCGGATTGGTTTCAGAAGTGAATGAAATTCAATATCGGATTACTGTTAGAGATGGTATACACCTCGATCAGCCTTTTCCTTGTTCCTAGGGTTTTTCTAAACTAAGCATTCTGATGCATATATAATATAAATTCTAAAGTTCTTAATTGGTAACTATGAAATAATGTTGATCAATTATAACCAAATCGTCATTACTCTATTACGTTTGTGGTAGCAAATATGTCTGAGGCTCGGAGCAGGAGCCGACAGAACCACTGTTGGTGACGTTTAATAATTACATGCTTAAGTATTGCGTTTGATATATAATATAGGGTTCTTAAGTTGGGGAAAGAGAGCATCTCAAGCTATTTTTGTCATCTACGAACTTAGATTATGAAAATACAAAATGAAATTGGTTGTTAACTGCATATTCTTAAGAATAATCTCCGATGTCCCATAGTTTAGGATAGATTACACATGGAGGAGATGGATATGTGTCAACAACCAACAGCCTGTTAGTTAATCGTCTGATCTGGGTCAACTGATCGAGTATAGCTAAGTTAATTGGGAATGCTGCAACTGGAACATTGTTAATTTGTTATTGATATACAGAATTTGATCTTAAGCCGAATTAAATTATTGGTCTCTGTACAGATATGTCTAAATCTTTGTCATTTGAGGTTTTATCCCATTTTTTGTTCAAGTTTGGACTCGTGAACTTTACTTCCTGACCATTTTATCATTTTAATTGTGGTGATAATAGATCGAGGATTAGGCGCCTCCGTGATCACGTGGTGTGGATCTGGAAGAAGGCTCGGAAAAGCTCCCTCTTCTTATACTTCTAGTCTTACTAGCTACAACCAATATTATTGGAAAAATTCGAATATACATCGATGTATGCTATACATCTTACATCCGATGGTCGATATTGTTTTGTGAGTAAGGTCAAAAAAATAATATATGTTGTCAAACGTATAACATATATTGATGTATAGTAGATTAACCTATATTATTACGCGCTTTTTACTTCTTATTGCGTAGTTTCTGCTAAAACAATAATATTTGCAGTTCTCCTTGTTATTTATTTTTCAAATGCTTATAAGTTGAATACCTAAAAGAAAAGGTTTCCAGGCTCTGAAAACAAACAAGAGGATGCCTCTGGGGCTAGCTAACCTGAAAGTGAGAGAACACGAGCTTTGAAGTCAATGGTACAACCTTTGAAAAACGATGGAATAGGGAAACCATCATGCATGAAGTGATAAAACATTACTTCTCGTGAATGAGCCTAGTTGCAAGACAGAGAGAATGTTGGAGTATTTAAAGAAACTTGCAAAGACTTCTGCCCTTCATTTTTTTGTTCTTTTGAGTGATTGATTACAAAGACTCATGCATTTCAATTATTTACCATGCATAATCCAAACAACTACATAGAACATTTAGTTTATCATACTCAAGTTATGATGAGTACGTTTACTATTCGCTAGTTTGAGTATAAAATGAATGTATATCTTGCAGAATTAGTACTTTTAATTATTAGCAACAGTTTTGGAAGCTAGGAAATCTCATCATTAAGTATTAGATCTCCTTGATAAGCTTTGGGTAACATAATTTTATTTATATTACAAACACTCGAGAGAAAGACATCCTTGTTTTTTTTTTAAAACTAACCACGCTTTAAACAGCTTAACTATAATGGCTTGAAACGAAATTTCAAAATTGTGACCTGTTACAATCTCGACCAACAATTGGTTCAAACTCCCCTGACAGGTTACTGCAAACTGGAAACCCTGCTCTGGGAACTTGTAACTAATTGTAAAAATGAGAGAGGGAAGAGTAGGAGAAGAGAAAAGGGGCAGACAAAAGGCCAGTAGTGAAATTTGAAGAAACTAATTAGCAACATCAGATACGGGGGGTGAAGTCCAAATGGAAGCTGATAGTAAAGACCGTGATTTCCAACCTAAAACCAACCTATGATTTGCCACCTCCTCCACCCTATAACCATCATTGAAAAGACCCAACAAAAGCTTTGCCTGACAGTGATTGGCGAAGCTTATTGGCATCGGCTTTAGCCCTAGCGCTCCTAACCACTCCCACCAAGAGCAACCTACATCTCCATGGGCTCGATAGATACGAGCCAACGACCCTGCTATTCGAGGCCCCAAGAACACCCTCTCGACTAATGCTCGAGCCCGGCTTTGCATGGGGAAGCCGGCCTCCAGCGAGTCGTAGACAGCCGAATAGTGATACAATGAATCCATGAAGCGAGCCACAAAGCCTCCATCTCCGGCAGGCCTAACCTCTTCTTCAACCAAGGCCACCAGTCTGGGGTTCAGGGTCTTGGCTCCAGTTAAAAATGAAGCAATCGAATCCGGGGAACGGTAACTAAAGTGTGGGAGGTTTAGCATGCAGTTAATTATTAAGGCCTCGCCCTTAACCAACTTTAGGGCAGACGGTCGAAATGTCTCGTCTGAATCCAACCTACATTGGTGAAACGAAAACGGTTGTCCAATGGACGTGGCAAACGCCGTCAGACGGCGACCGGTCTCTTGGACGGTCCCAATCGACCTCCGGCCGCTCCCACCTCGCGACAAAGCAGTAATTCTAAGATGTGGGGTCGGTGGGCCATCCTTCCTAGACACCAAGGCCTGCATCAGAGAGGCCCATTGAATGCCCTCCATGATGTCATAGTCGACTATGTGGACCCTCCTGTCATGGACCACAGACTCCAAAATGGCCTGATTTGCCGTGAAGTGGCCGAACTTGACGTAGGGCGACATGTCTTGAAGTAGCTGAAACGCCGCGATCACGTCAGTCGGATGGTGGCCGTGGTCGCGGTGGGACCCATTTCCGATCAAATGCTTGGAGTGGCTGACACCACCACCGGCGCCTTCTAGCAAACCCTGAAGGGCCTCGGTAAAATACGCCGCCAGCCTCTCCATGTTAGTACCGTCAGTTGGGGAAACCAACTCTTTGAGCCGAACCAATATCACACGAGCCAGATCTCGGCTCTTGTTTGCGCCGGTCAGCGCCTCCGCTGCCGCCATCAACAGATGTACCAATCTCAAGCCCTTTGTATCCTCGCCGTTCGATGTTGCCGCGACGTCCTCCAGCATCGTCACCTCCGTCGACTGCGACGTCGACGTCGTGGTGTAGCACGAGTTTGACGTTTCCTCAACCATCTCGGACGACGGCGAGTCCATCTCACAGCCGTTATCTCGCCCTTCCATCATGGATTCAAACAGCTCGTGAAAGTCTCCACCTCCAGCGAGCTGGTTGATCGGAGCGAGAGCCTCCCAGTCGACGACGGAAGACCAGTCGTACCACTGGTCGGGGAAAATGGCAGTGTTGGTGGTGCTTGTGGCTTCAGTGCTGCAGCCGGAGAGATCGACATCGAGGTCGTCGAGCTCAAGCTCCATAGCTGAGCTTAGCATGAGTAACTCTGTCATGCAGTTTTGGGGTTGGCTAGCTTAGTAATCTTTAAGGTGTGTTCGGAGATATTAGAGAAGGCTGGAGCAAGATAGAGAGAGTTGAGTTTGCCGGAGAAGATATTACTAAGAGTTAAATTAACTTAGATGGGATCAAGTACCGATGTGAGTTGATTTTTATACACTCCCGGTCGTAATCAGAGTTTATTAGTTATGTGTTTAAAACATGATCAACACTTTGCAGTTTACACTCACGCCCCTAGGGTTTTAAGATATTTGAAAAAGGCTTAGTTAGTTTGATTAATTAACTGGGAACCCTTTCTTTCTTTTACTTCATGCATGGCAGCTTGAGCAGATATGTTGGCAGATATCCCAGCTGATGCGCTAGCAGCGTGAACGAGCATCAGAGAAACGTACAGCCTTAGTTAAATAGCAATGTTGGTAATAATTATTAATTTGAGTAAAAAAATTAATCAAGTTATGTAGATTTAAGTGTGTAGTTCCCATTAAAAAAAAGTGTGTGTAGTTACCATCTAGGAAGCACGGAAAGGCGCGTTTCTCATTTCCGAAGCGGAACTGCGTGAAAACGCGTTTCCGAAAAAGGTGTTTTGGATGCGTGAGTTTCCGAAATGGAAACGCGAGTTTCCGATAAAAAAAGTAAAAGTTAGACCTACATTCGTTGAGTCAAATGACTCATTTCGACATATTTTTGACCTTCCGCCGAGTCGCCAACCATCCCTCCTTCTTGTTGATATATATATCTCTCATTATATTTGTGTTATTTCGAATGTAGAACACTAAATTATTTAATTTATTTGAGACTTTAAGTTACTTAAATTAAAAATTTGTTATTATATTTATTTTTTAATATAATATATATATATATAATTTTTATTACGATGTTTCCAAAATGTACTCGTTTCCTAACAAAATTGAAAAAAACGCTTCCGTGTACCCGTACCTGATTCCTTGCAGCCTAGGTTACCATTGAAATATATTGCCAATAATAGGTTACTGCATGAAGAGTTAAAGTTGTAGCCACAAATGTTCTTGCTCCTAGTGGGTAGATCGATGTTTAATAGTATTATTTCAATTTCTTTTCTTAGTGAATTTTTTAATCCTGATTCCTAACCATATACAATTCAAGATCTCATTGAATTGATTTATAAAGCTGTTCAAGAACATACCAAAAACGTCTACACGAGTGGTTCTAGCGAGTCTAATATTGTTTGGTCAATATTGTCTAACTAGCTATAGCTAGTATTATCACTATTATTACTCACTATTAGTGTTAGTCAATTATATGCGAGACATGAGCACATATTGCTTCAAACATCGACAACAGTGCGATGAAGATACATATGTAGTCTTGCTTAATTATGAACAATTAGATACAGATCGTTTCTGCCTGATTCATTATATACTCTTCTAGTCTCGATCATGCATGTGCTGACCATTTCGACTAAGCTAAATAACCCTTTTATGAAAAATACAACCAGTTTTCATATGCCGGGATGAGCACTTCTTTATACTAACTAACTTTATTTAGGTGGATGAGCACACGTCTATAAACAAATGCAGTATATAAGGGAGAGAACAAAGTACGTGATGAATCACAGTTTGGGAAGTAGCTACTGAAAATAGCAGATGGATACATGGAAATAAGTAAAGATAAGGAAAAGAACAAGTGCTTAGCAGCAAATTAAACTCCCCGACACCAATTACCCCTGTGCAACTATAAGAGAGCGACCACTTAAATTCTCTTAGAAATCATCAAACTGAAAGCTCCGCTGCTGAAAAAGGGGTTTTGGACAAAGCTTTAACCGCATGCATACAACACCGTGCTCGCTCATTCGATCGCAGGGAGCTAGTAAGAGTCGATCGACTACTGTACGTAACACCACCTTTGTCTATGGCACTTACGATTAAGCTATTCCAGAGCGTTCGAAAATTTCCGAAGGTAAGTTTGACTGAATTGGGACACGTCAGAGTCCCTCGCCGGCTTGACCGGCTCTTTTCAACTTACTTCTTCATCAGTTTTTTGAGAGAGTCGACTGTGAGATGGGACGTACGTACGTACGTGGGTAAACGTTGGTTGAATTAGATTAATCAAAAGAGATGAAGAATGGTTCTGGAAGCCTGATTAGTGGATCTGCCACCCACTAAGTTCAAACTTTCTTTCACTTTCATTTACCAGTTTTGGTTTGATGAGGATGTCTGTGTCTGAAAGGAACTTCGAACTTTGATCACACATTCACACCAAGGGCTTCAAGCCTTCAACAGTGCAGCTAGGTCAAAATTACTCGTTTGGTGAATGAAATGATAGAATTCACTTGAAGCGCAAGGTATAGAACTGGCCGGGTACGTACCTTGAATCACGTCTAGGGTATATAAGATTATTTAATATGAGTAATTAATTATAAATAAATATTATAAAAAATAAACTAATAATATTAAAAAAAATACGCCCTATACACTATGTACCGCGTATATATAATAATTTTTCGAGTAATTGTTATGTGTACCCGCCACATCACGTGATATTGTCATGTGGTGTACCCAGCCAATCATATTACGCCATAATATAATTAACATGTACGTGGTGAAAATGACAAAATTTATTATATAATAATTTCTCTAATTTTTCTGATTGGGGTGATGCTCACAGTTATAAATTACTAATTATTATACATATTAATTAGTGACAGAATGTCTCCAGAAAATTAATGTGCCGTTGATGTCACGTCTCTTTATTAGCTACGTAAAATATATATAGTTGCTTAAGACAATTAGTTGTCCTAGGAAATTTTACACGAATGGTATGTATGTGTCTGAAAATAGCATAAATCGATAACCCCTGAAGGCCTGAACACCTGAATACATGAACCCTTTGCATTTGCAATAATATGTATGTTATAGCCATTTTAATCTTAGCAACTACCTCACGATACTCGATTACGCACAAATATCATACCGTGAGTTATACACACAATGATTCATTCTCGACCGACACAGAAAATAGAAGGAAAATTATTCATATTGTAGAACGATAATCTGAAAACCAATAAGAGAATGCAGACACGTATACAAATAAAAATGTGATTTATTTATAATCAAGCGCGGGGTTACAATATTTGTGAACTCCTCTGATTCTATCTTCGTATATGACTTGGCTCAAGGGTGACGTGCACTTGATCTTGAGAATTTGAGTTTGATTTGGATTTAGATTTAATGAAGAACGAGCGATTTGGCCGCTTGATGATTCTTCGTGGACTTGAGTTTGGATTTAGATTTGATGAAGAACGAGCGATTTGGCCGCTTGATGATTTTTCGTAGATTTGATGATCTTCGTGGACTTGCATTGATGATCTTCGTGGACTTGTCGAGAGTGATCTTTCTCAAGTGATTTTTCTCCTTCTTCTCCAAGTCTCAAAAATTTCCCCCTCTCTTCATGTTAAAAGGGGTATTTATAGTGTCAAGGTTTCTATTTTGTACAATATTTTAATGACACTAAAATAATAAATTTCCTTAATTGTATGATTAAATCAATATGTATTTTCCGATTAATTCAAAATTAGTCATTCTCATAACTAAATTAAACAGAAAATAATTGATTTAATTATAGCCGTTAAAGAATTTATTAATTTAATCAAATGTCCGATTACCATTTCGAATCGTCAATGACATTCAATTTTCGAAATCACGTAGCTTTGATTACGATCATCCGTTTATGTGCTGACACGAGTTTTATTCGGATCCGCACAAACTTTGTTAACTTTTGGGCCACGTGTGTAATTTTGTCGGGCTCTTGGTCGATTTAATCATTTAACGAAGATAATTTACTTCATTAAATTTCATGTGTCTACACATACAATAACTAAAGAAGAAAAAGACCTTTCAAAATAAAAACTGGGTTGATCGGCCTAGGTTTGGAGTTTGGAAACATTCCACGAGTCCCTCATGAAAATGATAATAGACTAAGAAAGTCAACTTGATCACGGCTAGTATTATCGTAGATGATTGGGTCAGTACTACAAATAAGCAAACAACTAATACTTTTCAGCTGCGCAAGCAATCGATCGATCCTTTGACAGAGATAGTGACATTTTCAGATGTACAATCCCTGGGACTAATTGTACCTAAATAGGAAACACGCGAAAACTTGAGGATTTAAGTAATAGAAAGGCCACTGAGAACAGAATTACGGGGTAAAAAAATTAATTAATTATAATTCATAGACAAATAATAAGATGTTCAATTGGCTACTGACTCTAGTTTATTCCCGGCCGGCATGTTTCAGAAAGAGAGGCAGGAGCAGTTCTCGGAGACGCTAAGGCATTACTTCTACTTGGACGGCAGAGACATGTCAACGAGATTGGATGATATAGTAAGACAATATAATTGGCCGACGCAAAGAGGAAATCAAATTTGGATGCAGGACTCGATTGGGGAGTCTGCTGCCATTGGCACCAAATTAAAGGAGCCTGAATCCAAACCAAAATTCTGTGCACTTGGTTCTGAGTCAATAGCTTCTACATTCTAATTAAGCACAGCGGTTCCAAGCTCCAAGCTCCAAATGCATGCAACACCGAAAAAACCTAGCTACGTACTAACTAAGAACCACCGCGAGATTGCAGTACATTCCTAAAGATATCATTCTCAGAACATGAATTGTATAGTACTAGCTAGGCAAGCTAGCTAGCGAATTGAACTAGCTAGACACAATGCCGAAAGGATTATATATGAAGACGAAAGCTCACAGTTTATGCCTTTATGGTCTAAAACAAGGGTTCATCTGCTGTGCAGCAGTATATGTATAACATACACTGATGTGTGGTATAGATTGGATGTCATAACATGCACATGGGGTGTGTGTGTGATAATGTGTGGAGGATGAGGCTGCTGCATAACATGTAGCAGCGTAGGCTAGAATTTTTCCTAAAACAACACCTGTAGCTTATATTTGAAAGCTCATGACTCACCAACTGCTAGAAAGTCCTAGAACCCTAGCTTCCCAACATTTTCAGTTCCTGGAATAGTCGTACTTCAATAATTTACACCGTTGTCACATTGTGTGTTTCTGTATCTTAAGTTTTTGTTTCAACACATGCTGCATCATTAGTTAGTTGTACTGTATGAGATTGGCAAAAATACAATGATGAATAGTGAAGGTACACGAAATTGGCCTCCATGATATTGATGAAGATCCAAAGGAGTAGAGAACAAGTCATGAATTCATAAAGGAATCAAATCGGTGAAAGGAGGAATTGATGGAGTTTCCTAGTTGGTCTAGGAAACGATTAAGGTTTATTTTTCCTACCATAGAAGAGTCTATGCTGATTGATTCACCAAGGGTAGATTATATATATGTTTGGGAATATATATTAAGTTAGATGGTGATTAGAAATTGATATAGAAAATGATATGTAATAAAAGGTGTATTCCATATTTATATGAGTTTTTTTCCCTTATAGTTGAGTTGTATTAGAAAAGTAGGTTTTCTTAACTTTATGAAGACTTTAGCCGTGAGGCACAAAAAGATATATAGTTGGCTCTTTAAGAGACGAGAGGACAGAAGAAAAAAAAGGTGAAAACAAGAGAGAAGAATTTCACATCAAAAAAAACTTTGTGTTATGAGATCTTAGTGACTCTATTGAAGACTTTAGTGACAACATCAACAAGATTTGTGAAGTCGACGTACGTGTGATTACAACATTCTTAGTGAGGTTGTATTGGCACTCGAAACAACGATTTTAGTGAGGTTGTTTCATACTTAATTGTGACTATTAAGTAATAAGTTTTTTACTTTTGAGAATCATATTATTATTGATTAAGGTGTAATTATTGTAATATCGTTTATTCAATAAAAAATTATTTTTTTTTACATATTCCGCTGTTATTACTCTTGTTCTATCTTGTATTTTTCAAACAGCTCATATATAGTTGAACTAATAACTTTACCTACTATATGACAGTATGAGAAACGTACGTTCATCCATTTAGCTTACGCAGCAAGATATAAATACATATTTTCCTGCAAATTGCAAGGCAAGGTTTTTAAGTTGGTTATTTTTTTTCCTTCTACCTATATCTGCTAATAGTTTATTAAACATGTTGCCTACAGTTTAATATGCAGAATTAGATGGCAAAGGTGACGAGAGCAACAGTGTAAAATCCCAGATATATTAATCCAAGTCAAAAGCAAGTCTATTATTGCCACGCCTTATAAAGTTTGGCTGTATACGGAATTATCTACTGGCTTAAGACTTAATTAATGTCAACTCCGTAATAGAGTAATTCAGGAATATAATTTGCACCCGGCTATACTTAGTTATTAGAGATTTAAATGGAGATTCCTCATCGGTTCCAATGGCAGAAGATTCCACCTTCATTTTAATACTTAGCAACTATTGTTTCTGGTACAGCATTACGTAATGTTCTGCGTGCATAAATTAACCATTCTAATATTTTTGTTCACTAATTGGGACACGGCCTTCTCGTTCTAGGCCAACCTTTTTTAGCACTCTTATTCTCTTAATCCTTCATATGTTCTAGTTTTTCATATACATGCTCAATCTGACTGCTCTCCCTTACAGATAATGGCATTATTAGTCCATTAGAAGCAAACATAAGGGGACGATAATTCATAGTCATATACTGGTTTGCAGTAGTGAAACAGATTATAATGGCCTTCTAACTTTTATATATATGTACAACTTAAGACGAGTGGAAGTCGGGAAGTGAAAATCTTGTTCAGAAAAATACTATATATCAATCTGATATTCATACATACTTTTATGCACGTACTTACATACACATGAAAATTACTTCAACAAATATTACATCATCAAAATTAACCTGGCTTGAATTTATAGGAAGTTTTTGTTTACTTCTTAGGGTTTGGAGATATGGGGCAGAGTAGGAGACTCGATATATGCATGGGTCTTCTGATTTTCTTTTCCAGGTCGGTGATGAATGATGAGGAACTTCACTTTAGCTAGCAGTGCATGTGCATGTATAGTATGTAGGTTACATACAGTACGTTAAGACTCGAGATCTTGATACTCACCAAGTCACCAATCGATTCGGTTGGTCACTGAAAGCCACCTCAAGACTCAAGTACAGAAGATAGCACATATATAAACCATGATCAACTTGTGATTAAGCTAATCACGGGTGGTAATTTATATTCAATGATTAATTAGCTAGTGAGTTAGGATTAGGGTACTGCTTCTCAAACAACCAGCAGATCATTAGCGCAAGCTGGTGGGATTAAATTACAATAGGTCTTTCCAGAACTTGAACTTTGTTGTTTTACTCCTTGTCCGTGTTTTTATTATATATATATATAGCCATATTTAATGGGTCCACTGGTACTTATGCTTGATCTCTATTAGTTAAATAGTTGCAACCACGATCGATGTGGGTTCGATGTGTTTACAACTTTACATAATACATTTAAACAGTATAAAAACATAATTACAAAAAAAAATTGACCCGTTAAGTTCTACTGTATTGATTTACATCTTTTAGGGTTTAGCGTTATTGAAACCCTATTTGAAAATACTAGATTAAGTTCTTCATCGATCTTAAAAGTTTCTGACCTCATCTATGATATGACCTATGTATCTATATCCATCAATAATAACTAGAATAATTAGTATCTTGTTAATAAAGAAAGAAGGATTAGTGGTATTACTAGCTAATAATATATATGGCCGGCTTTCCACTTTCTTTTATAATTTTAAGCTACGTATTTGCAGATTAACTGTGTTAAAATTTGCTCATTTGAAGTCCAATTGATGTTGAGGTCAAGGACTAGATAACAATTAAGTTAACAAACCTTGCTCAGGGTAGTTCATGATCCATATTCAGATTTGAAGATTTGCGGTTACTGGAGCATGAAAATTTTTGTCTGCTTTAGTGAGTACTATAAGAATCACAGGTAAATAAACTCAACTGTCATTTTCCAAGAAGAAATTGCGGGTACAGAGTGAGGATCGGGGGATCCCATATTGACACCACCTTTTTACCTTATTTTTGAGTCTTGATATCGATCATACTGCATCATCTAATGAAAGAAGGTTAATTTATACAGCTTTTTTTCTTTTGAAAAAACAACAATTTATTGTACTTGACTGATCAACCATATGTATAATCGGTTGGACCATTTACAAAATTTTTAGGGTCACTGATATAAGAACCACACGAGGAAGTTAGACTTGTGGATCGAAGAGTTCCTTAGAGATATAGGAAATTAGGAGTTAGGTGCAAATAAAAGGTTAATCTACTATACATCAATGTATGTTATGCATCTCAAATCCGACGGTTGACAACAGTTTTTATTTTTCTGATCTCACTCATAAAACAAAAGTGCCTAAAACAAGGAGTTCAAAGTGATCAGAGTTTCGTACTTTTGCTTTCAAGTTCTTGCTCTAGATAGTAGATACAGATCTTATTAGGACTCAAACGAAGGTGCATTATTAATTTCATTTTCAGAGAATTTATTGAATTTGTTAATTATGAAAAAGAAATATTATACTACAAGTAAAAACGATGACAGATATGTCACTTGCTTTTAATTTCAGGAACTGATGATCTGTGACTGTTGCAACAAATATAAGGATTTATAAACGATTCAATCACAGATGACAAATCAGAGCAACATTCTGTGGTTGTTGGACGTAATGAAAGATGACAATATGGAACTCGGCAGCTCCCACTCCTTTGTTTTTCTCATTGTCTTTGTTATTAGATACTTCGTATTGAAATTAACGAATGAAATTCAACTATTGGAGTATGAAAGCTAAAATATATATTCCTGTACTTGTTAACGGTATAGATAATCACATGAAATCTATTCATCTGGCCTTTACATGAACATAAGAAGTCTGCAGTAGATCGAAGTGTACGGCTGTGAGCATTGAAAGCAATGGCTCTACTGTACCATCTTAACTTCTTATTGCAAACAAATTAGCTCAAACTTCCGAGTTCTCACTTAATTTTCTTCTTTTCCTGATCTCATTCTTTTAAAGATGACAGGTTAAACTACTGGTTTAATTAGGTCATCTCCAACCCATGGGCTATTGTGCCATAATTTGGGTTGGAGATGGCCTAATTAAACTCATAATCACTTATAGAACAAAAGTGACAAATAAAACTAATTATCACTTATTTTTAATGAACAAACAAACACTAATCACTTATTAAAACTAATAATTTTTAACTAAATTACAAATAAAAGTGACAAATATAACAATCATTTAAAATAGAAAGCATAATTTCTGACTATGCAAAAATATAGGCAACGTGAGTTATTCCCGTCATCCGATGATGCCTATAATCCGGAAATAACGACCGATACACCAAATGATCATGATTACTAATATTTTATAATTATTAGTTATGTAACTTAAATTAGTTAAATTTCATATAATTTTAATTTTTATGAAATAAAATTTTAAGTTTTAATATTTTTCATAATACATTTATTAAATTTATTATTTATAAGAGTAAAATTGTAATTAAATGATAATATATAAATTAAAAGATACTAACACATTAAAAAAATATTAAAAGGTTATATTATAGCACATTTGGGTTGAAGACGATTAATGTCACATCGATGAAGAATAATGATTTAGTGTGTTACAATATAGCCCAGGAGCTACAAATAGCCATATGGGTTGGAGATGGCCTTAAGCAACCACCACTAAAATTATGCCTATCGTGACTTTGCGAGTCTAGTAAACCTTTGAGAAATTTCATAATAGGTAGATTCTTGTTTTCTACAAAAGGCAGTTAATCAAAACCAAAACCACATTGGCTTATAGTGTCTTTCAAGTTTCATATTGGTTAGGTAGCCAAGGTTGGAAATAAGCACTACCAAGTCTAAGAACTGGGAGAGTATTGTGCGTGTCCTCCACGTGGAGAATCAGCTATAGTTCCACGTCTTTCCAACGCTTCTTGTGCTCAAAAACTATATCAATGGACATTGAACAAGAGTAACGAAAATTGAAGTTTCAGAGGCTGTGATGTTACAGCTTCGGATACATCAACTAAATATAAACTTTGTAAGGTAGTGACAGGGTGATGGATACTAACTTGTCTTCTTTGGTGAGAATCATGTAGTTGTTTATGTTAAGATTTTATATTACAACCTAAGGAGTTTAGTAAGCCAACAATTGGGAAGTTCTCCAAGGGACAGAAGACAGTGACCTAATTATTTAAGTAAATTCAAATAGCTCCACTTTGATTTGAAGACGCAAATGGGGAGGGTTCTTGATACTGTTGTCTTCTACATCTGGTGAGGTTATGGTTACTCTTGGAACTGTGAGAGACAACCTCATCTCACCCTCCATTTGGAAGAAATTTCTTTAAAGAAACCAGCTTCCAATCTTAAACAAAGAACTGAAGTCACTACTCACTACCACCCCCCCACCCCCCCCCCCCCCCCCCCCCCCCCCCACACACACACACACACACACACAGACAGCTGGGTTAGCGCCCCATGATCCAGGCATTTGAGGTGGTCTGATGATACAACAAGCTTACAAGCAAGGCACATGATCACCTTATATAAGAGCTAAAAATCTATGATTGGTTCTTTGGTATGTCACCTATGAAAATACAAGATTTTGGTGTATTGTTACTATTACCTAAACATGGACGGATGGACGACACTATGGTTGGGTTTAACTCTAAATCCAATGTCCTATCCGCCACAGGTTGGATTTTCATTTGAATAACACCTAGATTTTATACCTCTGACAACCTAATTGAGGCTGTCCAAGTGAACTAGAGTCATAAAAGCCCATTATGATAATGAAAAGAGAATTTCTCGCTTATGGGTTTCAACTTTCAACTAGGAAACATACATTGGATATGAGAGAGAGATGCCATAACTCGATAGCATTATTAACTTATGTGCTTCAAAGACCCAAAGAGTAAAACAATAGCAATCTAATTTATCAATGACCGCATCTAATGCATGGACCTTTCATGAATCATATATGATCTATCCTACTTAATCCCAAGGTAGCATTCTATCAAAAAGGTACCATATTTAACAGGTCTGTATGTTCATAAAAGATAAAAGGTTTTACAAACCAGCATTCTCAGTTCTAAAATGATACTCAGCAGTCAGCACAAAGAGCAAGACAGGGGGTTCTGTTCATTTATTCATAAAAGGTGCGTCGTTCAATATTACACAACACATGGTTCACTTTCTTACTCCTTTAGATAACCAAAATCTCATTTCCCTGTACAAGGACTGGGCTTAAATCATATTTGCTCTACTTGGTAGCATTTAGCCTCTGTAGATCAGAAGAGTATTATATAACTAGAGAAATCAAGTCAGCCACAATCAATTCAGAAAAGCATCTCAAGGACTCAATGCGACTCATACAACATTGAACTTTTTTTGTGTGTGGATATCATTTAAATCATATAAACAAAAATAAAAGAAAGTCAAGATCAGGTCTCATACTGAATAGAGCATTGCAATTCCTAAAGTTGGTGTTTTTCACTTTTCCTCTGGATCAAATCACTAACCTGTTCTGGATGAAATGCAGATCAGTTTCAGTGAATAATTTGATTGCCAATATGTGAACCTTCTTTTTCATTAAGTGACGCATGGACGACCCTTGCTGTTGCTATGGCAGAATCTGCCCTCTTGATAACTCTCTCAAGATCTCCAACTTTCTCCGACAACATTGTGACATTTGAGTTGGTTGTCTGAACTAACTTGTTTGCAGTTTCTAGAGCACCGCATAGCTGCAAAAATTAATATAAGAGGATCAGAATCTTTACAATATATTCAGAGTCTCGGTCTTTGTCATTCCTCACCATACACACAACTGCATTTTTTTCACTAAGTACCCTTTCACAAACCACAAATGATGGAAACCATTTGTACTTTTCGAACTAGTCCACCCTAATGACCCTATACATCACTCCACTGTGTATGAAATGGAAACTGCGAATGATAACTGAAAAGCAATCAATCATTGTACAGGCAATCCTACAGAATTTAAGCTAAATTTGCACAACCAAGTAATCTAGGAGACACAATAGTGAAACATCAATTAGAAAAGAAAAAGGAAAAAGCAGCTGCCATCCAATTGATTCTTAGTATTACTTAGCTCAAGTAAGAGAAAACAATGCCTCAAATGCATCTTGCCACAATGTAAGATTTCCGTGAGTGATTTACACCAATCATATATGAGGACCAAGATATAATATATGACATTCAGGTCCTCAAAAGCTAAGTCATCACCTTCAAAGTAAGACCTGCCCATGAGTGGTCTGTGCCGGCAAGCGCTTCATTCAGCTGCTCATAGTTCTCCTGGAACAAAAATGACATATGAAGTAATCAATGTGAGCCAATTGCTCAAAGAACACACCTTTAACAACAAAATCATACAATGCAATACATTTCACGTGATGGACCACCCAAGTTCTCACACAACAATTTCTATCTAAAATTTCTAAATTACTTGTCTTTTTGCTAAAGGGTATTCAATTGTCCAAACACAGAAGCAAAACATCAACTAAATATAGCATCAATGTCGATAAAAATTGTGAAAATAAGGAAAACCTGGAACAACTTGGTAAGGTCCGGGTTTTGAGTTGGGCTGGAAAAAGCAGCAGAAGAAGCCGAGGGCTCATGTTGTTGCAGTGGAGGCGAAGCATCTGATTCCCCCACATCGCTGAGCAGATCGCCTATGCATAGCAGCGGTCCTCCCACTCCTTTCATCATCGCTCTCTCTCTCTCTCTCTCCCTTCCCCAGAAAAATAGAACGTATTTAAATCTGGGCCTTTCCAGAATTAATGAAATAACCCGACCCGACCCGGGAAACTGAAAGTTAAGAAAAGGGTCTCTCGGGCTTCAGGGCACGAAATAGAGTTCTACTGGATTTAAGTGAGGGGGAGCTGAAGGCGTCGTGTTTCGTGTCTCTGATCAGGTGAGCTTCTTTGGCTTTTGCTCAAGATTTAATGTTGTTTGGGTTTTGTATGATTCGGTTTGGTCTGTATATCAATTTTGCCCGTGTTAAAATTGGGGAAACAGGGTTGAAGTGGGATTGTGAGTACTGAGCAGAGTTGGAGGTTGGATTTGAGGAATGGGAGAGCAGGAGGTTAAGCAGCTTGAGGATTGCACAGTTGCCAAGTCAGTTCAGTTTTTTATTTTTTGTTGTTGTTGATGTGATTGTGTTTCCACTTTGCGACTATTGTTGTTCGGGTTTATGTTTTGGATTTTGAGTTTGGTCAGTGTAGAACAATACTACTTGTGACTTGCTTGCTATTCTTGGTGTGCTCATGTCTGGTTCCTTGAACTCATTAAGCTCTGCATAGATGTTCCACTGGTTAGTCATTATAATGCTATACATATTGGTGGGCAGGTTGTTGAATAGAATGGAACATGGATTGAAGTTGAAACTTTTGTTATGAACCAGGGTACTTGTAGTTCAGGCAGTAATCATTTGAAATATTTATAACTGCGAAGATTAATACCAATCTACTGAAACTTGTTTAGGTATTTTGAACTGTCCAGGCAATTGCGCATCATATTTCCAGTCTTTTAGAGTTCATGCCCATTTTCAACGTGCTTTGTTTATTTACACGTTTTTTTTATTATCTTATAAAGATTGGTAGTTCTGAATTTATGATCATCTCACTGATCCATGTTTGAAAAATGAAATTGATTCATCATTTGATTAGCTCTCCCCTAGCCTTGTATCTATTATAACTGAATAAGCTTTATGTACTATAATACATTCGTAAGATCATTTGGCTTTATCAGTACACCAAATGGCAAGGAGCATGATACTCATTTCGGGATCATATATGGAATCTTACTATCTTTCCTTTTTTTTTAAGCTCATCCTCGTTTAGTCTTACCTATACAAGTGTTATTGGATATCATCTGCAGTGCATTGGGCACTTGGGTATTCTCAGTAGCAGGAGCTTTGCTAGCAATTCCTGTGGGGATCAAAAGGAAATCTTTAGGGCCACTTGTGTTCTTTGGCACAACTGGTACCATGCTTGACATCATCATTGGAATCACTCAGTGTGAAAGAGAACATGCAGAACGCCAAGCAAAGCTAGCAGAAGCCCAAAACTCTGCAGCCAATGCTTCCATTTCTGAGGCCGGAACCGAGTATTCATCTCTTTCTGAAACTGGAGCGGAGTCTTCGACTTGACATATGGAGCAATATGCACCATGTTTGGACTGCTCTCAGATTTTACTGTAAAAACTGAATACTTTTTTCTGAATTACCTGTGGTTTCGGTTCTGCCTTCACTTTCACATGAGTTAATAATCATACCAAAGTAACTTCATTTCATCTCTATTGCTTGTAATTTCCAGGAGTTCATTCCATGCAGAGATTTATGTTGCCTTTGTCTTCAATTTTGTAAAACTCTCAAAGCACCTTTCGTGGTGACTGAGTTGGCCCAGGTTGTTTAGTTTTGTTCAACTTCTGGAAAATATCTCAGGCTACCACTGTAGACGATGCAGTTGTCTCCCTTAGTTCTGCATCAATTTAATACTGAATTTCAAGAAAACCATCGCACACGTTATCCAAAGTAATATTAGCCACTTGTCATCTATAGATTTTTGTCCAACATAGTTTTTCAGTTATTTATCTATCTGAAGGGTACATTCTACAGTGACTTCAGATATAGAGGTTCAAAGGCGCCCAGGGAAGGAAGTAGTAGATCCAGGGACCATGACACATACAATGCATCCAATCCATCCATATATACATATCATATCTCATGTGAAGCTGGATCGAACAGGTGAGACATATCGTGTGCTTGTTCTGTTCTCTTGGCTGTGAATGAGGAAATTATTCATTATTTCCTGCCAATAACAATAACATCTTCGATCAGTAGTAATCAATCCATCTTTACGTTTAAAGAAACATGTTCGCGAACTAAACTAATTAGGTTTCTTGTAAAATAATATCTTCTCATGCATGCCTCTCAGTACGTACAATAATTCAATGCACTTTGCAAGAACACAATTTTAAGCTATATGCAGGTCGAGGTGGTATCTGTCGGATGCAACTGACTCCATGGTAGCAAGTTGACATCAGTGTCTTGTTTGATTTCAACATGTTGCTGCTGCACTTGCGTTACTACTGATTTACTATTGCTATTTTCACTCTTAAAATTATTTGCCGAATTGATCATTTCATCACCGAGATTCATTGCTTGGCTATCAGGGAGTGACACTGGCTCTTCTGTTGCTGTTGGCTGGAGCGCTTGTTCATCTCTACATGCACACAAATTTAATTGGATAACTCGTTGATTTTTTAATAAAAGAACAGAGACTGATCATTGTCCCATTATGTATCATCCATCAAATGCATCAATCACCTGAGAAGAAGGCCATTTGCACTCAAGAAATTTAGGATCTCAACGTGAGGGTTCAAATAAGTGGGTTGAGTACTACTTCCAGCTCCGACGACGAGTTCATCTACATTTGGAGGAAGATGATCCTATATACAAACAAAATAAAATTATACTAGGTTTGAAGCTAGTCATGTCTCAATGCCTCGTGCCTATATATTATTAGAAGCTTCCGTTAATTACTTACCTGTGGTTGTACTATTTCAGCAGGAAAAAGATTAGTCGCCCTCAGAAGCTTCTGCTTAACATAAGTTCGTGAAAGTTGGATTTTGCCGCATACAAAGGTTTAATGTACAAGTATTGCATCGAGTAAATGTACCTTGCGAATATGTAGACGGTTAAGAGTTTCTTCGAGGATCTGCTCATGTAACTCAACCCCGTGCAGAGTTGTCATCTTAGAGAGATCACCTTCATATATTCTATATACATAATAAATAATATACATTATGTATTCCGCCATATCACAAATATATAGATTTATACATAGTAATAGGAAATGAATTACTTAAGACACCTGAGTCGATTTTTCACTTCTTCCATCTGTGACTCGCCATTTACTATTTCTTGTCGAATCTTCTGTTATTGATATGCAGTGACCGATAAGATAGAGTTGTTAAAATCCTATATTAATCAATGAGAATCAAGTTCTAGATATTTCATCTAAATCAACATGAAGCACCTACCTTCACATGCTCAAAATCTGCACTTAATGGGCTGTAGTGATTAGAACAGTGACACCAAATCAAGAGTTAATACAGGAATACTAATACTACAATGGGATAGTGATCCTTAATTCAAAACAAGCATCAGTCAAGAAATCATAATTTGAAGACTAAGAGAAAGATAAATCATTACCTCATCGCTTGAAACATTTGATTAGTTTCGCCCTTTAGCTTATCAGCAATGCTGCGAAGAAACTAAACATTTCTCTTTTACTACAATATGAAAAAGAAATACATGTATTCGGTTTTGAGTAATTAATGCTTACCTCTTCATTATGAAGACTTTGAGGTAATTGGGTGGAAGTGTGAATATGCATCACAAGAGCAGAATCAAATTTAGTCACACATAAGTTATACTAGTTATCAAGATTTTGATCAAACAATGACTTACCGTCCTCGCTCGCGCCTTGAAAGATTAACATATCGTGTTAATATGTCTTCGATACTTTAAAAATTAAGAAAAAATAAAAGTTAGCTAATACGTATAAAACTCCTAAAAAGTAACTAATAAATATAATTTAAATTACAGGATATGAATATTACTAATTTATAACACCTTTTATTGCCGGAGAAGAGACTAAGCCTCCCGGCAGGAGAAAACATGATAACGGCTACATCGACATCACAGAGAACAGAGAGTTCATAAGCTTTCTTTATGAGTCCATTTCTTCTTTTTGAGAAAGTGACTTGTCTGTTAGCGGTATTCTCAATTCTTTTAATTTGAAGTTTTACTCTCCCCATTCTATTTCTTTTCAAGTTTCCTTCAAACTTGTGTCCCTGTTGTTTGTAAGTTTGAATGAAAATAGTCAGCTATGATAGAGAAATATGAGAGAGAAATTATGAACCTTCTACTTCTGAGCATAACTCATAATAAATAGTTAT
The DNA here is from genome assembly GCF_933775445.1 of Argentina anserina. Lineage (NCBI taxonomy): Eukaryota > Viridiplantae > Streptophyta > Magnoliopsida > Rosales > Rosaceae > Argentina > Argentina anserina. Next base: position 22,443,213 of record NC_065873.1, on the reverse strand, counting down.
GTATGATACTCTAGCTAGAACATATGAGTACAACATAAATATGAGGCAGGTAAGAGAACACAAATCTTAATTGTATCACACTATCTATAGAGATTAAATCTGAGTGACGCGTAATCAAATTCTGCAACTGGTGTGAGCTGATGAGCAAAAACAAATAACTTTAATTCTGCTATCATACTTTACAGACAACCAGAGATAAGTAAATAGCTGACGATGCATAAAATCTCAGATGAATTCGTTTAATAGAAACGCGGAGGTTCTCGGACGAACTGAAAATAGAAAACAGAAATAGCTCTGTCCATTGAATCAGGTTGGAAATCAAAATTCAGAATACACATAAAACTTAACTAACTCTTGATGCTTAACGAACTATAAAACCAACTTTCCGAAGATGACTTGGCTATGATCAATGAGTAAGGGGGTGAAAGGTGAATGATGAAGTGAAGCAGAGTATTTATGGACTTAGCAAGGGATATACTGGTATATATGAAGACCTCAGACTATACTGGTATAGATGCAGAGCTCAGACTTGGGTATACGAAGGCCGGATATAAGGAAATCATGATCTTTCCGATCTATTCTTATCTATTTCCAAGAGATTAAGAGGGACTTGTCGGGGTCCCAGATTGCACATATGCAGTTGCGGGTTTTGCGTAAATGACGAGTAGTATATCTGCCACCAACACTAGGAAATGCTACGCGTCACTTCACTCTTGTTTGGTTCAAATTGTTCATGTCGTTTCATGCACTAATTCACACACCCTCGTATTTGAACCGCTTTTGTTGTTCTCTAAGCGGTTCAATTTTTGTTGCTCCCGGCGGATCCTACAAATGACTGGGATTCTGAAACTTATATATTGACTAACTTACCAAAAAGATGAACACAGTATATATTCGAGAATAATAATTTGATTAACCCTTTCAAAAAAAAATTTGATTAACTAAACTAATCTGTGACCGTTAACTTGTTAATTGCGCAAAATGAAAAAGACAAGTTCATAATTGTCAATGTTAAAGATGGAGGATTTGAGAACTTTAGCTTAAGATCTACTGATAATATCCTACTAGTAGCAAGAATAGAGTCCCTTAATGCTAAATTAAGTTTTGAATATGGTCTGGAAAATCACTTGGTACTCAAGCATGGCATCTGCACAGAAACCATCTCAAACCTCCCATTTTCCCTATCCAAGCTAGCATTTACATTGACTACGAGTTTCAAAGGGCTGTTTGTTCTTTGCTGCAGCATAGCTTTCAGAAGAATTAACCAAATCCTATATAAATCCATGTTCCTCTCGAAATCAAGCTTTCCCTCCGAGTCTGAGCTCTTTTTTTCTACAGCTGATGAGCAAGAAACCAGAACTCTTTCAACAGCTTTAGGTTGTGAGTTGGATTCTGCACTTGCACTAGTTTCCGTGTCAGGGTCTCTGAAATCAACTTCTCCATCATGTGGTTTTTCCTTATAGCACGAATAGACTCTTTCAGCCTTTATGTTTCCAAACAAAAGCTCGGCGGCTTTGTTTTTGACTCGGAGTGGTGCATAATCTGAATGGTCCCATACATATAACTGCAGTTGGATCAAGAGATCAGAAATGTTCAATGTGTATACAATTAGGATAGCAGCAGCACTATGAGAAAGATGTAGGAGTTGACATGGTTTCATGTATGTGGCATCATTCGCACCAACAGTTCCATTGTAGAAGCAAACATGTTGTTCAATTTACAGAAAGTGTAATATTCAACAAATCAAATCAGTAGGAAAACATATCCATACCATGAAAGGCCTGTATATGAGGCTTATAACATGGTGGCGGTCCGAGCTTTCAGAACATATCAGAGCAGCTGCATTTTGCTTAGACGTGTTTCCGCTGCAATAAACACACACCAAAGCATTCAACATTCAGATTGAAATTGCTGTGCTATCAAAACATAAGCTATAATGCTCCAATCCATACCTGTTCACTTCCAAGGGCAAGCCACACATCCGGCAACCTGTACAGATAAGATGTCTTACCAGACCAGGATCTCCTCTTTTAGTCAATCTCCTACTAACAAACATGTCTTCCTTGTCACCTGAAGACTCACATTCAGCCAGTGGCATAAAAATTTCAGCAACAGATGCATCAAACACTGCCTTGCAAGAATTGGTTAAACGTGACAACTGCGAGATTGAGTAACAATCCTCGAACTTTTCACTCTCCTCTGGCAGCTTCCAGTTTCTAGGGAACTGCCTCTGCTGCAGCCGAGAGCTGTGTAACCGACTAACGTCGCTCTTCTTCACCCACTCTACAACCTTTCTTAGCTTCTCCTTCACAACCACACCAACTCGACACCCCTCTATCAACTCATCGGCACCTAACCATTGCAGAGAAATCACAATTTAACTAACCTTGCAGTAATAATAATGATTCATTTTAAGACTTTCACATCTCATGGCCAATTCCCCCCAAACATTCAAGCCCATAGTATTTACTGTTTACCTTTGGTTAAAACAGAATCGTAAGGATGAAGTAGACGGTGCAAAGAAGACTGTGTGACGGTTTTAGCTTCAACAACATCACGATATTTTACTACCTTCACATCTGAATCAATTAACCAAACTTAAATTCAAGAGATAATTAAGAAAAAATCAGAGCTAAAGTATTGCGGTGGTGCTCTCACTTTGTAGCAAAACGACGTCGCCGTAGACGGCCGTGGATGCCATCTGCTTTTGCCACAGGGAGACAGAGAAAAACGGCCGCGTCTCGTCGCCGACCTGGATGTCCGTCCGGATCACCTCCCCGCCGTTGGATAATTTATACTTGGAAATACGATATCCTCCAAATAAGCGAAAACCGGAATAAAGAGATATTAAAACCGACACGGCGGAGAGACAGAGAGATACCTGAAGAGGAGTGATGCGGTGGATGAAGACCACCAGCTGAACGAAGTCGCCGATGTGAAGCGCCGCCTTCGACAGGTCGATTAGCGGCCCGTACCATCCGATCGCTGACGTCATCCGGGCTTCTGCCGCGCAAAAGTTCGGTTAATAGTGTTTGGCGGCGCCAATCTTTACCTTGACAGCTTATTCAAATAAATCTGGAATTGTGTGTGGTTAAAAGAAGAATTACTTTGCAATGGAAGTCCTCTTATGCCCATGAAGAATAGGGTTTATTAGCGACACAAAGCTAGTCCGGTTGGGACCGGATCTATTATCCGGGTTTTTGGGTTGGAGATTTACGTGAGGGTATAACTGTCTTTTTCTTCGAAAGAATTTGTTCGTTTTTGGTCCGCACGTTTTTGAGCGTTTCCTTAGGTTCACAGATACCACGCACTGAAATACTCATCGAAGAGGTCCCGAAAGTGCCCGGATATGAGCCGGAGAAAATAGGTTACATTGTGAAAAGACAGTTTTACCCTTACGTGTTTTCTCATTACTAGTGAGAGGGAAAAAATGAGGGGGCAGATTTCGAGTTTAAGAGCCTTTCGGACAAGGAAATTAGGGTTCTTAGTTGATATTTAGGTTTTGGATGACAGTAATTCCATATACAATACACCCTTCTAAGTTCTTTATAAAATATTCATATACATAAACAGAAAGTAAAACAAGCAGTTCATGCTCACCAGAAAAGAAAAAGATGGCATTTGTTTTTTCAACTGGGCATAGCTAGCCAGTCACTCATATCGATTAGGGGTGGGCATAAAAAACGGAAATCCCGATCCCGTCCCGAAATTTGTAGGGACAGGACGGGACGGAGGTCTAAAAACGTTCATCCCGTCCCGTTTCATAATAGTGGGATGGGAAGTGGGACGAATAATTTTTATCCCGTTTCGTCCCGTCCCGTCCCACCTTTAATGAAAACTTAAAAATTCTTATATATTTGTATCAAAATGAAACTAATTTATATTCTTAATAACTCCAAAATTATATCAATTCAAATAATAATGGTAAATTATAATATTTAGAACATAATATGTATTTTTTTAGTTAAAATTTCATTATTAAATGTTATTTTGTTAATGAAAAAATAAAAATATAAGTTTTTATTTAACTTTATAAGAATGTGGGATTTGTCCCGTCCCGTCTTGATCCCGTCCCGTCCCAACCGGGATTAATCCCGAGTGTGATGCATTCTTAAAAACTCTCGTCCCGTCCCGTCCCGATTCAAAAGAGTGGGACGGGACGTGGGATCATCTCGTGCCCACCCCTAATTTCGATAGTTACAAGTTATGAATGACCAATACATGGCTAGTGCAGGAAATAAAGATACTTGGTAATAACCACTAATCCTGGCCGCCCAAAGCCGAAAACATTATTGGACTGCAATCCAGGAATAACACAAGAACGTTACAGAAATGATTGGCTAAGGAACTTGGTCGCATCTTAACCAAGTTCAACATAGATGGAATGGAAACCGGCCAGCAAAAACAGGGGCATTTTCCAGCATCAAAGGCAGCACTGTCAAAAACGGCTGCTACAAGCCAATGCCACAACCACGCCCTCCCTTATCTACATCTCTCCGACCAAAACGATTCAGCATGAAGCTAATCCATAGAACATCAACAGATCTGAACAAACGTAACTCAATATTATTTTTCTTCTTCTAGAACTCTATTTCTCGACTGTACACTAAGTTCGTAACTACAACAGAACCAGTCCAATGGCTCTAAGAAACCCCTGTTATCATTTCACTTCACAAGTTCCATCCGCATTCAATTTCAAGTACCATTCTGAAACAGGCAAATAGCTCAAAGCCGCAATCTATCAGATGTATGAACTTATGTACAGCCTGGCCCCAATATCAACAGGTCCATCATCCCCACCAACTGCATGAAGTACTACGGAAATCGTTGAAAGAATACGCATTGTAAGAGGAAAAACCATGGGCGCAAGTTCACTATTCAAAGAGCAACCATTGGAGCTTTGCTCATTTGAACTCTTTCCAACTAGCCTAGGTTCAGCTTCAAGGTCTGAAGGATTAACAACCAATGCCACATCTTCAAGGTCCCTCCATTTACCAGGACTCCCTCTCTTGAATGAGCGCCTGTCAGCACGTAAAGAAAGCACCAATGTGGATGTAGCTTCTAGCCACTCTACCATCAGGCCTTCAACTTCATCATAACTAATTCGACGTTCAACCTAACAGAATATAGTAATAGAAGTTAGCTGCATGGCCAATTTTCTAGACAGCAGTCATTAAAGAAAGGGAATAATCCAAAACTACAAAACGAAAGCTACTTACACCAAGCCTCTGTATATAAATGGACATGAATCTAGGTCCAAGACCCATTACTCTTGCTTCTGAGAAAATCTGTAACCAAGAACAAAATATGAAAAAATTAAGCACATGGCCAAATACTGCTATAACGTCAACAATACAAGGAAAATTTAAAGTGAGCCAAAATATAATCAGTAGCTGCTATGGTCACTATTGTATCACCAAGGCCAACACAAATCAATACTCACATAATATTAGCAGCCACCCATCAAAAATTAAATAAATTATAGGAAACTGTAATCACATATCATACCTCCTTTTTCTTTAGCAGGGACCACATATGGAGCTTATCACAAGAATCCTTGACATGTCTACTGGCCAGCTTTCTATCATTGCAATAAGCCGCAACACCAGCCAGCAACTCTATGCTGGGAAGACTATGCTTCATCGCTGCAGCTGATAAGGCTTTCTGACTTTCCCAAGATTGAGCAGCATCCTTATCAAAATGAACACCAGTGAAACACCTCATCTTAAATTTGTCTCCCTTGTTCAAATTATTCAACAATCTCTGCTGTTCCAAATATAACTCCTCAGCCTCTATCGCGGCAGCTAGTGTGCGATGCACTACAATATCAGGATACCGGCGTAGTGGGGAAGTGAAATGAGTATAAAGAGGAACAGCCAATCCATAGTGACCCCAATCATTTTCTTTATGTTTCAATTCTCCACTACAAAAGTAAGTAGCCAACTGCATAGGTTTAGTGGCATAATTCATGAGAATATTAAACAGAACAGAATCATCCTTGAGCTTTTCCCTAATTCTCTCCAGTGACTGATGGAAACGACCAGAAGAGGAAGTATCCAACTGTAAACCATTCTTAGCACAAAATGCTTCTAATTCTTTAAGCTTGCGCATATTAGGCTCTGGGTGCCTTCGCAATAGTGCACTGTCGGGGAAAGCTCTAGATATGACTTCTGCCACTGTTATGTTTGCTAAGAGCATAAACTCCTCCACAAGAGAATTTGATTCCTTCCTTTCAGAAAACAAACTGTCATATGGATCTCCACATTCATCAAACAGTATAACAACTTTGGAGTTATCAAGCTGAAGAGCACCATCATTAAACCGCCTCTTCTTCAAGATCTTGGAGATTTCATATAGGCTCTTAACAGATCTAATTACATCTGACCATCCAAAATGACCATTTACCTGAGGATAACCGTCTTTGAAAGTGTCAAAACTTTCAGAGTTCAATTTGCCATCAATGATATCCTGAGCGTGCTCATAAGAAAGCTTGCAACACGATCTTATCACGGTGCGGCCCATCCATCGATCAACTACATCCCCAGCATTATTGATGTCCAAGAATACTGAAAAAGTAAGTCTCTCTACTCCTGGATTAAGCGAACCAATATTCTCTGTAAGGATAGGGGGTAACATCGGTATTTTGCGCTGTGTCATATACACACTTGTTGATCTAGCTTGAGCTTCTTCATCCAAGGGTGTGTCAGGCAGCACAAAATATGACGCATCAGCAATGTGAACCCCAACTCTGGAAATACCGTTGGAAAAATTCTCAACTGAGAGAGCATCATCCAGATCAGTGGCAGTTGAAGGATCAATGGTGAATATGCACAGATTACGAAGATCCTTTCTAATTTTAAGTTCCTCCTGAGGAAACTCCCATGGGAGACGAGGAAGACAAGAGAGTGATTCAGGAGAAAATTCAGATGAATTAATCGCATTTTCGAATAAGATTGCTTCAATGTGAGGCTGTACTTCAGTTCCATGTCCAAAAGCATGTAATATTAAGGCTTGCGGAGCAAGACTTCCTTCAGCCCATTCATCAACTTGTGCAGCAAACAACTCCTTTTCAATTGTTTCATCACCATTCTCCAATCTTTTCTTAATAGCCTCAGGCAGCTTTCGCACAAGGACCACCATTTTTGGAAATCTTGGGTCTGTCGGTGTCATCTGGATATACTCATGGTCAGAATATGACAAACTTTTGTTCTTTTTCATGTCTTTCTTGCAAAATTGCCGATAAGAAATCCACTTTTGAACATTTAAATAACCTATGACCGTGTCTCGACATTTAGACCATTCAATGATAGCTACTACCCTTCCAGTTGGTCGTTTTGAAGGGAATGAACTGATGATGGAACATATCCTCTGAACTGGACTTTGAATTACATTCTGCTCATTAGAAGAACCTGAAGCCAATTGGGACTTTCCAGCAACATGATCACAGCTGGATTGTCCAACTGACTCTGAATGAGTAGAGTCATGCAAATACATGCTTCCCTCAGGACAAAATTCACTCTCAAGAAGTACACAACTTCTGCGACCATCATACTCACAATTCTCATCAACCTTGGCTTTACCTTTGCAGTTAGAGCCAACAGCATCATCTTCTGGATTGTTATTAGAAACCTCAACTGATGCCGAACTCTTACTAGCGGAAGTAGATCCTTTCATCTTGGTCCATAATGGTAACGGATCAATCTTAATCGCAACGATATCACCTTCAACCTACAAATACAAGGAGGATACATAACTATTATGGAACCCATCCCAGCGAACAAGCATGGTGGAAAAAGAATAAACTTAAAGGTCGCATGTGTATTGTCTGTTAAATGTATAGGCAAATGCACAGAAAAGGTTTCATCCAAGCAATAACGACGACTGTATTAGACCGGCAACTATAACAAGTATGTGCTGAAAATTGAAATTTAATCCAGACTTACAGCTCTATTCTGCTCCATTAGTCCACCAATGAGAATATCTGTAGGCACTCCATCAATTTTGCAATAAGCCTACCAGCAAAGAACACAGTAAAGTTATGGAGGAGCTTTGAGAAATCAAAGGCCAAACATGAACTTTAAGGAACACATCACAAACCTCATTTCTGTTGTGTGCGTTGACGCGAAACAGAGCTTTAAAAACATCACCTTTCTGAAATCAGAAAAAAAAAAACAAATGAGTCGAGCAGATCAGCTTCTTCACAACAGGCTTGTACAAAATTAGTAAACAACACATAAAGACATCTCAGACTCCATAGACATACCTCTAGAGCGGCACTGACATCCTCCATGGACCAGTGCGGAGGCGGAGATATATATCTTTTCTGAAAATAACCCTCGAGATGCTGGGGAGAGGAACCCTTGTTTGTAAGGATTCCGGGTGACCCTCCACAGGCAGCGGGTTCAGGACAAGAATTTGCAAACATTCTTCCATCAAAATCAGATGGGAGCAATAGCCGACTTCCAGGACTTTGTGCACCAGGGGATTCAACAATGTGCATCGTCGGCAAAGAACTGAAAGCCAAGTTAGATGCTTTGGGTAATCCCTGCTCACACAGGGGACTCGTCCCTAAGTGGTGTTGATTCAAGGATGCGGTTACGTGATTTGTCATTGTTCCGTTTCCTAAGCAATCAAGTGACGCGTCTCCATTTACTGAACTACATGATACTATTGAAACAGGAAACCAAAAAGAAAAAATATATATCTCAGTACCAATAAACACAACAAACAGATACACAAGTCAAACCATCCCGATTCTCTAACAGAGAACACAAGAACCAACACCAAAACATATATAAAGACAAGAAGAATCACAGCAATAAAAGAACATCCACAACACCAAGTCAGCAAGGAAATAACAAAAAAACAATATCCGGCTCGACTTGTTCAGCTTAAAACAACCAGTGATACTAGTTACAGTCATGAACTAAGCTTCCGATTTCACAGTAGCCAAACGGCACCCAACAAAATTAGATTTACCGATCACATTATGTCTAATTTAAGTCACTGCTCAATGTTAGTTATATTACTAGCACTACTAATCATAAAACCAAAAAGAAATCGATCAAGTTTAGCTATGGTATAAACTAGAGCACAATGGAAATCGATTACAAACCTGACGGGGAAGACGGGCTTTGCTTGGATTTGCGATTGCGTGGGCGCCGCTTCTTCTTCTCCTTGTCACCGTCGTCAGCTCTGTCAGCGACAGCTTCTACAACCGCGGCCTTCATAATTCGGAAAAGAAAAAACCGAATCTCCAAAACAGAGCGAAGAAGAATCCAATGAAAAGGATCGGAGGGAAAATAAAAGGATGGAAATAGGGGGATTGGGCTTCTTCCGATTGGTAAAAAAATATATACGGAAGAAGGTGAATCGAAAACAAAGGACTCAAGAAAGAAGGAAAACAGAAGGGGGGGAGAGGGAGTTGGGGTTTTATAAAAGAGTGATTATTGGTGGAGGACAGAAGGAAGGGAAAGGGACGTGGGTGATTGGTCGGCGGGGGGTGAGGTAGACGTGGGGCGCCGACTTCCGATTCCTTTGTCTTTCCCTTTTTGCCTTTTCTTTTTCTTCACTTTCTTTTATATAATCTTAGAAAATAATCAAAAAATATGAGTTTTTTGCACTTAATGCAAAACAAGGCCACTAGATGACTCGGATCCAAACAAATTATTATTGATTTAATTTTTCGATTGACATATATCTTAACATGTTATGCATTTAAACACTTGTAAAACACATAAATATGGTTTAGATTTTTTGTAGAATGTGAAGTTTTTCTTGTGTTATCATTTGTATTCGATTATTTATTTGTTTATTTTTAAGTGTGAGTGAGATCAAATAATTAATTATTAATTTTACTATAACAAAACGCCTAATGCTTAGCTAGTATAAACTCATGTTACTTACTTATATACACTATACTGACTATAGAGCATTACATACTTGAGCATTAGACATGAAGCAAGATCCTTAAAGGAAGGTTTGTACAATTGAAACCATCATGACCAGTACCAAATTCGCAAACTTATCAAAAACACTTTACCCCTATATATCTTTTTTGGTCAATATTATCCCTATATATCTATACATGGGAAACATAGATAAATTGGTTCATGAAGTTAGTTACACATGACTATCACCCAGCAATAAGAACTACCAGCACTTCAGCTTTTACAGTGGAAATGTGGTTGCCATGTCTATGATGCAAACTTGACCACAGTGTCCTCCATTTATGCCTATCTAGCTTCCATTGATGCTCCTTATCTTGACTCAGCTTCAGTTCCACTTCTTTTCGAGCTAGTGTTTATAAATCAGATCATGCCACGGCTAAAAGTCTTCCGATACATTATGAGCCTTAGAGTTGGCCAATGATTAAATTTCATTAACTGTGTACATCATTCAAAGAGAACTCCACAGTGATGGCTTTTTGGGAACTGTCTCTTTTTATTGAAATGTGTTTGGAAACGAGTCTAGCTGCCTCACGTCTGGTTTCATTTGCAACAGGGGGCATAGAGCATAAACATCATGCTATAGCGAAAATATGCGACACATCCCCGTAAAGTACATCTTGAATGATAGCACGAGTCTCACATAATCAAACATTATCAATATAAGACAAATAAACAAGGTGTGCTAATTTATCTACAACACAATTTACTTCACAGTAGATATGCCGAATTCTAATAGAATGAAAAGCCTTCAAATAACTTTTGCAATCATCAATAACTCTACTTACCTCCGAATAATCTTTTTATCTCCATGTGTAGAGCAGCAACTAGAATGGCTTAATCACTCTCAATGTCAATATTTGACCATCCTTGGCGAATCCCAAGGTTCAAGACAACTATGCATGCCTCCGCTTCCATATTTAGAACCGAGTGTGCATGTCTAATAAGCCTAGCTAATGCAGCGATACCCAAGCCACTTGCATCTCTAATTATTACTCCAACACCTCAATTCCCACTAGCATTGTTGAAAGCTCCATCAACATTAATTTTTCAGCCTGCCATGCGGAGGACACTCCCACTTTGTCAAAGGTCTCTTCTTCTTTTGCATAGCTTTCGGATGGTACTTCTAAAACTCCTCAAGGTGTCTACCAACCCATTCATCACTTTTTTTTTAAGAATCGACGCAAGGTTATATATTAATAATAGGAAATGTATGAAACAACATGAATACATTCCGCCCTCATATACTACGAACAAATTTTGTGTTAGCAGTGTTTTATGCTTGTGGATTTTAAGCAACAAACCCCTCTTGATTAAGTGAAACCAGGCCTAAAATCGATCGAGGGCAAGTCCCAGGAACATAATTGTTGTGATAAATTCATTAGTAACAACAACGATTCACTTGATTGTAGCAACAACCATCTTTCTTCCACAAGAGCAACGAAACTTGCAAATGAGTGTGGTGGGGAGTTAGAACCTTGTGAGTTTAGTGAGAGAGGACATGATTACAGACTATGGATTGGGTCTGATTGGGTATCAAAGGTATGGTATTTAGAGATAAAGCTTGATCTCTTGCCTGATGATTTCTAGTAGTTTATGGGTTGATCACTAGTGGCAATGGAGTTGGCTTTTATAGGCGAGGTAGGGAAAAAAGATTGCTAGTAAAGACTTTAATTTGAGGTAAATGGTTGCTATACTTTTAAGATTGACTTCTTCTATGATACCAAATTGATGAAAATGCCATGAACCATTGTATGGGTTATAGGCTGAAGAATGTCGATCCAAAGATATAAGACGGTAGTTTTTCTTGGATTCATGGTGCTGTGAATTTGGGAAGTTTGGCTTATTGAAATCAGGTGTGGGAAACTGTGATCAGGATTCATTGAACAATGAGCAAAGAGTATCTTTGAAGGGTTTGTGAGGATTTTGGATTTTTACCAAGAATGGAGCAACATTAATCTCAATAGTAAAAGGCATATGCATTGGGAAGATGATGACGCTATTGGGCTTTTGAATAAATGGCTATATTGGGTTTTGAGGGTCACTCAGACTTGCTTGCCCATGTTAAGACTGGTCTGTCATGCATGGATTTCGGTCCCTAAGCCCGGAATTATTTACAAACCTCGTTTTAGCAATAGACCTCACGGGAATAGTTACCTTCCACACCACATCCTCATTTGTAAACCTCAATCAGAACGTAAATTGGGTCTACGACAATAATGTTTAGTGACACGACATAATATGCTCGCATGGTAGTCGCTTGATAATTTGGGCTTGCCTCATTTTTCAAAGGTCTCTCTTAGACTATAGCGAGCTTGCTCGAAGACCCAACGACACCATAAACATATGCCACACGAAAGAAATGAATGTGTGGAATTTTGGGTGTCAACAATTTGAAATGTGCAGAACAATCAAAACCCTATGCTAAAGCTCTAACTATTTATATGCTAAATCTTTGAGGAGAGGCACCAAGGAACCAGAGAAACCGGTCACTAAGGAAAGTGTAAAATATATGAATGCATCATGAACATGGAACACTCTTGTGGGTTGTCACGATCTCGAAATTTCAAGTGTTAAACTCAAAAATCGAAGCCATGAGAACTCTAAAACAATCTCAATAAATCGAAATCATCTTATAGTCACAACGTATCGTAACTGAGTTTATAGTACATCTCAGTCGATTTGATTATTACAAAACCAATTTATAATTCAAGCATTATATCAAAATGGAATGTAAAATCCTCTCAATCCTCACCACAAAATAGAAATAAAAAAACTTCGAAATCTTCAGAGTAGTCCTGAAATTCTGCTAATCCACACTTGAGAACTATCTCCTACACCATTGAATAAGTGCACCGGGATTGTAAACACAAACCCGGTAAGCTTTGCAGCTCGTATGAGTAAAACAACAGTATAACACGCATAGTAATACAAGTGAAAAATACTGAAAACATTTAAACAGAACGACTCATCTGGATGTCCAATAATATCTGAAAATATAAGTGCTCATGAGAAATTGGGCAACCTATCTGTTTACTTGAATAAATTTATAATACGGGTACTCATGAGACCCATGTACTCATCTGTTACCCCTCATGCAGCACGCCGTCGGGCATTGGGCAACCCATTTGTTACCCAATGTCCCCAAAATATGGGTACTCATAAACATGTAACTCATATGTTACCCCTCATGCAGTACACCGGCAGAAAAATTAGAGCTCTAACTGAATCGTAACTGTCACCCGGCCAAGGCTCGGTTATGATATGCCAACACGTCCGAAGACATGTCTGAAGACAGAAAAACGTTTTAACATAACTCAAGTTAAAACCACATACAATACAATCCTCACATGTAAATGTATTCATTATAAGTGGATGATAATATCTGAGTGATGTTAGTGTGTTCATGTACTATGGGTGACAATCCTCACATAGTTTGAGGCAGGAAAATTGAGGTTTAATTCTCTCATATTTTCCAAAAAAGAAATAAACAGGTAATTAGTTTCCTTTTGGGTTGCAGCTATTTTCATATCCATGTATCAGATAAAGGCCTGTATGGTCCAAAGTTTGAGCCCAAACTAATGACCCATCACTCCATATACGTGTAAAACCCTAGCTACATAACACTCCTTCACTTTGCCTATGCGCTTCTGCCTCCTCCCTCAGCCGCTCTAGCTCTCTAGTCTCTCTCACCCTAAACCCCTCCGATCCCACTCCCAGCCATGGCCGCCGCCGCCGTCGAATCCGCTCCCGTCTCCCAAGAGCAAATCCTCCCCCACAACGACGTCAAGCTATTCAACCGCTGGAGCTTCGATGACGTCCAGGTCCGTACACTCTCTCTCTCACCTCCACTATTCATTCATTCACAAATGCCGTATTGTAATCTGAATCTGTTTTTTCAGGTGAGCGACATCTCGCTGCAAGATTACATCGGCGTGGCTCAGGCCAAGCACGCCACGTATGTGCCCCACACCGCCGGGAGGTACTCGGTGAAGCGGTTCAGGAAGGCGCAGTGCCCGATCGTCGAGAGGCTAACCAACTCTCTCATGATGCACGGACGAAACAACGGCAAGAAGCTCATGGCTGTGAGGATTGTAAGGCACGCCATGGAGATCATCCATTTGCTCACTGACCTCAACCCCATCCAGGTCATCGTCGACGCTGTTGTTAACAGGTATATATCGCAATGCCGACTGCTTACGACGTGTTTGTTGTATTGAATTGAATGGACTGTGTTGATATGTGTGGATATGTTTGTGGTGACAGTGGTCCTAGGGAAGACGCGACCAGAATTGGGTCGGCCGGTGTTGTGAGGCGTCAGGCTGTTGATATTTCGCCGCTCAGACGTGTCAACCAGGCGATTTATCTGCTGACTACCGGAGCTCGTGAGTCTGCTTTCAGGAATATCAAGACCATCGCAGAGTGCTTGGCTGATGAGCTGATCAATGCTGCTAAGGGGTCCTCTAACAGGTACTGAGGACGAGACCGTTGACTAGTGTTTTCTTTTGTGGGATGGTTTGACATGTATTAATTGGTTTTGCGGCTTAGGCTCATGATGGGTGGTTTTGTGTGCAGCTATGCTATTAAGAAGAAGGACGAGATCGAGAGAGTTGCCAAGGCCAATCGTTAAGGTGTTACCTCTGATGCAACAGTGGAGAGTTTTGTTTGCATTCTTTTCGTCATGCTTTTATTATTGAGATTAGATAATTCGTCCATTTAGATTGGATGATTTAATTTAAAAATTGAGTTTTGTTTTTGAGCTATGACAATGTTGAGTCTCTTTTTAGATTTCCATCTCCAGTCTGTTTCTTATTATTTATACCTCTATTTGCACTATCTAGCACTGCATTAGCTTTGGAAAAACTAATCTCGTATGGCTGGTTGTATATTCAGCCTTACATTGTTAAAGATGTAGGTAATTATCACACTAAACACAACACTTTGTCAGTATCAAACTAACCTAACAATTCTGTTACTTGAGCTTTACACCTGTTACACTAATATAAGCCTAAGTAAGGGTGTTAGGGTGATCAGTGAGGGGTTATCAAGTACCTGTATGCACTTCAGTGTCGTTAAGTAATTATTAGTTCCAGGAGATCTAGTTAGAGAGCACTTAGTAATACAAAAAACAGACAATCTGAGCAAGAGCATTGCTATGTCAGATCATTGGATAAGTTGCATGATCAAGTGCTTAGTTTACATAATTGATGAACGTAGAATTTACAAATGAGTTATTAGTAATCGAAAGAACTCAGTCTGAGGGAGAGCATTGCTATGTCTGGTCTTTGCAGAAGTTTGTGTTTTTTTTGGACTGAACAAGTGATTAGTTCACCAAGTCTAGAGTTAAATGGAGAATTTTATCGAGCAGTCTATCTTTTGGAACCTGGTTGAGAGTTGAGACACCATTGTCTTAAGTCTTAACTCAGTATGGTTTTACAAGGTACTGAGGACTCATTTCCATTGAAGTTTTTTTTTTTAAAGTAAAGAGACCCAAGGTTGAAACCCTATTGCAAATGATGGTTTACACTTGATCTCTGAACTTAAGGTAAGTTCAATGTTGACAAGCTATTAACTGATGCAATATATTTTTTTCATGGTTTTTTACACTTTCCTAGGTGGCACGTTGGATACTTTTTTTATTTTATTTTGAAGTTTAGTGACATTGTTCAACATCAATTGCATAAAACTTGATCTCTAAACTTCAGTCAAGTTTAATGTGGATTAGTATTTAACATTTTTCTTTTTACATCTATTCAAAAACTTTGCCTTATGCAAGTTTGGTGGAAGTAAATTTGCCGACCACTTTTTTATTTACCCACTTTTTAAAACTCATATCATGTATCTTTTCTCACTAATAGAGGAATTTGACATATGACATGAGTTTAAAAAGTTGGATACAAAGTAGTCAAATAAAGGATTGTGGGTAAATTTGTTTTAGTGATATGGTATTAGGGTATATCTCTGCTGAAAATCTATATAAGGCATGTGTTTTTTTAGGGGGCATTGTCTGATTTCTAGCCCAGTTTCTTAGATGTGTTGCTTTGCAGCCTTGTCTCACATTTGTCGACTTTTCCAACACGTCTTGGACATCTCGCCTTTAAAAATGTGTCTTCGTTCCAGACAAAACTGTGATCAATTTATTGACTTTAAGACAATTACATCGATTGTAATTCTGCACAGAAGAACTATTCTATTGTGCGTTCTATTGGTTGAGCCATGTGTGAATTTGACAACGGAACTCATGTAGCACGCTAACAAGGGAGGATGCTTTATATAATATTAGCTTTATTGTATTAGAAAAAAAAAATGCTAGCTTAAATGACATTTCCTTTGACAATATGGCTGGTGATCGGCCAAAGTGAATTACAATAAGATGGGAGAGTCGACTTTCTCATCACCATGTTGTAATGAAGGTCATATTTTTTATTGGATTATATGTTGCGTTATTTCCTTAATATGTATTTGACAGCTGCATGTTTTGGACCTTCATCATTTATATTAATTCTCACTTCCGTACCAATTATTTTACCAGTGTGACATGGTTGACAATGGCTTCAGACTTTGATGATCTGAAAATGTCACCTTGTCTGCTAGTATGTACGGAAAGGCTTTTACCCCTTCATGTGATGTAATTGTTGGTCCATTCTGTCAAGCTGTGTAACCTCGATGTTTCATCTGGATCTTGTTCATACCAAAATTCGTGCTTCATTTGGATATTATTTTTAGTTCCTCATCTTGGACGGGCCTCCCTGACGTTAATACGTTCTAGTGGTTCTACAGTCTTGATGAATTCTTGCTTGACATGCAACTTTTTTTTGTGAATTTGAATTATACGACTGGGTTCTTGGTGGAGCTCATGCCTTCAAAATATGACTTTCTTCAATTGGTCAGAATGATGCCTCTTGCGGTTCCTGTTCTCCAGCTTCAACTTCAACCCATAAAAATAGTGATGGCTTTTATAACTTATAAGTGATGCATGGTCTCATTAATTCTGCCCATTATGTCAACCTTTCTGTATCTTCAATTTTATGTCCGACTCACTCGCTATTCTTTCATCCCCACCACAGCACCGCCTTTTATTCAAGTCATTCTCGTGGACTATAAGCTATGGATCATATCTGTATCATACTGATCTGTGAAGCTCATAAATGTGGGAAATGAGGAGCAGAGACTCTGCTTCGTCTACCAAAACAAGTGGTACCGGATTCTTGAGAACATTGACGTTTGCCTTTGGGTAGCGACTTGCCAGTTGACCTTGAGCAGTAGGAGAAAATGTAGACCCTTCTATGGGAGGGTCAATGGTTACGATGCTGGATGAAGTGTTCTTTGTTTTCGTTTACATTGTCCTTCATTGAATGTCTTAGACATTCTCAACTTACAACCTCTCAATAATTTGAGGTCTTGATTTTACAGAAATGACTCTTACTCTCTACCAGAACTGTTTTATCATATAGAATATTAGTAGTAAGCCGACTTAGCAAAGAGCTGGTGTGGGAGGTTCTTAACACATTCCTAAGTAAAACGGGGAGCTAATTAATTGTCACTACGATTTTTCGAATGATTGATTACTGCTGGGCGGCATATATCAAGTGGTGTTCGGCGAATGAGTTGTCTTCCGGATTTGAAGGAGATCGGAATCATTTGAAGCATAGTGAATCTCCAGGGACACTCACGCATTGCCATTAGATTCTTGTATTAAAATTTTCACCAGTGAACTACAAGCCGAGGTTGAATTGGTAAATTGATGTCATTATGTTTAGTTTTGGGGGCTAGAGGGATAGGATTGCCAGCTGTAACTTGTATTTTAGAGGAAGGGACAAAAGTGTCACTAGCTCAATATTGTTATACTTATTGAATTAAAATCCTAATAATGCTCACCTATAAGATACCTGCATTTCTTCGTCTTGATCTGAGTCATTAGGATGACGATGGAGCCATTACCTAGATCCGACACACTCTAATAGACTTGTTAGAATGATATTGTCAAAGAGATGGCCTTCATCAAATTTCTATTATAATTGAGGGTGTATTGTATATAGATTTGTGTGGACTTATTTAATTGACATATTTTTTGAAAATTTCACGGATTTTTTAAAAAGTACAGACTTTCATAGAATTATAAAAAAACTCACTTATTTCAATAAGACTTTTGGCTGATTTCTACAAACTTTTATTGATTCATGAAATACAAATAATTGATATTGATATTCTTTTATAGATTCTCAGTACTCATAATAAAATTGAAACTACTATTTTTTGTTAGTTAAGAAAATAACGCATGGTAACTGAATAATGTGCATATTATGTCTCTCAACTACAAGTCAACGATTATATGATAATTTGTTTCATTCCCAGGTAGCCGGGTGCATCCTAAGTATCTAGGTTGGCTTAATGAGTTCTCTGACGCCTCGTGGGTGTTATTGGACGGAGATTAATGCATACTAAGAAATTTTTATATTGAATATTTTTATTTTGTGAGCAAATATTATTGGTTGTGTCTATTACAAAAAGAAATTAGATAATCTTAATTATTTAAGAAAATTTAAAAAGATACTATTCAAATTGAATCTATCGACAAATAGGTACAAAAAATGGAAGTAAATAAATTGTTCATAAAGTTTCAAACTAAAGAAATCGGTGTTCATGAGACATTAATATGATTATTATTTTTCTTTTTTCTTACATACTTCTTTTATTGTCATTGTTTTTATTGTTAGCATTAAACATGTGTTCACATATGAAAATGAGGTTTTTGAATAAGTGTACAGATACAATGTAAGAACATACATAAAGAAGAATAAAACGATCATGAGATCATATGAATAAACATGTTAGTTTATAGGAAAAAGAATCGGTAAAAGAAAAGATAAAAAGAAAATAAAGAAAAATTGTGGAGAATAAATATCTTTAAATACAATGATAAAGTCTATGAAAAAATCCACGAAAATCTTTGGTCTAAAAGATAGACAATTTTTAGATTGTGGTGTGTATAATTAACACTATAAAGTAAATGAGATTTTATGAGTTTATAATTTCATAAGTATTAATGATATTTTAAATACCCACAAAATCTTATTCATTTTAAAAAGTTTAGATTAAATAACCTTAGATTTTTATAGATTCCATAATGACTTAAAAAATCCTAATTGAATACACCTAAATTTTTAAATTTCATAAATTTCTTTTAAACTCTCACTAATTATATATACAATACACCCTTTAGGATCATCATGAATTATTAGAGACAAAATATAATTGACTATGTACTGAAAAGAATTGAACCAAATGCACAATTGTTTTACAATTTCTAGCGTAAAATTCTCGAGGTGATGATTAATTGATTATATCATGTTATTTGGCCCAAATGATGCAATCAGAGAAATCCTCCCGACTCACTTTTCCCGCCACCCACTCCCCTCCAAAACCCAACCCCTTCCCGGACTCCTCCTCCTCCTCCTCACATTCTCTCTCCTCCGCTGTCCTACTCGCCCAAGTGGCACCCCCTCGTCGCTTTCGCTCCATTATCCCAATCCACGTATCCCCCCCAGCCGTTATTGTTAATGAGGACAGAAGGTTCTTTACCCATTTTGGCATGGACCCAGTCGCCCTCGCAGTACTCTCACTTTCGGCTCTGTGTGGCGGCATCACTACCGCCCACAAGGTACATGATCCCAAATCCCTGCACATCATATGTTTGCTTAAACGAGCAGCTCTTTTATTTGTATCACTTGTGTTTGTAATGCAACAAACAGCCTCATGTTTTTTTGGTTGGTTTTCTTAAAATGGTGTGATCAATGATTCACTGATTGAGAATAGTTTATGCGAAAGAGTAAAGTAATGTGGGAGTAAAGACTATTTGGTTTTCGGTCACGCCGGTAGTTAAGTCTTGACATCATAGAGGCATGGTTGATGGGGTTTTCGCTTCAAAGGGTATTACAATATACAGAGCTGGAATGATAAGTGTGAGCTGTAGCATTTATTTATATAATGTAATGTAATGACGGTGAGGGATATTGATATTATACACGCCACTATTCTTGTTCGTTTTGGATGAAGACTTTTCCGGGGTTTGACCACCACTGAGATTTTTAAAGAGATTGTAAAACCTCAAATGATGTAAGCAGTGAAATGAACGATTGCATCTACATGACTACATTGCACGCCAATTAGGAACAAGGAGGTGGGGCATAGAGAGAAAGAGAGAGGGGAGATAGTCAACGGTTATGTAAATCCCAGAAGCAGAATTGGTGTAATGAAATGTAGATAGTAACATCATATAGCATTTTTGGCTTCAAACGCACACCCCTTGTTCCTTAGACCCTTTGCTTGTTTCTGTTCTTCCTTCCCTTCCAAGCCACTGCATGGGATCCTCTATGTTCTTCCCTCCTGTTTTCTTCTTACTCTTTGTTGCTGTCTCTGGTGATTCTTTCACCGAGTTTGTGTACACGCCTTTCTCTGCCTCACACTTTGAATTCATCGACAGCGGCGGCACCTTCTTGTCTTCTCGAAATGGGACATTCAGGGCTGCTATGTATAATCCCGGCGCTCAGTCCAGCTTTCACTTGAGCGTCATCCATGTGGCATCCAATACTGTCATCTGGTCTGCCAATCGAGATGCTGCTATCTCAAGTTCTGGTGAGATGAATCTCACGGTTAAAGGACTTGGCATTTCAGATGATGATGGCAATTCTGTCTGGTCAACTCCACCATTGAAGTCATCGGTGTATGCGCTATTGCTGAATGAAGTAGGCAATCTAATCCTTCTTGATCAATACAATGGCTCTCTTTGGGAAAGTTTTAGCTTCCCAACAGACACGATTGTTATTGGACAAAGGTTACCAGTCGGGTCATTTCTGGCCAGTTCCACTAGCTCTTCGAACTTTTCAACCGGTGATTACAAGCTTGTACTAAGTTCTTCTGATGCGGTGCTTCAATGGCGTGGTCAGACATATTGGAAGTTGTCAATGGAAACACGAGCTTATAAAAACTCAGATTACATAGCAGAGTATATGGCTCTCAACAGAACAGGTCTTCAGCTTCTTGGTCGTAATGGATCAGTGACCGTGATTCAGGTGCTCTTGACAACTTCCGACTTCCAAATCGCTCAGTTGGATCCCTCGGGAAAGTTTATAGTCAAAAGCTTTTCTGATTCAAAGTGGAACCAGGAATTTTCGGGTCCAGCTGATGGTTGTAGAATTCCATTCTTTTGTGGCAGAATTGGTTTATGCTCAGGCTCTGCATTCACCAACCCTACATGTTCATCATGTCCATCAAGTTTCCATGTAACTTCCCAAGACAATGGTGGTTGCTTGCCAAATAGTCCTTATTCCTGGCCATTATCCTGTAACTCAACCGGTAGCGACAGTCAGCTCAATTTATCAGCCGTTTCATACATCAAGCTTGGCAATGGTATGAATTACTTTTCCATCCTCTTTTACGAGCCAGTAAAATACGGTGTTGATCTGTCCACCTGTCAAAATCTCTGCTCTGGCAACTGTTCTTGCTTGGGAATTTTTCATCAAAATTCATCTGGTTCCTGCTATATGCTTGAAGATGAGTTGGGGTCCATTATTTCAGATAGTAATGCTGGTGTAAGTGATCCATTGGGTTACATCAAAGTCCTTGTTGGGTCTACCCCAACAGTTGCCAGTTCTGGAAAAAGAAAGTTTCCTGTAGCTGCTCTGGTGCTTTTGCCATTTACTGGATTTGCTCTGTTGGCAGCTCTAGGTTTTCTTCTGTGGGGAAGACGGAGACAGTCAAAGGACAAAGAGATAAAATTAGGGCACATGGACTCACGTTCGTCAGAAGATATGGATTCCTTCTACATCCCAGGTTTACCTAAGAGGTTTTACTTTGAAGAACTTGATGTGGCTACAGATAATTTTAAGACCCTGATCGGGTCTGGTGGGTTTGGTGATGTCTAT
This sequence comes from Argentina anserina, assembly GCF_933775445.1. Lineage (NCBI taxonomy): Eukaryota > Viridiplantae > Streptophyta > Magnoliopsida > Rosales > Rosaceae > Argentina > Argentina anserina. The sequence continues at coordinate 22,421,342 of NC_065873.1, read as the reverse complement.
AAGGGAATTCTACCTGATAAAACTGTTGTAGCTGTAAAGAAGATAACAAATGTAGGTGTTCAAGGGAAAAAAGATTTCTGCACTGAGATTGCAGTGATCGGTAATATTCACCATGCCAATCTGGTCAGATTGAAAGGCTTTTGTGCTCAAGGGAGACATCGCCTTTTGGTCTATGAATATATGAATCGTGGCTCCCTTGACCGGACACTTTTTGGTAGCGGACCAGCCATAGAATGGCAAGAGAGGCTTGATATAGCTCTAGGGACGGCGCGTGGGCTCGCATACTTGCACAGTGGCTGTGATCAGAAGATTATCCATTGCGATGTCAAGCCAGAGAACATTCTCTTGCAGGATCATTTTCAGGCAAAGCTTTCAGATTTTGGCCTTTCAAAGCTTCTCAGTCCAGAACAGTCAAGTCTATTTACAACTATGAGGGGCACACGCGGCTATCTGGGACCAGAATGGCTAACTAACTCTGCAATCTCTGAAAAAACTGATGTCTATAGTTTTGGAATGGTACTTCTAGAACTTGTCAGTGGAAGGAAAAATACATCAAGACTGCAAAGCCATAACCTGAATGACAGTAGTAGTGGTTGTGGTCAGTCATCATCGTCCTCTGGGTCAGGACTTGTTTATTTTCCGTTACTTGCTCTAGATATGCATGAGCAAGGGAGGTACTTGGAGCTTGTTGATCCAAGACTGGAGGGACGGGTGACAAGTGAAGAGGTGGAGAAATTTGTGCGTGTTGCATTGTGTTGTGTTCAAGAGGAGCCATCGCTTAGGCCAAATATGAATACCATTGTCGGCATGCTGGAAGGAGGCATCCCTCCAGGTCAGCCAAATTTTGATTCGTTAAATTTCTTGCGCTTTATTGGACGTCAGTTCATTGAGGCGTCTATGATAGAAGAGGGGACTGAGAGAAATGCTAGGGGGTTGTATCAAGAGTCCAACTTTTTTCCGACACAGACAACAGTTGGCTCGCGTGCTTGCTTTTCTTATATCTCCTCACAGGAGGTTTCAGGCCCAAGATAGTGTTAAGTAGTTGAGTAGCTAGTGTATAGGTGATTGTGGATATGAAGTGAATGAATTTGATTTTGGGTTAAATTTTCACTGTATTGGAATCTAATGTATAATTCTTATATCTTTCTACAAGGGTGGAGGTACCCTGAATGGCTGTAATGTGAAACAGTTTTTAGAGCAAGTAATAATATACATGATTGCTTGGAACTAAGATATCGCCTTTGCGTTACTTTCCTTATATGTCACTGTAATAGATTCACAATACATCAGCTATCTGAGGCCGAGAGGTTGTCACTGATGTGGTTATGATGGTTTTTCTGGGGTGCTACTGACTGTGTGTATGTAGGAAATTTATAAAAAAGATGTTCACTGTCCTCTTATATTAACCTAAACAGTCATCGACTATTTTCTGTTTACTATATCACGATGAAATTTTATCCTATGCATTGATCTACTTCTCCTGTTTGGCGTTCTTTTCCATCTTTGTTTGCTTAGCAGATATTGTGCTCGAGTTATCAATCATGTAAGTATATGCATGCCATCAAAAAAGTTCGAAGTGGCTTGATGTTGTAAAACTCTCTCTTTCCTATCTTCTTGTTAATATATTGCAGCTTATTCTTGTTTGAGTATACAGTTATATAAGTACAGTATATATATAATTTCATTTCTTCTTTTTCCTACTCAACAATTGATTTTGTTTGCCTTTATGTTTTGATCCGAAAAGGAAGCTGGAGAAAATACATTCTCAGAAAATGAACTGCGATCTCCAGGAAAAATGGTTGAGGCCATGTTGTCACTGGCATTAGAGAGGACATTATTAAAAGGGGAAATTTGGAGCTGCTATATGAGCAAGGTCAAGTATACTTCTCAATTCTCAGATCAGTGTACTTTTGTTTTGAGATATAGTATTTGTGACATTTCACAATAACCTCTATGTCCCTGATAATACAATTTGCAAGGTTCTCCCGGATGAAATTTCACATCATGTGTTAGAAGTCCACTGAAGCCGAATTTCCCTTCTGACATGAGAATGAAAGAGTGATGAGGTAGAAACAAGATAAGTGTCTTATTCTTGAGTTTAGTTCTGGATGTTCAGGATTCAGGAATCACCGCCGTAGAATTACCTCTATCAGATGTATGAAGGAAAGAGGTCTCTACAAGACACATCTGGTACATGGTCAGGGACAACTAGTTGTAAATGTACAAGGCACATCTTTTTCAGTTTTTCATATATGCAGTGTATATATACATCATGAGCATGATCATATAAATTGACATGCATCACAGTCCTCCTTTTCAATTGTTGACTAGAATCGTCACTGGATATCATATTTTACAGAGGTGAGGTGTATGACAGATATTCTGGGGACATATGAGATTGAATCAGCGTAAAATTCTACTTTGGAAATCATCCATCTCTCTTAAGTTTGGGGGAGTCTGCAGTGCCAGTGCCATTATTCCTGGATTAACTTCTTTCTCGCTCTCTCTCTGTTTTTTTATTTAATTCCAGGATCATAAAAGCTTGTTCAGCATGATTTCATCCAGCATCCAGTCTCAGGATTTTTTTTTTTCGAGAGGAGCTAATCTCAGGAGTAAAACATTTCAAGCCAGAGTTTTGAAGAGGATGGTGGAAGTAGATTTTCTTGACATTGTTGTGAAACAATATCTTCCTCCGCAGGTCAATGAGGCAGAAGCATCTGTTGGCATTCTCCCAGGAGGTATGTAAATTTGTAACACTCCCAGCAGGTTCGGATCAAGTTCATCCCTGAAAGATAAAATCAACTAGTGCTGTGATGTATATAATGTAAGTTACCTAACTTTCCCCTAAGATGGATCACAAAGTTGATTCACAGTTGCTTCACCACATTGGGATCGATATGCTCATTTAGGCATAACGTTATACAACAAAATGTACAGACAATGCGCGCAACAACCACAACTGTCCAGCCGATCGAGTGGATCGACATCTTCAATGCCCTTGTTCTTGTATTGGAAAATAGTGCTTCAATGTTGCATTTGACTTGCATGCATGGATTGTGACTTTTTGTGAACGTAACAGACCGTTTAAACACAATTATGTTAGTTGGAGCTAAAAATTTCTTGCCATTTAATTTGATATATATATATATATATATATATCAGTCCCTATCCAGAGTGAAGGTTCACTCTGAAATTTCAGAGTGAAGTTCCAATTTTGGCACACTTTTCGGTCAAATTTTTTCAGTATAAGTGATTCAATATTTATGTATGATATTCAAGATCATCTCTACAAAATTTCATCTAATTCGGACATCGTTAAGGTATTGAAATTAGATTAAATCAATGAATGAATTAAAACTGTTCAACGTGAACCGTTCGTGTAAATCTCAATTTTGAAAGCTCAAATCATTGTCAAATTGAATGAAACTTTATAGAGATGATCTTGAATATCATATCTAAATATTGAATCACTTATACTGAAAAAATTTGACCGAAAAGTGTGCCAAAATTGAAACTTCACTCTAAAACTTCAGAGTGAACCTTCACTCTGAATAGGGACTATATATATATATATATATGCATAGTAATATTGTTTGATATCAATCCACTAGTAGTTAGAATGGTAAAATGAAACACGAAGAGCTGGAATCATAAACTCCCACCCTGGCTAGATTATTGCCTTATTGGATACACAGCAGATCATATATATAAACCTTCATATAGAAGAGATTATTTTGAATCCCAATGTGTCTTAATTGGTGAATCCCAACTGTGGTATCTTGTTGATTTTGCAGAATCGGTATTTACCATATGTCTTGGTCGAGTATTTGGCAGGGTTTTGCTCATCCACAAGCTCCGGCAGAGGCCCAATCACAGCCTCTTGTGGCGGCGCAACAAACACAGCCCAGGATATGCGAAACCGTTCCTTGTTCACCAAGCTCCTGTGAAGTACACTCTTGTACTTACCATTGCTCAAGACCTCTATCTGATCACCAATGTTAATAACCACTGCATTTGACAAGTAATTCACAGCAACCCAGTTGTCATCTTTCCACAGCTGAAGGCCTGGAACATCGTTGGAGACTAGTAAGGTGATGGCGGACATGTCAGTGTGAGACTCAACGCCAAGGGCTAGTTGGGGTTGTGGGCATGGCGGGTACATATTTATCTTCATTTCCACTTCCACTTCTTCATCTCCAATATGGGATTTCAATGCATTCCTATCCAGGCCTAGACCCTCTGAAAGCACCTCCAATAGCTTGCCTGTTACTCTCAGCATTTCCTTATTGTACTCTTGATTCACTTCCCTGTGTCACACGACTCACACTCATAGTAAGACTAACCGTAGGAACACAAATAGGTGCAGCTAAATAGTAGCAAAGTTGTTAGGAATTCGGACTTCATTTATTTCGTGGTATTTCACACTCAAGCAACTGAAATTCACACTTTAAGTCTATAGGACAAATAACAAAGAGTTAGGCCTAGTTTGGTACAGCCGTGCTGTGAGTAAAATGACTTTTGAACCTGCTGTGAGTAAAATGACTTTTGAATCTGCTGTGAGAGAAAATAGTTGAGGTGTTTGGTAAACTGTTTTTATAAGTGTTGTAAGAGCGAAAAATAGTTTTTTTGTGTTTGGTAAGTTGTAAGCAAAAGAGCTTTTAGTAGGTATAATTAACAAAATAAGAGTGAAGTAGTGTAGGAAGAGAGAGTTTTTTTAGGTTGGGTTCAATCATGTAATTTCATCAAGTTTCTAAGGATATCCAGTGATATTTTGAAAATTTCATTTAATCATTACTACAGTATCTTCGTGTTTTTTGATAAAAGCGGCTTTCAATTTCAAAAGCTACCTCTTACTATCTTTTGAATTTCAGTTGTTGGGGAAATCAATTTTAGCCAAAAGCTATTTTTGGGGATTTACCAAACACCATATATCAACCCCAAAAGCTGAAGTCACCCCAAAAGCCCTCCCAAACTGGGCCTTAATTGAGTCGGGGATGGACCCAAGTTAGATATTTTCTAGACCGAAGGTTATTAAATACACGGGTCGTGTAGATACACAGCCAATCCCTGCCGTACGTTTCAACACGTGAAGTTAATTTTTGATCGTTTGAGATCAGACTCCAAATTGGCAGAATACACGCAAGTGAGGTAGAATTGATTTCAGAAACTTTTAAATCTATCGTTGTCAATGGATGCCAGAGGCATATAATGGCACAACCGCCCATGAGTATTGGTGGTGGTGGCGAAAGAGCTGGGCATCTCGAAGATAGTGAGAGAGAAGTTGAGGAGGAGATTGGTGGAGGGGATCTGAATTGGAGATTGGTTGGTGGCGTCGGAGGATGGTGTCAGCGGTTGTCGTGGTACTCTGGTGGCGGAGGTAATGCATGCAGGAAGTAATCAGGGATGGTGAGTCTAGGTATTTTATTGATAAAACCGAGGGAGGGCAACAGAGATGCAAGAGTGCCTGAGACCACCCAAATTGAGGAAGACAAAGAATAGAGGTACCATTTCAAGAGAGTTCTACTGATCTCTCTGAACACAGTTGAACACTTTGGCGTCTTTGTCGTCGGACTCCGATGCATACATGGTTGGGTAACAACTTTAACTTCTTCCTGGCCCTCCCTACTTAGGCCTCCATGAAGAAATTCATAAAGTAGTAGAGGACAGCCACCAGAACCACATAGCCATAACCTTTAGAAAGCAACCATTGTCTAGTTTTTTAATCAACCACACAAACAACCTCCTGAGTACTACCACTACCACCAAAGACGCGTGGTTCAACTTTCAACTCGTGTATATTCACGGCTTGTGCATGGAATAAGCTCTCTTTCTAGACATATCTCTACTACTAAAAAGTGAGTATGAAAATATCACTAAATTACAAACCACATATTTAGTTATTTATCATACTACATTAGTTTGTCACAAATAAAAATGAGGGTTGTAAGGTAAAAAATAAGATAAATAAAATAAAGAGGTAATTATGCAAAAGAAACCTAGGTAGTGGGTGGTGAGAAGTTATGATCAAAATTAACTTCCGTGCAAATATTCACAGGTAAATGTTAGTAAATATAATAGATTTTGATCCATATCCACTAAACTACTATGGTTATATTATGGGAGTTTAGATTAGACTAGTAAATGAACTGAATTTGGAGCACATAACCTACATCTGGGTCCATATAGTAACAACAATTTTTGATCCATTACCTGCCAGATCATTGATAACTCAATTTAAATTCATATCTAACGGGTTAAAGTATCTTTGATTCTTTAGTCTGATCTATTTATAGTTACGAATATTCTTAAATTTAAATCATAATTTTATAGTTTTATTATTGTACCTCATAAAAAGGAGGTTCAATTCATATATCTCAAAACAACAGACCTCTATTTAAAAAAAAATAGTATTGACTTTGTCAACTGATTCGAAATGACCAATGCATACAAATATCTCAATACATACCTCCATACATTTGATTTCTCAATTTTTTTTCTTACCGTAATAATTTCAAATGGACTTCTCCCTCAACTAGCTAAACTATGATAATATTATTTTCAATAATTCACATGCATCAAACAAAAATATTGTTCTCACATTGTAGAATTTTTTTAGTTTAAATTTTAGTTGTTTTATTCTTCTAATATATTGTGATATGCTCGTTTGTATGCATTTTATCGTTATAAATTGTAGATAAATCTTATTTGCTGATATATATTGTGATTTTGAACAAACCAGCTCGAGAGACTTGATATAATTATAATATATTTGAATTAATTGAATTAATTTTTAAAATAAATTTATTGGGCTTTGGGCATTCTGGGAAAATTAAGGAGGTTCAAATGACATTTTAGTGGTTTGTCAAGGTAAATTGGAGATCTAATTAATAGGGAGATCCAAATGTCTTTTTTGGATGTATGAATAAATTCTCCCCTCATAAAAACATAAATGAGAAAATGATAAGGTTTAAAACTTTAGCTTTAATTTTTTCTTTATAAAAGTTAAAAGTATTTTCTATTTTATATTTTAGGATTATAAGAAATATCTTGATGAACAAGTTTTGCTCTCCACCACCATAGATGATGGAACCTTGGACCAAATTGAAGAAGCCCTTCCATGAAACCGGAAAAGAAATAGGTACCGGATCCTAGATTCGAATCCTCTTCCCTCACCAACAATCATCGGAGAATAACCTCCTTCAATATGAGATATGTGAACCAGCCTTGCCAGGCTTTGACCAAGCACCGACACTAAGAACATGAAGACTAATCGATATAAAAAGGCTCCGACCAAGCCCGAGTTGGAAGGGAGCAGTGCTCACTCTCTTGGATAGCGTCTGGGAGGCGGCCTGAGGTGGAGAAGCGTGATCAGAGGCCAGAGAAAAAGGCAGGCAGACCCCTAGCGCTAGGATTTGCCGCCGCCATGCTACAGAGAAGGGGGGAGGACTCTAATCATCATAAGAAATATCTTGATGAACAAGTTTTCACCGAATGTTTATTTTTTGAAAAGGAAAATATGGATATATGAAAATGTTACCAAGCATCATCTAAGTTTCCAAAAAGACTTTCTCAAAATCTCAAATAATTAAAAGCGCGCATCAAGATCAGGAACTTAATCAAACACAAACTGTGATTACTAATTAGTTACCTGTATGATGGAAGATTTTTAGGCCAGATATCTTGGTTAACCTTAGATGGAGGAGCGGTGAAGTGAAAGAGATAGTCAATCCACTCAAGCTTTTCATCATGGTTCTTAGTCATCTTAGTCCCATATCCTTCAAATTTACCACTAGCAGGGTCATTTGCATACACTTCTTTTTCCTCCTGTGACAACATAAAAAACTCCTTGCCAACCTTCTGTAACTCCTCTATCAAAGAAGCCGGTATCCCATGGTCAGTGATGAGAAAGAATCCCCACTCCTCAGCTGCCTTGGCAACTTCCTTCACTAGATCAATGTGTGACTTTGCTAGGGAAATGACCGGCACTGCGACTCCCTCTGTGGCATTGCTGTTCACTGGCTGCTCATGGAAGGGGCGAATGAACTTTTCCGGTAGCTCGTTGAGCCCACCGGAGGCCAATGCCTGAACTCTCTCTACCTGCATTGTATGTCAAATCTAATGATTGGATTTGTACTTGCTGCTTTACTAGACGATCTGCTCTTATACCCAATTAATGAAGTATATTGATGAGAAAACGATCATATCCAATAATGCTTCTGTGCTGAAAGGTTGAATAATAGCTAGAAGTGTGCTGAAACAGAACATTATCTACCTTTCCGAATATGGATGCTGAATCTACCAAAATAATTAGAGTTAAACTAAACCCAATAAAAGAGCAACTCTTTGAATCTAAGCCCATAACCATTCTCTTTTATTCTACACTCAAAATCGTTTATTATTATTAATTCTCATTTTTGTATAAATCTAATATACCCTTCTAACATATAAACAACTATATTAAATAATTTTCCTAATCATGGGTTTTAAAATCCATTTTGAATGTGAAACACATCAATTACATCCATAATTATTTCATTATATTTAATTCACATTGCTAACATCAATGTGTATATATATTCATCAAAAAATTCAGTTGTGCAACTTCTTGTTCTTCTTCTATCAATTCCATTTTGTAAAATTTTACACCAATTCTTATTTTTCAAGCAATAGGCACTACAAGAAAATAAGGCTATGGGGACATATTATCAAGGGTGTCCCCAAATAAGGATAAAAATGCACACATATGTCCCCATTGGAAGATTTAGGGACAAATAAATATATAAGTGTCCCAGATTTAAAGATTTAGGGATATATAATCAACAAATGTCCCTATTGAAAAACAATTTCTCATTCTTGAATATGTAATTACGGATACTAATACGAAACCCGCTGTATACTATTATACAAAGACACCCCACACACACACACACACACACTCTCTCTCTCAGTCTTCTTGCTTCTCTCCCTTTATTCTGATTCGGTTGCCGAACAGACCGATCTCTCTTCTCTCTAATATTTGCTCTTCTGGGTGATCACTTTTCCTCCCGTCGATTTCAGATGCATCAGAGAGAGAGAGAGAGAGAGAGGAGCAATGTCTCTACGCCCTAATTCGAAGACCGAGTCGCGGAAGAAGTCGGTGTAGTCCGTAGTGAACGGCGACGATGCGCGGCGGAGGAGGAGGTGAACTTGGTTGTGGTTAGGAAGAACAATCGGGTTTCTCGATTTCTCGTGTTTAGTTTTGCGAATTGAATTCTAGGTATTTTGAATGCGGGTGATTGAGTTTAGGGGTTTGTTGACTTGAAATTGAGTTGTAATTTTGGATTTACAAATGGGGTTCTCACTCACCGCCTTGTTTTGGAGTCAACATCTATTCATACTTGTTTTCTGTAATTTTTGCAGGTATCAAGAACGAAAGATTGCTCTCTGCTTTTCCGTTGCAAAGAAAATAGGTAATGCAATTACTTTTTTCCAATCTCAACTTGTTGGTTTAGGTTTTGTCTAGAGCTTATTGATATGTTGCTCCTATGAACTACTGTGATGCATATACTATTTCCGTACAATTGATAAGCAGACTTTGCTACCTCTAAGTCATTTCAGTGAGTAACCCATTTCAGTTGGGGGTTTTCTGATTTAGGCAATTTCATGGTGGCGGACTGATACAATGAGCTTTGCCTTGTTTTCCGTTGTTCTGCTTGTGGTGTTGGTTTACTGAGAGGATGAGTCAGGAGATAGAAATGAGGAGAAGAAGCTTGCATTTTCTAGCCATGCTTCTTTGGTTTCCAGCGAGCTGCGACTCCAATTCAGGTAATGAAGTTGATCCTTTAACTATGTTGCATGTGAGTTTTCAAGAATTGGGAAGTTCAGGTTTTGATGTTGTTTTGGAATTGCTGCTCTTGGTTTTGATTCCTGTTCATATTGGAAAAATTGTTAATCGATGCTATTCCGGGTTTAATGTATTTGTTGTACTTTGGGGTTTTGAACAAATTATATAGAAAGTGCAGAGCATGATTTTGGTGGTTCGTAATGTTTATTTGATGAGAAGAGGGGAATTGCTACTTTTTAGGTTCACAGTTGGTGGTAGTGACTTTGATGTTTTTGCTCAATCTAATATCATAAGAAGGCTGCATAGATGATTTTAGTTGCTACTGATGCTTAATTGAATTGATTGGTTAGTGCTTCTGCTTAATTGAATTGATAGGTTGAATTGACAGGCTACATCTTATTTAAGTTGTGCAGAGAAGTGGAGCTGGGATGATATGATGATATAATATTTTTTTTTTGTGAAACTCAGATAAAATCATGGTTGACTAGTGCCCTCAATGGTGTGTCAATATGTTTTAATAGTTCCAATACATGCTGAAAACTTGTGAAGTAATCAGTTGGAGCTCTATTTTCTTTGTAGGATTTGCATAGTCTCAGTATACTTTGCATAGTCTTATAGAAGTATACTAGTGATACTGACCGCCCACGTCGACGGGGTGAACAACCTGCCTACTTGTTTGTAGGAATGCATTGCATCTTTGACCAGTACAAAGCTTTTGGTAAATTTGCACACATGTATAATTGACTTATGAGATTTGGTAAGAATAGAACAGTCGGTCACCTAGTGATATGAATCTCATTTTCTGAACTGTGTTACAATGTAGGATGAATATGTTGTACTTACCCGTGCATGTGTTTTTCAGTTTTGTTTAAATCAGTGTATGAAGTCTTCGTTCAAATGTCATGTTATTTGGTTGCAGGGAACCAAAGTTACTTCTTTTCGGGGCACATCTCAGCTATCTATGCATCCTCGCTACATACATGATGGTGTCACTAGATCGAGTTGTTATTGAACATGGTGCAGTTCCCCTATTTATGTACTTTCTAAGATCCAGCAGTGATGATGTCAGAGAGTAGGTTCCGACTACCTCTTACATTTTTTTTTTCTACTTGATAGAGCAGTAATAAGCGAATTTGGCCAGCATATGCCTCTCTATGTCCTTATTATCACCAGTTATCCCAATAGCACCTCTTATAGAGCTCGGTTGATCTATTGTTCATAAGAGAATGTAATAGAGGTTTTTTGGTTTTTTTTTTGTTTTCAGACAAGAGGTTCTGGGTTATGTTGATGTATTGTTGAATATTTGAGTTCAATATATTTTTTGATTCAATAATTACTAGTCTTGATGTAGTTACTGTTGTGGTAAGTAATGAAATATTGATTTTTTATGCCTAGATCTACAATTATTCAACATTAGGAGGGGGAAACCAAAAGAAAAAGATTGTCAATGGGCACAAATAGCTCAAGTGTCTCTATAAGTGTAGTGTATTTGTACAAATATATGAGAGTAGAAATACATTTGTAGTTTGGGAAATCATAGGTCCCATTGTGTTTATTTGGGGACACATGAATTAAGTGTCCAAGTTAGCAATAGGAACACCTTTAAAAGACACATTTGTGCTAAATGTCCCTATAGCTCAATAGAGACATATATATGTCCCTATAGGTATCAAAGGGGACACTTAAAAAATGCCCCCATATTTCTAGTAGTGAGGAGCTAGTCATATGAAGATTATATGAGAAACTCATATGAAGATATATAATGTAATAAACGATTTTGATTCAGTATGTGTTCCTTATCGCGAGGTACACATCTTGTTCTTGTTGAATTATTATTTTTTCTTCTTGATAGGTATATTGTCATATTAATCTATTGTAAGAGGTATTATACAATTTTCTAGACAATAATCATAGGTATACCCGTTCCCATCATTCAAAGAATAAAAAGTGACGTACACTATAACATCTAATAAAGAGGTATATTAAAATTCCCTATATATTTATCTTCCTCAATAAAATGTAGATTTATATAGACGAGAATCATATATATATATACTAAGAATTCTAAGTGAACCTTATAAATTGATATGTTTCTCAGTTTTAGGTTGTAATTAAAGAGATACCTATTAACTAGGTTAAACACTTAAACTCCTATGTACATTTAATTTAGGTTATAAAGAGATGAATGAAACATAAAAAATCAGTGCAAAAAATTATGATATAACAAGTTAACAACCTAACAATTTTCAATTTTCATAAAAATTTACCTTCAAGATAGATTTCTTAAATCACCAAAATGTGAGTTTTACATTCATCATCTACCTTAATTTGAATATAATCTATTGGCAATAATGATGAGTTAAAAGGAAACTTGCAAAATTACATCCAATATATATATATATATATATATATATATATATATATATATCATTGAGGTAAAAATAATTTAATATCAAAATTGACTAATTAGAATTAAATAGTAGCAATATGTAATTTTTGTTAAAATAAAAGACAATCTAATATCTTATTTAACAATATTTGAGTAAAAATTATAATTAAATAATAGGTGGGATTATTTTAAAAGCATGTACTAAAAATAGTATAAAATTAAATACCCCTACATTTTAAAATGCTTCTCATACAGCATCAAAGTCAATGCTAAATATATCCACCAACCACTACTAATCCTATTACCCAAAAAAAAAAAGATATGATTCATGAATGCGAGCTTGGGAAGAATTTTTTTTTTCTTTTCCTCAATAGTGAAACATGGAAGGTACACAAATCTCTTGAAATACTCGGCCAATGCTCAGTGGCGGATCTAAATATGTATTATTGGGGATGTTTGAAGTTAACTATAAAAAATAGTGGATAATTTCGACGGCGCGAAAGAATTTTACTAATTGAAATCAAAATCGATATTCCTAGTCAGCGAATGTAATGAGACTTACTCTTCTAATGCATATATACAAATAACATAAACTAACTAATTAAATATTCAAATAGCACATTGTAATCCAGAATTATTTACAAGAACATTTTATTATCGGTTCGAAGGGTTAAAAAATGATTAATAGAAATTGAATTAAAGATCGAGGTTGATCAATAAAGCTTCGGAAAGATAAGAAATAAATATAATTCAGATTAGACTTGTAGGTTAGACATTTCATTGAAACCATGAAGCAATATGTTTTTTTGAACTCTTTGGTTTGGACTAAAAAATTATCATAGTCTAATAGACGCCAATAACCATTGAAAAAAAAACTCATATATATCAGACAAAACGACGTATACAGTCAAAATCTAACACAAGTACATTTATTCAATTGTAAGTAACGTACTAACTAGTAATTAACCTAGCTAGCATTATAGAAAAAGGTGAGGACATGCTATTGAGGAAGAAGAGTAAAGTTTGGAAGAAAAATAAATTAGTAGAGTCGATTATTTAGGGATGATTGGCTAAGACGAATCCTAAAAATAAAATATTAAAAACCGAGTTTTTTTCTTCTCTTGAACTTGAGAATGTTTGAGTCACCCAAAAATAGGCTAGATCTGCCCTGATGCTCTGCGTCTATACATATTTATGCAACATCGGCTACGGAACATACTTTTGAAATACGTATTCCATCATGAGGCTGAATATTCTTTCAATTTCATGTAGATAGTATGCAATATGCAATTATGCAGGCAGATTATTTTAGTTAATCTTGCTTGTTAACATGCAATATGCATCTCTAGAGTCTAGATTCTGTATAATAATGTCCCAAGATAATAGCAAAGAAATTTAGATTCTCACGTGGAACGTGTTTACCTAACCCAACCAACTTACCAACAGAAGCATCGTACTGATCTAAGCGATCGCAATCTTAGTCTTCTTTTTCTTGTATATATGGCCACCTTCAACATTAATATACATGAAGTCATCGGCATGTCAAAAAACACCTCTTAAGGAGGGTCTGACCGTATCTGTTCTCCGAGTCCGGAGTGTTAGACCCACTTGTCTACCATTTTATATAAAAGAAAGTCATAAACCAAGACCAGACAACGCAACAACCCAAAACTGACCAGCTCCTTATGTGCTTCGATGTTCCATTTGACTTGCATACATGGATTTTTGTGACCCTTCTGGACGAAAATAAGTTAGTTGGAACTAAAATTCTCTGGCGAATTGAATTAGCTATATAGCAGAGCACATGCTCATGTGCCTACCAATTTGGAACGTTAGTTACAGCTTATAATTTACATTTTCCCTCCTGTTTTCTATGTCATACTGTAACTGGGTTTAAATACATTCACTCTAGTTCTGCTTCCCAAGCACACACACCAAGTAGTTTCAACATCACCAAGTAGAGGTGGCTCAGCCGGCTGAAAAACCATGGGGTCAGAGAACCAGTACCAGCCGCTACTCCTCGGACTTGACTCACATTCCCGGATTCCTGACTTGTCTTCCGCCGATATTGAAGAGTTTTTGGAGCAAAGCGATATAGCATTGAGGTGGTGGCCTAGGTTAGTGGCATGGGAGTCGAGGCTACTATGGATTCTATCCGGTTCGTCGATCTTAGTTTCGGTTTTTAACTACATGCTCAGCTTTGTCACTCTTATGTTCTGTGGTCATCTGAGTGCATTGGAGCTTGCTGGAGCCTCTATTGCAAGTGTGGGAATCCAAGGTCTTGCTTATGGGATTATGGTATGTAACATTAGTACATTTTACTCATGCATGTTGATGTAGCACATTTCCATTCCCTGTTATATGCTTGTTTCAATGAACTATATACTATTTGATTCTTGCGACCATTGTTTTGGAAAAGTTCCAAGACAATCCACTTGAAGGATATAAGCTGACCTCATTTTTTTCATCTCTATGTTTAATATTTGTTTGATGAAGAACATTACTCTATGTTCTGTTACTCTAATATATGCTAAACTCTTGATTTATTACTTTAATTTTTAAGTTGGGTATGGCGAGTGCTGTACAAACTGTTTGCGGGCAAGCCTATGGAGCCAAACAGTTGGGAGCCATGGGAATCATATGCCAAAGAGCAATAGTCCTGCACTTAGGAGCAGCAGTCCTCCTTACATTTTTGTACTGGTGGTCAGGACCAATTCTCGTAGCCATGGGGCAGTCAGAAAGCATAGCAGAACAAGGTCAAATCTTTGCACGCGGTTTAATCCCTCAACTCTATGCATTTGCCATCAATTGCCCACAGCAGAGGTTTCTTCAGGCACAGAACATAGTGAACCCCTTGGCATACATGTCCATTGGAGTTTTCCTTGTTCACACTCTTCTCACTTGGGTGGTGGTGTATGTAGTGGACTATGGACTAACAGGTGCTGCTCTTACACTAAGCTTTTCTTGGTATTTGCTTGTGATCACAAATGGGATATACATTTTGGTAAGCCCCAACTGCAAGGAAACTTGGACTGGTTTCTCATGGAAAGCCTTTTCTGGAATTTGGCCTTATTTTAAGCTGACTGTTGCTTCTGCTGTCATGTTGTGGTATGTGTTATGTACATTTAAGTTTCTAGCCTTTCTTTTTCTTTGTTCTCCTTAAGAAACTAAGTTTAATCATGCTTCAATGCAGTTTGGAAATTTGGTACTCTCAAGGGTTAGTGCTTATATCAGGGCTCTTACCAGACCCTACAATCTCACTTGACTCCATTTCTATCTGGTACGTATATGTTTTATTTTTCTCAGTCAATTTGATCAGTCGTTTAACTTGCATTGTCATCTAACTAATTACCATATATATTCTCTGATGATTCCAGCATGAACTACTTGAACTGGGACATGCAATTTATGCTAGGCCTTGCTGCAGCAGCAAGGTTTGTGACAAATCTTGGGAGTTTTAAGTTCTTCCTTGGCAATTTTGTATTAGAAGTTTCTTACTAATAATGTGATTCGGCTTATTCAGTGTTCGAGTGAGTAATGAGCTAGGTGCTGGTCATCCAAAGGTTGCCAAATTTTCGGTGTTTGTAGTGAACGGTACCAGCATCCTGATTAGTATAGTGTTCAGTGCTATTGTGCTGATATTCAAAGTTGGATTGAGCAAGCTATTTACAAGTGACACCGACGTTATTAAGGCAGTGTCTAATTTGACCCCCTTGCTCGCCATGTCTGTTTTCTTGAATGGCATTCAACCTATACTCTCAGGTATCGAAAGTATTATATAGACAACAGTAGAAAGACATCTCATCCAAAACACCAGTTCTAAATTTGTGATATTTGAAATTTCAGGTGTGGCAATTGGAAGTGGATGGCAAGCTATTGTAGCTTATGTGAACCTGTCTTGCTACTATGTTATCGGTCTTCCAATTGCGTGTGTACTTGGATTCAAAACTAGCATGGGAGTAGCAGTAAGTACTTGAAGCTTTTACCTCATTCTCATCAGGAAATTCAATGCTTTTGTGACTATAAATGAAACTGAAAATAATGTATTTTGCTCTTACTTTTTCAGGGTATTTGGTGGGGAATGATTATTGGAGTATTTTTGCAGACAGTAACTCTAATTGTTCTCACTGCCAGAACCAATTGGGAAGCTGAGGTAACTTAAGTTTGTAAATGATGGATTCTTACTTTTTTACCATCTATTACAGAGTAGACATGCATGAACTGCAATTGGCTTGGTTGTGACCAAAGATTTCGATCATGCTTTTGCTTGGTAGGTTGAAAATGCTGCTGAGAGATTGAAGACATCTGCAAATGTAGAAAAGCTGCTCTTGGTGGAAGACGACGTATGAGAGTGTTCACAGTTGACAGTTCACACTTCATTTTTCTCTCAACGAGGACAGTTCAAACTTCAATGGTTAATTTCATGTGTTGCAATTCAATGTTTTTATTTATTTTATATTGTATTGTCATTTGCCAATGAGATTTGGGTTATACGTTTGTTTTTTTTCCCTGTAGAGACCATCTAACCAATTTTGATTATTTAGGGAGACCCTCATACTTCATCATGTTTTTCTTTTAAAATACTTCTTCATGCTAAAACAAGTTATTTAATATGTAGTCTACAAAAATTCTCTGAAATCATGAAATTATGTCGTCTTGAGAGTAAATCTGATCATCTGCTACTTTGTTGTACGACCTTTCAAATGCTCCAAGACATCATTCTTTTAAAGAATTAGTTTTAAATAATGGTAACAATTACATTATATTGGACTAGAATCAGTTACAAGTCTTTCATCTATGAACAAGGTCTATCGTTGATGAACCAATATGACTCGACCCACAACTACTAACCAAATATAATGCTTATTAGATCGCACCACAAACTGAGCAACACCATGAGCAGCACCATTAGCCACCGTAGAATTATGATGAACTCGCTGAATACCACAACAATCCAACATCCTCAAATCTTCTCTACAGGCAACAATTACACAAAATAAATAAATAAATAATCCGTTTTCAAAAAAATAAAAATAAATAAAATAAAGACACGAACCCCAGACGAAGGCCCAAACATGGACGTCAAAAGAAAACGATAGCCCAAGGTGAGCTGATTCGGGCCGTAGACTAACCCGCACCTCTGTTTTACCGCCAGCAGACCAATACTCACTCGCGCGCTGTTCTAAGCCAATACAATTATGACACGCGGTTCGTAGATGAGAATTGACGTCTCTGTAGCCAATGAGAATTGAGATGACGTGCACAATCGGTTGACGGCAAACTCTGGAAGTATATATATATATACACATATTCGGGCGGACCTTGTTTCTAGAAAAACCAAAGACTTTGGGACTCCGATATCTCTCTATTTCCCGATGGCGTACGTCGAGCGAGGTTAGTCCCTCTTTCTCCGATTCTCTTTCATTTTTATCCGATTGGAGCTTTCTCAAGAGTTTAAGATCTTATCTGGTATTATTGGAATCATCGGTTATTCTGAAAGTCAGATTTAGGGTTTGATTATCATTCGTATGTCGCTCTCGAATATACTCTAATTTTCTGGATTACTGTTGTAATTGAAGAAATTATTAGGATTGGATCTTCTTCGTTTTTTTTTTTTTTGGATTAGCATTGTGTAATGTGCCTAGGTTGTGAATTGCAGAATTTAGATTTAAGATGAAATGAAATTCTCGTCCTTTTAGGTATAGTAAAGGCATTACGTTATAGAAATGGTCTGTCTTGCATCTTATGGGGCTTTTTAGAGAGCCTTACAGCCTGGTTTTGAATGTGACTTTGTGGTTTCTCCTCGATTTTTTATGGTCTTGTCGATCATTGTTTCAAATGTTTTTCGTGTTTATGTTGTTGGGACTCACAGTCAGAGATACAGCACTTAGTTTCCAGGTGTGCGTTGTTTGTGTTCTTAGCCGTTTAGGTAGAGGTGTATTTGGTTTAGGTGTGTTGTTTTTCTTTTTCTCCTGAAGTGTAGGATGATAAGTTCCGAAATCTAGTTGGGGAATTAATGGCTGATCACAAGCATTCGCTTTTGTATTCTGCTGGATTGTCTTCTGTGTAATCCTTTATAGCATGTGATGTCATTTTTTCTGCCTTGTCTCCCTCCCTTCTCAGTCACTCAATTAGCTTAGAGCTTATGTTACCTGGGTTGCTGTCATTTGACCTGTAGAGCAGTTCTGCTTATTTTGATTGATTTTTTTGTGTGACATTTCTCCTTTGCTTATGTACACGAGGCTTGGTTATGCTGTATTATCAGACCACTTGTGGTCTTTATGAATGAGTGCCTAGGTGGGACTGGCTATGTGGAAGCTATTATTTAATGATACATCTGCAAATATTCCTTTGTTTCTTTTCGTTTTTAAATTCTCTTATCACTTTAAACAATTAATTGATGAAATTACTCAGGCGTGCTCAGTATGAGAGATACTGCTTCTTGAGTTGCGATCTTGAGGAATTTGGTAATCTTTACCTGGATGTTCTATGTAGTTTGTAAGTAATTTATATCTTGTGTCTGGTTGATGGTATGTGTGGTGTTTGTTTTGTGTTTATGTTTTCTTTTTTTATTGACAAGTTGGCTTCTCTATAAGCTTAACTAGCTCCAGCATTATATGAAGTTTTGGGTGTGGCTATAGCTTAAGGACTTATGTCAGGTTGTGCTTGGGTGTGTGTAATTTCTGTTTGTGTTTGCAGCGACAATTTGGTTTCTCTTTGAGCTTAAATATCTTCAGCATTATGGGAGGTTCTGGATTTGGGTGTTGCTTAAGGCCTTGTGCTAGGTTGTGGTTGGCTGTATATGTGTTTGTCGTGTGTAATTTCTATTGGTGTTTGAGTCTGTTTTTATTGACAACTTGGCTTCTCTAAGGCTTAACTAGCTTCAGCATTGTGGGGAGGTTCTGGACTTGGCTATAGCTTAATGCCTAATGCCAGGGTGTGCTTGGGTGTATATGTACTGAATGTTGCTTTCCTCTCTCTCCTTGGTCTGGATTGGATATCTTGTTATGTGCTTGGTAGAACTCCCCCAAGCTTTATTCTCTTATAAAAAGTGCAAGATGCTGGTGAAGCTGAATGGCTGGCTTATTCTAGTTCAGTCATTCTGTCATTCCTTGTGCTTTCGACTCATTTTTCTCTTTTATGCCTTTTGTTATGACACTCAATGAGTTATCTTGTCTCTTTGGCTTCAGGCGTTGTGAAATCCAAGCGATCTATTTGGCGACTTAAGACGATAACAGACTTCTTCTGGGCCATCGTCAACTTGATAGGCGTTTTT
Source organism: Argentina anserina (assembly GCF_933775445.1). NCBI lineage: Eukaryota > Viridiplantae > Streptophyta > Magnoliopsida > Rosales > Rosaceae > Argentina > Argentina anserina. The sequence continues at coordinate 22,401,854 of NC_065873.1, read as the reverse complement.
TTTGCTACAATGTTCTCGGTAAGAATCTTAGTGTTCTCTTATATGTAACAAATATGGTTTAGTTGAGGTAAATTTTTGATGTTTTTGTGCATCAGATGGAAAAGTCGGATGCTTACAAAAAAGGATCCGGTGCTAGCAAAAAATGGGATGGCGGTGGCCCTGGAGGGCCTGGAGGTGGACCATATGGTGGTGGTCCACGTGGGCCACCTCGTGGACTTGACAATGTTCGTGGCATCGACCATAGTAAGTCAACTCTTCTGCTTCCTATGTTTGATTTTCTAATTATTTTAGTATCCTAACATTCTGTGTCAAAAATGTTATTGTGCTTCTCAACTCTCAGGTTCCTTGCCTGCCTGCGGTTCTTGCTGTGGTTAAATGGTGGGGAGTATACTTGCATTGTGCCTCGAAATGGCTAAATGGTTTGGAGTGATAATTTAGTATGTGGGTGTAGATACATATAAGAAGACATGCATAACATTTGTCTTCCTTCCCAAACTGTTTTAAGTACTTGATGTGCGGGTTTAGCTGTATGAAAATATGTAAAAGAATTGTGATCATCCTTTCAAGTACGTGTGTACATTAATTTTCAAGTTTATGATTATTGTTGGAATGTTGGGCCTATTCTATTGACAAAACCAGAGGAATCGAGATGAGGAGTTACCAGCCTCAAAATATTACCTTGTATACTGCCTTTTAGCCCCTTTCCCTTTTACTTCGTTCAGATTGCAACCCAACCTAGTGAATTGGTTATTGCTACAAACAGAGGATGGTTCTATGCATTGTCAAGTTGGTTTAGTTCCGCACGTAACGTTGGTTATTAATTGTGCGGAATTGCGGGTGAAGCTGAGCATGGTTCGAGTCTACGAGACCACCATGGCATGGCCTCCCGATCCGTAATAACTTGAATGAAATCTTGAAAGGTTATTAGTTATTACCCTCAAATGAACAGATGCAAGACGATTCGAGAAACGATGAGCAATGTCAGCAATGCATGTATGTACCAGCGAAAATGACATTGTCTATACTAATGAGTAGTCGGCCAATGACAATGACAGTAACCTAGCTTCCAGTCTTCTAGATGAAGAGGATGAAGAGCAGCCACCGGAATTTACAGTGTCCTATATAATTTAGCTCATAACAACGGAGTTTAGCCTCTAGTTCAAGTACATATTTCTCTTCCAAGTTCCAACTGCTCTGTTTAAGTACAATTAAGAAGTGAGGAACTAGGCACAACACGGACCAAATTAGATAGTTATTTTCATATTAAAATGGGCTCTCATATCCAGTTTAAGAAAAATAACTTGACTAACAATGCCTTAATATCGATTAAGCAAGTTAGACTACAATCTAACAATCATCATCATGGCATTTATACCACTTTGGAACCCTGGACCTAACTTCTATTATGTTTTGAGCAACTTTACCCGGCGCTTACGTAGTTACGTACGATGAGTCTCCCTACTTCGTGGCTTGCTTCAGGGTGTATTCGCGGATCCTAAATCGTGGTCCCTTCTATTCCATAGCTCTGGGATATATTAGATGACAGACCACCAACTAAAGTCTTCGCTTACTTGCTAGTCCTAGCATACTTGCCAATCGTGATAGTCACACTCATAGATCAAACTTTGTATTCACGCGTATATGGCATGCTTAATAACTGAGTTACAACTACTAAAGAGATCTTATGTATGCATATATGTATTCGATCTTGACTGCAGTTAACTACATAGTCAAATTGATAGAAAACTACATTACATACGTTTTTATTTTTATTTTTGATTGAATTGTTACAATTTTTATTTTTGATTGAATTGTTACAAGCGTTTTTCGACAACAACACTACAAACGTTATTATATAACACAATAACGATATAAAATTATAGATATGTATAAACGTGATATTTGTATAATTAATAAATATCAAAAGTGGTTAAGGTTAGAGATAGATGAGAAGTTAACGGAGTAGTGTGTAGTTACCAACTTTTTTTGTATTTATTGTTTTATCTTTATATTTTCATTTACCACAATGCCCTTCCAATATTTTAGATAATTTGAAACTAATATATGATATAAGGGCTGTTATGTAATTTCACGTCTGTCTTGGTTGACAAAGTGTGGGTTATTAATAGATAAATTACGTAGTATGAATTATGATAATAATCGATCATTTTGTATAAAACTTATGTACTACGCTCATTATCATTTGAAACTAATTAAGTCAGCCAACAAAAAACATAGCAAAATGAACTGTACGGTTCAGAGTTGATGGCATTGGTAACTTATGAACCTTCAATTAATATATTGGAGTTAATAGATTTCTTAGGAGTTGGGGAAAGGTTAAATGGATATAGGAGGTATGGAAGAAATAACAGGAAAAATATTTTGGATTTTCGGCCATGAAATGTGGGGGCAGTTAGGACTATCAAGCGTAAATGAATGAGCCACGTCCCTACATGCATCTTCGCCAAAAACCTTACTTACCCAACTCAATGCCTCATTGCCACAAATATAAATACCACTCGTAGCTTCATGCTTCATGCCAAGAATGTGAGACAAGCAGAACCAGAAGCTTTAATCTACACAACCATTTTCACATTTCAGTGATTTCATATCATCATAGCACCGTCTCTTCTTCTTTCTCCTTTCATATTGGGCCGAGGGAGTACTACACATTGCTTTTCATCTTCTTTTTTCGATCTCTGTTTCTTGTTTCTCAGAGAAAATGGGGGTAGAAATAGTGCAAGACATTGCTTCTGCAACTTCCGAGGACACAATCCCGGTGGAGTTCATTAGGTCTGAAAATGAGCAGCCGGGGATCACCACCGTCCCCGGCACAATCCTCGAGTGCCCTACCATTGATTTCAGCGACCCTGATGAGGAGAAACTCCTCAAACAAATCTTCGCAGCCAGCACAGACTGGGGCATGTACCAAATAGTGAACCACAACATTTCCAACGAGGCCATAGCTAAGTTGCAGGACGTCGGAAAAGAGTTTTTTGAGCTTCCACAAGAGGAGAAAGAGGTTTACGCAAAAGATCCTAACTCAAAGTCCGTGGAGGGCTACGGAACATATTTACAGAAGGAACTGGGAGGGAAGAAAGGATGGGTGGTTCATCTGTTCCATAAGATTTGGCCACCTTCTGCCATTAACTACCGCTTTTGGCCTAAGAATCTGGCTTCTTACAGGTTTGACACACTTTGTATTTGTTCTCTTCCGTCGTTCTCTGAAAGAAACGGTTTTCCTTTTTTCATGTTTTTTCTTCTCTTTTTGTTTGAAAAAAAAAACTCTCTAATAACTTATATCATCTGAATCGAATGACGTTTTTAATAGACTACATCTCTACAACTATAAAACGAGCACTCAAATCAAATTTATGGACCGTCAAATTTATATTTTTATAATTTTATCCTCACATATTAACAGAAGAACAATATTGTAAAATTATAAATGTTTTACCAATGTATTTTACCAAAACTATCTTTCCTAGAAAAAAGAATCACATAAAAGAATTGTCTTTCAAAAATACACCTAAAATAAAAATTCTACAAAACGGTGCGATCAAAATACAAAATCAGAAATTAAGCTTATAGACTAGAACAAGTGAAACTAAATCGGTAATTATGACTGTTACGTTTTTGTTAGGCTTAACCGCTTGTTGGTATTTGGTAATATTTTGTTAGTTTTACTTTTGCAGTTTCGAGTTACCTATTTGTGTATGTAATAAAACGGAAACCTGCGATCTGGTAACTCGTAGCTGCAAAATAAGTGCTTATTTAGATCCGTGATAGCAAGCTGGTTGCATCATGATAGCAATTTAGATCCATGTGTTTGTATGCAAGGTACAATCTTGTAGATTTTTATACTTGCGATCTGGTCATTTCGTTCATTTTTTTACATGCTAGCTGGTTAGATCAAGGTCGGTTGTGAGATTTTAAAAGTCTTTCAAGAATTTTACTGAATATCGCAAATGAAATTTAGTCATTTGAATTTCAGTCACTTTATTTAGGTGCATCTTCCCTTTTGGATTTTGTTTTATATCTGAAACTCGGAAAGTATCTCGATCAATAGTTTCTAGGGTTAGTTCTGCAAAGGAGATGAACTAGTGCAAACTAATGAGTTTGTAACTATAGTCAGGAGTCAGGACCCTTTCCTTAAATAGTCTATGAGTATCCATAATCACATAGGACCATATTTACAATTGACTTTACAAGAACGTTAATCCCATTAATATATATACGACCTCTTAATCAGAAGTTCAGATGTGCTTTCCGTGAACATCTTAATCCAGATAGAGAGGTCGAAATGAAAGCAAATATAATCCTAACCAAAATTTGTGAATGCAACACATAGTAAAAAGTGTTAGAGAAATATTCATTCACCCTTTACTTCTAAATGGAGTTTAATGATCTTGATGCATCACGGGACAGTTCTAGCTTGGGTTTAAGATCAGGCAACCAGCTAGCTCGCTATATCACTTTCAGAAGAAGAACAGAATAGAGTCAATGGACCACACCAAATCTTTTCTATCTGTACCAGCTTTTCAAACAGAGATATGTGTCAAGTAATTTTCATTTTGTATCGAAAAAAAAAAAGTAATTTTCATTTTAACGTTTGTATGTGTCGTAGGTTGCCACCAACACCGGGGGGCCTAGATTGTTTGATTCAATTATATGTCGACGTAAGTAGTAATAATGTAATATGAACCGAGTATATATTCCTATATGTTCTCATTCATTACAACCCTGATGAATTATTTCATATGCTTTTTTGAGTTTTGGGGTAGGTATATTCAGCATGAGACCTTTGGTCCTGTCGCTCATTCTATTTATGAGTGGTTAAGATGGAGGCATCTATATTTTCCTTTTCTTAGTCTTTTGAAATGTTGGATCTCAATCGTCCAACATATTGATAATGAAGGTTTGCATTTAGAATTTTAAATTTATCAAAAGTCCAAGGTATATAGAGCTCTATTAGAGTATGTTGAGTACAGCCCCGTTCCCCTGGTCAGCTGTCCGATCCAGGTGATCAGGACTCACGTTGAGTATACTAGCTTGAAGCCTTCCTCAGTTCCTCTCTTTTTTTAGTAAGTAAAAGATGTAAAGCTCTCTACTAAATTTAGCCCGATATTTTTCCTGTCATTAGTTAGTCTGAAAGTATGTGTGAAGAAAGTAGGTTTGACACACCCATCGGATCAGTTTCACATTAATTGTTAGGGGAAATAGTAAATAGTCGGTGAAGTATAAATTGAATTCAATTATTTATAGCGCATGAAAATTGATGGCGTGTTTTTTGAATTGCAGGGAAGCTAATGAAGAGTATGCAAAGAATCTACATCAGGTTGTGGAAAAGCTATTTAAACTTTTATCTTTGGGGTTAGGGCTTGAAGAACAAGAACTGAAGAAGGCAGTCGGTGGTGATGACTTGGAGTATCTTCTCAAAATCAATTACTACCCGCCGTGTCCCCGCCCTGATCTTGCTCTTGGTGTCGTTGCCCATACCGACATGTCCGCCCTCACCATTCTCGTCCCAAACGAGGTTCCGGGCCTCCAAGCTTGCCGTAATGGCCAGTGGTACGATGTCAAGTATATTCCTAATGCCCTAGTCATCCACATTGGTGATCAGATGGAGGTATATATACACCTCTCTCTCTCTCTCTCTCTCTCATTGATATATTTTTGACATGTGGTAGATATTGAGCAATGGAAAGTACAAGGCTGTGCTGCACAGAACCACAGTGAGCAAAGACAAGACGAGAATATCATGGCCTGTGTTTCTGGAACCTCCATCAGACCATGTAGTAGGGCCTCACCCCAAGCTCGTTGATGATAAGGAGAATCCACCAAAGTATAAAACCAAGAAGTACGGCGAGTATCTTTACAATAAGCTCAACAAGATTCCCCAGTAATTAACTGGTGGATTACTTCAGGGAGTGTTCCAGAGCTAGCAGGCCTCAAAATATCTATCAATATATGACTGTCTTTCTTTTGTCGTGGTCTTTTTTAAATATTGGTGATTTAAACATTTTGAAGTGATTATGTAAAGGCTTGTTTATCTGGTGAAACTGTGAGTTTGCGACCATGACTGTTGTCAATAAGATTTTCATTACGAATCCCCGGTGCTGAACATATATATGATCATATTGGATGTCCGATCCTTGTTACGTGGAAGTATCTATTCCCTAGTCAGATAAATTATTAGCATTTTCAATCCAATCCGGAATGGTGTTCATCAATTCGATTTTGTTCTTCTCAGACTGAGGATGTGCTCTTGCCTTGCCGTTGGTCCAAAACTTCAATTGGTCCCGTGAAGGATTTACCTTTGTTTGCCTTGAATTGAAAATTTACAGTAATCTCGGAAGAAATGTTACAGACGTACTTATATTGCAGAAGATTATTGATTACAATTTCTCCGAACTACAATGGTACAAAATTTAGCTGTCGTTTATCCAATATCTGTTGGTGATCGGGTGAAATTATCATCACAATTGTGGCGAGTTCGAAAGGCACCAGGGTGTGAGGTGTTTTGTGCATGTATGGAATAAGACGAGGAGGCTGGCCAAGCAACATGAACATGTTCTATCTGTATGCCTTTGTCCAAACTGGTAATGAAAATATTAGGGTCCCCAAAAAGAAGGAGGCACATACTGTAACCATGGCGTACGCATAAGCTTTCCAGGGTTGTTTACTTTCTCTCATTGCATCAAATTCAGAAATGAAGGTAGAAACAGTACTCAGGCAACCCAAGAAACCGAATTGCACTCCATTTGCAATGATGTCGCAAGTCTTGGTATTAACCTAGAGAAATAGAAACATAGTTAGTCAGATCTATGACAATTAGGAACTAAAAGCATTTGAAAAAGGAAGATCATGAGGAATAATGATATTCACTTGGTTTAGAAAGGTGTCTTCTCTAAATCAAAGAAGTAAAGAGGATATACTCATGGTGCGGCTGTCGACAGAAATCAGATTGCAAGACCTCACCTCTTTCTTCACAGTCGCAAGGGCTGCCATGATACAAGCTGCTGATACATTTGCAATCAGAGTACCAAATGGAACCCATTTCAACAACTGTGTCTTTCCTAATCCACGTCCATTGAGTCGAGCCAAGAACCACCTGATCCACACACCTACAGGTCCAACAATGCAGGCCAACCATAGATGTGTCTCACTGCTGTCATTCCTGAACTCCTCCTCCATCAAGATTCCACTCACACTCCAAAGGCAACCTAGCATCACCAACAACACTGCCCAAACTGCCACGTGACGTTTGTAACTGCCAACCCTAAAGGTCTTTCTGGAGCTAGTAGTATCAGACCCTGAACACCTTTTTAGAAGGTGCCTGAAACCCTTAGCTGTCTCTATCCCAAAGATAATAGAGTATGCCGCAAGAAATAAACCTGACATGAATTATACGCAAGGGAAGCTCATATTAGCCAAGTGTATGGAACTAGAAGGGTCTTCTCCCCCATGGATAAGTTTCAGATAGGCTCAAAGCCTGATTCAAATGAAATATGAATGCGCTTGCCAGTATTGACATGTACATGTATACTATAGCATTTTCTACAGAAATTGGTATTTTACCTATTACAAATCCAAGCAGAGCAAAAAGCCAATGGCCCTGAACACTGAGTTCAAGCATTTTCTGGTTCCAACCACTGAAAGTAGTAAGGCTTCCGAGATAACCAGTTGACAATCCAATAGCCAAAAAATCTGACACATAGGCTATATCTGCTTTGAAAACAATGCCCCACCATCCCATCAAGAAAGAACCAACCTACAAAAATGCATTAGGATAAGAAACCCATGTTGGACCTTCATCCAGCATTATCCGTTATCGAGAGAGAGAGAGAGAGAGAGACCATATTAGAAGGAAGGTCGAGGTAAAGAATTGTTTGGTCACTTGTCACACCAGCAACTCCAGGGCCAAATAATTTTTGCAGTAGATTCCTCGTCAAGACCTGCATTCTGTAGGATTTCAATTATCTATTTGGCAAGTAGGTTTCTACATCTGAACTAAATAAGAAGATAATAAGATCGCATATTAATTCTGGCCAGGAGAAACAACTGTCCAAACTGTTTGTACGGGGAATTTCTAACAAAAGCTACTTTTAACAAGACATAACTTGTGGCACAAGTATACAAAGACATAACTTATCGAAATTCAAACAAATTGAAATTTGGGGTGCACAAGAAGAATCAGGAGCTAAGTGTGTTACCCCAAGAATACCAAAGAAGGCTAAATGTGTCATAGATGAACCATAATCCAACCACTTCGGCAACTTATTTGTATTTTCCTGCATATGATGAAACAATAATTTGAACTTAGCACTATGATCAGACAAAACAAAATCAACATGTTTGACTTTCTTGATATGTATTGATCAAAGATATGTTAAACAACCATCCTGTCCATGTTCAAGAACATAAAAAGGTCTGTATGCAATGAGAAAATATCAACCAAAAACCCACTTGTTTTTTATCTTCGTTGCGCACCACATCAACGGAAAGAGATATGACTTCCTCTGGCAAAGGCACAGTTGGAGTAACACGGGATGCAGTATGATCACGACACCCAAATCCATAGGACGGCAGTACAACATCCACATTTAAGTAGCTGAAGGTCTGACTGGAACTGCTCCTGTTGCTGTGAAGAGCTCGATCCCCTATATCTCCCACCTCAGACACACTCTCATCTCCAAGTTCATCATCGATTTGAGAAGGCTGAGCACCAGATACACGTGAAGAAGAATTGGGGCTACTGGATTTACTTCTCCTAGGTTCAGGAACAGTACCTCCGTACCCTGTTCCCTCCATAACCGCAGGGCCTTGTTTCTCTTGTGGTGACTACAAGAGTGACTATAATAAATCAGAATGCAATTACCAAAGATAATGACAATATTGCTGTTTCTGAAGAATAGTAATGAAAGGAGAAAAACAAACTGTTAGTAAATATGATGCAATTCCTGCTGCTGCTTAATGTTGGCAACTCATGATTTTTTAGTTCTTTCTTAGCAGACACAAGTTTTCCCCTTTACTACTGTGTACATTTATAAATGATAAGAACCTATAGAACTTATGGGAAATCAAACGTAATAAAAGATAATTCATGTGAAATCCCTGGTAGCTTTTTGAAGCAATCTCATGACAAAAAGAAGGAAACTGATTCATCCGTCAACAAAATTAAACAATAATAGAACATATACCTATCAATAAATCCACTATTGATAGAATTGTTTATTAGTTTAGATCCCTTATCCATACAATCTATGAAGCCCTGTAATGAGGAAGATTAGAATCGAAAACTGCCCTAATAGTAGAACTCTTGCAGAGTTGCAGTACAGCTACCAGCACAGAATTTGATCATCATACATCACATAATAATTTGATTAGCTTTTGTGGAATACCTTCACATAAGACTTGAAGCCTTAATATTGCTAATGTTCAGTTCTCTCTCTCATATCATGATAAAACCAAAAAGAAATGCCCAATATAAGACTCATTACCTACTAATGGAAACAAAAGATGATCACAAAACCAAACAAATCAGATTATGTTCTCCTGGGGCCCATACACTCTAAAGATTACAAAAGAATCCTAATTTCCTATATCAAAAAGTAAAATCAACACTAATTCACTTAATTCTACCTGGTACTTAAATATACAGTCCACTCTATTCTGAACCCCAGGAAATTTCACATGGTTAAATTTCTGCTCTTGATATCTCTATAGTGTAAAAACTAGAAGGAATTAGGGACCTAATAGAGAGATGGTTACCACTGCAAAGCTCAAGCAGAACCTTGTCCAGGAACAGGTTCGTAGGTTCATACTAATCAATAGTCAAAAGTGCAGTGGAATCTCATTTTCTTTAAAGAACGTGTCCTGTGCTCTCCACTAAAGAACCCAAACCTTCAAAAGCAGAAAAGGGCAAAAGCAAAAGAACCTCTAATTCATTGGTTCTGAACTATTTCTTTACGCACAGACCACCAACGTGACCCTTTTCAGTTCCCAGATGTTGCATACGGTTCCAGATTCCTCAAACAAAAGTTTTAGTCTTTTAGCATCAAAGCAATATTAAACGAAACTAGACATGAGCTGAATAGTTACCAAATCAAGATCATAAACGTGGAGAAAACCCGAAATAGTTTTTTCAGCATTAACGAGAATGTGAAACCTGTACCTGATGTGCGAGCCTCTATCTGGGATGACGGCAATGGAAGAATTCCAAAGATAAATGAAAAATAATATGATGACTTGGGGAACGAAAAATAGAAAATAGAGAAGGGGAAGAACAGGGTATTACTGAAGAGCAATTTGGGGTAAATGGGTTCCGGGAATCCAGATTTCTGGCTATGGCTGAATCAATCTGTCAATGCTGCGTGACTTTTCAGTCAAGGATGGATTTTTGGGCAAATATCTAATGGAATGACCTCAAAAACTTCTTCTTTTTCACTGTAAATTTTAGAAGCGCTGCAAATTGACAATGTTCAAAGAGAAAACGAAGACCAATAAAGACATCGTTTGCAACTTTGCATGTTAGTCACTTTAAAGTTTTAACTGCAGAAACGATTTCCATCATACAAAATCATGTGTTTAAGAACTCAACTTCAAGATTGGATTTTGGTGGCCGTGTCGTATTTTTGACTTATCAAAGAGGCATGTGTGGCAATATGCCATTGTCTAACAACCATTCATTCACAGAGGTGGCAAGCATTAGTTGACTAGTAGTCGAGTATACCGCGTTGAATTGTGTGGTTTTGCTTTTTTCTCTTTTCTTCTGAATCATGTAGAATTGTGTGGTTGTATTTACAAGCCATGTATGGAGTAGAACTACGTTTGTGTTTTATTTGTTGAATAAGAAACAAATTCGTAAGAAATTAAACGAGCCCCTGCAGCAACTTAACCCGTTTAAGGCATCAGCAGATGCAACAATGAGGCTTGTGACACTTCTAACTTCTAAGATCGTAATAATGCGGCGTATTTAGTACCTGATTGAAAGGGTTTGTGAGCTTTTCTATGAGGACGACTTTGAGAGAGGAAAACTGGAAGCCATTGACCTTCGTTTAAATTGCGAACTGAGCCTCTGAAAAATTCTGAGAATTCAGAAAGCTCAATGATTGAATGATCTGCACGAATGTACTTATATAGAATTAGCCAATATGATAGGCTTGGCGCTTTTTAATTATCTATTCTTAGGGAATTGCTATGGGACTTCACTACAAGTTCAAATGCATCACAAAGTTTTTCTCGTATTTTTTTCTGCCATGAAATTGCCTGACAGTTTAGGAGGGAAACAAAGACATATTCTGTGTTACACTACAAAGGAAGAGTTAGATGATATGCTGTACGTTATTGTTATTCTCATTCTTTTTTACTATGCAGTATTCCACAGTCTGATTGTTTCCAGATCGATTCATTTATAATAATATGCATGGTCTCGTACGTATGCACTCATTGATTTTGACTCGTAAAGGTGCAGATAAGTGGTGGTAATTTCCATGCTATAAAGAACAGTATAATCATCCACAGGGCCAGCCTAAGAGTAAGGCAGGCAAGGCACAAGACTCAGGCCCCATATATTGGAAGGCCTCATCTTTACATCCCACATATATATACCTATTAAAAAAAATAAAGATAGATGAGAAAAGTCTCGTAAAACTACGTCAGAATCTGGCTTTTCTCAATTTTGGATTAGAAAGAAAAATATCTAAAAATTTATTCAATCTTTCACCAATTTAGGAATGTAACGTTGCTCCAAGCTTTCAATCCAAACGGTAATATTTTTAATCTCTTCCAATCTTCCTCTATTTAAGCTCTCAAATTCATAAAAATGTACTTACGATTAATCATGTCACAATAACGGTTGAATGGACGGCTCATGTTGTCTATTGAAAGAAAGTTGTTCAAACACTTCAAATACGATAATTTGATAAATCTTTTTGCATCTCAGAACCCAAGAAAAGTGACATGCATCTGAAAATGGATTTGTTTTAACATGTCTTTTGTATTAGCTACCTTCTTATATGTTGTTAATGATATTACGTACGTAGTCTAATTTATTCATCGTCTATGTAATACATTTTTACTATAAAAGAATTGTAAAATCAACAGTGTTTTTTATTTTTTATTTTTTTTAAAATATAAGGCCTCTTTTAATTTTTACTTTAGACCTTATGGGACGGCACTGATCCTCCAATGACCAGAAATCACATGTGCCCGAGTAAAACGACTTCTGTATATTACTGATATTTATTTAATTGGTTGATTGTTTAGGACACATATCAGACCAGCTAACCGAAAAGGAAGCATTTTCGTCATTTTGTAATGCGCAGAACTCTGACATATACGTGTTTTCTTGTTTATTGAGATTTTGGTAATGATACCCCGGATGCATGCATGATCAAGGTTGTTCCAACGTGAACGAAATTTAGATTAATTGGATTGTAATTAATGTAAACTTTATGGATGATTGCAACACCAGGTACTTGAATGTTAACGTACGTATGATTGACCCGTTTACTTACTCGAATTAGATAAAAATGAAGAGAAATTAATCACATACATTAGAAGCGTCTTTAAAATGTGGAACAAATCAGTCACTATTTTTTGTTATTTCTATCCTCTTTTTGTCCACCCTAAACTCGATCAAATAAGTGAGAACTTTTATGTTTTATGTTTTATGTTTAAAAGAAAGAAGCGAGCTATAAGAGTTGAGCAACCTTTTTTCTTAGGAGAAAATTTCAGTAACTTGGCGTCTTGGCGATAGAAATATTCCCTCAAGAGCACATCCCAATGGGGAGCTAAGCACACAACGGCATAGCCCAGTTTGGTCCTGAAGTGAGATTAGAAAAATATGTGTTTGCATGTTTAATCAACAGCAGTTTTTAAAAACTTCATTTTACAGTTTTTATAATTTACTTAAAAGTTACATCGGAATTCATGAATTTAGGAAATACGTCTTAGGAGTGTGAATTCAATTAAGATTCAGTTGGATTGTTTTGGATTTTATAAATCTATAGGTATTCAATTAAAATTTTAAAAAATCTTTAGAAATTTCATGGTATTCAATTGAGATTTAAAAAAGGCCAATAAAATCACGTGGTATTCAAACACACATTGATTTGGAAGGATTCTATCAGATGCCATACTCTGAAAGATTTCAAAGGGCTAGGTATAAATACCAGACCCAATTAGAAATCAGGTCTCCACAGGTGAGATTTTGACGTACTTGGCTCTAAAAAAAATCCTCTCGTACAAGATGAGCTGACGACGACCTATATTCCCAACTCAGGAGCGTCCGTATTTCACCAAGGTCGTCAGCCTTGTTTGTGTATTGCTCAACTGATTGACTCGTACAAAGAAAAGGTAATTGAAATCGCGAACCCAATCAAGAGAGAAATTTTTGAGCAAATTGCGTTTCTGAATTAGTACTTATATCTAATTTGCTGTGTTCTTGATGAATTTCTTAGGAACTAGTGGCTTATTGTTTATACAATTTTGTGTCTGATTAAAAATTGAAAGCTGGTCTCTTGATTTATGTTGGTACGAAGTGATTTTGATATCAATTAGGTAGATAGCTGCTATGGGTCATTTTGGTTGATGTAAGGGTTTATATGCATTCGATTACAGGAGGGTTATGATTTGAGTTTCTTTGGAAGGGTATGCTACTCTTGTAATTGATTTTGATAACTTTGGTTCTAGAACTGCCATTGTGGCTTTAAGACAGAAGAACTGAAGTAAGTTCAATTCAGTTCAATGGTTTAAGAAATAGGTTATTACTTATTAGCTTGTTTAGCTGTTAATTTTTTTTAGGGTAATTTGTTCCATGCTGTAAAGCTTCAAATTGTGATGGGGAGTAATTTCCTTTTTTTCTCGCAATTAAGCCTATATCTATTGGGTATGCTTTCACTCTGTCTGAAGTTGTAGGATCACAAACTTTACTCATAATTTTGATAGTAGTATGTGCTTTTGAAACCATATTTGATAGGGGTATGTGTTTACAAATAATGATAGTTGATTATCATACCAGCAATCTAGAGTAAGAATCTTTCACATAATTAGTAGAGGCAAGCCTTTACCATGCATGTTCAAGAACTCATTGAGAAAGGAAGTTATCGTATTGCAGGATTTATATTGACACCACACTGTAGAAAATGTTGCAATCAGTTAATGATTATTGATGTCTTTTAGCATGTCTCAAATGCTACAAGGATCTTGAGAGAAATCAAGCTTGTTTTCAATGGTACGTATTAGACCATTCGTTAATGCATGCTCTTCAGCTCTTATGCTTAATCATTATGGCTTCTTTAGATATACAACTCACAATATATACCATCTCATGTTTCTTCCCCTGTCAAAAATTCCAGATTCCCTTTATTGCCGTTTATATTGATTGTAGCTTTGGTTATGATAGAAGACGCTTTCCATTAATGAGAGCTGTATCAGCAGACTTAGCAGAGCCACAATCGGATCAGCTCATGGCCAAGAAAAATTCTCAGGGGACTGGGGCCAAATGGAATCGATTGATTCTCAAAAGTCAAAATTTATTCAGACAATGTTGCCTTCCTATTGATCTAATGAAAATCCTTTTATTCTTGAAATGAACTCAAGCTGAATTAATATACATTTGTTTCAAATCCAATTTGCTTTGAGAAAGTGTTGCTTTATTTTTTTTTGTTGATCTCATGGTCGCCATATATGCTGGTTTGACATTGAGCTATAGTCTCATATTATTGGTAACCAGGCATTGCTAGTTGACAATACCATAAATCATATGTGCTGGTTTTAACCAGTTCAGAATGTTAACCTGACATGTGTCTTGTTGAGTTAATGTCGTTCCCCCGTGATGATGTAAAGGTTTCTGATTCTGATTGGAATGTTGATGATTATGTGCAATCCAGATCTATATGGTTTACTGCATATCAAAGACATGCACAATGCAGCAATGCTGCCGGTCCTCCAACTAATGTCTTATAATGGTTCTCAACATCAATTTTTATATGATCAATTCAGTTGGTACTGATAATAGAACATAAAGAAAAATGAAAAGTTTATAAAATCCAATCAAATCTTTCTAATTCAATGTAACAGAATCTAGTAAACTCAATATGGAGTTCAAACAATCTATGGATTATGCAAATCAATAAGACTCTACGGATTATAAAGAGTCAAACAAAATCAATTAAAATCTAGATTGAATACACCCTCCTTAGTCAGATTATTAGAAAATTTAAACTCATAATCTGGGTCAAACATAGCCATAATCGACTCGGACCTGCTTACTAAATAAGCTAGCACAATAACCAACAACAAAGCCATTCTCACAAACTCACAATCTTGAGATCTAAACATCAAAGTCTTCAATTCGGGCATGCAGATTATAGACGAACCAAACGAAACTAGACTCGTACAAACACACAAACAAATACTACTCACTACTTACCTAGCACGCAATTCGCTCACGGATTTGTAGATTTGAAAAAATATATATATACAGGGCCTATCAGATGGCCCCAGTGGGCATTTGGGCTGGTACTGGAAGGATTGGCGCTAAATGGCGCGCTGATAGTGATGTCATCGGATAATTGGATAAAACCCAACCCAAGCCCTAACAACCTTTGGATGAGAACCCTCAACAAGTGGGTCCCGCACTCAACTAACTTCCTTCCACATGAAAAAGCCGAAGAGAGCAGAACTGAACTGGACTGACTACTCTGTTTCAGTTACAGGACGACCGTTATAGCCGCCATTTGTAACTGAATTTTTAGATTCGAGAAAATTCAGAATCTTCTAGATCTTTCTCCATGGCCGCCGAGACCGTCAGATCCACCGGTACGGTCAAGTGGTTCAGCGCCCAGAAGGGTTTCGGCTTCATATCCCCGGAGGACGGCGGCGAGGACCTCTTCGTTCACCAGACTTCGATCCAGTCCGACGGCTTCCGCACCCTCTCCGAGGGCAACACCGTCGAGTTCGTCATCGAATTCAGCGAAGACGGCCGCACCAACGCCGTCGACGTCATCAACCTCACCCGATCTCGCCGCCCGGGCTTCGACAGAGGAGGACGCGGCCGCGGCGTCGTGAGAGGTGGACGCCGTGGTGGCTATGGGAGGTCTGGCGGAGACCCCGATCGCGAGGAATATAGTGTCGCCAGAGGAGGCGGGAGGGGAGATGGTTATGGCGGTCGTGGAGGTTATGGCAGCGGTGGTCGTGGGGGTGGCGGTGAGTGCTACAATTGCGGTGAAGTTGGGCATTTGGCGAGGCATTGTTTCGAGGGCGGTGGCGGGGGTGGGAGATTCGGCGGCCGTGGCCGAGGTGGAGGAAGAGGTAGAGGCTACGGTGGCGGCCGGGGCCGGGGCCGCGGTGGTGGTGGTTGTTATAATTGTGGAGAGGAAGGGCATTTGGCAAGGGAATGCCCTAATGTTCAGAAGTGAGAATCGAGTTGCGTTGAACTCAAAGTTGCCGGCCGGCCACATTGGTTTGGTATATAGATTTCTGTGGCCTGCTGCGTGTTTTCCGGTGCTTCTTTCTCTGCAAGTTTCGTGTTCGATGACTTCTTGCTGGTAATCTTTACTCATTTTGTAACGTGGTGATTATTTCTGCATCAATTAGATGATAGATTTTCTCTATCCAATGCTTGCGGACATGATCGATGGATATATAGTTTTTCATCTTTTCTGATTCATTGTTAACTTTCCGTTCCCATTATCATGCATCTCTTGTTGTTCAATACAAAATTGAAAAAGGTGAAGTCCGATGTTGTTATAATTATAAATTCGTGTTGCTCATGTATCAATTTTTTGATCATCAACGTACTGGGATCTTGTCATACAGAATTAGATGAACTTGAATGACTGTAGCAGCTAGCTAGATGTGTGTTCCTTTGGATATCTTTCAACTCTAATCAACAAACAGTTCCTTTCGAAAGGGACGCTCCGATCCACAGTTTTAATTAGACTCCTGAGACTCAAGTTCTGGTTGTGGATATAGTTTCTTTGTCCTTTGCAATCTTCATATGGTACACTAAATTCAATTGGGACTTTTTATAAACTCCTTATCCTAGTCGATAATCCATGAGAGGTTGATATTTGATGGGACAAGAATTTCATTTTGCCATGATATCTATCAGCCAGTTTTTAAAACGTCCTAGACTCTTGGTCTTAGACCTCGTCGTATCACTTTGCTAGATCTGTTCACAGGTGTACTTCATTCTCCAATATTGAATTTTAGAGAAGGGATAAATTTACGTATACCTATAACCTATTAAAGTGTGCTCAAGTTAGAGAGACTCTGGGGGGGGGCTACGACTCAGATGCTCAGCTAAGTATTTTTGAGCTACCAAACAAAGCCTCTGATACAGCGTCTTGAATATGTTCCTTATTCCTTAATCGTACTTGTTATCCTATCATTCAATTGGATGCCGATTCGTAAAGTAAATACTTGTATCGTTTCATAAAGATGCTTGTGTACACGAACTAGAAATTTGTGGAAATGGATCTGTCTAATTGTTCATGCGTGGATCGATGTTTCAAGATGGTTGTTCAGGATGCATTTATCATACATATATAAAGCCGTGTTCTGTGTTCTTATATTATAGGATGTCTAAACCGATCGACGAACTATTCCTTGCAACAGTTAATTAAGAGCATCCACACTTGTAAATTAAATTTGCTCAAGCAAAAAGTAGGGTCAGAAGTAAATTTTACTTCAAGCAAATCGATTTCATATTTTGCTCAAGCAAATCGATTTTTTCACACAGCTATTTACAATTTGCTTGAGCAATTCAATTTTGTCTTGTAGTTAAATGATTAATTTTTTTACCATATATATTTACAACCAATAATAATGTGCCACGTGTCATTATCGACTCGATATTATCCAAAATTTCCGATAAGATTTTCGACTAGTAGAGAATTGACACGTGTCACTGTCGGCAAAATAATTAGACCAAATTTCTGATAAGATTTTCGACCAATTTGCTATAAAACGTCTAATATCACTCATTCTATACTCACACCATTGTGAAGAATCCGAGCATATAACTCATCCTTCAATCTAAACACTTAGCAACATTTCCTTGTTCATCACTCTGATGAATCCTTTCAGCTTCCACAATATTTTCAGGCAGAGACAACGTCAACAAGAAGAGGATGACGATATGGAGCAATCATTCGTGAATCAGGTGGTCATGGCGGAAGCACAACACGATGATGAATCAACACGACCAAGCAATCCACGTCGCAGTAAAAAACCGAATAAGCCACGTCAGAGGCTATCTAGGGGACGCAATCTCATGGAAGATTACTTCATCGAACATCCAATTTTCGACGCTCAAGACTTTCGCCGGAGGTACAGAATGAGCAGAGACCAATTTAACATTATCATGACGGACCTCTACAACCACGACATGTCTTAGCATCAAAGAGAAGATGCCACTGGTTTGCTAGGGCTACTTCCCCAACAAAAGATGACCGAGGCTCTACAAATGCTAGCGTACGGGTCAGCCGCAGATCAGTGTATTGAAATTACAAGGATGGGGGAATCGACTACCCTGGAATGTATGGAGGAGTTTTGCAGCCAAGTGGTTCATCTCTCTGGTCCAAGATACCTCCGCAGTCCAACACCGGCAGACCTCACGCGACTACTAGCTAAAGGCGAACGCCGAGGTTTTCCAGGTATGATTGGAAGCATCGACTGCATGCATTGGGAGTGGAAGAACTGCCCAACCGCCTATCAAGGGGCATACTCAGGGCGAAAGGGTCGCCCAACGGTTATCCTAGAGGCAGTGGCCTCGTATGATAAGTGGATATGGCACAGATTTTTTGGGTGTCCTGGAGCTAAAAATGACATTAATGTGCTCCACTTATCGAATGTGTTCTCAGAGATCCTTGCCAGAAGAGGCCCAACTATCGTCTACGAAGTCCATGGACAGAGGTACACCACAAATTATTATCTGGCTGACGAAATATATCCAAGGTACTCTACATTTGTCAAAACAATTTCCAATCCCCAGACGCCGCAAGATAAGCTCTTCGCAAAGAAACAAGAGGCATACCGGAAAGATGTGGAGAGGGCATTTGACATCTTGCAATCTCGATGGGCAATTATACGTCATAGTTGTACATTGCAACACAAATCGGTAATGACTACCATCATGTTAGCTTGCATTATATTGCATAGCATGATTGTTGAGGAAGAGTATGTTGATGATGAGGAAGAAGAAGAAGAAGACTTGCAAAACCCATCGAGAGCTTTCCGGGTTTATGATGGGCCGGTGAATCCACAAGGGAATCGAGTTCTTTTTGAGCCAATCAGTAAAGATTGAGCTAATATAAAACGGTTTCACGACCGTGTTGCCGATCTCGAATCCGCTTACATCCATCGAGAGCTCCAGAGAGACTTGGTGAAACACATTTGGAGAGTGGAAACCGGTGAAATACTTTAAATATGTTTTATTATGTGTTTTCATGATGTTTGTGTTTAATTTCAGTATGTGTTTTAATTTAATGTGTATTTCAATTTCAACTTAATAAATAAATTGCATTTTATTTCTCGAAAAATTTAAATTACATAAAATGACGAGTCAAACCCATATTTATTCTTAGTACAATACTATAACTACTATGGAAAAAGCACGCGACTTGGGTGATAACAATCCGAATATGTTTCATCGGTAGGTCGATCTTGACTAGCTTCTCCTTCATTAAGGATTGCTAGTTTCCTCTTGGTAAAATACCTTTTCGAGATTGGGGTCATAGCCTCAAAATCCATTGTCATGATCCTTGTGTCATTCTCTTGTTTCTTCAATCGTAACTCTTATTCCGCCCTTGCTTCTTTCCGCTTTTGAATGTCTATGTACTCCGCATAATAAATAAGATCACTTTCATTATGGGCTAGCCTCTTGGTCTAGGTGGACTCGATGGAGCTGCCGTGTTGCTTTGAGGTGTCTCATTCAATTGGTCGTCATCCAAATTGATGGTTAGAGATGATTCAGTTGCGGACGGAGTACCGTGGTAACTACTTGCATATGGAGATGGAGTAATAGGTAGCACCGCAACGAAAGATGGATGATCTTTAACCACTTTCCAACATTCAAAGTGTGTAAACTTTTTCTTCTTAGCATTATAGTAACATGATTGAGCTTGTCGTTCCTGATGTAAAAAACTTATATTAGGTACTTATTTAATTATATAATTTAAATAAATTGGATAAAATAAATAATGTAAAAAATTAGATATATTAAAACAAATAATGTAAACAATGCTACATATTTAAAAAAAATTAAATAAAACAAATAATGTAAAAAATTAGATAAATTAAAATAATTAAATATGTAAACAATGTTACATATTTAAACAAATTAGATATAAATTACATAATTTAATTCATATAATCAAATAAAAATTATAATATATGATAAAACAATGTATTTACTTCGTCCATTA
Source organism: Argentina anserina (assembly GCF_933775445.1). Lineage (NCBI taxonomy): Eukaryota > Viridiplantae > Streptophyta > Magnoliopsida > Rosales > Rosaceae > Argentina > Argentina anserina. The sequence goes on along the minus strand of NC_065873.1, from coordinate 22,381,416 downwards.
GCGAAGTGCCGCTAGCTATACGTTGTCGTGATGCCGTCAAACATTCGCCCCATTTTTGCAAGAGTAGCTTGAACTTGTTGTAGTGAGAAGCGAGCGCGATTCGGGTCCTCGGCTCCTTTGGAGGTTTCTCACCCGGTGCTAGCACCCAATTTTGCATATAATCGCCATGAATTGTCTCTCACAATTTGTCCCTCTTTTGTTTGTTACTGTCATATTCATCAATGCTATGACGGACAAAAGAAATGCACATTTGTAAATCTTCGGAAGGAAGCCAATGGGTGCCCATTGTTTTGGAAAAAAAATGCTAAACGAAATGAGAGAGGAGATAGAGGAAGATGTGAAATTTTTTGTGCATAAATTGGTGTGAGTTCATAACAAATTGAAGTAGTATTTTATAGGCAATTTTTTGGGAGAGTTTTGAAATTTTTGGGATTTTTTTACAATTTTTGGGTTTATTTCCGTTATGATCAAATAGTAGCCGTTGTCAATTAATTCTGGCCGTTTGATCGAAATTTCTTATTCAAAATGGAAGACCCAGATCTATAAAACCGTTGGCTCATTCGGTGAGACACGTGTCACCCATTCATTAGCTCACAATTTTTATTTTTATTTTTACTGGCGCGTGCATTGCACGCGGCTAATAGAAAAAAAAATCGGCCCGTGCCTGACGTCACCCACGGGCGGTGGGCTCCGCCAGGCGGACGAGCAATCGCTGGAGCAAAACTTGCTCGAGCAATCGGGCGAGCAAATCAGCTCGGTTGACTGGGCGAGCAGCTCGCTTCCTTCTGCTCGCCGGTGCGAGCTTCATCATCTCCTGCTCGAGCTCCTCCGGCCGGTCCCTCCTCTTGCTCGAGCACACCGCCTGCAGATGCTCGCCGATGCAAATGCTCTAAGCCGGATTTTCCTCTTGAGCAGTACTTGTGACTCTTGATGACTTTATAGTTTATATGTTGATTTTGTAAGGGTAATTGAGATGCCTATCCTATCTGTTGGAGAACAGTTGCACGTTCAGTTGGAGTTTATGCCAGAAACATGTCCACCAAACCAAGTGTGAGTTTATCATCCGAGTGGGGGATGACCGAAACTTCGCATTTACAAACTGAAAATTTGCATCTTTCCTTATCACTGTACGTTAATTTCCAATACAAATGATTCTGACATCACGATCACACCATCTCTTCTTTGTGATCAAGTCTAATGTAAGAACCGTATTGAAACATATCATCTAATGATAAAGATTACATAATAATTATAGGCGATATCTTGTCTTGTAAATAAAGCAAATGATTATATATATGCAGTAAGTCGGTAGCTATAATATTGTGATCAATATTATAGATTATGAGCATGAAAGATGTTATTTATGTCTTATAAAACATGGAATTCAGTGACTTAACTACTAAGGAGGTGCATATATGGTAAGTGATAGATTCTCTATGATGGGTGGATTCTTTCACGTAACACCTATATAAGTCAAGGTCTCTGTTCTCTCAACTAACATGGAGAGCATAAGATTTTGTCTTACCAATTTACTTACAACAATATGATGAACTCTACATGTATTTATTCTATTTAACTTATTCATGTTCACTGATGAATATATTTGCATCCCTATTACTATATAGATTATATGTATCCATATATGTTATATTGGCTTATGATCATACATCTAAGGCTAAACATAATGGCTATCGAGAAATGCAGACATAAAATATTGGTGTTCTTTCATGTAGTCATGTTGCAACACTTCGTATTAATTCGAGCGATCAGTAATGTATGTTCTCACAGAACTGCAACTCCGGCGACATTATTACATGGCTTTTCTTCATCAGTTGCTCACCATGTTGTATATTCAGTCACACACCTTTCATGTTGCCATGTTTCTCGTTTCCATTTGAGTTGTATATAAGTAGACAGATCGGCAGACAAGATCAACATGTTAATTATTCATTTGTGGTTTCAAGTATTTTGAAATAAAATGTTTTTTAATGTCACAATTTTGAAATTAAAAGTAGGAGAAAACCGGTACCAGTTATCAAATACATGTCAATTGCCGCTTTTTTTTAACGATATTTTGTTACGTTTGTACTACAATGAAGCGGCAAAGAAAAAGAAAACTACAGTACTGCGAATCTAGATGGCTCATTCAAATAAATTATATATGGGTATGACTTTAGATGGAACATAGGATCTTTGTAAGTCCAAAAACTGATCATTTGAAAGGGTTACATGTAGAACTTGTTAATCACATCAAATTGATGAACAATAGTAACATAATTTAATCTCTAAGTAGAAAGATCCTCTCAAGCGATGTATTACATTAGATAATACTGTACTGTAATAATCTTAAATATGGAGTATAATATATGATAAATTTTTTTTAATAAAAACTGTCCCGATGATAATTATTCAATCATCCGAAACATGGACAAATATTGTTTGTATTATTGTACGTATATATCAATATCAGAACTCGCATGAAGGAAAGAGCATAGACGCATTCCACACTATTTCTCAGGGAAGAGAAACTTAATCCAATATACCAATGCAACCCAATGGTCATCACGGATGAGATGAGCTTGAAATAACTTTTTCCTCTTGTTTATCTTCTAAGAAAGATTTCCCTTCCATCTCTCTTTATCTTGCTATGTCCAAAAGTAAAAAGAGGGTATCCAAAAACGAATTTTCAAGCACTCAAGTTCCAACCATGTAGATGACTCACATTTGCTTCATATTATCCAGTGAGACGTTCTGGGTAAGGCCTGCACAGAAAGCCAGTCGATCATAGGACCCATGCACGTGTGACTTATCTACACTAGTGTTCCAGTGTTGACTCGGGGAGGACCCTCGTGATCTTACAACTTAAATGACTACAAATTAACTTGAATCCATTTTTGTTTATTTTTCGTGTGCTTGATCTGATTTATGCCAAATGCAATCTTCACATCTGATCTTCCATATTTGAATGGTTAAAATAGCGGCAGAATATGAATCGATCTACCCTATATTTATAGTTTAATCATCGAAATATACGAATATGTTTTTTTTAATCTCAATGTTAGATATAAATTTGACTTAAAATGTCAGATGTCTAGTAGCATATCAACAACATTAGGTTCATGTGATTTGTCAAGTGTCTACAGCATCGATCACATTACTTGTCTTCAAACTTCTTTCAATTGCTCGATTTCTACACTCATTGTCTCATAAGATGTGACTTAACTGTAGTGATCAATAAAGTTGCAGGTTTAAAAAATGTTCATCAGCACATGGATGGTCAAAAGTATTTTCCTTTTGCAGATGGGCACACTGATATCAGTCATATCACTCATATCAGGTGGGAGATGCAGATAACTAATAATGGAAATTGAAAAGCATTATCTAGTCCGCATCTTGAAAAGTCCTAAAAGCAAAGTAGGACACTATGGACAGGTTATATAAGTAATATTTGAGGACGGTAACAACGAGGGGCGGTGGCGCAGTTGGCTAGCGCGTAGGTCTCATAGCTTCTGAGTTATCCTGAGGTCGAGAGTTCGAGCCTCTCTCGCCCCAATCTTTATTTTTCCTTTTTTCCTCAAAGAACCCAACAACAGTTAACAAATTGAGGTTCTTTTATCACTGAGCTCACAAGACTGAGTTAGGGATTAGTTATGGAAAATACTTGTGTCCGACTATCTTTTATTTTGATATTTTTAGTAGTGCGATTTCATGATGTTTAACCGTTTAAAAGTTTAATCGATCAATAAAAATCATCTATGTAAAATATGAATTGAAACAACGACGTTTGCTAAGTTGATTATATCAAGCAAATGAACCGTATTTATGAAAGTTAATAGTCTCATAATCAACCGTATGTTTGTTTGATACAATCGGTTAAGAAACTACATTTGTTTACAATGAATTTTTTTAACAAAAGTGATATTTATTGATTAACAAAACTTTTGAATGGTTAAAGTTTTGTATTTACAATATCAAATATATAGAAATAAGAATAGTTTGGACACACGTCTATTGGATACACGGATTTTCTATTAGTTATGTACCACTGTGATAGAATCCCACATTGAGAAAACGTTGCATTTAGTTAATATTTATAAGGATACACAATAATGTTCTTATTGCCTAAGCATGTTAGCATGCCATTCATAGTGACTATTGTAATGATACAGTGGTTTTTGATTTGGTTTCTTCACTTCCCTCCTTCAGAATAGAAGGACTCCTCCACTCGACAAGGATGGGTAGCTTCAACAAAAGCATTGGACCAGCTTAATCCCTAGAAGACTAGGGCAAACTCTATTCGACAAAGGTGACCCACCTTTGTAGCCTTTTTTCAAGTTTTTAATAGCTTTGTTTTTATGAAAAATGCTTCGATGCACATAGTACGATATATAGACATGTTAAATGAAAAATAAATTAGATACGGACACACGTGATGGACGCGTTAATTAAATATTAATTTTTATATTTTTATATATTTAATAATTAAAAAATTGTTTGCTAAGTTTCAGTCCTTTACAAATCGCCAAAACTTCAATTATGTGTGGTTTAAGTGCAGCTTTCGTAGGTACTGCAATTCCCCAATCAGACCATCATGCGCATCCAAAATCACAGCACCAAAAACCACCATATTGTTATTTATATCACAACTTCACAAGCACCATCAAAGAAAAATACATTATGGGCCGCAGTGTGCTCAAGTACGTTAAACACATCATATAAGTAAAGTCTAGAAAAAGGCCCGGATTGAAAAGCCCACAACCCGACTCGACATTGGTGAAGTCACCCAATTCTAAAGCTCAAATTGTACCCGAAGTCGGAGACTGAGAAATCGAGACGAATATGAGAGAGTGTGAGAAAGAAGGCGACGAATGATGACAGTGTTCCACTTCTTCAACTACGACATTTTGACGTTCGGTCCTCACGTCGTTTACTACTCCGCTACTCCTTTGTAAGTCTCTCTCTGCTCTTCTTCTTTGGATATGCTTCACCATTCACTCTATCTTCACCATTCTTCTTATTCTTCCTCATTGTCATGCTTTTGATCGTTTTCCTCATCAGTTTGTACCACTGCTTGGATACACAATCTACCGCTCTCTCATTTTAAAACCCAGTATATCTTCAACCACCATACCAAAGACACAACCACCGCAATAAGGTTTCAAATGAAACCCATGCAAAGATAAATGTGACTACTTTGGATCAATTCACAAATTAAAGTAAATTTTTGATAGGCTGCACAGTGTGTCTGAGGCGTGTCCGAAATTCAATTTGCATGTCCGACTGTATTTGAGTGTATCCTTGTCGGACACGCGATACGTGACCAGGACAGTGTGTATGTGCATCATAGCTTCCAAGATTTATCATTCCCAATTTCTCATCTTCTTTTGAAGAACACATTACAAATGTGCCAATCTGAACCTTTTTTTTCTTTTTAAGTTTCAGAGGCTAGGGCATCCCACTTTGTTTGCTTTCATGGCTTTTCCATGTCTAAATAGTAAATCATACACATCTATTTTCTTAAAAAAAAATTAAAATTTTCATCTTTAGATAATTTAAGGTATCCCAGAGTCACATTCTCTTGCTCTATTTATTTATGGGTTATGGAACCCACCATATACCCATCCATATCAAATATTTGCCAATATTCTTCTCATGTCACATTTCCATCAAATGTGCATGTATCTTTCTCTAAACTAAAGATTTGAAGATAAGCATTCCCTCAAATTGATTGAAAAGGAAATGTTTAGGTGAATCATTAACTTTTCACAACTTTTTAAAAAATATCACGCCATACAATTATAGCCATTAATTATGTATGCGAATTTCAAAATAAGGTGGCATACATTTTTGACATTTGGTCTAGTGGTATAGTAGTATAGTCTCATCTTATTAAGTCTTAACTAGAAGGTTGTGAGTTCAACTTATAACGGATACGTTACAGCCCTTTGATCAGTTAACTACCCGATAGAAAAATGGTTTGGTGATGACAAGGCCCTCTCTTAAATCACAACCTATTACGTATGTTACGGGTGATTACTGATTAGGCCTTGCTCGAATGTTCTTGATTGGTCATGTGTCAATTGGCCTAAGGCCTGTGTCAAATCTTTGATTTGGTGGATTATAACCTATCTTTGACCAACAAAGATGATGGACCAATAGATTCCCTCTCCCCCAATTATTTAAGTTCGAATGGTGACTTGGTGTAGTTGAGCCAATGACTAGACGACTCAACTCTCAAACTGATTTGCCAAATCTTTGTCGTTTGAGGCATTTACATATAGAATACATCAAATTAGGCCAAACGACTGGTTTTACACATCAAGTGAGGCCTTGACAAAGAATCGTAGTTGGGACCCTGAAGTACCCATCAGAAGTTCTTGCAGCTTTTGTGCCTACAAGATTTTATATAGACGATCACATCTTATGTTCATCATACAGCAACATGCTAAGTCTCTCACGCAATTGACGCAAAGAAGTCTTCTTGCCACCATTTTCAAAAGCTCGGCCTTCCCACATGAGCCTTTAAAGTTCTTTCAATCAAACAAACACAGCTACTGAGGTTGGTGTTGGTGTTGGTGCTAAAATGATCTAGAAAGAAGTACTACGAAAAAGTGAGTTCAAGTTAAGTTCGTCCTACTGCACGTTGACGTTGTGGGCTTGTGGCACATATTGGTTTGGTCCTTCTACGACCATATGGACCATTCAAAAGTCTTTCGATCACCATCAACTTTTAAGCAAAATATCTAGTTATGATAAAGGAGTGAAAAACATTCATATTGATGCATATGTTATTCACGCATCAAACAATGACCGCACGAGTAATGAATGTAAAATTTTCTTTTCAAGAACGTGAATTCAACATTCGAACTATCACTAGTTTAATCTGATTGAAGTAATATGTAGAATGACATCGTATTACACATCTAAAAGAGAAAAATATTAGTATGAACTTTGGGGAAAAATCATTTAATATGTCCGAATATATTAGAACTATGTAGTTTAAAATCAGGAACCAAAATATATAGCAGAAAGTCTGCTTTTGTTTAAATGAAATCTAATTACCACACAACGCTAGGTCTGTATAAGGGCGGCCATGATAATTGACTCATCACTGGTGTCTTCTCAAAACCCATCAACAAGAACATCTTACAAATAAAACGAAGCTACAGAGGGAAAAAGAAATACAAATCAAGTAATTAAGAAAGTAAAGGGTTACAAATGCCAATCTCTTTACACACTTACATATGTATCTTTAAAATTGTTAAGATAACTTTCTGAAAAGTAGGAGGAATCTCTCTACTCAAGCTTTGTGAGGTGGGCATTGGTAGCACTTGGTGAACAGACCAAATGTATCAACTTGGTGTATGAAGTTGAGCATGCTTGCCCACCCTCCAAATCCAAATCCCACTATTGCCACCCACACAACCACAAAGATGTTCATGGTGTATGATCCTGCCCATCCTCCCAAGAAAGATGGTGGTTTCTCCACAGCATTCTGCAATTTTGTTCAAAGACAACAATGAATCACAACATATATATGAAGATCGATATTCTACTACCACACAGATGCACGGTCTAATATGTTATGTTATTAAACCATTAATTAGCGTACTAGTAATTATATAGAAGTGTATATGAAAAATTAAACAACATAACATGTAGAGTTATCGGTGAAGTAAATTAAAAGGACTGACCTCTCTGGCTTGTGGAGAAGCAAAAGTGACCATGTGAGCTAAAGCAGGGATTATGTAGACAGTGAAGCTGACAAGAAGAGATCCAACAGTTGAGTTGATGGGGCCAAAGAATGGAAATATGATTGCAAGGAACCAAATTGGGATCACCACTGGAAGTCTAGCAAGGGCCCTCTTCAACATGCTCTTGGTCTCATGAACCCTCAGGAATTTCTCCCACACAAAATACAATGGAGTGCAAGCAAATCCAAATGTTATAAACTGCAGCACAAAACAAAATCAATACCATTTTTAATCCCCAACCAATCGGTTTGAAACGATAAGTTGCACACTGCTAGCTACTAAGTTAATTACCTGGTGAATCAGCATGAGAACAACAGCAGAGTCTCTAAATCTAGTCCTCGGAAGCAAAGCGAGAGCGTTGGAATGAGTCAAGAGGGCGTCTCCGAAAGCCCAGTAAACAGCAGAAGCTGATGGTAAAGTTAAGGTCAGCACATAAAGTGTTGCCATCAAGTAGATCATTTTAAATTTCTGTGGCTTCCACATTGCATGCATAATCTCCCTGCAGTAATTAACAAGCAAGTTTACTAGTAAGACTATGTTAATCTGTACGTAATTTTCATACATTATTGTGAACAGTTGCAATTACTCACACTGTAACAGCATGTCCACCAAAAGTGTAGAGAATGTTGGTAGCTCCAGTGAAGTAGAGAACCATCGTGGTTGGACCTGAGTGCTTCACTCCTTCAACCTAATTAGGCCGTACATATAGAAAAGATGATCGAATATTATTATACAATTAAACTGATCATAAATTAATGTGCGGTAATGTTTTATTGTAATACAATTTAGGCATTTAGCGGGCTACAAAAACAGACCAGGCCGGGCATGTCAGATTATCCGACTAGCTAGAGAACGTCTTATGTAAATGATATGATCATGATCATATAGAAGTTTACTGTAAACGTATATCTATGGATATTTTTCGGTTGATCTGGATATGAAATATGATATCATTAAGTAATCTACCTGTCCATGGATAAGGGAAGCAATGGTAAGATACCATGCAGTGTAGGTAGTCATAATAAGACCCAAGAATGACCAAATTCTGTAATTATGAAATGAAGGGATGAAGACAGTTGTAGCACAGCAAGCTCCAAAGATATACGTCCAAGTTCTCTTGTCAAGATTGTCGTTTATGTAGTAGATGTTACTGGCATCAAAACAAATGCATAAGACAAACACATTAAATCATTTAATTATTTCTGTTACTATGTCCCTAGCCGATTAATGTTACGTAGTATATACAGACATCCAAACTACAAATCTACAGTGGTCAGAAAATAACACCTGAGACTGGCATGGATTTACCTTGCACAAGCAATCAACTGAATTACAGATCCGAAGAGAAGAAAAGTACAGTTGAAAAAGAGGCCTAAATTCCTCCAGTGCTTTCCCAGAAGTCCATCAAGAACTTCAAACCACTGCAGAGGTGCAAATTACATAATTTACATTCACAATTATCTAGCACAGCTAGAAGAAAACCCTGAACATTGCAGACTGGTGCCGGGTTCTTATGTATACCTGAATTACGTGGTTTCTGAAATCGGCCTTTTCTCTCTCCTTTCTAGTTCTGTACTCAACATACAGTAGACTGATAAGGTAAGCAGTCCAGCTTCCCATCAACCCATAAAAAAGCTGAAATAGAATCCCAGATAACAAACCCAGCTGAGAAAATGAGTATGGCAGTGTCAGAAGCACTTGAGCGACCTGCATTAGTTAAATCCATCAAAACCAAACAAAGGTTAGTTTGCTACAGAAATGTTCTCAGACCTTCGTATAGTAAATAAGCACAAAAGAAAAAACAATGTTATATTTCTGTAATTATGAACCTGGTTAGAAGCACAGCTAAACCATGCATCATAGGCGGAGCCTCCATGCCAGAGAAATGTGGATAGCTTGCTCTTAGTAGAAGCCTTGGAATCACTACCCTCTTCCCTTTCCATCTCTAAGTAGCTTCCGGCGATAATGGTCTCGATCTTCTCGGACGCCATTGTTATGGAGAGCTAGCTCTTGGTGGTGTGGAGGGAAGCAATGGATGAGTTTATGAGTAGTCTATAAATAGATAGGGGAAGTGCTTCTTCCCTCTCACTCTCTTACAGTCTTACTCACTAATTAGTTAAGCTAATGTAGTAAGGTATATAGCTTCTCCCTTTGCTTTTAGTTAGTAGACGTAATTTCATGAGCAATAATTGAGAAATCCAAGTGGAAACCTAGCACCTAGATGTATAAGCACATCAAGATTTGACCTTTACTTACCAAGAGGAAAGATTACAAAACTAAACTATATTCTAAACCAGTAATAGTCGTTGAACCAAATTCAGATTTCTAATTAGTTGCTGTTAGGACATATGTGACATAGATACTGTTTTCATTAAAATTTTATTATGTTTAAGTTAGATAAATTACAAATTAGAGAGTTAGTAAAAACATTTGACTGTATTATCATTAGAATACTGAAATATAAAATTTGTTTGTGCTACAACTTTCTACTGAACTTGGATTTCGTGGGTGGGTGATATGAATGCATTTCTATCACTTTCCTTCCTAAATTTTCGGTGCTGAATAATTTATTTTGAACTTGTTATGTGGCATGTTAAAGCTGTTGATGGGCCAGGCCTAGCATGCATTGCACGAGCGGGATGGCCCATTTTGGAGTACGAAAGAGAGTGTATGGTGTAATAGTGATGGATGATAAATCCGTATATTGAAAAGTTGAGGGATTAAAGTTGAAAGATAGCCTAAGATGGAGGGAATGATTAGCTTTGAGGTGGGCTTTGGTGCTAAACATGATTAGTACCACACGAGTGCCAACTGGCTTTACAAAAAATTGGCCACAGGTCTTACGGGTTCTTTGGGGCCATTGATCACCTTCCAAATTATGACTTAAATAAATAAAAGAAGTGCTTTTAATCAAGTGCTTTTCTAAAGTCTCAGTTACGGTGTTAGACAACTTCCCACCGATGCTTCATGCTTACGTACATAAGATTATCGATTTGTAAAACAAAGGTGTTGATTTAAACTATATAACATATGGACTATATGTGACTTAATAGTCTTTGTCTAGTTAGGTGTGCTCCCACATTTTTATGTTCGAAAACGTAGCCTGAAGATATCAAAGTGGTCATACATCATGCATCAAATTATAATAGGAGTGGCTAACCTACGTTGAGGAATTAAGCTATGAGATTAGGCAATATTTGGGGCAACCCTAATATTTATGATCTATCTATTCTAATCAATTTATTTGAAATATATATCATCACGGGAAGAATCATTTAGTTTTCTTTTGTCCTTTAATTATTTGGCGAGTCATATATCAATGAATTTATGAATGAGCACACATGTAGGTCTAAAAGAAGTTTGATTTATTGACCAAGGCTTGCCAAGCTATCCGGGTGTACGTTGTGCTGGAGAGAACTGAGAAGGCTGATTAGTAAGTGGCAACCAATGCGAACAATTTGCGCATTTGGCCCTATGCCCCTATGTAATCTTGGATAAGATTTCTCTAATACGTTTGTTGGAAGCTTTATACCTACTCTTGGACTCATTCTTTCTACATCATATGATAGAGTCCCTATCCAAGAGACTCGATCGATCAGAGAACTGTTCTCTGTGACTTATTCTGAAGTCACCGGCAAGAGATTACTAGCAGAGGCTTCATACATTCATTTTTTGTTATGACAATAAGATGCAGAAGCTGATTACACACCATATCAACAAAGTGAAATGACTATGGAAATCGTGCTTTTGTGACGACAAACAAAACAGTGAAATGAGCTTCGTTAGGTTTGGAGCATATATATGTTGATGCTTGTAAGATGCAATAATTAAGATAAGACGTTCGTCCGATCAAAATCTCGTGTGGAAGGGAGAAAGTGAGCACAATGGTGATGAAAGATAGTAATAATGAACAAATGGTATGGCATTGTCAAAATGGTAGCTCTATTTGGATGTCGAACAATTCGTAACCAAATTTGTTTTAGAGGGATGGGTGTAGCTATAAGTCTAAAGTCTAACCCCACTCTCCATATTCATCTCTGAGGATGATATATACATCACCAAGGGTACGTGACTAAAGGTCAGGGACCAAGGACCTTCGAAAAGATAATAAAGGGAGTTTGATCCTCACTTTTTTTTTTGTTTACTTGATTCATAGGTTAGGCATGTATCATTATCTCATTTTCATGAAAGAACATTGCTGAGGTTGGATTCGTTTGAAGTTTGAACGGCCTGAAAATGTATCTCTCTAGGATTGATAGGGTATAGCATGAAAAGAAAGATCATGAGATTGGACAATGAACACCAGCAAAGTTTCTTTATCGTTTGGAGTCGAACTGAACGAACTCAAATCATGTCCGACTTTTGTCGAAGATCAACTAAACCTAATTTTTGAAGCAAACAAGGTAATGCGTTCAATTTCACAAGATAGAAAATATCAAGCTTGAAATGCAGTTTTGGAAATTTTGGATTTAAGAGCACGCAACGACAGCTTCCCCACCACAATACCAATTTTCAAACTCCTTATGATGCTAAAGCCTTTAACTAGAGGTGTCATTTTAAACGGGTTAAAATCATACTCGGACCAGCTCATTTATTTATCGGGCCAGGTAATTTGCTTAAATATTAAGCCCGGCCCAAATCCATGTCGGACCGGGCCCGGATCCGTGCCGGGCCAAGAAGCGGGTCAGGCTAGCCCATTAGCATTATATGATACAATTAAAATAAAAATTATTATGTACTTTGAATATTTGTTTTATATAACTATTTAGAGTAGTAAAATAAATAAAATACTACAACACATTTCATAATCTTATTTTTAAAACATTACGTATCTCAAAATAATGACGTTTTATTCACTATTTTGATAATATTTGTGAAATATTGTAGTTAAAATAATGAAATAATTAATATATTTTAATTTAAAAAGTATAATATTCAAGTTTAATAATGATAATTGTTTAAATATTGATATAAATAATATAAAATTATGTGTTTAACGAACCGGCCCATGAATATCGTGTTGGGTCGTGCTGGGCTAAAAACGGACTCAGGCCGTACCGGGTCCATGAGCTAAAATATCTCGGTCCGACCCGGCCCATTACAATAACAAGCTCGGGTCAGACCGGGCTCGAGTTTTTGGGCCCATTTGCCACCTCTAGCGAACATAAAGATGAATTGATTTCATTCCGTAAATATCCACCTTTATCAGAACAATGAATCAATGATATTGAGGTAGTGTACTAAAGATACAAAACGGTGTCGTTTGTGTATTGTAGAATTTTTTGTGCACTGACTATTGGACTACTACTTTAGATTGGGTTTTGGAAGTCCAACTCAAGTCCAATGGTCCATATGCCATCTTAATCTCCTCATTTCAGTCATTTGTTCCACGATGCATCTATCTCAGGCCTCGCCGGCGCCGATCGTCATTTGCCTCCACCGCCTTAGCTGGTTAATGCACACCTTGTTTACTACTGGCGAAGAAATGTTTCAGCCACTCCTGCCTCACATTCAAGCCAACATTTCGACCCCAATTCAGGCGTTACCGTGTTAGGTTTCTATCATTTCTTTGGTACTCTTTCCTTTGCTTTCTGGGAAACTATGGGAAAAGAATCATTTACCACGAAAGAAAGGCAGGAAAACTCAAATAATGATTTTTCAATGAACCGAACTGATAACAGTTGTACAATCATCCTAAACTCTGCATTAGGAATCTGAATTGAGTGACTTCTCTGGCTTCTGAACGTGGAACTTATATTGGTTAAAAATGGTGGCTCTCCGGAGAAGTAAAGGAGTGAAATAGTTTCTGGAAATGGGGGTTTGTTAAGGTGGGTAGATGTGCACTTCTGATTGGTGTTTGATGTTTGGAAAGTAAAGGCATGAACGAGGAAGAGAACCTTCATAAACTTGCAGACATGGATTAGGAAAGGAATCACATAGCTAAGATTGCCAAAAACTTTCCGTTGAATTAGTAGTGCTTTGTCCACACGTATTCTTCTTACATAGGTTTCTTATATGTGGATGTTGTAACTTTCTAAGCGCCATTCACATTCATATACCACAGTATCTCCCTTATAGTGAAATAGAAAGTAGTAAGAGAAGAAGTAAGCAACATGGCAACAGATTTCAATGTGTTCTGGTTACCAGTTTTACTGATATCTTTGATTATTATTTCATCAGGTATTTCTTGATCACAACAATCATTTTGATCTAATCTCTTTTGCATCATGATATTGGACTTTGATGTGAAACTTACCACTTTGTATGCAGGTTATTTCCGTAAACATGTTTCGTACTAGTATCACTGTCATATGATAGAATGATCAAAATTACTAACCTTGGGCCTTAAGGTGTTGACTAATTTGTGAAATATCCTCTGTATAAAGCCTGGGAGGAATTGATTTCTTGAGTTTTGATTTACAGGACCAAAGTTATCCGAGTCAGCTAGAATTTTCACCATAGTAAACAATTGCAAAGAGACAATCTGGCCTGCAGTATTTCCTGGAGAAAACTTTAATGGTGGTGGGTTTCCACTAAAATCAGGCCAGTCTATTGTATTCACTGCCCCGGTTAGCTGGTCTGGCCGGATTTGGGGTCGTACCGGCTGCAACTTTGACAATAATGGAAATGGAACATGCCAAACTGGGGCCTGTGGTAGTAGCCTCAAGTGTGGAGCATCAGGAAACCCCCCAGCATCACTTGCTGAATTTACACTTGCTCAGCCAGATTTTTATGATGTTAGCCTTGTTGATGGATTTAACTTGCCATTGACTATCACGCCTGTTAACGGTTCCGGAAATTGCAGTGCTTCTGGTTGTGATGGGGACCTGAGGACTACTTGCCCGAAGGAGTTATCTGTGAAATCAAATGGAAAGACTATCGGCTGCAGGAGCGCCTGCGATGTGTACAACACTGATGAGTATTGTTGCAGAGGGGTTTATGGAAATGCTGCTGTTTGCCAACCCACATATTATTCCAAGAAGTTCAAAGAAGCATGCCCTACTGCATATAGTTACGCCTATGATGATCCCTCTAGTATTTTCACTTGCACAGGCACTGATTATATCGTCGCATTCTGCTCATCCAGGTTTGCCATCACTTACTTTCAAAGTACTAAAGCTCAAGAGTTGAAAGTGAACATCAAATTTTAATTCTTGTTAATTAGAAAATATATACGAAGCGCTATGTTCTTAGACTGAATATATATAGAGCAATGCTAAATCATTCTGCGTTTGCCTTCTGGCTTGCTGTGCAGTGATGCATGCATTAACATTTGTTCCCCCCCTGAATGTCTTTATATGCAGGAAGCAGCCGGTATGTACATATCATAACAACAAGCTCGTCTGCAGTGGATCGATCAGGTTGAAGTCATCGATATCATGGGGGACGATGCTTCTACTGCTAGTGATAATGAACTTGTGGATCAGTTTTTGAGAAAATGGTTTTTTTTTTTTGAACTTATACAGAGCCACTTCAAAATAATGTATCAGTCTCTTTTCCAGAGGAATTGTACATGTAAAGTTATTCAATTCATTTACTTTCATTATATGTTCCTTCAGCTGAAGGAAAAGAATGGATGCATCTGCTATGAACATAATTCGTCTCTTTTCCTTTCCTCCTTTCTGCCTGCCTTTTGAAGTAAACAATATAGTTTAACGGTTTAACCCGCATATAGCTCAACTCCATATGTTGGTCCAACTCATTAGAACGACCCAAATGCTAAGGTTCGCCTGCCTTTTCAATTTTCACCGATTTGGTTGAGCCCCTTTGTATTCTACATCGTGGTCTATGTTAGGCCACATTTCCTGTTTTCAGCATACATGTATACTCTTGTAACCGTATTGGGTAAAATGCGATAAGAAACTTGCGTTAAAAAATAAAATAAAAAGACAGGAATAAATATAGCTTTGAGTCACAGACCTCTCTCTGTCTCGGAGAAACTCGACTCGCTCAGAGAGAAGAAAAAATGGCGGGTGGTGGAAAGGTGTCGTTCAAGGTTACTCTGACCTCCGATCCGAAGCTGCCCTTCAAAGTGTTCGTATCTCCCTTCCCTCTTTTCCAATTCCTCTAATTGTCCTGTTCGTTTTTGTAATGGATTTCGATCGCCAATTCAGGTTTAGCGTTCCAGAGGCAGCCCCTTTCACCGCCGTCCTCAAATTCGCCGCCGAGGAATTCAAAGTGCCTCCCCAGACCAGCGCCATCATCACCAACGGTATGTTTTGGCTCCTTTTCTGCCCTGCTTTTCATGATATCGTTGTTTGGGCTTTAGATTTTGTAGTTGATGATCTCTGTAAGCTTGAAAATGTCGATTGGTTGTTCCTGCAATTTAGAGGGTATTGATCAAAATTGGGGCTATTTGGTTTCTATAGAACTAGATCCGTGTGAATGTAGAGTCTTTGATTGAGAGCTGGAAGTTTCAATCCATGTGGAGAAGTAAGTGATGTTAGGATTGAATAAAATCGGAAATAATGAATTGAGGGGTGAATGAAATAGGAGAGTGCTTTCTTTAGATTGGTAAATTAGTACAGTAGGAAGAGAAAGCAATGTCTTGAGTGGTCATAGAACTGGTATCTAGCTGGATAGTAATCAAGAAAAAGCAAGTTCATGAAACATGTGTGCATTTGACTATTTGAGCATCATTGTTGTTGGATCTGTCTTTTGAGAATTAGATTTATGTTGTTCCTCACTTATTGCTTATTATTATGCAGATGGTGTTGGAATCAATCCTCAGCAAAGTGCAGGTATGACCATGCTCTATGGATGTCGTTGAAACATGTATTCTCTATTTAATTGTTTGTTCTAATAAAAGTTTACCTGCATTGTATCGACTCACCATAGCAAGTCCCTCCTTAGAAGTAGGCTTTGCTATGGCAGTTTGATACGAACGAGAGTCTACTCGGCCTATAGTATGATGGAAACAGTTGTAGCTACTAGCCATGCTTTTGAGGGCTTGAGGCTGTTGCTTATTATCCTTATTTACACTGAAATAGGATTTATGGCACGCTTTAAACTATGATTAACAATTTAAAATCATAGGATGAGATTATTAGTACTGGGAAGTTGGGGACTTACAGATAGAATTCTAAGGCCCGTAGCGACAAAAGATCATTGAAGGAATCGCCTCAACGTGTGCTGGAAGTGATATTCTTCTAAGAGGACTCTACAATAATGCTTTCATTTACCATAAATTTGTCTCTATAGATGTGAAATTACGTACTCTAGAGATGAAACGAGTGTTGGACTGTTAGCTATCTTTTCTATGCATTTCCCAAGCGCACAGCAAGCTGTTATTAGCTACTTATATAGTAAGTTCAGCATTATTGTAAGTGTTATTACCTTGGTCTCAGCCAGTACTGTATATATTTCTCAGGCAACGTATTCCTGAAGCATGGTTCAGAACTGCGCCTAATTCCTCGCGATAGGGTTGGAGCCTTTGGGACAATCAATGCATCATTACCATCCAACTGAAGAAACTGGTCTGCTTCTACTGTAATTTCCATTATCCTTTATGATATGTACCAATTTAAATGAAGTTGGAAGAATCTGAAACTTTATGAAGCAATAGCAGAATAGTTGACAGTATACTCTCCAGAAAAATAACTGATAAACTAAAATAAGATTGAAAGTATAATATCAAGCTTTAAATCTTTAGTTGTTACCTTATCTCTTATAGATCGATCTATCCTTGGTTTACAATTTTAGCGTTCTTTGTCATACTTGGTACTTGAGATGCAGCTAACATGCAAGTCTTGGTGTTTTATCATTCTGGCTCTTAGCTAAAAGTAACTGTGAAACATCTCTGTTACTTATGCATATGACATCTACAGTACTAATTAGCCAACAACGTCCGAGTATAGATTGTCGTTGTGATAGAAAGTAGAGCAACACCCATAAGGTTTCTAAAACTATTCAGTAGGATTCCTGTAAATAGAACTTCCTTTGCAGACTTCACAGTTTCTTCCAGTGGTCGGAAGCACCAAATCAGAAGCAATCATTCTTTTGTTTTCTCTTGGAATGTGATCTTACCTTGGCACAAAAACCCTTTACTTGCGACCTCTGAGTTCTCATCCGTCTTGACATAAGAGTGATAAGACTGAAGAGCTGCGATAACCTCATCAAACAGTGGAGTACTCTTACCAAACATGATCTTGCTCTTGAAATGCTTGAACGAAGGCGGTAAAGAATGCAGCAGTAAGAGTGATTTGTCATCATCGTCATAGTTTTTACCCATCATTGATAGATCTAGAACACGGTTCTGAAATATTCTCAGATGACCCAGTAGATCCCCACCTTCTTTCATCTGAAGTAGAGGTCAATTGTTCTGGATAAAGGTGTACTCGTAAAACTTCTCAAGCTTTTCCCACGTCTGTTTAGCATTCATATCCTCTCCGACACTTAAGCAACACGTTGTCGGCAAGATGAAGCTCTATGGAGCTCTTTGCCAGCTTGTGCATCTCCTTCCAATCCTCATCTGTGATGCCAGTGGGCTTCTCTACCTTTGAGAATAGTCTCATCCAGATGTTGTAGGATTAGGATGTTCTTCATCTTCCACTGCCACAACATGAAACCATCTTTGCCATTCAACTGTTTGATAGTAGGCTTCACGTCAAGCACCATCTCAAAACTCTTGAACCTCTAGGCAAATTTTTATCTCCTACCTGATTAACATAATTAGAAAAGAACAATCGATGATAAGAAAATCAAATTGGTATGCACAATCACCAACCCTAGCTTTAGATCGTTGTGTTAATGTCTGGCCCTCTAATTATATGTGCTAGTTACATCAATAACAATTATTGATTGTTCCTGTCGGAAATAGGATCGATCTGAACAGCTTTATGAATTATAGATGATTCCTAAGGAAAATACAAATTCGTAATAATTAGGTACATAAGCAAAATCTAGCGTGATATCTAGTTCGTGTAAACTGTCGAATTGTGTTCAAAGGTGATCACTGTCCTAATATATGGATAGTAGGACTTGGCAGATGCAGGACAAATATATATTGTATCAGAGCTCCTAAATGGAAGCAAAATAATGTTATAAATGGGGTTGAATTTTCTGCACTGACCTATTAGTATTTACTCGTCTCCCTACCAAGCTTCTAGAGTTTATGAATCCATGGCTAAATAGTTAAAGACATCCCCACCACGTCCCCAGCTAACTTCTTGTCGTTGCAGTCTTTCATGCTAATTCAGAACGTTCATTTCTGAGAAGCCATTAATGTAACTGCAGAAGAATGGTGACGATAAGCCAATTCTGAATCCGTTTGTCCAGTGCACTTAGATTTTCTTTAACTTAATAATGTTCCAAATGATTTTGGAGTTTATTGGTTTATCTTCTTCTAAGTGACTTCGTACGCCGACGAACTTGATTCGAGCTAGGGTTCAAAGTGTCGATGGAGATTGCTTGTGCCGAAAGCTAGCACTTAATCTTGTTCTTGTTTTGAGCAGTGGAAGATGAACAGGAACAAAATTGTAATGCAATAGTGACTGCTCCCACTTCCAGCCATTTTGACCTGTTGGGTGTTACATGCCCACTATTCCAAGTCGTTTTCTTCCTCCTAATGGAATCACCCAGGCCCTGTCCTTTTCCTTCTAAAACGACATTACCACCGTTAGCAGCAAAGTTTGAAGAGCTTTCTCTTGTGATCTGTCTTATAACATCCTAGATTCGTCACACTCCATTTGTTTTAAAGTAACCTAGAGTGTCATGGATTACGATCTACGAGTCCGTGATGATACTCCATTCAATATTTCATCTTCTTTGGCATTGGGGATCAAACAAGATCCACAACCAGTCACCACCGCCACCTCCTTCCCACCACCACCATATTTCGAACCCCAATAACTGTTGAAGAAGGGAAAGGTAAAAAAATCCTGATTATATTTCATCTTCTAAAAATCGGAATTCAAGAATAATAGAGTATCCTAAACTTCTAATTAAAAGTTATTCTACCGTTGAAAGACAATAATGCAGAACGTTTCCTCCAACCTGACTATAGATAACACCGTCGTGAATCGAACAAGGGATTAGAAGTGTTATTTGAAGCTCAAGCACTGAAGCACGCTAGCCCACAAATGGTTATTGCGTGTTTGTTATCTGCACTCTTCGAATATTCGAGAATTAAAAACTGCGTGCTCTACCGCCTCTACGTTAACGTTATAGGTTACTTCCAAGTTTATACCAACTGTTATACTATGTCGTGAATAACTGTCATGAATCATTAGTCAAATCAACAACAGAAGTTCATAAGTTAAGGCATTAAGTAGTACAGAAAATCAACAAGACGTGCCAAATCTCTCTGGCAATGTGAGAATATATATATATATAGGGATCGCACACCTAATAAGTTAATAACCTAGTTGATATAGAATATTAAACAAAACTCTAAGCTTAACTGAAGCCAGTTCACAGAAAAAGCCTCAGCAAAGTCAGAATAATGAACTAGGACGATGGGTAATTAGGTACTTGTGAGCTTCATCCCTACTTAGGGAAAGTGGATGAACCGCATGTCTTGGTGTGTTTTGCACTCATTTCCAGCTTTAGTCTTTTAACGAATTCATACTTCCCATGTGAGGGGATCCACCTCCATCCGTGCTACCCTCCTTTTTCTTTCAAATCATTTTAACCTTGTTATTTTTAAAATTAGGCTGAAATTTAAATAACACGAGATTTACACTAACAAAACGCCGACTTGTTTATAAAACATATGATGTTACGAGAAAGCATAACGTACATGTTTGTTTGGTAGGATGCAATGGAAATATGATGCGCATTAGTCATAAGAAAAGCCCAAATTTTGTTAGCTTATACAACTAAACAATATATCAACATCAAGTTCTTAAAAAGATCCGGAGTGTGGTCATCTTGTACCCTTTCATAAAAAAAGAGGGTGGTGAGTGATCACTCTCACAACCATTGATCGTGCAATTATGTATGAACTGAAATGTTTATGGGCATCTCTTTCGCCTACTTGTTGTTCAAGTCTTGAAATATCCCACAATGGTCCCAATCTCCCAATTCCAAGCAATTTTCCTTAGTGGTGGTGCTCTTTACTTGAGCATACATTACTGGTAGTTCTGGTTTGTTCTAGCTCTCGATCCCTACTAGCTTAAATGCCAATGGTTCCTCTTGAATGTAAGGTTTGCTAAAATTGATGATCAATCTTACATGTGAAGGGTCTTAATATTCATGGAATTGCCCCATTTTTTAGCTGGATAGTGATGGCCCATGCAACCATTACACCGAGTGGTGGTGCATTAATAAGTAGTGCTCAAATTGGAAGCTGCTAGTAAAGATTGGCATGTGGATGATGAGAATATGAGTGATATGGTATAAAGGCAAATTCAGACAAAAAAAAAGAGGTATAAAGGCAAATGAAAACTTCAATATAACCCACATCAAAGTGCCTAGTGATTTGGCCACTTCGATTTGGATTTTGATGATGCCGAGTTGAGTTTAATTGAATGGATGTGATGCTGTAAATTAATAGTATTGTATTGATGTATTAATGAATATTCTACTTTATCAAAATATAATATTCTTTTTAAAAACATAGTGGCTGCCATAAATAGAGATTACATTAGTATCATAATACATTGAAAATGATCTTAAAATATTTTATTGACAAGTAATAGTGATGTCAACTTTTTTTGTTTTGTTTAAGAGCATCTCCAACAGATTATGAGAAAAATGAAGATTTAGAGAAAAAATGTTTATTTTTCACTCCCACAACTTCTCTATCTCATTCTCAAAAATAGAGAAATTGATAAAAAATAATAGTTGATTCTCCAAATTTGTATAACCAAATATTAAATGTCTGCATTTTTTTCAACAACTCAAACTTATATTACAACCAATAAAAATTTTACAATAATATAAAATTATGAAATATATTATGGTTATGATAAATAAGAAAATCTAATATTTAATTGAAGTAACAAGTGTAAAAATATGTAAAATAAAGAAGCTGTTGGAATTGGATCATAAATTTTTTTGGAAATTTTGAAATTTGTTTCTTTATTTTAGAAAAAAATATGAAAAAATTATTGGAGATACTTTAAGAAGAAGTGATATCTAAGTATCTAACTCAGACAATAATGCCCAGTCCATCAGAGTATGACCATGTAAATCATGGTTGACCCTCTACTACTTGCTTCCATATAATAGTCAAATAAAATCATTATATACAAACTAATTTCACTATATAAATCGAAGAGGTTAAAAAAACAATAAAAGAGGGAGGTTGAAATATAAAAGTAGAAAGTGGTAGCATAATGGGAATGTGGGATGATGATCATGAACCGAGCCTTCGGCGCCGGTCTTGCGAACGGGGTCCGTTATGTGGAAAACACTTGCATTCTGTTATTGGATTTTAAGGGAACGTTAGGAGAATTAAATATTAGAAGTAATCAAAATTATTCTGACACGGGTAGATTGACTCGGCTCGGCGGCTCAAAACCATCCAGAAACCGGAGTCGGTCAGTGAGAAAACCCCACCGCACATTATTTTGCAGACTATTTTAGCTATTGCTGGTACTTGTTTATGTCAGGGATGGCAAATCTATGATAAAAAGAGCGTCACCGGATCTATCATGGCTACATATATGGCCAATACTTTGAATTTTGTGTTCTTCTTTCGGGGTGATCTCCATATCCAACCTACACTGTTGCAATAGTTCTTCAAATTTGACGTTTTGTGTAATTGTGCTTTGGATCAAATTTAATTGATTAGTTAGACACGATAGGTATATTCCATGTTGAAAAGTTTTGATACTAGTTGTAGATTTGATATTGCTCAGTCATCTATATGCTCAATTTTTTTAAAAAATTAAATATCGAAGAAAAAGTGTGTTTTTTAATTTGGACATGTCTAAGTGTTAGTAAACTAGATTTATGCTCCTTAATGTTTTTGTGTTTTGAGTGAGAACTCTTATCATCGTTCTAATACGTGTTGTTTTACCTAACATACGATCGATACGAAGTTGTTTTATATTACCGCTTGTACGTACTTTATCATACTTTGTCCGAGGAAAACTATTAATTGATTATCGTTTGATACATGCCTTCAACATGCTTATATACCTTAATTCTTCATTTACATTTCGTAGTTGTAGTACGTTAGGGGTATAAAACATTCAACAGTAGATGTTATCAGTAGACGATGTTAGTAAATGATGTTACAAAACTGGTTTATTTACTCAAATAACCAGACAAAGTGAATAACGTATTTATGTACGTTGATGAGCAAAACGCAAAATTATCTATGTTCTGAGAAATTAAAAGAAAATATCTCTCTTTCCTATCATAATCATATTGCATCCTAAAACCTCACAACTAGTTCTAATCTTTATTCTCATCTGAGCATGACATTTGAAAAGGAAAATACTAGACAGGATAAGGACACTTCCGAGTTCAAAGCAAGAATTACATATTACAAATTAGGGTTTTTAAGCTAACCACAAGTGTGTACGTCTTCCCTTAAACTGTTACCGTAACACACCATTACAAAAAAAAAAAAAAAGGAAGCTGCCAGAACCCCACCGTCACCATCGTCGGCTCCAGCTCGAGCCACTCACTCACCTCTCTCTTTCACTTTCTCTTTCTTTGTTGTTTTTTTTTTTGGTCTGATTTCTCTTTCTTTGTTGGAGATTCATTATTTCTCCCAGAAAAATCTTGCTGCATTTCTTTGTTTGAAAAGCTCATCACACACACACCACTACTACTACTACTTCTAATACTGCTACTACTCTCTCTCTCTCTAAGTTACTAACTTCACAGACATACTTGTTCTGTTGCTCACTCACAAAGTCTTACTTCACATGGCTCCCAAAGCCAAGCCCCACCACCATTACAACGGCGGCAATGGCGGTGGCTGCGGCAGCGAGAGCAGCAGCAGCAACTCTCCCAGCCCCCCACCGTCACCTCGCCGCAACTCTAGCTCATTAATCTCTCACCACCGCCGGAAGCTCCGGTCGAAACCCATGTCGGTCGTCGCCGGCTTCCTGGTCCTCCGCCGGTTCGTGCGGCTGCTCGTGGTTCTGCCCCTGCTGTATGTCTCTGGTCTTGTCATGTGTGTCGGAGTGGGGCCATTCTGCTCTCTGGTGGGCCATACACCTCACCCCGGTTCGGTTTACCGGAGCCACGAGATGTTTCAGCTGCTCTGGCCTCAGATTCAGGCCGACAACTCCACTCCGATCGAGGTTTTGCTTCTTCTTTTGATTCTTTTTCTTTTTTGAAATATATTTGGTTTTCTGTTGCTGAGGGTTTGGTTCTGGGGAAAATGCTTGAAAAGGAAAGGAAGTAAAAATACTTCAAGTTCAGGTATTTAATTTGGAAGGTGGGAGAGAAAGAAGACAAGAAATAAAAAGACAAAAATTTTGGCCCTCTTGCAGTTTTGCTGATCAAAAAGCTAAAATCTTTACCTTTCAGACCATCACTGGTCTAAGATTCGGATCAAGTACTCTAATTTAAAGTTGAAACTTCATGTACATTTGAATTACGAGGTTCAAACTAGTGAGGATCTCAGAATTGTGTTTCGTTAGTCATTGATAATGTGTAAAATTGCTTCAACTAACCCGGAAGATCGGTTGTTTCTTCGCTTGTGAAGTTGTCTTCTGTGTGGAGATACAGAAGGAAGCTGAACGAACAGAAGCCTTGTCCGCATTCAACTGCAGGACCACAGCCTGGTATGTATAAATCAACAAAAAGCTTCTT
The DNA here is from genome assembly GCF_933775445.1 of Argentina anserina. Lineage (NCBI taxonomy): Eukaryota > Viridiplantae > Streptophyta > Magnoliopsida > Rosales > Rosaceae > Argentina > Argentina anserina. Next base: position 22,356,943 of record NC_065873.1, on the reverse strand, counting down.
TTTTTTTTGGTGAGACAAAAAGCTTCATAAGATGGCTGCTACACTATAGACAAATTTTAGGAATTGAATCATGGGATGTTTAAAGATTGAAACTTTAGGAATTAGAGGTTATGAATCTTTTTCGTCCACAATATTGGCTACGTTTATGAAGCGAATTTGTGATGTTTATACAAATGTTTGAGATACAATTGAGTCTGTAATTGTTTTTATGTACATTGTACTAATATTATAAGCTGAATGTCAGAGAACGCTGCCCCTAGCGGGTACTTGATGGTGGAGGTTAATGGTGGTCTTAACCAACAACGCTCTGCGGTATGATGATTCTAGCCAGTTCTTTATTTGTTTCTATTTACTTCAGATTTCTTTCATTCTTTGCTTACTTTTATAATTAAGGCTGCTTGGCATCCATTGTAACAATTAGTAATTAGGTATCCCTTGCAGGATTTGTTCTTGTTACTAAATCTGCTTTTTTACAGATTTGCAATGCTGTGGCTCTTGCTGGACTCTTAAATGCAATTCTAGTTATTCCTCGCTTTGAATTCAATAGTGTTTGGAGAGATCAAAGGTAAAAGTATATGTATTGTTCAATTGTGAATTCCTATAACTTAAAAATATTATTGTTTAAATGAGAAAATCAGCAATTTATGCGAATAATATTTAGCAAAACTCATTTTGAGGATAATGATGGTCTTGCTTTGAATAATTTTACTACAGAATGGGGATTAGCACATCAGGTTATATAGCTAACAATTATTTATATTCTTTTGCAGTATGTTTAGCGATATATATGATGAAGAGCATTTCATAGCTACCCTTGAGGGTTATGTTAAAGTGGTTAAAGAACTACCTGAGGTACTGCTGGAGAGATATGATCACAACATCAGTAACATACCGAATATTCGTGTTGAAGCTTTGGCTCCTGTAAGGTATTACACAGGAGAAGTTTATCCTGTTCTGCAGAGCGAGGGGTATGTAGTGAACTGTTTTTTATTTTATTTTCCCGGTACTATTGGTATTCTCATTGAGCTGTAGAAACCAAGCACGTTGTTAAACAATCTACAAGCAATAACTTTGTTCAGCCTTTGATACTCTATTGATGTGAATGTGTTTAATCTTAGTGTCTCTCCGAACTGACTTCTAGGTTGTCTTTTTTTGCTTATTTGGTTCTCAGGGTAGTACGGATTGCTCCATTTGCTAATAGATTATCGATGAGTGTCCCTGCACCTATTCAGTATCTAAGATGCCTTTCTAATTATGAAGCATTGCAATTCTCTTCTTCCATATCAAATTTGGCAAAGAAACTAGTCAAACGAATGACAGAGATGAGTTCAAGGAGTGGTGGAAAGTATGTTTCAATCCACCTCCGTTTTGAGGAGGTAATAAAGCTTAGTTCCAGACTGTTAACTTTAGGTTGGTCTTATCTGTAATGGTCAAGAAAGTGTATCATAATTTCAACCGTCTCTCTTCATCCTGCAGGACATGGTAGCATTCTCATGCTGTTTGTATGATGGAGGAGAGGCTGAAAAAGTGGAAATGAATCTAGTACGGCAAAGAGGGTGGGGAAACAAGTTCAAAAGTAAAGGCCGTGTAACTCTGCCCGGTCTTAATAGGATTAATGGAAAATGTCCACTCACCCCCTTGGAGGTGCTCTAATATACATATACATCACTACTATTGCTTATTATGCATTTTTAATTTTTCTGCTGATATGAACATTTAAAACTTTGACTATACAATTTTTCTTCTGTATGATTCAAATGCTTTCTGAAGGGGAAGATGGTCCCTTAAATTATCATTTCAGCTGTGCATAAAATTATCATTTCAGCTGTGCATAGCTCATAATGCTGCATGTATCCTCTAGCTTCTTATTCATAACACACTAGTAGAAGATAAATTAATTTCTGCTTATTATTATGCCAACGCCATTACCAAAATTATCTGGTCAATGCAGGTTGGAATGATGCTAAGAGGTATGGGATTTGATAATACTACATCAATATATTTAGCCTCGGGGAAAATATATCGGGAAGAGAAGCATTTAGCCCCTTTGCTGAAGATGTTTCCCTATCTGCACACTAAAGAGTCTCTTGCAACGGCAGATGAGCTTGCACCATTCAAGGTATCTCTTAATATGTTTTCCACAAAGTGCTCCTTGGAGTATGAATTGGGAAAATTTTACTTTGAAATATTCTGTCCTAAAGGCCGGTTCTTATACTGTAACTCTTTATTTTATTTTTTCATATCCGAGAGGTCAATTTGGTAACATGTGAAATCTGTAGAAAACAAGCTGATCAAATATCAAAGCTATTGAGGTTGTCCCTCTTCCACATCCTTGATCTTATTCCTGTCATCTCATTTCCAGGGATATTCTTCAAGATTGGCAGCTTTGGACTATACAGTATGTTTGTATAGTGAAGTTTTTGTAACAACCCAAGGTGGGAACTTCCCACATTTCCTAATGGGTCACCGGAGATTCATCCATGGTGGACATTCCAAAACTATTGTGCCTGATAAGCGCAAGCTTGTTGTTCTGTTGCAGGAGATGGGTATCAGGTATTTTGCCTCAGCAATCAATATAAAGTGGTTTCTGTTTGCAATGCCCTTTTTAAGTGAAAATTCTGTGCTAAGCTTAAGATGTTATACTAATTGTGTGAACATTGGTTTTGCAGCTGGACAGATTTCAGAATTGAGATGCAAACAATGCTCAGTGAAAGTGACCGCAAGGGAATGATTATACCGAGAGTGAAAAAATTTGCACGAAAGTCTTCAGTGTACACTTACCCTTTGCCAGAATGTAGGTGTCTACAGAGACACAATAACACTCAGATTGTCTCATCTTCACTCTCGAGTTTCTTGATAAAGCTGTGAGAGGAACAAACAAATCCTACTCTTCAGTGTACGATTGTCAATCATATGCTTCACATTACACGGGGTCTTGGCTCTTTTCATCAGTGGATTATGAAGACCCTATACTCTTAATCCTCAGTGGCCTGTGGAGAAATGTAGATAGTCCGCACGGTTGTTGAGGAGATGCAGGTTTTCCAGTTTTGGTTGAAAAAGGGATTCCATATTTGATATATTCGTAGTCCCTTCTACGTGGTAGATCTGTTATAGCTGAAAGTTTGAGCTGCCTCTGGCAAAGTCGGGGGAACTTGCTCAACATTCAGTACATAGATGAATACTTGGAGCCTGCGGACCATGTAAGCTTTCGGCTGGTTAACGCATGCCCACTAAGTCAGATTTGGTAGGGGGTTGCCAAATTCGTTTGCTGATTAGTTCTTCTTTTTTTAAGCCTACTATGCACTTAGTACATAGTGAATTCTTGATACATGTTTTGCCGCTGTATCTTGGAAACGATTTTTGAATGGCAATGGTGTGGCTTCTAACAAATGAGAAGGGGATCATTCACATTCCTGGATCACACTTAGTACATCATTGTTACCAAGTTAGGAGGGGAAAACCTAGACCGCAAATACTGCAGTAAAGACCCAAAAACGAAATGAAGGTACACATTTTTAGCCAAATACAATCCATCTGTAACTAGTTTCTTCACAAAATAGTTAGTAAAAAGCATAACGTGTAACAAAACACTATTTCAGCAAAGAAAGTTCGTCGATCACTATATACTCATTGATGTACTCTTTACTCATTTCATTTATACTCGATAAACAAAAAAGTCATATGAACATTCTTTTTTTAATCCTTTGAGACATTAATGTGCCAAATAAGCCTTTGAGAAATGTTATTTCCACTCGATAAAAAAAAGAAACCATATGCACACTCTTTCTTAATCCTTTCGAGACATTAATGTGCCGAATGAGCCTGTGAGATACCGCGATCAAAACCCGAGTGTAAGAAACTCACATCTTTTGACACAGTCACTCACTAGTGCAAGAAAAACATAAACTGGAGCACCAAAGTTGATGTAATGCAATGCGTTGGGGACTAATCTTCGTGTGGTCTTCCCCAGTCTGTGTCCGCGGCAATGCACGCCCCCCTATCCCCTCCTTCCTCTCAGTCATGTACTTCAACCGCATCGCCATAGCTCTCGGCCACTGCCGCCGCACCCACGCCTTCCACCGCGGCGAGGCGCTCCACTCCCAGCTCATCAAACTCGGCATCCTCGCCGATGTTTTCCTCTCCAGCAATCTAATCTCCTCGTTTCATTAACGATGCACAGAAGCTGTTCGACGAAATGCCCCACAGAAATATAGTCACGTGGATGACGATGGTGTCTGCTTATACGAAATGTGGGAGAGCTGGGAAGGCTGTGGGGCTGTATAGGTACATGGTGGAGTGGGGCTTGGAGAGGCCCAATGGGTTTATGTACTCGGCGGTGTTGAAGGCTTGTGGTGAAGTGGGTGAGGTTGGATTGGGGAGAGAGGTTCATGACATGGTACGTGGAGATGGGTTGGAGTTTGATACGGTTTTGATGAACACCCTTTTGGATATGTACCCTTTTGGAAATGTGGGAGCTTGGGTGATGCCAGAGTGTTTTTGAGGGGATGTTGGAGAGGAACTGGGTGTCGTGGAACATGATGATTTCGGGGTATTGTAAGGCTGGTTTGATGAATGAGGCTGTGGGGATGTTGAGGAGGATGAGAGAGCCGAATGCCGCGTCTTGGAATAGTGTTATTGCTGGTTTTGTGAGTAATGGGAGCCGGCATGCGTTGGAGTTTGTGAGTTTGATGCATAGGGAAGGGTTCATGCTTGATTGTTATACTATTCCGTGTGCTTTTAAGAGCTGTGCTTGGTATGGTTTGTTAGCCTCTGGGAAGCAGATACATTGTTATGCTGTGAAGTATGGTTTTGAGTCTGATAGTTTTGTTTTGTCGGCGCTGATTGATATGTATTCGAACTTCAATCAGTTGGTTGAAGCTGTAAAGTTGTTTTGATCAGCACTTAAGGTGCAGTGGTTTTGTTAATTTGGCTCTTTGGAACTCCATGCTTTCTGGTTGTGTCAATAACAAACATAATCATGCAGCTTTGGACTTGGTTTCAAAAGTCCATTGCTCAGGTGCACAGCTGGATTGTTACACTTACAGTGGTGCTTTAAAGGCCTGCTTTAACTTGCTTAACTTGAGACTCGGGCGTCAATTGCATGGTTTGGTTTGCACTGCAGGATATGAGCTGGATTATGTTGTTGGAAGCATTCTTACAGACCTCTACACAAGAGTGGGAAATATTAAGGATGCATTGGGGCTGTTTCACAGGCTTCCAATGAAAGATACTGTAGCATGGTCTGGTTTGATCATAGGGTGTGCTAAATTGGGACTGAGCTGGTTAGCTTTTTCACTGTTTAGGGATATGGTGCATTTGGGTGTAGTAGTAGATCATTTTGTCATTTCACATGTTCTGAAAGTTTGCTCCAGTTTAACATCTCTTGGAAGTGGGAAACAGGTTCATGCTTTCTGTGTTAAGAGTGGATATGAAACCGAGGGGGTTGTAAAGACATCACTGGTTGATATGTACTCAAAATGTGGTGATATTGAGAATGGTTTGGCTATGTTTGAATCTGCGGCAGACAGAGACACTGTCTGTTGGACTGGAATAATTGTTGGATGGGCAAAATGGAAGAGCAGATGAAGCAATTAAACTTTTCGATAAGATGACAGAATCAGGGTTGAAGCCAAACGAAATTACATACCTAGGGGTTCTTTCTGCATGGAGGTATGCTGGTTATGTTGAAAAGGCAAGGACCATCTTTGAATCAATGAAAAACAAACATGGACTGAAACCCCGTTTAGATCATTATTATTGCATGGTTGACATCCTCGGTCAAGCTGGATGTTTTAGAGAGACTTTAGATTTCATTGCTAAGTCGCCATTTGAGCCCAACCAAGTCATATGGAGATCATTGCTTGGAGCCTGTGGAACTCATAATAATACTGAACTAGTAAATGTCGTTTCTGATCACCTGCTAGCAACTTCACCAGAAGATCCTTCCACATATGTGACACTTTCAAATGTTTACGCAGAATTAGGAATGTGGGTCGATTTAAGCAAAGTTAGAACAGCTGTCAGGCAAGTGGGTGCAAAAACAGAAGGAAAGAGCTGGATTGAGATCTCAAGATAAGAAAGAGTGCGATGGTAAATTGCTTGGTGCAGGATGTAGTTCTTCCTGTTCAGTATATCAAAGCTACTACATGTGCTAAAATCAAGTCATTACACTAAATCACTTGGTGCAGGATGTAGTTCTTCCTGTTCAGTATACTGCAGCTGCTACATGTGCTAAATCAAGTCCTTACATGAGTTTAAGGGCTGGATCATTGTACTGAATAGCTTGCAAAGATCAGAGAATGACCCATTGGTGGCTGAGTTCAAGGAGATGTATTTGTCTTATGGTATGTCAAATTATAACCCAGACTGATTTTTTATGTCTTTGTTGAGGTTGAAATATGATTGGAATATGAATCTAGTCGATCAGGTCATCCAAGTAATTTTTAAATATTCAAAGTGTAGCAATAGCAGACAGACTAAACACACTCAATTTAGCTTAGTATTGTGCTTCCTACCACTTCTTTAATTTTATTCATTTAAGTTTATTCTTTACATGCAGGTTCTTAAGCTAACTGCATGATCTAGATGCATGCATGCTAAGAAAGATGCTGGTGCATGATCTTTATCTTTGCTCACAAATATAGCTTAGTTTCCTATTAGTCAATTAGCCTTGCTATGATGCTAAATTCAGAAATGACAGATCCTCCTATTCTCACGTAAGTTGTTTTTGTTACCTGATATGTTAATACTTGATTACATTTTTAATACTGGAAATATGTCACTTCATCACAGTTATGCACCGCGTTGATATATATGAACACATCACCTTAAGTGAATATATGATAATCCACCATCTTGTTATTATTTTGTCTTTGCTCATTTATGCCATAATGTTTGGTACCTTATGTTTGTGTTCTCTTCTTCTGTTGTTTATAATGGATTAAATGTTTTATGTATGTGTGACTAAGTTGATGATTGAAAAGAGTTTCTTTCCCAAGGGTATCTGCAGTGAAGAGAGAAGAACATATCTGGGAGGCTGGGACATATGTTAAAGAGGAAGGGTGAAGTTTGAAGAACCGAGGACTGAAAATACACTGTAGACTGACCTGCCCTGTAGACCCAGCATGCCTCTGTAGCATCTCTTTGAAGGTTAGCCTAGACTCCTGTAGTTTTAGTAATCTTTTCCTACAACTTCTGCATGCGTGCTCGATTTGAGAATTAGAAGAACTGATGATGCATTTGTGTGAATCTCAGATTTAGCTTCCCATACTGATAACATCTGTGGTATGATGCGACAATCAGTAGCAGAGCAAGGTGCCTGGTGTAAGATCAGGATATGGACCAGTTGTTGTGCTGAGCAATGATCTCCGGTTACTTGGAAATGAAGTCAAAACTCAAAAGAGCCTTGCCAATCAAGTCTGGTGTGCCCACATATAAATTATCTTTTACCGTGCTCATCATTACTCATTCATTTCTAATCTCTTTAGTTCTTAACCAAGAGTAATTTTGATAGAGGCTGGTGCGGCAATGGCAGTATGGCACTCATGATCCCATGTAGTTCAAACACTTGTCTAATGCACAAGTTCTGAAAATACTAGAGAACAATTCCATACATAGAAACTTGTCATTCTGTTTAATCTTTTTTTATCTAACAATATAAGTTTTAAGGATCACATAGCAATAAAGAAGTGCATATTGAAGGTTGTCCTTGAGGCCTTGACAAGGTTAACTACAAGTGACTGCTATTATATGCAGGAAGGTTCATGATGGATAGACATGATGGCCCTGGTACTTGAACCTGCAAAATGGTCCAGCGGGTCCAACCCACTTGAGCCTGACCCGACACAATGGGAAATATGGTGCGGCTTCCATCAGTTTCAGGCACCCCACAACTTCACTGTAATTACATGTCTTTGCTGTTGGGTCTCTTCTGGCTCTGATACTGATACAGAATTCTTTGTCATTGCCACGTTGCTTTCTTCTTCAATCATTTCCGGTGACCATGTCACCTCTTTCTCTGTATAAAGTGAGAGCCTGAGCGTCAAGCATGCCTCTGGTCCATTCGTTCTTTTTCAGTTTTTCGCTGTTATCAATAGTGATTCAGAACCTAAAGTAATGCAAGAAAGTTCACAAACAAAGTTACCTACTTGAGCTGGTCTTTTTCTTTTTGGCGCCAAATTTGGCTCATCCCAAGAACATGGCAAAGGTTATGATGTTGTCTCTTGTGCATAAGGCTTCGGCGTATATTAACTAGTCTCTTCTCCATGATTGCATTCTAGAACTTCTGTTATACAAGATTACAAGGACTTTGAACCTGAGATGAGGTTTATTGTTCCTGACTATTAGAACTAGAATCATGAAAGGATTATAACAGCAAAGCTTCTAACGTTTGTATACGGTTTTCATAATAAACGAAACATACAATCAAACGAGGCATAATTTTTGAACAATCATGTAAAAATCGTCCTTAAATTCTCATCATCAAACACAATGTTTCCGTCGAATTGGGTGGTGAGTAAACACTAAACACCTTAATTGATCAGTTCTGTGAAATTAGGCTTTTACCAACAAAAGGATCATTAGAGTATAAGCCATAATTTTAGTGGCATTCCTTCTTGGGCCCAAAATTGGCTCATCCCAAGAACACGGAGAGAGTGATGATGTCCTGGACCCAAGGTTTGATGTGGTTGCCTTCTTAGACTTTTTGACACAAGAACTTCGCGTTTTAAATGACTAGATGAGATTAATTAACCGATTTGCTAGTGATTAAATGCTCTCAGCTCTCAAGTTTTGATCATTACAAACAATGTATCCACAAGATCAAGAACAAACCCTTTGATAGTATTGAAAGTAAAACGTTTAAAAATGAAAAAGTTATAGGTCGGAGATCAATTCGACTTATAATTATAAAAGAATGAAATCATCGATCAAGACAATTTAGGGCACACGTTTTACTGTTTTGGCTTACATCATTACATAATTTGTTGGAACTTCTGTAATAAACCTAAATAGCACGGTCACGGACACGAATGTCTGTATTGGACACGATTCGATACATAGATACGGCATATATAATTTTTTTGACACGGACACGTGGTGGACACGTTAATTAAATATTATTTTAATATATATATATATATATATATTTAACAAATTAATTTATAAATTTGAAAGTATTTAGAATTTTAGATGTATATATATATATGTCAAAGTGTGCATTAAAATGATGAAAACATAACTTGTTTGAATGACTAAGGACTTGATAAGTACTTTGGATAACCAAGGTTCGAATCTCACCACAATCATTTTTATTTTTATCACGAGTTTCTCTCCTTATATATATATATTAAAGTGTGCATAAATATAACAAAAATTGAATCTGTTGGAATGGTAGAGGAGTTGTTGAGTGCCTTGGATAACCAAGGTTCGAATCTCATCATAAGCACTTTCACTTTTATTATGAGTTGGTGCGTGTCCGATTCGGATACTCGCGTGTCCAATTCAGATACTCACGTGCCCGGGTCGTGTCTAAAGTCAATTCGCGTGTCCACGCGTGTCCAAGCGTGTCTGTGTCCGTGTCGGACACACAATATGCTGCCCATATCACGTGTCTGTGCTACATAGTAATAAACCATGACGATAAATCCAAATGACAGGGAAAAATGAGTAAAAAAAAGAGTCAAGAAATTAGTAAAACTACGGGGTACCTACAGTGTTGAGAGAGCTTCTCTGCCATAACCCGGCGGTTCAGTGCGGCTCAAAGATATAGTTCTCTCCCAAAGGACGAGGGATTTTTTGGGAAACCAAAAAAAAAGCCATGCTCAAGTGCTCAACCTTCCATTCTTATTGTTACCAATTGCATCATTTGCATGCCTTGCTGGTGCCTAGACCAGAAAACATGCAATGCCACAATATTCGAGGGCCCATGTCTTGGATATGGTAGCTTCTCCGTTCATTAGAGAACTACTAGAAGCTTAGAGTTGCGTAAATCATGTCCCAAGATCCGAAATTCATTGTAATGCAAAATCAATAATTTATCTTATGAATCTCCCATTATAAAGCATTTATGTAATTTTTAAAGTTTTGATCATGCAATCGTGATCAAATAAATGAATAGAACACACCATACAAGTGCCCCACTCTAAATTAAATGTAATTAAGTTTTCTTTAACTTCAAAACGGTACACGATATATAGATTTTGACTCAATACTTATACATACCGTTAATCCCTCCATTTGTTTCATAATTTTCCATCTATTTTTCAAGGGTAATTGTGTCCACTATCTTTTTCACCTCTCTCACGTCCGCTTCTGCAACTCCATCCACCGCGACTAAACCCTCAACCGTCGCATCACCATCCAAGCCCTCGACCTCCCAAACAACGTCGTCCCACCCGTCACCTCCATGTGCTTTGTCCCCTTTGCTGATATCTTTGCCTTCCAACAACCTCTCCCAAGACCCTTTCGACGTTATCGACATCATCCACATGTGGGCTTCTGACGTCATCGACTTCCTCTGAATCTCAAGAATTGTCTTCAACATGAATGGGTTCTTAATTCTCTCGTTGTGCTATGCAGAAAGTCAATCAATTTGGGCCGTATGAGAAAGTGGGTTCTGATTTAAAGCTATCCTTGTTCCCGATTCTTCCCGATCGGGTCGAACCGACAATGTCCCAACTCCCCATTTTCGCTAGAAACAATGGTAAATTGGAAGATGATAAGCATAAAATCAGCTTATAAATTAACCTTGCAATCACACTTGATAATCGATAGTATTATAGGAAAGTAGGGTCTCCCGCAGAGGATTGTAACTTCAACAATAGCAAAACATACTCTAAACTCAGAAGATACACTAGACAAATACGAAATCAGAAACTATACTTAGACTCAACCAAAACTCATGAAATTAAAACTGGAGATACTAGACACACTAACAAAGACACACACAAAATTTGGGGATAATCAGAGTTGAATTACTATACTACAAAAAATCGACAAAACAGTAAACAGAAGAATAAAAACAGGAAAACTAAATTGAAAGTTTTGGTTTTAGAAATCAAACAATAAAAACTAGCTATGAACCCCTTCTCACCACTAGACAATGATTACATCTATGATGTGTTTACGAATATGTTCAATTCATTCGGATATCCTTACTCAAGTTAAGCCAATGGTGTGTTAAACTTAACCTATCAACCCTTCTTATTTGGTATATTAAGAGAATGATGTTTTCAACTTAACTTAGCATCTATAATGGAACATAGAGTGATGTTCTCGCACATCTCTCACCTAGAAGTCATTAAGGTCTTAAGGATTATGAATAAAGGTAGACAATGTCGGTATTGGTGTTTTCCTAATCAACCTAGACATTGGATTATATGAATGGGGCTCAAGTCATTCACTTGCTACTCTAGAATGCAAATAGACATGATGATCATACAAGATACTCATAGCTTTATAACCTAGCATGCATACTAATTTTGCGCGCCATCAATAAACATACGAAGTTGATCAATGAATAGAACAATAATCCAATAAATATCTGAAATCCATAGAACATATTATATAAACGCCAACATCATAGCTACACCATGTCTAGGGCTTAAAGCAGCCCTTACCTATAAAAAAAATTAGCTACTCATCATCTTTGAAAACACACGAAAGAAAAACATGAATTTTGGAATGAAGAAAGAATTAAAAAGATGGAAAAACAGGGCAAACGATCGATTGTTTAGGGTTGATGATCGATCGCTTATGGGCTCTGAACTTTACTTCTTCTCCTTGAGTTGTTTTTAAGGCTCTTTTCCTCTTGTGCGTTCTCTTCCCTTCTTGACGTCTCTCTGGCCTTTTTAAGTGCTGAATGACTTTTCAATTCGTATCCTTGTTAATCTCTAACTCCTTGCTTGAAAGAAAAGTCATAATTCATCGAGAATCCTCATTGAATCAGAAATCCATGCAATTTCCTTCTTTTAACCTTTTTTCCTTAGTTTGCTCAAGATTATCAAATAAATACAAAACTAAATAAATTACAAGGAAATAATAACAATAACAAAGAAAAACATATGATTAAATAATAAGAATGTCGCATAAAAATGCTCCTATCAAAAGACAAGAGTTTCAGGGTTGTGGTGAACAACTTCTATGAGTTGGAGTCGAGGTATATTGATTATTTCAAGAATGATTTGGGGAGCGGAATTGATCTGGTTTCTCTATGCAATAGACCGAAGCTATTAAGTCTAAAAAAGGCCAAGCTGCTTCAGTTGACAAGAAGAAATCAGAGTGGTGCTTGAATTGGTTGGATTAGATTATTCAAAGAAACCCAACTCAGTTGGGCTTGGGAGGGATTTTGAGACTGATAAATGGTCTCCACCATGTTCTCTGGTTTGGGAGAGATTTTGATATACTTGCGCAGTGCACACAATGAATTGGCCGGAGAAGGGAAAATACACTATTACCCTTGCAAAATAGAGAGAAAACTCTAAAAAAACGGAAGGTTGACGACATGTACAAATATTGGGTAGAGTTATAAACATTATTTACCATCTTGAAGTTAACAAAACTAAATTACCCTTAATTTAGAGTGGAGCATTTTGTGATGTATGGTTCTTAAAATTTTCACTTTTTGTTATAACGTACATTCATCAAACCGATTTGTGAGAATGTGGCTAGGAAGGGCAAACCCAAGAAGCCCGTTGCTCATTTAAATAGTTCAACAAAGGATAGGGAGATCGAGGACCACCAAGGACGTCGTTAACTACTCATGAACAAAGGTTCTTCAACCCTTTGGGTTCACTGATCGAGCATCTTCACTAGAATTCGTGTTCACTTCTACCGGTCTCCTCTTTTTGAACCAAGCATTCTTTATATGAATTTAGGTTCCTCGTATCCCTTTGTTTAGCATAGCTAGTGCAAACGAAGACCTTGAAAGCGCAAGCTTGTCCATTTCTTCTGGTTTGATGTAAAAGCCAAACCAGCTCTGACTTGATTAATTAGGTTATTCTGTGTACCCTGATACCACGTGACATTGTTATATGATGTATCCAGCTAATCATATTACTTAATGGTGTGGTAAGCATGCACGCGGTAAAAAATGAAAAATATTATTTGAATATGAGTATAACCAATCAGAAATAAACACAGTAAAAAAATGGATTAATATCATTAGTGGGGTACACCACGTGAGCTATATACATGGTACATATAATAATTTCTCCAACAAGTAAATTAAGTCTGGTAATTTATCTATGGTATATTACGTACATAGTTAAATATAACATCTTCTTCCCTCATAACTTGACCATAGTGCCTAGGGGTGGACATGGATCACTACAACTCGGTTTTGGACAAAACCCATAATCCAACCCAAATTTTAAATTTGGTTTAGTTCGGTTCGGTTTTTCCGTTTTAGAGAATGTGACCCACAACTCGACTTTACCCGCACAGTTCAGTGTGGTTCAGTTTTTTTTTTCCGGTTTTACCCGTATGTAAAATACATAATATTAGACATGAATTTCAAAGTACAAAATTTAACATAAAGATGAAAAACAAAAGGTCTAATTGATTATTTCATACATAATTGACTCTAACATCTCCACAATCCATATTTAGCTTAAGTACGAAAAAAACTCTAATGCATTAAAATCAGAGAGGAACAAAAATGTTCACACTCTCTGTCATGTAATTAAACCACGCTAAGTCCGTCGTATAGGTCGGCTGGTCTGTCTAAGCCTTATTTCACGTCTCATGTGAGCCGTTATTGATACTTATTCGCTAAGGATATGAAACATTAATGAAATCATTGATTAGATAATTCATTTTTTAGAGTCACGGTACAAAGAGAAGCGACGAGATATGAAGATCGATGGAGGAATGAGGAGCTATGTGGACTGGTGTTGCAGAATGAAGTAAACTTTTAATATAGCGCTAAACTAAGGAGTGAGGATTTAGAAAAAGAGAGAGAGAGTCATAAGTTTTTTTTGTCTTAGAGGATGAGAGACCGTAAAATTGATTAAGTCAATTAGGTTTATGTTGGCTTTAGTTTTACTTTTTTTTAAATAATAAAAGTAAACAAATAATGTTGTTGACCGTTGACTTAAGGTTATTTGGGTCGGGTTAATTTCATTCGGTTTATGAGGGACTGGACCCAAAACTAACCGAAAACGGTTCGGTTCGATTTTTTATTTTTAGTTCGTTTTTTTTTCAATTTTTGATTTTTTCTGATCCAATTTAGGTTTGGATATAATTTTTTTCAATTTTCGGGTCTGCATGTCCGCCCCTAATAGTTCCCTAATAGGCTAATACAGCTTTGTATTTGAAAGGAAAAATCACAGATCGAGCCAGAGAGTTTCTCGTTCTTAGGACATGCAAATTCCGATACTCAAAATTTTCACTTGGTTTCATCGAGTCATTAATGCACTCTCCGTTGCACAAATTTTCATGAAGATAAATTATTGGTTCACATTACACTAGCAAGTCGTCCAGCAATACTCGTTTGTCATTTACCCAGCTAAGAATTTGAACTCTTCCAAAATCTCACCTACAAGTTTAGGGGTTCTTCGTTGACCTTCATGTTTCACCCAACAAAAACTAACTGAAAAGAATCCACTAACATATCTTACGTGCAGAAAAGTACTAAGATTACTTAAAGGATCAACTGATTATCTATATATGATACACCGTGTTGTATGATATGTAATTTGAAATTTTGCTCATGAGTGTGATCAGAAATATAAATCAATTATCAACCACATAGTTTCACGTTTCATTGCATGAGATCTTAATTTTAAGTATTTTAAAGGTATTATTTTTCTGCAACTATGTGCCATAGAAGAACCCAAAACCACCACTAGCTTTCACCATATGAGGATGTTAAGCTACGGATTTACATGCAGTTTGACGTTGTTCAAAACGATTATGGAAATCAGTCGCATGTCTCACTCTATATTCAAAACATAATCAGATGAGATATAGATGTAAGATATACGTACGTACAATCATATTACAACAATTCAGATCTAATCTTAGTCGACGAGCCAGATAAATGAGACACATGCCACGTGATTATTGTAAGAATGAATTAATGTAGATCAATAGGTGATTAGTACCATAGTTTTGTTATTGTTTCTTGCATCAACTACAGGTAGCAAAAAGACAAGTTACAATCTTAATTTCTCATGGGGCGATCAGACAAGCTGATAGTGATAGCTCACTTCCCAGAAAATACCAAATCTTAAAAGAGATCGAATCAACGATATTTTCAGACAGATCGATCAGTCAGTACCCAAAACAGAATAATTAGTTCTTAATTACCATAGTCATGAAACCTAAAACCCTCCATATATGACAACAAAACAAGGCAAAATAGCCTTGGGATTCAACACATACAACTCATCCAAATTCGAATACACCCCTACAGCTCCGGCCACCGAGTCGTACTCTTCCACCCCACCACCACCACCTTGTCCATCCACATTTTTCTTCACTCTCCCAGCTATTACTCGACACACCAGCATCGCCCTCCGGCCGTCCTCCACCGCCACTGCCGCCATGTCATGGGCCCTCCCGCTTGTCGCCGTAGTTAGAATCCAATTACTTCCAGCCATCTCACTCCGATCAACTTTAAAGCCGTTTTTGATTATGCTGCAGACATTGCAGCTTGGGATGGAATTGCAGAGGTTGGAGGAGCCGTTGAGGCCCAAAGAGCAGTCGAAGGTGGTGCAGTGGAACCGGAGAAGCTCATTGCCGTCGGCAATGCAACGTGGGTGTTTCTTATTCGGAAGCTGGAGCTTGGTGGCTTTGGCTTTGATGGAGTCTCGGTACTCTTCGAATTTGGAGATGGTTTTCTGTGTGTTGTGGACTTTTAGGATGCGATCGATCTTGCAGATAGGAGCTTGTTTCTTTAGCCAGCTGGATTGGAATATGATCTCCACTATGTTCTTGCTCGTGTCCTCTGGACCTAGCTCTGAAACTGTATAATGAAAAACAAAACAAAAAAGACTAAGAATTTCGGGGTCATGAAGATGATGCAGGTAGAGTAAAAGGCGCATTTAAATGGCGTGCATTGAAGAATGATAAGGTGATAAACTAACTGAAAGTCGATGGCTTTACGAGTGCAAGCTGACTATTATAAACTGAGCCTTAAATGAAAATCAAGTATTGCTGAAAAATATGTACCTGCATGCCTTACAGCTTGATGTAGTTCCAGGTTTTCGGCTTTCATGAAAATGGCACCACATTCAGGACATGTGCAGATGCTTCCCCTGACAGAAGGGTCTCTAACGAAACCAAGAACAGGGTCAACCACCATTCTACACTCATAGCAGCCTGAGAACCTTCTGAAAGGCATCGTCCTGAAGGACCCACCAGCAGAGGAGAGGTTTGAAGATGCAGAGAGTGAAGAAGAAGAGGTGGAGACAACTCCATTGAGCTCATGCAGAGGAGCCTTCATGGATCTGCTTGAAGTTTCATTGGTGCTGCTTGAGGAGCCCATTGAAGAAGCCCTTTTCTTGTGGACTTCTGGAGATCCTAGCTCAGGCCTGTGTGTGATTTTTGTGTTGCTACATAATGAGCCAGAGCATCTCATTTTCTTGCACTTCTTGGCAGCGCTCATTTCTTCCATGGCTGCTAGTTGCTCATTTTGTTGTTTCTGTGGGTGATGTTTACCTTCTTTTTGTAGTAGCTGAACTGCTTGGTGATGTTTGCAAGTCAGTAAGCCTCTCACAACAGCCCAATAGGCTGGCTTGATCTCTGGCTTTTGGGTATTCTGGTTCTGGTTTTGATTCTGTTTCTTGATTTTTTGGTGGGTTGGCTTGGTCACCTTGGTGGGTTTTCTTTGGCTTTTGAGCTTGGCCATTGTTGTAGACATGATATTGGAGCTAAGCTGTTGCTGGGATTTTTGGGGATATAGTTGCAGAGTTTCAGCTGGGGGTGCTTTCAGAGCATGAAAGCTGAGAGGAGGGTGGGGTTGGAAAGGCCAAAGGAGCTCCTTTGGCTTTTGTAGAAAAGTGCTTCTGGATTAGGGTTATGTGGGGCTCTTGTATACATACAGGTGTTGGTTTATAAACAGTTAACTAATTCATAATTTGCACAATAAGTTGCTACGTTAATTAATTGCACAGTTACGAAAGTAAGCCTTCCAATAATAGGACTACACGTCTACAGTTTCACTAACTTGATGATTGATGATCAGCCGTGCAATCACAGTGATCAATCTAATATCTATAGTTCTATATTACAAATAGTTATATATTCGTAGTGTAATAGCACGTTGATGAACATGATCGAACGTCTACCACCTGATCGACAAGTTTATCTCCAATTTGAATTACTAAAAAAACGGGGTCAATCTTAGTGTGCCATGCTCGGTGAACGATTATCGACGTTTTACTTGTTCAATGCATATGGCTTTACGTACATACTTGTGTCTATTTAAACTACATCCTCTGATTAGGGCTTAGAGTGAAATTGTTACTCTAGTTATTGTAGTTAAGTTCTGTAATTGTCCGTCAAAGGTGTTATAATATATATAGACGGGAATTACAATATATACTGCTAACTGGAGCTCGTTTTCACAAAGCCAACAGTAATTTATGGCGAAGGCAGGTGACACCATAAACTAGGCTAATTGGTAACCATTGCAAGTTTGTATTTTGTAACCCCAAGGAAAGACTTTTCTGGGGCAAAGCAAAGCGCACAATAAGGTAAACACACTAATTACACAATAATGGTGCAAAACTCAACTCCTTATGGGGAAAAAAGCTGCTTCATTTGATTCCCCTTTGCTCTCAAAATCATGCAATGCCCATATGCTTCGGAATAAAGCCATCTACTATTATAAGCACCAGTATCTCAGTCACCCCACTATTAGGGTTTTGCATTGTTAATTAAATCTCTGGCCATTGTTGCTTTTCATATCCCTAAGCTTTACCAGAGGATGGAAGAGCCTTTGCTTTGGTGACCGTTGTTAATTAAGTAAGTACAAAGTATGGAGCTGAGAGTTAACAATTCAAAAATCAATGTGTAACAGTGAATTTATTGGATTTCTTGGTATTTTTAAATATATATTGTATTTAGAATCAGAAAATGTTTTGAGTGGGGGAAAATGACAAGAAAATTTTAGGGGGAAATGCCTCTGAGATAATACCAAGTAATCCCATTTCAAATTTTAAATGAGTACATTTGATTAAGGGGTGGGCACGGAACATGCCTCATCTCACGTCTTGTCCCACTCTTTTGAATCGGGACGGAATCAGGACGGGACGAGGGTTTTTAAGAATGCATCACACTCTGGATTAATCCCGGTCGGGACGGGACGGGACAAATTCCACCTTCTTATGAAGTTAAATAAAAACCTCTATTTTTATTTTTTTCATAACAAAGTAACATTCAATAATGAAATTTTAACCAAAAAATGCATATTATGTTCAAAATATTATAATTTACCATTATTATTTGAGTTGATATAATTTTGGAGTTATTAAGAACATAAATTAGTTTCATTTTAATACAAATATATAAGAATTTTTAAGTTTTCATTAAAGGTGGGACGAAGCGGGATAGAAATTATTCGTCTCACGTCCCATCCCACTATTATGAAGCGGGACGGGATCGGGACGGGACGAACGTTTTTAGACCTCCGTCCCGTCCCGTCCTTATGAATTTCGGGACGGGATCGAGATTTCTGTTTTTTATGCCCACCCCTACATTTGATGCAAGGATCCTGATTAGATTTAATCACTGGGAGTAATTGTTCTCTATACTTGCCACACTACGTGACACTGTCATGTGATGTATCTAACTAATCATATTATGTCACGGTATAATTAACATGCACGCGGTGAAAATGAAAAAAAAAATATTTACATATAAGAACCAATCAAGAACAATCACAGTAAAAAATGGAACAATAACTTTAAGATGGTACACCACGTGAGATATGTAGCCGGTATATATAATAATTTCTCTAATCACTAGTACGAAGATGTTGGAAGCAGGGGCGGATTTGTTTGAAGAGTATTATGGGCTGCAGCCCCAAGTAGTCTTTTTCAATGCATATATATTTTGCACAAGTAGTAATAAAATCTTGTAGAAGTCAGTTTTTGTTTAGTCTCTCCACAGGTAACCCCATATCCTGGGTTCAAACCTTACCATGGATTTGTATCAACCTTTTACATTTTCATTTTTCTTTTCTTTTCTCACTCCTTTTTTTATAAAATATTTCACATTTTCTAGTTTTTCGTGTGAGAGAACCTCTTTTCTAACAGTATTATTACTTTTCTTCTAAAATTGGGTTTAATAAGGTGATTGTATTAAAATACCATTTTAACCAAAAAATATATCAAAATTATATTGACGAAACAAATTAAGGGAGTAAACTAGCCTAAACTAATTTTAGTTCCTAGATCCGCCTCTGGTTGTAAGGGTGAATCGTAAACATCAGCAGCAAACAATCGCAATTACAAACTTCCATCTCATGCATGCCACTTGATACTTAAAATTGTTTTCCCACCATTTTGTCTTTTGAATGAACCTAGCTAGCTAGTGGTATGTACGTGGTGAGTTACAATTAATGAATGATCCATTACTGATTTCTGTGTTGTTAACTTCATCGATCAGTACTTTGGTCAGTGGGGTCAAAGCTTCGATCATCAAACTTAATTCTAACTCACTTTCGCCAGTACACAATCATCTTAATTCTGATTCTATCTCAAGAGTGAGGCAATAGCTTTGAAACTAAAAGGTCTAATTGCTTCTAAGCTGTTATATACATATATAATTCACTTGTGTCATCACTTGTTCCATAAAGAACAATGACGATCAAATTCTCCCCAAGTTGGTCGATTTACTTGATTACGTACATGGAGTAACCTCTACACACCTCTTGATCTAATATATATATATATATATATATATATATACACACACACACACACAGAGGATCGAGAGTGGATGTTCGCACTGCACCAAAAGTACGGACGTCGCCCATTCCTAGCGACTGGTGACACGCGGATGGTGTCGGCCGTGTTTCCCCCTCCCGGTGCTCATGTATGTGCGACTGTGCCAGCCGGAGCTCAATTACCGGCTTGCGGCGGCCAGAATTTATAAATTTCCCATAAACTTGAAATTTATGGAAAGAAACCTAAAGTGTTTCAAATCTTAACTGATATATCATTGAATTTTTTTAACACTATTTAGCATTGAAGTTGAGGTAATGAGTTCAAATCTTTCAGGCCGATTTAAATGAGAATTGAGGTGTGAAGCGATTTTAACAAACAAGAGTCCATAATACTTGTGGAATGTGGACTATCTTGTGGGTACGTACTGACCCAAACAAAATGCCCAAATAACATGGTGGACAGTAGGGGTGGGCATAAAAAACGGAAATCCCGATCTCGTCCCGAAATTCATAAGGACGGGACGGGACGAAGGTCTAAAAACGTTCGTCCCGTCCTGATTCCGTCCCGTTTCATAATGGTGGAATGAGACATGAGACGAATAATTTCTATCCCGCTTCGTCCCGTCATGTCCCACCTTTAATGAAAACTAAAAATTCTTATATATTTGTATGAAAATAAAACTAATTTATGTTTTTAATAACTCCAAAATTCTATCAACTCAAATAATAATGGTAAATTATAATATTTTGAACATAATGTGCATTTTTTTGTTAAAATTTCATTATTAAATGTTACTTTGTTAATGAAAAAGTAAAAATATAGGTTTTTATTTAACTTCATAGGAAAGTGGGATTTGTCACGTCCCGTCCCGATCTCGTCCCGTCCCAACCGGATTAATTCCGAGTGGGATGTATTCTTAAAAACCCTCGTTCCGTCCTAATCTCGTCCCGATTCAAAAGAGTGAAACCAGACGTGGGATGAGTCTCGTCCCGTCCCATCCCTAGTGGATAGTGACTAGAGAAGGCAAGAGCGCCAATAGGAGGCCTGCGTTTCAAAATCCCAATGTAATTTTCCCTCTCCACCACTGTGAGGCTGTGAGCGACTCAAGTGCTCTCTCTCTTTCTTCTATGGAAGATTTAAAACCCTAAACCAGTAACCACCACCATGCCCAGACCTCAATTTCTTCCCGCCATTTCCATATTCTTCCCGAGTACCTATTTTTTCCTCCTCCCCCCATAGAAATGCCACTCAGATCCCCGCGCCATGGACAGGGACGCCCGCAACTTGATGCGTCCGATCAACTCCGATTTCACCTCGTCGTCGCTTTCCTCTAATTCCGACTTGTTCCGCAGCGTTCAGGCCACCTTTAACCGCCACCGCCCCCTTGGTACCTCTCTTTCTCTCACTCTTGACTTTTGCTCTGTCAAATTTAGGGTTCTATTGAATCTCAATTGAATTTGGGGCTGAATTCGCAACCCAAATTTAGGGCTTTTATTGTTAGGATTCTACTGTGAGTACACCTAATGTAGTTTAGAGCTTTAATTGCTTCTTAAATTTGGATAAAACTCCAAATTGTGATTCGGGGCTTCAAGAAACTATGGTTAGGGTTCGACTGTAGTTATGTAATGACAAACGATCTGAATTTAGAGCATCTCTCTTTATATATGATAATGGGAGCTACTTTACAATTAGAATTAGGGAACTGGTTTTTTAGTCATGTGGAGTTTGATGGGTGAATGTGTCCTGTACTCTTTAGAGACAAGCATAAGGCCGAAGCGGATGTTGGCTCCCCGGAGAGAAGTAGCGAAATGTTTTTCAAGTGTGACTCACACTGACAGTAAGATTTCGAGAGATGTAGCTACCAAGGGGAAGGATAATACCGTAAAGGACTCGATTGTGCAGCCACCTCCTATTGCTAAGGAAGCTCAGGAAGATGCATCTGACTCCCATTCCAGCAGTATCACCCACACGTTTGATGAGAACTTAGATGTGCCCATAGATCGAACCAAGCCTGACGCTGGTGCTAAAGATGTGTCTTCCTGTCACTTTGAGTCTCAAAAGAAGGTTCAATTTTTAGTTGGAACTGCTGCTTCTTCGCTGGGTAAGATTTCCGTACTTCTTTTGATTCTGCTCATGATTATTAGGCAGCTCTGCTTTTTAGTCATTATTATGATTTTTGTTGATGCTGTGTGTGAAATGTTATTTTGAATTTGTTGCTATTCTTAGAATATTTTTTTCCCTTTTATCAACAGGGGATGATGATGATACGAGACCTTATCATCTCATATGCGTACTTGCATTGGCAGAAATGGAGTGGATCTCTACTAGTCAAGTAGATGCATCATCTGTCATAAATCATGACTCAAAGCATCATAACATTGTGAATGCAAAACTCAGGAAGCTGACATCCTTGACTGAGAATGCGCATTGCTCTAGAAGTGTCAAACGTTGGCCTCCAGCTCCGGGAACACTTTCAGAGAGAGTTATAGGTGAATAGGTGATGATCCAAGCCTGTGATCATTGTCACCCTTAGTTTTGGTGGCCAAGTTGTGTTCGCTGCTCTGTGATTAGGGAATTCATGCTTGTTGGTTACATATCAATTATTTCATTGTCTTTCCATCCTTTGTGTGGATATCATGATATCCAGGGACACATTGTGTTCTGGTAATATAATAGAATTCGGAGGATTCTTGTGTCATTGTAAGGAATGCCTATGGAATATTTTGTATTAAACTATATGCAGCACAATCTGTGGAATATTTTGTAAGGAATGTCTGAAATTTTGTTACATTAAGTGTGAAGTTAGATATCAAACAAGGATACTATGTATGCTTATGTATGCAAGCCTCAGTGGTTGCACTCTTGACAAATCAAAATCTCATCGCTTAATTTGGTGATCCCAGTGTTTGCTTATTTAAACAGGGAAGAAGACGAGCTGATGCCAAAATCAATATTAAAGTTTTACGACAAGTGTGAGATGATAAAAGAGCATTAGTTATCATTCAAGGATAATGCATATGTCATGATTAGCATTTACATCAATATCTGAAGACAAATAACAAATAACACCCATCATTTCCAAAACCTACGAGTCACAAGACTACATCATCTAACTCCTGCTCATCAGTGCTGAAACCTGTAAGTCTGTACTACATCATCCAAGTCTTCTTCATCATTGTCGAAATGTACCAAGTCACAAACTCCTCCAATGCCACAAAAGTCCATAAAATAACACCTACATAAAAAATTGGAAAGACCAAGAGTATGTGAATCGAACTTTTCAGCTCATATGAAAACCTAGTGTAGCGAATTACACTAGGTTTTCATCATGGGCTATGACCATTCGTTGATAGCGAATTACAAGTTTGGGTACTACATTGGTACAACTCGAAGTTAAGATACTAAATTGACTTTGTCACAATAATTGGGGTACTGATAGTGAAATTTTTTCTTATTTAAATTCACCTAATTGCTAAGGATATCGAGAGACTTTTATCGTAAAAGAAGAATCACATTGACTGACCAAAAAAAACAAGAAGAATTACATTGAAACATTATGCTATCAAGATTCACTCTCTAAGATTAGTCAAATCGTTAGAATTTATTTCTTGTTCTCTTCAATAGAAAACCTACTTCTATAACCACTCGAATTGGTGGATAATTCTGTCAAAATTCTTCATGGTATCATTGAAGATGTATTGGTCAAGGTTGACAAGTTTGTTTTCCCAGCGGATTTCATTGTCCAAGATAGAGTACCTATCCAAATTACAACCAAAAAGATCCATGTTATACTTGGACGTCCTTTTATGGCTACTGCTAATACAATCATTGATGTTAAATAAAAAAGGGATTTTAACTATGACGATTGGTGATATGACGGTAGAGTTCAATGTGTTCAAAAGCAGCCAACAACCCCCCGATTCGACTGAACACTTTGCAGTGAACATGATCGAAAGTTTGGTTTCATTCTTACAAAATGTCCCCTTGAGGCTTGTTTAGCACATTTTAGCATGGATTTTGACATAGAGAGTTCCGTTAGTGAAGTAAATGCCTTGCTTGATATTTCTCCTGTTATGAACTTTAATACATGGCAATCAAAAGCCACTATACTCCCCTTGTCAATTAAAGGGCGAAGTCGCTAAAGCAGTCTAAAAGCCAAAGAGTTTTATTTAAACGAAAAACTTTATGTATAAAGTTCGAAGTAGTGAATTAAGGATTATATGGATAGTTTCATTCGACATCGTGATGGAGGACATAGTTTACGATCATCGGCTTTGATCATGCCCTTAGGCATTTTATTAAGACATTGCACAATGATCCGAACACTTTGTCGCATCTTTTCAATACGAATACAGTAACAATCATAGCAATCTCCTCTGTACGTCAAAATCCAATTGGTAATAAACATCGTAAGGTGCTGATCTTCGCAACTTCCAGCATAACCTCTTAACATTATACCACTGAATCCCCAATCCTTTGCCTGATGTGCAGTGAAAGTACCAATATCCATTCATCGTTGTTTCCAGATAACTCGTGCAAAATAAATCATAAGGGGAAGCGCAAAGCGCGAGTTGTAGAAAAAAATCTTTTTTTTTTCGTACAGGGCCCAACTTCATCACCAAAGGAAGGAAGTGCCCATTTGAATTATCAAGATCCGGCTACCTAAGTAAGAAAGATTTCTAATAACAAAAAAAAGCAAGGAGAGCGGTCTACAAGAGTAAGCGAATGGTTAATTCACTCAAGTCTTTCTTGGAAATGGAAAACCAAAAGATGCTATGCTACCTACCAAAGAACGCATGAATAAGTGGGCGAGGGCCCTAGGTTTGGGAAGAATAGTAGGTACCTGAGTAGTAAATACCAGAATGCTTCTTGAGCAGTGCTGGAAGAACTGAAGAAAATGCAAATCTTTGAGAAGGAAGAGTGCTATCCTAGTCAAGAAGAGAAGTTCTCGAGATATCTTTGGTGAACCGATGTTGCTCAGGGCAGGTGACCATCTTATGATTGAAGATAAGCACCGAAAGTCAGAGAAGTGAGGCGTCCAGAACCTATTTTAGTAGAGTGACCAACCCTAAGAAAACATAACCAGCAGCCATGCATATAACTCCACGCGTCCACCCTTGACGCAAAAGCGCTTAGCAAACTAAAATGCACCAGTGTAAGAAATAAATTTTATTTCTTTCTTTGTAGTCACGATCAGAATATAGTAGGGCTGGTTATAGAATTATCTTCTTCCTTATCAACCTATAGCCTTGTCTGAAATAAAAGCTAAGGTTACGGAAGGGTGAAACTTTACTTCTTCCGGGGATAGGTTGGGTTAAGTATGGGGCCGGGGGTTATGCCAACTTTTTTCCGATTTTTTTTCTAATATAAGAATACAGTAATTTTGTTGGAGGTGCTCAAGTGGAGTCAAAAGCGAGGGAGTGTTCCAATTTGAATTCCTTTTCATCTACTCCATGATTTGGTGACTTCAGAGACGAAGCTTATTCCCTCCACTATTTATCTTTTATCACAACAATGTTAGCCTTGGTTTATAGTAAATATCAGTAGGCTACGGCTTTTTCCACTTTTGCCCTCGAGCTGAGCCGACAATTTAAAGACCAATTTACCCCTCTTTTTTTCTTTATCACAACCATATCAGTGTTGGTATATAGCAAATAATAGCAAACATTAGGTTTATTTTTCTCTTTCGCCCTCGGCCTTTCCTTCAAAACCCTCGCTGGATCACGACCTTTGTCCCGGCCATTGTGTCGCCGCCCATTTGATATCTTAGTATCCGAGAATCAACGAATTCAACTCCGCCTTCTACTTCTAATAGGCCGTGAACTATATCAAAATCATTTTCAACGAGTCCATGTGAAGCCCTGGTAAGGTTCTTTGCCTCAGGAGTGGCCTCAGGCGATTCCATTTCTTACTAATTGATTGTGGTCGTTCTTTAAATTTGAATTCACAAACTTTCTGATCGGATGAATTGTTAGATTTTGTTAGTTTCTTGATTACTTGATCAAATAGTTTGATTGTGGTGGGTCTTTCAAATGATTGGGTTTTCAGCTTGAGGAAACTAATCTCTGCAATATTTATTTTTATCTTAATCATTCATGGTTCTTTCTTCACCCGATTTCAATGTCATTTTGATTTTGGTGTATTGGATTATGGGTTTTCAGGTTACTATTGGTGCTAAGGTAAATAAAAATGTTTTGTTGGAAAGCCTTCTATGCCATGGGCATGTACGTGGTTCCTGATCGATATGGAGAAATCAGTAACATGTAAGAATGAAAAGCAGAGATCATATTCATGGAAAATTGGAATATAGCTTTTTGGTGTTAGTATTGACTGAATTAACATATATCGATCTATTTGCTTTAAATATATATAGGATCATGGTATGAGAGTTCTTAGAAGAAGTTGCTCAAAATGTCTTTAGTGATGGAAAAGAACTATGCAATAAATCTGCTATTTTTCACATACACTGATCCTACTTTTAAACTCTCCTATAATATGCAATGAATATCAATTGCCGTAGATCTAATATATCAACATACTAATATTAAGAGAGGTAGATTGGCAATGAGTTGAATGGAAATGATCATTAGCTAAGACATTACAATATAGCGGTAGATTGGCGATGATATGAGCGCGGAGACACAGGTGAAAGAAGAAATGACGCAGAAAAGTCCAAATGCATCACGATATCTGATATCAGTGACAATGAAATAGGTATCTACAATTAAGTATGTAGTTTGACAAAATGTTCTTCATGTTTTCCTATTATTAATCAATCATAATTGAAACTAGGCTCAAATTCAGTGTATGAGGTGCTGATCAAATTGCAATATTATTTTCGGCTCATCTTCATATTTTACTTTCTTAATTAATTATGTGGATACATTAGATTTTGCAAGCATCTGCTAACCAATTGTTATCTGTAATTTTTTAGTTTAGTTGCATCTTATAATGATTCCTTAGCTGTGTTTGGTTTGAGATATTCTTTTATAGGGAGGACGTCCTCTCTTTTTTCCCTTTATTTGGGATGTCGTAAATGACTCTATTTGTATACAAAGTGTCGACACTCTATTTGTATACATGGTACCTTAATAAGTCTCTGCTTAATTAACCATTGCTATAAAATGACCTATTTAATTTCTTTTCCATCTCACTGGTGTAAGTGGCTTTATATTTGGTTAATCAAATGTGAAGCATTCAACATTAAATTTTCTGATCTTGCAATATGATATAATTTATAGTCTAATTTACCGTCTCCTAATGTGATATAATTTTGTCCAAATAACTACATTCAATTCACATATGATATCATGCTAACAAGGAAGAAGACCAAGGAGCATCATCATCATCATCATCTGGAGAAGAAGTGGAAAAACAAAAGATGAACTCAGTGTTTACATCTTACTAATAACCTGACATCTTCATTGCAACTGCAACTAACATTTGGGTGAATTCTTGATAAAGTACATCACAGTGGAGTCCTTTTTTGTGGAAACTCCAATAGTCAGCTGCTAATTTTATTCAATTGGAGAGCACATATATTATTGTGTGTGCTCATGTATTATACTGTGCTACTGTTTTGTGAGTGTAATTCCAATAAAGATGTAAGGAAAAAGACCTTATGTTACATACTAATGACATATATAATATGACCCTATTATATATATAGAATCATGTTGATACTATGATGCTTACTAATTACACATCACAACCGCGCGCCTAGGCGCGGGCTCTCTTTCTAGTGCTGGGATTGTCTATTTTTTGGGTATACGTACTTAACAATAAAGATGTATATATATGTAGCCGGTAGTACTCAAACCTTTCACGACTACACCCGCCCAGATATCCCATGAAGCACATGAATCTATACGCAATCATATCTTTCCTGCTTAATCCAAGCGATGCAAGGTTCCACAGTAGCATTTCATAGTGTATGGAATGTCGCTTGGGATATGAGGCTCTTAGCTAGCACCTCTCTATATGGTTAGTAATTAATAACACGTATAGTATAATCTTACAAATTCACAAGGCAATTTAATAGCTTCCTCATAAAATAAATTACAAAAACAATTAGAGCCGGACAACTAATTTTAAGCTAAACCCCCGCTCTAAATAGAAGAAAATAACAACTATAACATGTCGATGGAGGAACATGCATGGCTTGGGCCAAGAATACCAAAAAAAAAAAAAAACCAAAGAAGAAAACAACACGTACAATCACATACGTACATATCCAAATACGTACGTATCTACACCATGGCAGCAGTGGCAACTAATTAACTGTTAACAACATCGATGAAGCAGTTTTTGACTTTTGTTGAGTTTTGCCTCATTGGAAAAAAAAAAAAAACACGCACACACACACACTACACATCAATCAACCTTCACTGAGAAGGGTTAATTACACGTTCACCATCAAGCAGAAGAAGATTTCCCGCACAAATAGCAGTTGAAAATAAACGAGGCTTATTTGGAATGACAACCATTTCGAAACCCTTTCTCTCAAAATCATACCACCAAAGCATCCCACCTCTTTCCAAAAGAACCACTTCACGGGTCTCTGAAAATAACAAAGGTTTGCAATATTTATATGTCTGCAGAGGCATATCATCCTTCTCGATCGTATATAATCGAGTCCAAGTTGCAGTTACTCCATATTTCTTCATAATCCAAACATCACTTTGGTCGATGAAGGTTGCGGGTGGATAAGGTCTTAAACAAACACCTAAATATCCACCAAAGACCTCCAAAACTAATAATTTTTTGTAATAGCAAACCGTAGGGGTGGGGAACTCATCGTACATCTCAGTTGCGAGATCAAGAGATACAATCACTGGTATTCTGTTCTCATCTGATAAACCAAACATCAGCAAATGTAGAGCACCATTCAAATAAGAAAGACGTGACGTCGTAAAATACATTCGAAGACCTTTGGTGCATGGCAAGCTCTGGACCTTTTTCCATGAGTTAGATTTTATACTATAAATCTTCACTTCTGAACCCACTACATCATCATCTTTTGTAAACTGTACCACCCTCACTAGCTTATAGTCATCATTGATTGAATCATACCCAAACCCGTACGCTATCTTTGGAAACCTCTTCTGATTGTCAGCCCACTCAGCCGGCAGCTCAACAGGGGTGAAGGGAATCCTCTTGAACCTTTGGATCGACGGGTTCCATACTACCAAAGTCTCGGCATTCGATATTGAGTTAGAGTACCGGATACAAACCAGACTGTTACAGTAACCCACCATGAAGGCTTTTTCATCAAAATGTTGCAATGGTTGTGTTATCCGCACAGGCAGCACATCGGATTTGCTTACAACTCTGTCGAAACAAACAGATAAAGAGATACGTTTATCAGGTTTATAGGAATTGCGCTTTAGAAGTAGAATGGTGCGAGGGCCGTTGGTCTTCATGGAGCGATAATGCTGGGCTTCGATAAACTCTTGGCTGTGGATGATATCGTTCCAAGCTTTACAAACACGCATGAACAGTATCAAATCCTTGTGTGGGAGATATGAAATTAAGGATCTGAAATATAATTTCCGGCGGCAAATAACAAGACATTAGTAAAAGTCTGCGTTTGGCGGCCATTAGTTCTCTGAACAGTAATCACTTTACTAAAGCTCTAAATACCTGAGTTGGGGTCTTACCAATAAATCTTCTCTCCGACCGATTCTCTTTTATATAGAGCATATAGCAAGAAAATAATCCGTAAACCTAAGAGGGAAAGGAGTATGCATACCCAATACCAACTGGAAACGGAAAAGAATCAAGGAACTTCTTAGAACAAAGACTTGCGTTTCAAGTCAATAGAATCTTCACATTGATTAATTATCAGATTAATGCTGGTGCGCCTACAAGGGAAGCAAGTAAACCTAAGTTGATTAGGTATATAGCTGGTTGTCGTCATTGGAGGAAAGGAACCTAAAGTGTTTAGGTTTCCTAGCTAGCTCTCCTTTGATTAATTTTTAATTTTTTGAATAAATGGCTTATGAGACTACCATTTAACCTTAATTAATGAAACTGTCGTATACAAGAGATGACATTAAGTCTAAATCCATAATTATAAAAATCTGAAATAATATCAGAAATATCTACAAACAAGTACTTAACAACGCACCAACTAGCAAAAAGTGCTCAAATGACAACTCTATTTGCTTTAATATAACGTTACATACTAGAAAGATAACTCGACTACAATGAATGATAGTTACCAATAACACAACTTTCCCACTATGTTGTCGTCAGAAAGTATATCCGACGACACTTAGTTTCACACAACCACTAGGAGGCAACGACAATTTGACAAAACAAAGAACTCGTCGCCTTCCTAGAACAGACAAGGCACTATAAGTGCAGACACATGGGCGTAGCCCGAATCGCCCTACATAGCTAATGTAGGGACTTATTGCTTGCCAAAGGCGCAAACAAACTAAACAACAACCAAAACATAAATAAAGCTATAGGTAAATCCCTACACTCTAACCCATAACATACCCATTATTAGCAATACCTCATCCCATAAAAGCCAACTAGAGAGTGGATCAATCTCTGCCAACCCGGCCTGAAACATCTGATGCATCAATTCGCCACTAATCCGACTAGCGCTCTGCTGACACTGCACCGTCACCGCCACCTCACCATCAACATGAATCCATTGGAAAGCGGCTTCATCCATCACGACTCCATTTTGACAACTGCAAAGAAGAAGTGCTAGATTCAGAAGCAAATAATTGTCGCACCATCCACCGATCCACTTTGCCCAGCAAGACAAGCGCCGATCTACTCCGGCAATACACCGAGCCTAGTTTATCAAGCATGGACAACCACCCAATGTTGCCCCGACCTTTTTTCACTCAACCACCATAACCAAAACCCCACCACGACATAGCCACGCTCTTCGACCGAGAAAGAGAGAAACCAACACCAGTCCCTAGTCTGAGATCTTGGACTTAAGGTATGCCTACATAACAGGACACTTGTCCAGCCACACCTGTCGTAACCTGGCTAGGTCAGAAGCCATCCCCATCGTCGGGGCGTAGACGGACAAGGACAAGAGCATAAATGACATTCTCTATAGGTTTTTTCACAATCTGCCCCTCAATATATCTATTATTTTTTTTAGAAGAAAAATATG
Organism: Argentina anserina; assembly: GCF_933775445.1. NCBI lineage: Eukaryota > Viridiplantae > Streptophyta > Magnoliopsida > Rosales > Rosaceae > Argentina > Argentina anserina. The sequence continues at coordinate 22,325,902 of NC_065873.1, read as the reverse complement.
AATTTCATTAACTAGCCAAAAGAAATACAAAAATTAGGAAATATCAGTGTGGGACAAACTTCCCCACTCTCTTTCCAACTACTAAAACCATGGTTATATATGGATCCGTCACTAATAGCAACATCAATGAGTCAAGAAGGCCAACCCCTAACTAAATACACTCATAAAGAGCTACCAAATCCTGAGAATAACAATACTGTCTCACTGCCAACAATAAAACAAGCCAATTTTCCTTCTTTAACAGTGTCAAAATACCGCCACACGTGCAAAGGAAATCCACCCACATGTCGATAACATGACAACATCGAAATAAAAGCCAATATTGACACCACCAAAGTAGCACTCCAATTAGAACACGACACCCTAACCGTCACTCAGAGGAGAGACATTGAAATATTTGAACCGAACCAAAACCAAACAACTAGAAGACTTAGACAAAAGAACCAAAAAATAAAACTTAGTCCAGATTGGGTATAAGAGAAGGACCCAAACTCAGACCCTAACTCAGTGAACAAAGAGAGCACCACCCAAAGAGTTGACCCGACCCATCACCCATGAGGCCCACCTCGAAAGAGCTCTTATAGCCATCTGTCCTCCGTCAAACTACCGTCCTAACTCCCAAACTGATGAACCTCCGCGTCCCGCCATGGAAAGACAATGTAACAACCTACTCGATCCTCCCACACCTTGAAGGTATGCAGACCAACCCAGAACAAAACGAGCCGCTTTGAGAAGGATAGCACCGTCGTGAACTTTCCATCGCCGATCCACTTCCGGCCTACGCTACCTCTACACGTCTTCGCCGCAACAATCCCGCAATTGGAAAAACAATCCGATCTATATTCGAAACTAGCCCGCATGTATGAGCCTTCTAACCCTTCTCAACCATGATCTCTCTGCCCAACTCCTCCAAACTCGACCCAAGCCAAAGCATGTACCGCCAACCGGTAGCCAAGAACCAGCAACCAGGGAAACCAGAGAAGCCGCAGGTTGCTGGTCTTGCTGGCTACTGGTTGGCGATACATGCTTTAAATAACTTGCCTACCACTTATTTCTTAAAAAAACAAAACATAGACTAAGTTAATTAACTCAATAGTCTCTTTGCTCTCTCACTCTCCAAAGAAGCCGCCTCCTCCAGTTGTCTACCACTTATTTCTTAAAAAAAAACAAAACCTAGACTAAGTGAATTAACTCAATTAATTCTCGCTGCTCTCTCACTCTCCAGAGAAGCCGCCTCCTCCCTTGGAGCTAGGACGACTCTCACAACGCCTCTCTTTCTCTTTTGAGCTTCATCGGTAAGAACCTGCCTCTCTCTCTCTCTCTCTCTCTCTATATATATATATATATATATATATATATATATATCCTATGTTAAGTTCTTTAGTCATATTCTATTTCATTATATGTTCGTCATAGGACTCCGAAATAATGGACAGTAGAAAGCATGAGCATCTCTGGAAACCAGTTGTGATTCGATCAACTTTTTAGCCCTCTCATACCCAACTCTCAAGTCTCAAGTAACATCTAAACCTTGTTCTTTACAATTAAGAAATGACTGATATTAATGCTGATGATTTGACTGAAATTGAAAGTTCATCTGTATCTGTATCTTCTAAGAAATCTAGATTCACTAGTGATGTTTGGACATATTTTAGTAGGGTTGAAATTAAAACTGGTGGTACTGTGGTCCTTAAAAATAATGTGGGATTTATAAGATGCTTCTTCTAAGGGGTGCTAGTGCAGGTACTAGTCATTTAAGAAGACATTTAAATGTTCATGAAAAGGGGTAGAAAAAAATTGTGCGAGATACAGAGGAAAATGTATATGCTTTTATTTATGACAAGGGTGTTGCACATAAAGAAATTGTTGATTTTGTTATTAGAGCTGAATTGACTTTTACTTTTGTTGAAAAACATGATTTTAAAGGAATGATTCAACGCTCATTTTGTCCTGAATTTCGAAGAATTTCAGCCTCAACATGTAAAAGAGATGTCATGGGTCGGTTTAAGACTAGTAAAACTGAGCTTTTGAGTTTCTTTGAAAAGTTTGATGGAAAAATTTGCTTGACTTCTGATATTTGGTCTTCGCGTCAAAAAATGGGTTACATGTCACTCACCACCCATTTTATTGACAAAGATTGGTATTTAAATAAAAGAATAATATGTGTTAAGTTGGTTGAGTACCCTCACACGGGAGTCACTTGCAAATCATATATATGAAGAGCTGTTGTCGTGGGGTATTCAAGGTAAAATATTTTCCATCTCTTTAGATAATGCATCAATAATGATGTAATTGCATGTAGGCTTCCAGAATATCTTATGGTTGAGGATGTGTCTAAAAAGTTGTTTCATGTACGTTGTTGTGCTCATATTCTGAATCTGATTGTGCAAGATGGTTTAAGTATATTAGTTCCATCAATTGATAGGATAATTAATGTTGTTAGAAGCATGAATTTGTCTAATAAGAGACATGAATTGTGGATGAGTTGTTGTACTGATTTGCAAAAGCCAAAAAGAAATATTGACAATGATGTGCCACATAGGTGGAATTCTAGTTATGAATTGTTAGAATTAGCCATTGAGTATAAAGGACCTTTGAATATGTATGTTCTTAAAGTGAATAAATCAAGGTCATGCAATTTAGATGTTCCATCGGAACAAGATTGGTCAATTGCTCAACTAGTTAATGGCTTTCTAACGATATTTGCTACCTCAACTAAGATATATTCGGGTGTTTATTACCCCCCCTACATCATGTTGTGTTATTAATTGCTTGATAAATATACATGCTGCATTTGAGGCATATTCTGGATTTGAAATCTTCAAGAAGGCATTGGCTGCAATGAAAGAGAAATATGATAAGTATTGGGGAACATTTCCTAAAGCCTTTTGTTTTGCTACAATAATTGATCATAAATTCAAGTTATTTGATGTTTCTCATTGGTTACAATGCATGGGTGTTCATCAGCTTGATATTGATTCAAAAGTTTTATCTTTGAGAACTTAATTGTAGGCATTGTATGACACATATAAGAGGAATTCTATCACTGATTTGACCTCTAGGCAACCTGAAAATTTAACTTCCACCCAGAATATAGCTCGTGATTCTTTAACATTGCTTGTTGTTGGTAATTTTTCCATGAAAAGTTTGAAAAGAGCAAATGTGTCATCTTCACTTACTTCTTCAGCTAGTTCTTCTGATTTGCAGATTTATCTTGATTTACCAACTATTGAGGTTGATGATGATAGCCAATTTAGTGTCTTGGCTTGGTGGAAAAAAAATAAACAATTATACCATGTTGTTTCTGTCATGGCAAGAGATTTACTAACTATCTCAGCTTCTACCGTTGCATCTGAATCATGTTTTAGTGTAGGAGGGAGAATTGTATCTGAGAGAAGGGTTTGCCTGAGTCCAAATACAATAGAAGCATTGATTTGCTTAAAAAGATTGGGCTTTAACCATGACAAGGAAACAAGAGGAAATGGTTGAAATTGAGTTAGCTGAAGAAATGAGGCTCATTAGAGCAGCAAGACCAGATTGGATGGGAAACAGTGAGGATGAAACTGATATTGTTATTGATGATGAAGAGGTACATTGTTCTGTTGAGCAATACATGTTTAATCGGTTGAGTTGAGTTGAGTAATACATGTTTAATGGGTCTTTAATTGCTGTTTAAATATGTAGGCCTCCGGACATGCTCAATCTCATGAGCTTTCAAGCAATGTCCAGCCTTAGGTTTGCTCAACTGCTCGTATGCAGGTAAATTGATACCGTGATGTAATGATTATGTTTATTCCGTTTCATATTGAATCATTTGAATGGTTGGCCTTAGATTTGCTCAACTGCTCATATGAAGGTCAATTGATGTAATGATGGAGGAGCATTGGCCGGAAGTTGTTTGGAATTGACATGGAGGAGCAAATTTGGAAATTGTTTGTATTAAAACTTTATTAATCTGCTGGAAACTTCTTAGTTGTTATTTAGAAGGAATTTGGACTTAGATTTGTTCCTCATTCCCTAATCTTTTGTATTAATTGACATTTTATTTTAATAGATTGAAACGGGCGTAGGGATGAGCCTTCCAACTTGGTTGGGTTTCAAACTCTTATATAAGAATTTTTTTTTTCTAATACAAGCCCGCAAAACCCGGCCTGACCCGCAAAATCCCGCAATGCCCGTTTTAAGTGGACAAGCTTGGATCTTTATATTTTTGAAAATACACAGCCTGACCGACCCGACCCATCATTTATTTAAATATGCTAAGACATGTTCCGTTGACGAACCCCAGTATCCATATAGGTGTATACCAACCTCAACAGCGTGAGTCAAACGATTTCAACAAAAATATATATAAGAAAATAAAAGTTTCCATTCGCGATAATAGTTGTGGACTATTCTGCGGGTACGTACTGACCCATGAAAAGGCCCAAATAACATGGTGGACAGACTAGAAACAGCAAGAGCGCCAATAGGAGGCCCTGTGTTTCAAAATCCCACTGTAATTTTCCCTCTCCACCACTGAGTGACTCAAGTGCTCTCTCTCTCTCTCTCTCTCTCTCTCTCTCTCTCTCTCTCTCTCTCTTTCTTCTATGGAAGATTTAAAACCCTAGGCCAGTAACCACCACCAAGCCCAGACCTCAATCTCTTCCCGCCATTTCCGTATTCTCCCCGAGTACCTATTTTGCCCTCCTCCCCCCATAGCAATGCCACTCAGATCCCCGCCATGGACAGGGACGCCAACAACTTGATGCGTCCGATCAACTCCGATTTCACCTCCTCCTCCTCCTCGTCTTCCTCTAATTCCGACTTGTTCCGCAGCGTTCAGGCCGCCCTTAAGCGCCACCGCCCCCTTGGTACCTCTCTTTCTCTCACTCTTGACTTTTGCTCTGTCAAATTTAGGGTTCTATTGTATCCCAATTGAATTTGGGGCTGAATTCGCAACCCAAATTCAGGGCTTTTGTTGTTACGGTTCTACTGTGAGTACACCTAATGTAGTTTAGAGCTTTAATTGCTTCTTAAAGTTTGCTAGATCCCCAAATTTTGATTTGGGGCTTCAAGAAATTATCGTTAGGGTCATACTGTAGTTATGTAGTTACAAACTATCTGAAATTAGAGCATCTCTCTTTGTGTGATAATGTGAGCTACTTTACAATTAGAAATTAGGGAACTAGTTTTCTAGTTATGTGGAGTTTGATGGGTGAATGTGTCCTGTACTCATTAGAGACAAGCATTAGGCCGAAGCGGATGTTGGCTCCCCGGAGAGAAGTAACGAAAAGTTCGGATTCAAGTGTGACTCACACTGACTGTAAGAACTCGAGAGATGCAGATACCAAGGGGCAGGATAATACCGTAAAGGACTCGATTGTGCAGCCACCTCCTATTGCTAAGGAAGCTCAAGAAGATGCATCTGTTACGGTAGTTTCCCATTCCAGCAGTATCACCCACATGTTTGATGAGAACTTAGATGTGCCCATAGATCGAACCAAGCCTGACGCTGGTGCTAAAGATGTGTCTTCCTGTCACTTTGAGTCTCGAGGGAGTGATGCTCAAAAGAAGGTTCAATTTTTAGTTGGAACTGCTGCTTCTTCGCTGGGTAAGATTTTCCTACTTCTTTTGATTCTGCTCATGATTATTAGGCAGCTCTGCTTTTCAGTCATTTTTATGATTATTTTGATGCTGTGTGCGAAATGTTATTTTGAATTTGTTGCTATCCTTCGAATATATTTTTCCCTTTTATCAACAGGGGCTGATGATAATATGGCTACTCAGTCAGAGACGCTATCATCTCATATGCGTTCACTTGCATTGGCAGAAATGGAGTGGGTCTCTACTAGTCAAGCAGACACATCAGCTGTCATAAATCATGACTCAAAGCATCAGAATATTGTGAATGCAGAACCCAAAAGCTGTCTGAAGTCTGGTGGTGGAATTTCCTTTTTGGCGAAGAGAACTACTGCAGTTCAAGATCAGTTGCACCAGTTTAGGAACTTCTTAAGCCAGCCTATGACACAATCCTCAGTTGTTGGGCCATCATGTGCTACTACAACGTCTGTCCATGCTACTTCAGCACCCATGTCGACAATTTATTGTTCTAGTTTGCATCATGGATCTCATGTGCCAGTAGACCCCTTGAAGGATTCATATGTAAACCCTCAACCAATAAATGCTGCTGTAAGGGCCACCAGTGCAATGTCCAATCCCCAGATAGCTCTTGCAACCCAACCTTTAACCCCTGCAGTTGATACCCAAAACGACGGTAATGAACATAACCTTTCTAAAGAACAGAACGGCTGCAATCTGTTGGAGAGTGAATATCGGGAAAATCCTTCTGTTTCCAATGTAAAGAAAACTGAAGCCGAAGCGTGTGCAGAAGATGTTGCCACTGCACGATCTCAGGTTACTTTGCCCCCAAATTTATGTTCTGATACAAAGTCTGAGCCCTTAGAATCAACAAAACAAGAAAAAGCTGCAACTGGTAAAGCTGCTCCAGCTCCTCGTAAAAAGAATAAAGATTCTGACTTGTTTATTAAAGTTAATGGGAAGCTCTATCAGAGGCTAGGAAAAATTGGTAGCGGAGGCAGCAGTGAGGTCCACAAAGTCATATCATCAGACTGTACAATCTATGCACTTAAGAAAATCAAGTTGAAAGGGCGTGACTATGCCACCGCATTTGGTTTTTGTCAGGAAATTGAATATCTGAATAAGCTGAAAGGAAAAAGCCACATCATACAGCTTATAGACTATGAGGTACTTAACATCCTACCTGGCATTGTTGTTTTAATAACTCTCAGATTATTGTACATGTACAGCGTTTAGTTATTGTATTTGTGTACCTGTTCAAATCAAATTTTGATATCTTTCAAGGTGATGGGGACCTAAGATGCTAGTGAATGAGCTGAAATTGCTTTTTGAGATTCAACCTGGAGTTTTGATGGCCAAAGCATTTTTTCTTCAAATAATGGGATTTATTCCCATTATTCAGTTACATCTTTTTTTTTTTTTTAACTCCTAGAAGATTACCTCACTGCAAATCAGGTGGTTAACTTGGCCAATCAGGTTACTCTAAAGAGGGACTAGTGCTTAAAGCATCCGGTGGCCTGATGGTGACAAGAACTTGAGCAAATGAACAGCCAAAGATGGTTGAAAGAAGTTTAAGTTGCACTGGGGTTGTTTTAGCGCTTAGGTGGCTGATTTACTTTTTCAAAGAAAAGAACAAAAATGCTGGAAAAATGATGTTACATAAAAAACAATAGCAATCTGGTTTCTATATTCTATCCTGTGAATTTGTGGCTTACCTTCCTCTTGGAACAACTTCTATACGGTACCTGTGATACTGATGGCTGTTTTAGGATGTTGATCAACCTGATTGACATTAGAACCCAAGAATTTCTTACATAAATACAGTTGGAAATCCTAATGATCTTCACTGTAAGCTTCAGTATCATATTATGGTTTGCAGGAATGCCGTCGTACTCCTTTTCCTGTAATTAGTATCATCACTATCAGTATCATGCTTCGACTTGTTCTGATATAATTTCCATATGTTCTGGGTTTATAATTGGTAAAATGACTAAAATCTCATTTTGTTATCTACTTTTGAGGATATATTTTAATACCTGATGTCATGGTTAGGTGACAGATAAGGCTTTACTGCATGCAGTATTGAGTGGCTCCATAAATAATAAAGATGGCAGAGTCAAGGATGATGGGTACATATACATGGTACTTGAATATGGAGAAATTGATTTGGCTCACATGCTCTCCCAGAAGTGGAAGGAGATGGATGGATCAAATCAGACTATAGATGAGAACTGGCTACGATTCTATTGGCAGGTTATTGAGCTACAACTTATTGTGGTTCATTTATAATTCTATGCATGACTTTGTGTTTTTTTTTTATATCCAAAAGATTGATTTTCTAAAACGCTCTCACCTATTTTTCTTTGTTTCTTTTGTTCCAAATGTTTGAGGATTAGATACTTTTTCTGTTTATTTAATGATTTTGTTTTGAAAGGGGCCAAAAGTGTGGTTTGAATTTCACTTTCATTCTGGGAGTTGAACATATGGGGCTGGGATAATCGACATTTGAATGTGCTTATATTATCTGATAATATTGGATCTTTTAGAGAACTGCTTCACAGTTTTATATTTAGAATATGTTATATTGCCTCTGCATGATAGGTTTGTTTCACAGAGCTAGCATATATGCCCATACTCTTATATGTTTATCCGAAGATGCGGTCGCAAGTTGACATCAGTTGATTAGCGTCATGATTGTGGTACTGGCAGCATACCTAAATATTAAAGTAAGAATGTAATAAATGAATAATGGACTGAGCCTTAATGAGGATCACTTTGTTGAGGACTAGTTGAAGACCTCTTTGATTCACCTGCTTTGAAGTTATCTGAACTGTGCACTTCATAAAGTTGGTTACTGTTATTGAAGAAAACTTGTACATGTAGATGTTCTAGCATTATGTTGGTAAGGTTTGCGAAATGTCTAGGGCCTAATTTTGTGCATTGTTAATCTTTAATCCCGATAACTGAACCATTTGTTTTCTGAATATTGTAGCAAATTCTTTTGGCAGTCAGCACCATACATGAAGAGCGTATTGTGCACTCCGACTTGAAGCCCGCCAACTTCCTTCTTGTCAGAGGCTCCCTTAAGCTAATTGATTTTGGGATCGCTAAAGCTATAATGAGTGATACAACCAACATCCAACGAGATTCTCAGGTTAGGCTCTTGTTCTACATAAATAGTATACATTAGATGTCCTGTCTGTTGTTATCCTGAAATACAGTGAAGACAAAAGTATTGAGCTTGTTCCTCTTTTGAGGGAATGAGCAAATATGTATTCTCTATCTAGATGGTTTCTCAATATTCTGTTTGAGGATTTTGTTTTCTGACTAATCATGGTTGTTGGAGGTCATGCTGTCATGGGTAGCTAGTATGTGCTTTTGCTTAGCTTTTCTGTATTCAACTCTGCAGGTGGGTACACTAAGTTACATGTCTCCAGAGGCATTCATGTGCAATGAGACTGATGCAGATGGAAACACTATCAAGTGTGGTCGGCCATCAGACATTTGGTCCCTTGGTTGCATCCTTTATCAGATGGTATATGGCAGGACCCCGTTTGCAGACTACAAGACCTTCTGGGCTAAGTTCAAAGTTATAACAGATCCTAACCATCAAATTGCATATGAAACAGTTTCTAACCCTTGGCTTCTGGACCTTATGAGGAAATGCCTTGCCTGGGACCGCAATGACAGATGGAGGATCCCTGAACTACTTCAGCACCCTTTTCTTGTTCCCCCAGTTCCAACCCAGCCATCTTCTCATGAGCCCAGCTGTAAATTGCTTAGACTTATTGGCCAAAATTGTACCAGTGGTTCTGAAGCCTCGAGCCTTTATTGTCAGCTTAAGCAACTGCTTGAGAACCCTTTGCCATCCACAACGTCTCAGTTATTACCATCGCCTGACCAACAATGTACATTGCTCTCGCAAGTGTCAAAAGTTTGCCTCCAGCTCCAGGAACACTTTCAAAGAGATACATAGGTGATGAGCTAAGCCTATGATCATTGTCACCCTTATGTTTGGTGGCCAAGATGTTTTAGCTCACTTAGCTGCTCTGGGGTTAGGGATTTCATGCCTGGTTGCTTACATATCATTTTCTTTCCATATTTTGTATTGATATGTAATCCCGCTGTGTTATATTGTTCTGGCTGTTTAGAATAGAAAGCAGAGATTGTTGTGACATGTGTTTTGTCTTGGTGAATCATATATATACCAAACCATATGCAGCACAATCTATGGAAGATTGTAAGAAAAAATGACGTGTAACGAATGTTGCAGTACTAATATGTTGAAATATGAGAAGAAGATGATTGTAGAGAAATTTCCAATGTTTTTGAGTTGAGTTGATTTGGAGTTTCTGTTCGTACGTCTAAAACGGTATTTAAACATTTTTACTCAATGAATCTCCATTTTGTTTTGACAGATACCTAAAATGTTATTTAGACCTTCATAGTTTTTTTAAAATGACAATTATCTAATTTGATATATCAAATCAGACTATTATTTATTAATTTATTTCATACTCTTTTTTAAATCCATTTATTATATACAACTCGAAAAAAAACATAATAATCACATAAATTATCTTGTCGAATAAATTCACTCTTCCACTCGTTTTCTAAATTCATAATAAAATTAGTAAATTATTTTTTCATATATATATATATATATATATATATATATATATATGCAACTCACCAAGAAGTAACATTAACTAACGTATATGAAATATTCTAATCTCTAATGAACAAGTTTTATTCGTTAGCTCAAATCGAAGTTTATGATAAATTTTAGATAGTTATATACTTTATACACTAAATTGTCTACATTCAATTGGATGTTAATCATCTACTTTAAATTTTTGACTAATGATATTTGTAAAAAAAAATTAATTAATTAAATCATTTAATGACATTTGATATCCCATTTTCGGGATTTTCTAGCAATAAATATAAAAGATAATCATCTACATTTGTATTGTAGAATAGATAAATTAAGAATTATTTCCCTTCTTGTATTTTTATTGTTATATTGTTTTTAGTAATTTCATATGTATTGATTAAATCAAAATTATATAGGAAAAAGATGGAGGTCTAAATACTATTTTAGGAGGTATGAATAGAACATTCATTTACAAATACAAGAGAGACTAAATAGCCAAAGAAAAAGTAAAGCCACCAACTACGTAAAACCTACTGAACTAAAAGTCTTAACACTAGGACTAAGAAACTTTTAAACTAGAAATCATGGGACGAAGACAGTTTGTGAAACAAACAAACTGAAATTGTGGAGAGAAAATCTGTAGATACATTCCATCATTTAATGCAGCAGTTGAGCTCAAAACGACACCAAAGGGAAGAAACGATAACCAAACTTTGCAGACTTGCTTGCTGATCGCAGGTCTCAGTGAACAGATTTCGCCTTCGCATGTCCCTGCCAGTCTTTCGCAGGTCACAACAATATCCAATATAATCTAACAAACTATCGTAATACAATTATGATTCACACTCCCGTTAAAAATTCAACTCCAAGAGTTGCCATTCATCTCGTAAAACTTAATCCCAAAACCGATACACAAACTTGCAAGAAATGTAGAGACTAGAGACATTGCCTCCAATGGACCACGACTTTCATAAGCATTGAATTGACAAAATTTCAAGGTCTAGAAACAAGAACTCGATCTCTCTCCACTTTGTTCTTGAATCGGAAAATGAATATCCCGGCTCCTCCTCACGGATCCCCATGCGGCTAAATCACTCTACATGACTTTTGCCTACCCGGATGAAAATGGAAATTGGAATTTTTACTTAATTTTTTTTAACGTTAAAGCGGCAAAATAACTAAAGAGTGAAAAAAAAAACTATTCCTTCAGCGAAAAACCTTCGCCGGAAAAACCCAGATCTAGTGCCCTCCCTTGTCCAGTGGCGAGCTCTCTCGCCATCGTCGAACATGCCTAGTTGCCTCAGTGTGAGACTGGACGTTTAGGGCTTGGGCCTAGGGTAAGGAAAATAGCTCATTTAGGGATTTTATATTTACTATTTTAGTTTACTTTTATGTTTGTAGATGTTAATTGGCTTTTTTTGTTAATAAGAAGTGGGCTATATCCCGGTAGTTGCACCATGTGTGCTCCAATGAGGCAGTGAGTTCCTTACTTTTGTCGCAGTCTCTTAGTAGCATGATGAAATTTAATGGCATTGGAAATTTCCAATAACAGCATAGTGGGAAAGCTGATAGACATAGAATTTTATGGCTTAACTTGAACATTTTCTTTCCGATATGTCGCTAAAATTGTAAAACAAATGAAGTTGTCAATAATGCACTGTTTCCTAAATTATCCGTTAGAATGCATATGTTGCAGTGTATTATGATATTATTTTTGGATGTTTTGATAATATGGGGCTTAAGTTTTATATCCCTCTTGCATTCAACAGTGAGCCGCCGTTCTACTCATTAAAAAAAAACAGCTTTTTTACTCTCTAAGTAACTAAATTTGAGCACACTAAACCAAGTAAGAAATGCGTCAATATAAGCCAACCTCTCCTCAACCAAAAATGGTGCCGCATTTCGAGTGCGATGCAAGAAGAGAGAGTTGATTTGGGTTTTCTGCTATTGGGTTCGTTTCTCCGGTGCTATGGCGGTTTAGGGTTTTGGAGAAGAAGCTTTCGTTTAGGGTCTGGAATTTGAATCGATAGTCAGAAATGATTCCTTCAACCATTCGCGGTTGGAAGCTGTGCATCTGAGGTAATGCTCGACCTCCAAAACGATGTCGTAGTAAGCTCAACGCCAGAGTACGTATCTTAGCTTTTATCTTCAATTGAATTCATTTGCTCTAGTTGTTAAGGTGGTTTTAAGGGTTTTAGATTTAGGGTTTTTGTTTGGTGTCTGAATCTTGAATTGGTATATAGTCGGAAATGGAACAAGAAGAGGTTCGGGTTGATTCGATTACAGGCTTGCCATTGCCATGTGATGTAATGATGGATATCATCAAAAGGCTCCCTCCCAAAGAATTGCTTAGGTGCCGAGCTTGTAGAAAGTCATTTAAGGCCTTGATTGGCACACCTGAGTTTTACCAGGTTCATCTGAATTGGTCCCGGGAAACCAACAGTTACCGCACTCTTGTGATGGGTGAGTCAGACTCAGATAGCGACTTCTTTTCATCAGCATTTTATGATAGAGATGCATTCAGCAGTGCCCAACTAATCAAGCAGCCATTAAAAGTACCTAGAAACATGGGGCTTGTAACATATATAGTGGGTTGTTGGAATGGGTTAATTTGCCTACACATCATATGGGGCGATGATGTGGCCATTTGGAATCCCTGCATTCAGAAATTCAAGATGATCCCGCGTGTACCCGATGAGACTACAAAAGGTGCAGTAGGGATCGGGGAGGCCACGTATGGATTTGGGTACTCTGGAGGTGACTATAAAGTTGTTAGGTTTATGGAGCTTGAAAGAGAAGGCACGAAAGTTTTGGATTCCGAGATTGTGGTTTACAGTTTGCGGTCTAGCTCTTGGAAGAAGATAGAATTCAGAGAAAGCTCATCTTGCACATGGGACACTAGTTATGTCATTCCTCTTGATGGTGCATTACATTGGTTTGGTAAACTTCACCGGTCTAACAGTACTTCAGGAATTCTGACTCTTAATTTTACAAATGAAAAGGTCATGGAGTTTAGAGCTCCAGATGAGGTTGAGGCCCAGTTGCACACGAGTTCGGCAGGCTTGTCGGAGTTGAATGGAAAACTATGTATCATTGATTTTCATGACAAAGCCAACTATGATATCTGGGCAATGAACATATATGGAAAGGCTGAGTCTTGGACTCGTTTATATACTATCAAGAGCACAGTTGTGAATTGGACTTTTGACTGGCGCTTACCTCTGGCCTCATCAAGTACTGGGCGAAAAATTCTTTTGTATGATGGCTCTGGTTCGAGAAATGTAAGGCTTTTCTGGTATGATTCAGAGAAAGACACTGCAAAAAGAGTTAGAATTCCTGGTATGCCCAGCGACTTTACAGCAGCTATATGTGTGGCCAATCTTGGTCTGCTTGATGGTGAATCAGTGATCAAAGAAGAGGATGGCTCGGAAGGGGACATACAATTTGAGATCATTGAAGGGTCTGAACAACGTGATATCAGTGAAGGGGAATCATCTAGACAAGGTGGGATGAGTGGAGGTAAGAGGGTCCGGACAAAGTGATCTGAATTAAGCAGGTAAGTTTTTTATTCTTATGATGTATTCAAATGATGGAGTGTAGAGTCAAAACTCAAGCATATTAGGGTATTGATGGCTGCAAAGTTAAGTGTCCTGGCAACAATGATCTTGATGGTGCATTTACAAGAATGTGAACTTATGATGCCTTTAAACAATACGTATTTGATTGTAGGATGTGTGATATGGTTGCATTGAATGTCTTTTTTCTATATGTGAACATCATGTCTCAGTGTTCTTGGTTGAGAACTTCTGCTGTTGTTTGCACCCCAAATGCATTATAGTTCATTAGTATGCTTACTTAAGCAGTTTATCTTCATTTTCTCCAGTTTTATCATTTTTGAAACACTATTTCTTTCTAGACAGCAATGTAGAGTTGATCAAGTAGATACGGATATGTACTTTACTTGCAGAAATCAAATAAGTTGACATCTTTTGCATTTATAATGTATAATGGCACGAACCTTTTTGACGCTGGAGATTACTGTTTAGAATATTGCATTGTTATATGTATTGAGTGAGGGGGGTGATTCCTTAAATCTATATAGTAATTGTCCATGAATTACTGAGTTTCATGATCTGTACACAGTGAAAGCTAGAGCAAGAAATTCAGGGTAATTGATTTCTCTCTTATTTATAGATGGACATTAGTTGAAATCCTCTTGTTCTATATTTATATCATCTCTTCAATTAAATTTAATCCAAACGCTCTAATTTTAGAGTTGGTGAATTGCTCAACTTACACACTCTTATTGTTTGTATCTGCTTTGTTGTGCAGAGTTTTAACAGAGAAATTAGCCAGCTGAATTGAAGATTGCACTAAGAGTTTTAACAGAGCAGTAAGTAAAGATGATAGTCATTGCAGGTGTAATATGCTTGACTTTTGTGGCCTCAGTGGGCTTGTGGCTTTATGACGATGAGGAAAATTCATATGATGTAGTACTATTCTTGTTTTAATATGGGATGTTACTTTACTCTTCAGGTTATGTTGTAAATGCGAACCATGAGATATGCTCTTTTATTTTCTCGAACGCGCGCGTCTTGGCCGTTAAGACTCTTGTTCTGATCTTTTTTTTTGTTCTTCGTAGTAGCGTAACTAGCATTACCCATTTCAGTTTGCATTCCTAAATAAACCAAAAAGAAAAACTTACAGTTCAAGAAAACCCTCATAATACTACTCGGAAACTAACAAAGGTCAACATGTGAGAAATCAAGAACAAGTTACACAGGATCACCATCACTGAGAAGAAAGTTTCCCTTCCAAATAGCAGTAGAATAGCAAGACGGCTCGCCATTGATGTGAACTCGTTTTGTTTCCTTCGTCTCACAATCATACCAGTAAAGCGTGTCCGAGTCTACATGCAAAAGAACCTTTTCACCCGTCTCCGAAAATAACAATGGTTTGCAATGTCTATACGACTTAAATGCTAACCGTTTATATTCGGGTGTCTGAGGCATATCCTCCAGCGCAAAAGTATATAACTTAGTCCAAGATGTTGCAACTCCGTATTCCTTCATAATCCAAACGTCATTTCGACTATTTAAAATCGACTCTGCTTCCGGTCGGTAATGTAGTGAAACATATAGATATTCTTCTCCCAAGACCCCCAACGTCAATTGCGGACCATCGTTGTAATGTGGGATTGGAAGCTCGTCATACCTCTCAGTTGCGAGATCAAGAGTCACAAGTCTATGCGTCTGCTCGTCTAACTTGTGACACATCAACCAATGTAGAACACCATTCCAAGAGGATAGACGTAGTGAAAGCATTCCAAAATCCTCAATGCGAGGCAAGCCTTGGATCTTTTTCCATGAGTTTGATTTTAGACTATAAATTTTCACTTCCGAACTCACTCCATCGAATCCAAACACCACCACTCTCACCAATTTATAGTCATCATCGGTGGAATCGTAGCCAAACCCGTAGTAACGTTTCCCAGCCCCGGCCGGCTGCTCGAAGGGAATTTGCTTGAATCTTCGGATTGAGGGATTCCATACTACTAAGTGCTCACCGGCCCTCATAATGCAAACCAGACCGTTACTGTATCCCGCCACTGAAGTCATTCCAGCAAGTTTGTTCAATGGTTGCTTTACTCTCACTGTATGTGGAATTAATGTATCAAAATAAACCAATGAAGCTTCACTTCGAGTGGGGGCGTTCGAGTTTAAGACTAGAATAGTTCGACTGTTCGCCTTCATGGAGCGATCGTGCTGGGCCCTGATGAATTTTTGGCTCCGAATAATAGAATTCCAATCTTTACAAACACACATGAACTTCACCAAAGACTCCGGCGGGAGGCGTGTAAGGATCTCAAATATTATTTCCGGCTGAAAGTAACAGTCATGTTGAAAGTAACATGAAACTGTTGATCTTCTACGTATTCTTGTTGAACGTTTGCCTTTTTCTGGCCACATTTGTGCTCTGAAGAACAATCTTTTTGCGAAGGACCTTAATACTCATGGTTTATATGGAGAACATAGAGCGTAGGAGAAGGAATCCAACCCAAAGAGGTTAACCAAAACCTGAGAGGAAAAGAACTATATTAGTATATAACAGTCCAACTAGGAAACTGAACAAAAATAATCTAATTCAGACTATCCCCATTAATCTAAACACGATATAAAACTCTTGTAACATGATATACCCTTTCCTCATCCATGCGTCCCTTTTGACAATGACATAGACAAACAGAATCTGATACATTTCATCAGTTGTGGTAATATTAGTAATGCATAGTGCAACGTTCCAAAATATATCCTAAAAGGTAAGCTAGTTAATCTGAGTGACTAGTCTGTCATAATCTACTCCATTGATGAACCAACAGAAACTGATCCATTTCATCAGTAGAGGTAATATTAGTAAGACATAGTGCACGTTCAACAAAATACCCTAAAAGGCTAGCAAGTTAATGCAAGTGACAGACTAGACTACTATACTCCACTGATGAAAGCTTCAGCGCGTGCCTCCTCCAACCTCCTAAATAGGTCCTTCATAAATGGGGTACTTGTCCCATGAGTAATCCGCAGTATATCTACTGCCTTGGTCAGAGATTTCACAGCATCATCGGTTTCTCCAAGTAACCTGTGACAAAAAAGCAATCAACTTATTTGAAGGTTCAACAGAAGACTCTGCAATATCTAAGATTTTATGCTGACCATTCGAGCTTTCCACAGGTATAATATTGCAATCCAAGAGAAGGATGAAAGCCAGGATATACTCCTACAGGGAAAGGGAGTGAAGTTTCTGATGTTAGTCACAGAACATATTATGATGTTTAGTTTCAAATTGTAAGAGAATTTAATAATATATTTTGAAAGAAGAAGAAGATACAAGACTTACTTTGATACACTGGAATAGTCAATCTGCAATATGCTAGAGCTTCACTCCAGTCTTCTACCTTCATCAAATGCTGTAGACCAATATAACTTCATTGAACTAACTATAATAGACATAGTATCCAAAGGAACATCTGTTCTCCAGAATCTTTGGATAATAATTTACTATTTCCATTACGAACGATCACCCAATTACTTTCATTGCTAGAAAAATGTAAAAAAACTTATACCCAATGAGGTACCTTTATAAGCTCCTCCCAAGTTGGGATCAAATAGATGCAGAAATCATGATACAGATACCTCTGGATTGTCTATATTGCCTTCAAGATTGCTATTACATTGTGGTAAGCTAAATTTGGTCAAAGAACAAACCATCTAATATCAAAGTATTAACTAAATTATATTTCTATAGTTTTTAAGCAAGCCAGTGAAAATATAAAACCAGTGAAAATACTGTCAGTGATTGAGACATCCGAGTGTGCCAAAATAAGTGATGCTGAACAAAACAAAGAAGGATACTGATAGAGGGTGAAGATTCTAAAGCCATAATAGCCTTTTGCTGCAATGATTTCATTTGCCAAAATAAGTGATGCTGAACAAAACAAAGAAGGATACTGATAGAGGGTGAAGATTCTAAAGCCATAATAGCCTTTTGCTGCAATGATTTCATTTCACATTCCATCTCAATAATCTCTTCTTTGCTCTTAAGACGTCCACATTGTTGACATATGAATCCCTTGTCATCTACAAATTGAAATCGCAAATAGAATCAAGTTTCAAGAAACAAGATCGAGTTGTTTTTACTTGCCACCTGCCTATATATTTTGTTTTACTTCAGTGACTAGTCTACAGGTAATTCCATTCCAGAGTCGCGAAGCAAAAACCCATCACATTTATTATCTTTGCAACGGTAGCCTTCCAGAATAGCACTTTCTTGAATATCCCCGTAATGACCCTTCAATATAAAACAAACTCCACTTATCATCCATAGGAACACACACACAAACAGAGAATAGATAGTTGATTACCACTTTGATACAGCAAGGACATGCACAGGTAAAAAGGTATTGTTCCTTCAGTGCCTTTTGCCGAGTCACAGTGCTTCCAGCAGTGTCGATGTAACTTATCAATACCTTACAGAATTTCACCAACAGAGAAGACTTTAGAAATGCGTAGAAAATATCATATAACATGATAAAGAGTCAGTCTCCAACCAAAAGGAAAAGAGAGATGTTTTTTTTTTTGGAGAAAGAAGAGGAGAAAAATCTTATTAGCCACGGAGACTTGAAAAATATTCTCAATAAAAGCATTTTCTATATCAACATTACCATCAGCAAGGATAGAAGCAGTAGGACTGAGTACAGTGAACACACTGAATAAAATTGTTAAGATATCTCCATTCTTGCAGAATAAAGGTACTCATCCTTTCTGTTAATGAAGCTGTCCGAAATAACCAAGGGATTCTACACTCAATTAGGCCAAATAAAGGAGGATCCAGCTTTCCTCCAATGTTAGAGCCTTATATTGTAACTTTTTGTAGTATTGTTTATCCTTTGATGTCTAATTCTAAAGCAGTTGAAGCTTGTCAATATTACCCCTAATGAGTCAAGAAGCATCTCTAGACACAAACCCCTACACATTAATCTCCCTTCTCATTGAACATCCTAACCACCGACATATTAAAGAAAGATTGACTACCTCCGCTCCTTTGGGTATGTGTTGCACAGCACGAACAACAGATGTCCTTCCCTCAAACAAGAGAACAGAATTGGGCAAGCAGCTACATCACCAAAAGGGTTTAGTAAATCTAACAAGAGGGTAAAATCAAGAACACAGCCATCCATTGAAAAAAAAATAGTTACCTGTGGTTAATGATTGATATGACAGGATAGAGTCCTGTACCCAGGGGTTTCAATTCGCTATCACAAATTGTGTGTGCATTGCAAGCAAACTGCATGGATCGTAGAGATTCAAATTTCAGAAACATCTCAGTGTTAGAAAGATTGGACTATAAAGATTAATCTTCCAATGGAGATGAACTTGAACACCCTTTGGTAAAATAAAAATGTGGGTCGAATAAGAAAAAGAAACGCTAAAATTAACCAAACAGCAACACTGTAATACAGCCTTTTCTATATATTCTTTGGTAGGTCATGATGACTTGCATAGGTTGAGTTGAGGACTTGCCAAATTGACGTTACACTTCGACATCATATTCTTTACATAAATTTCTTAAGTACTTTAACTGCTATAGGTTTTCCACTGAACATTTCCTACACGGGTTGAACTCTGCGGCTTCGGAAAGATAAACATATTTCAAATATTCTGTAATACTAACAGAAAAGAAACTCCAAAACAGCTTCTAAAAGCACACCTTTGAGAAGTTCTCAGCAATCTCCTTTATATTGATATCGGGCCGCTGAAGTATCAAGCTGACAAGGTTAGCCATCTGAGCATACAGCACCTTTTGCTTCTCGTCGACCTCCGACATGTCTGAATTAACACAGATCAGAAATCCAGTCACACAAAAACAAACTAACAGTCAAAACCGCAACGAAAGCAAAATCCGGCAACATACGAGCCACCAATGCCTCCACCAAACCGTAATTATCCATAGCAGAAACAGCAATAGCCTACAAAACAAAACAACAACACAATCAAAATCTTCATTTATATAAAAACAAAAAAACAAAATTAATCACTGACCTTCTGAGACTGAAGCTTTGAACGGCAGTAGAGTCTGATCATGAGACGGAGAGAGGGCGTGACGGCCCTTCTCTTCTCCTTTGGAAGCTTCGAGAGAGCTTCGCATTCGACGCGGTGCAGCTTCCACTCGGACTTCTGCCAATCACAAAACGCCGGAGCTTTCAAATCAAAATCGTCGAGAAAAAGTAAAACGGAGCTCCAATTCAGAGCTATCTAGGGCAAACCTGGCATGCCGCGGAGCAGTAGAAGACGACCCGGCAGCGGGAGCACTTCTTGAGGTGGAGACTGGATTCGAAGCAACCATCGCACTTGGAGTGATCGGCGGAGTTGTTTGGGACGCACACGTAGGGCTCGTGGCTTATGATTACCTCCCCTGCGCCATTTCAAAACGCACCGTTTTTACACTGTTGTATGGAAAATGAGAACCCAAAGGAGAAGAGAGGGAGACCTGGATAGAAGTCTCTGGTGGTGAGGAGGCAACGGCCTTTGTCTGGAAGATTCGAAACGGTTAGGCCGCGATTCTCGAGAGCGCTCTGCAGCTCCTCCGTCATTATATCCTGCTTCGGCGTTCGCTCCAAAACTCAAAACCACCGCAAACTGGCGGAGGAGAAGGTTTTTCTATTTCTATTGGGGTTTAGTTTTGGCGGGTCCCCCCATAAATGAAGTGTCACCCGCCTCCACGGCGTTGTGGGAACCGTGATCAGTCGCTTTGTCCATCACATTTCGTATTACCATTTTAACGTTTTAATGCACATCGTGATTTATTGATCGCTCAGAAATGTAACAATATAAATATATAATTCTATTAAACATAAATACATAACCGAAATTATGCGACTGTTGCGACCGTTATTGCATTATAAATAGGTCAGAGAAAGTAGGTTAATTATCACACACACAATCTCTTATGCATAACATACAAATGTACAACAATACACGGCAGACTATACGCGTAAATATAAAAAGATTAGAATATGCAAAACCACCTAAAAAATCAAGTTTCAAAACCAAACAAAATCACCAGACTATCCAAATAATGTAGTAGCCACATTTTCTTGCCTTGCACATAAGCTGCAGATAGTGGTTTTGTCACCTATATTCGTGTCTGAATTATAATACGACGCAGTCCCTTTCTCATTAAGAAAAGAAAAGGTTTGGAATAAACTCTTTTGAGATGTAGCAAAAAACTAGATCAGAACTGGAATTGTATTGAAGTACTGGACAAGGATCTGTTGTGTGGGGAATGCCAGAAAGCCACACTCAAAATTCAGTCTTCCCATGTCATAACCTATTCCAACTGCTTTTGTGTCACCTCGTGCAACTCGCCCACAGGTTGATACATAATAAGTCGAAGTAATAGTAAAGTGCAATGTTGAACAGCAAAATCCTAAGGCGAGCTAGCATAGACTAGTAAATTTATTCATCATCGAGGCACGTATCTCCTCCAATATACTGATAAGATCATTCATGAAGGGTGTGCTTGTCCCATAAGAAATCTGCAGAATATCGACTGCCTTGGTTATAAATATCAGAGCATTCTTGACCTCTCCAAGTAACCTGTGCCAAGTAATCAGCTTATTAAATGATTGAATAGAAGGTTCTGCAATTAATTAGGCTACAATAAACTAACCATTCCATCTTTCCACAGGCATGGTGATGCCATCCAATTGAAGGATGAGTGCCTGGATATACTCCTACAATGAAATACAGTAGTTCGGCAATTTAGCAACTTCACAGCAATAATCAATGACATAATACATACATTTGTAAACAGATACGCATGACTCATGATTTACTTTTAATACACTCATACTACTAGAGTACTACTTATGTCACAAGTTTTTGTCAAAAAAAAAAACAAACAGAATTTAAAATACTAATTGTAAGAAGCGCACACATTCCACTGATTAATTCAAATATCCTAATAGCTTCCATTGCGTTTCTGCCGATAGAACTAATTTACTTTCAATCGGCTTCTACCAATGCCAATTATCTGAGCAACAAGAACCAACACAACAATACTTTGACCTTGAAACTAAATGCAATATACTGTATCGGCAGAATCAAGAAAACTAAATGCAATATAGCTTATACAATGAAGCACCAAGTTAAGAAGCCATAACTTCAGCGTACACTAAACTAAGCATGGGACATGTTTTCTCATATTTAGTTTCAGTATAAGAATTTTTAATATTCTATTTTGGAAAGAAGAAACATACTTTGATACAGTGAAATGATCAATCGGCAATATGCTAGAGCTTCACTCCAGTTGAAGTCTGAAGACAAAGATGAATTCATCAGATCAATGAACTACATAAAGCCATTGATGAGTAATATATATATTTACCATTACTATTATTATGATAACTACTTTCATCATTACAAGAAATTGAGAATATATTAAAAGTCAATAAGCTACCAGCCTACCATCATAATCCCCTCCCAAGTTTTGGCCAAATAGATGCAGCAAGGACTATACAGTTTCCTCTGGAGTGTCACAATTTCCTTATACATAGCTACTAGTTCCTGGTAAGCTAAAGTTGGTCAAAGATCAAGCTGTTCTACCCCTCTTTACGCGGTTTGAAATCTATCATATCAAATGTAAATTCCGGTATTGACAATCATAATTATATCGTCAATAATAAAAAAATCCAACCAGTAATGCTTAAGATAAAGAAAAAAGGATACTGATATGCAGACTTTTCAGCCTTAAGAGCCTTCTCCTGCAATGTTTTCATTTCCCTTTCCATCTCTCTTATCTCTTCTTTGCTCTTAAGACGACCGCATTGTTGGCATATGAATCCATTATCATCTGCACATCCATATTGCAAGATATGAGATAGACTTGTATGAGCTAGCTACCTGCATTTATCATCCAACTTGTCACCACAGTGACTACACTGACTAGCCTACAGGTAATTCCATACCAGAGTCGCAACGCAAGAGGCCATCACATTCATTATCCGCACATCAGTAGCCTTCGAGAACTCCACTTTCGTGGATATCATCACACCGACCCTTTCAATATAAACCATCAACTTCACTTATCATCAAAATACAGAAACTAATTTAGGTACAGTACTAAAGACAAAGTGTAACATGTCTCGCAAACGTGCTTCTATACAACATAACATAAACCAGAATAGTCATAGGTGAGTACCATGTTAACGCAGCGGGGACATGTGCAGGTAAAAAGGTATTTTTCCATCAGGGCCTTTTGCCGAGTTGCGGTGCTTCCAGCAAACTCAATGTAACTTGTCAACACCTTATAAATGTCACCAACAGAGAACCCTTTAGAGTTAATAATTGGCTTGATACAAACCATATGTGTGTGTGTGTGTGCGCGCGCCCTTACAAGTTTACAACTATTCCCAAAAGAACAAGACTTGGATACAAAAATATTCTAATTCTGCAAAAAATATGCAAGGATAAATCCCTTAGAAGTGAGATTTACGAGTGTGTTAAAGAGAATTGTTAAATATTTGCATTCCTGAAAAGTAAAGCTTATCAGTCCTTATGGGAACAGTTAATGAACTGACAAAAGGGATATATCTAGACTCAATCAGGGAAAATGGACAATCCCGCTTTCCTCCATTGTAAAACCTTCTGTGACAATAAGTTTTTTCTTTTTTAGCATTCTTTTGCTCTATAGTTCTATGTGTTAAGCTCAAAAAATCTTCTATTAATTTTCTTCTCTCAATTTTAATAGAATATCGAAATTTTAAACAAACAAAAGGAGCATGGACTACCTCAGCTCCTTTGGGTATATGTTGCACAGCACGAACAACAACTTTCCTTCCCTCAAATGCAAAAAAAAAAAAAAAAAAAAAAAAACAATTGGGCAAGCAGCTACATGAACAGAACAAGTTAGCAAACCAACAACAAGAGGATAAAATCAAGAATTGTTCCATTGATTAACATACATACCTGTGGTTGATGAATGAAATGGCAGGATAGAGTCCTCTACCCAAGTGTTCAAATGACTCCCCATGAATTGTGTGGGCGTTCAATGCCACCTGCATAAATTGTTGAGAATCCAAATCCAAAAACATCACTATTAGAATGATTGAAATCCAAAATACTCTTCTAATAAAGATGAATCATGTGCATCCCTTGTGAGATCAATAATTTGTGCTTCTAACGAGAAAATGAGTGCTAATAATGAATGCAAACAACAACATAGTAACACATGATAATTTACATTGGATGAGTCCGGGAGTTGCCAAATTGACAATACAAATTGCACACATCTCATTGCGTTCTGCATAAAGACCTCAACGACTTCATAATCTACAGTTTTACCCTATTGTTTCCTAGCCGCAGTCACTAAAATATCATTGGCAGCTTAGAAATGTCGTAAACAAAAGAGGAAAACAGAACAGCAGTAATTACTCTTCAAAGCTCACCCTTGAAAAGTTCTTTGCAACCTCCTTTCTGTCGATATCTGGCAGTATCCTGCTGGTGCAGTAAGCCAAATCAACATACAGCGACCTTTGCTCGTCATCAATCTTTGGCATGTCTTCATTAAAAGATACTCAACAATGTGTAAAATTACCAAACATATAATAACTAAACAGAGATCAGGAAAATATAAAAAGAACTTAAAAGCATACGGGACACCATAGCCTTCACCAAGTTGTAGTTGGCCAGTGCAGAAGCAAGAATAATCTACAAATGCAACTATAAAACATAAGCAAAAAAACTTCATCTCCAAAATGAATCGCATTAATTAAATAATTGATTTACCTTCTGAGATTCCAATTTAGAACGACACTGGAGTCTAATCGTGAGTCGAATCGCTGGCGTAATTTCATGATGGAACTGTCTGAAAACCTTTGAGAAGGCTTCACATTCGAGACGATGAAGTGTCCATTCCGACTTCTGCAAATCACAAACGTTCGATCGAGACTTAAGAAACACAAAATAAACTAAAACAAGCTCCATGAACGAACTTCAAACCTCGACTACCTGGCAGGCGCTGGGGAAGTAGTACACAAACTTGCAACCGGAGCACCTCTTGAGGTTACTCCTTCGAAAACAAGCATCGCAGAAGTGCTCATCAGTGGAGTTGTCCAGGGCGCATACATAGGGCTCTTGGCTTATGATCACTTCCCCTGCATTTTCAAAACGTAGGGTTTTTACTGTTCCTGAACAGAAAAATGAAAACTAGAAAACAGTAGAGTGAGAGAAGATGTTGACCGGGAGAGAAGTCTTTGGTGGCGAGGAGGCAACGGCCTTTCTCCGGAAGCTTCGAAATGGTCAGGCCGTGATATCCGAGAGCTCTCTGCAATTCCTCCATGAATGCTGTTAACCCTTGAACTGCCACTAAATCGTGGGAAGAGTGTTTTTTATATTCGAGCTCCAAGTACTCCGCGGGTCCCACACTAGATGACGTGTCGCCCATTTAGATTGACTAGTAGAGTTGTATTCACCGTCACCGTTTCAATTTCCTCAAATGAGATTTCTGGTCTCTTCCTATTCCACCTTCTTCTTCTTCACCAAAAGCCCAGCGAGCTTCTCTAACTCGCTGAAGAACGCCATTTTCTCACGCGGCATGAGCTCGAGTGTTTCAGGTCAGTTTGCTCCTACTGTTTTGGTGACCGATAAAATCTCTTATTCTTCTTCTTTGAATTTAATTTTGATGTGTTTTGGTTCAGCCATGGATTGCAATTCAAGCTGTATATTAGTGTTGAGCGGAAAATCGGCGGCGGAGGATAAAATTGCGGAGGCGCTGAAGAACACCAACGCTTTGAAGCTCGGTGACGAGAGTGAGCTTTCGATTCTGTTGGCCTCGGAATCGGAGAAACCGTTCAAGGCCGGCGACGGTTTTGGAATCGAGTCGTTCATGAAGTCTCTCTCCACCGATCGGTTCGGTCGGTTGCTTCTTTGGTCGCCGCGGTTGCCGTCGACGCAGGACGTGGTTTCTCAGTAAGTTTGGTAACGATTCCAGTCTGTAAAATTTTGAAGAAGAATTACTGTGGCATAGAGTGAAGTTTGTTTTAGTTTTATCGCAGGAATTTCTGTGAGATTCCGAACGGTGCCGTTTGTGTTGCTGATGTTCAGTACAAAGGGAGAGGTTTGTAATGCCAATGAATTGTTGCTGATTCTATATTTTTGAGCTGTATAGAGTGCTTTGTGCATTTTGAGTTAACTTGATTTGTGGTTTGGATAAGAAGTTTGTGATTTTTTTTCAGGCCGGTCGAAGAATGTGTGGGAGTCTCCCAAAGGCTGTTTGTTGTTTTCTTTTACTCTACAGATGGAGGATGGGCGGGTTGTGCCGCTGATACAATATGTGGTGTCTCTAGCCGTCACGGAGGCGATTAAGGATGTCTGTGATAAAAATGTAAGTGTGTTGTTATTGTTCATTCACTATAGAAAGGTTGCAACAGGGAATTGTTTGATAAGTTTTACTACAAGACCGTCCGGCCCGTATAAAATGATGCGCAAACGATTTTCTTGTACCATGTACTTTGGCTACTTCGTGATTTTGCATTTGATTGTTGATATGCATATCTGCTGTCATTATATTATGCTATGATCATGATGTTGATAAATCTTCTCCATTTCAGGGTTTGCCATATGTTGATGTTAGAATAAAATGGCCAAATGATCTATATTTAAATGGCCTTAAAGTTGGAGGCATTTTATGCACGTCAACATACAAGTCGAAGAAGTTCAATGTGTCTGCTGGTAAGTAGTCTGGTCCTTGATTTTGATTAGCAGATCTAGACTGCAGGGTTTTGCTCACTGACTACTAGACCATGGGCCTTCCAAGTGTTAGATGAATGTACAATATCCACCAAACATGCACATATATGTACTCAAGTATTAAATTATACGTAGATCTCGATAAGGTGCTTTATTTACTTCTGTTCTTGCAGGTATTGGCTTGAATATCGATAATGAGAAACCGACCACGTGCTTGAATGCAGTACTTAGAGAATTGTCTTCTACAACATACCGATTTAGAAGAGAAGAGATTCTAGCTGCTTTCTTTAACAAGTTTGAGAAGTTTAATGATCTTTTTATAAATCAAGGTAAAATAAAAATAAAACCATATTTTTATTTTTACCTTATACGACGTTCCTGTCAAGTATACCCATTTACTTTTGAGTTATTTATATCTAATTTCATAGTTTCACAGCAACTCTGCCTGTTGATGCCTTAATAACCTCGTTTTTTACAAGTTCCTAGCCCAGCGATATACTTATAAAATTCTTTAATTATTTATCCCTTGCCTGGATGCTGTTTTTTTCCTTTTTCTTTTCACTTCTAAACATTAAATTTTTCCTACAGAAATATATTAAAATTGAAATGGTAGATGTCACTACAAAATTTATTATACAAACCTTTGTTTTCAGAGTTTATCTTAAGCAATAAGATTTTACTTTGATGAGCAAGACAAATTAATTCAAATTTTCTTTATGGCATGCAGGATTTCAATCTCTGGAGGAGCTATACTATAAGACATGGCTACACAGGTGACATGCTGACATGTTTATTTGGATTGTCCTATGTGCATTTTTATGATTTAGTCTTGTTTGGCATCAAAAACCTAAGACACCTGCAGAAAGGTTGATCGAAATGGTTTCTGTAAGTTCATCTCACCCAGTACACCATAACTGTTTGACTCAGCAGTACCGTATCACAACCTCTTGTCAAGTGGTGTTCGGGAGCCAGAACCTCCCCTCCTCTCTCTGTTATTATGAATTTAGTCCTCTGTTGGTATAGCCTAACAATGCCAGAATTTTTTCTGGTATATGTGATGTGTAAAAATGGCCATGGGTCCATTAGCAGATTAGAGAATAACCACATTCTTTAGTAATCATAAGGCCTGTACGTTCTTCATATCTCTTCCTTGGTGTATTCCTTAATCAGAGAAGTTGAACGCGATTAGAAACTTGATTTTCAATCTTTTAATTTGTCCTTGCAATTTCATGTCAATCAGAATAACTACCATAGACCTGTTTCTGAAGTCAAGTTTGGTTATATATCTGCAGTGGCCAGAGGGTTATTGTGCAGGAAAAGAGTGATGACCAAGTGGTAGAGAACGTGGTCACCGTTCAGGTGTGACAAAGTAGAAAATTGCTAGATGAGTTACTGACTCTGTTGATGAAAAATATGCTTTCATTTCTCATAATTCAAAAAAAAAATACTTAAGACGCAAAATTTAATGGCTGATTTAAGTTTGAATTTGCAGAATCAGTTTGCCCATTTCTTTTTATATACTGCAGTTGTAGAAGGTGTAAATAAAAGGTGTGAGAATTGTTGGTGTGAAGGAAAAGACAAGAATTTTCAACCTAATAATTTAAGGAATCAATAGAGACAGTTGTATGCCTTTCTTATATAAATAAACCTGAATTCACTAATACCCATCGTGGTTGCCCGTCGTACCACCTACGTCATTATGATTAATATACATAAAACAACTACTTCTTACCATCTGTATATATGCATTTCTTCATAATATGAAATTCTCAAAGTGTTTTAGAGAAAATTCTAGGGCATGACAGGAGTGCTAAATGGTGTGGAGAGCTCATCATGAAGAGCATATATTGTTATTAAGTTACCCAGCATTTAAATCTTTGATCTGTGCAGGGTCTAACATCAGCGGGATATTTGTTAGCTATTGGTGATGACAATCAGATGTGTGAACTCCATCCTGATGGCAATAGGTAAAGTTGGTTAACATGTTTCAGTTTCCATACGAGAATATCAATTTTCTCATCTACGATTCTTGTACTACTTTCTTCCTTGCGCTCCATGTTGAGAAGAGTCAGGAACTCTTTTCCATTTGCCTCTTTTATGTTTGTGAAAGGAAAGCAAAGGCCCTTTTGTGTTAGATGCATACATAACATTTAAGGATCCAGAATTACAAAAGACAGTGATAAAATTATTTTTTAACTAGCCTACCATTAAATAAACAGGAAACACTAGGTCACCCTGATACTTTTCTTTGTGAAAGAACATGTTTCCATCTCTCATCAAGTCATTGATCATTTTGCTATTGAAACTTTAGTGAGTAGTCATGTTTATCACTGAGGGATCATAAGACTAGATTTCAGATTCAAGATGAGTCAATTATATTCAGTGTTGACATTTTGAATTTAGTAGGAAGTGTTGCATAATCATGGTATTAAATCCCAACATAGTTTTGCTTTATTCTAATATCAGTTGAATACTCTTCTGATATGGTACCAGTTATGCATTATTAAAGCTATTTGTTTGCAGCCAGTTGTCCTTAACTACAATCTAGGTAAAATTGAGACATCTCATGGTGAAGAAATGACAATTCCATATCATAGCAGACATGGGCAGAGTTTTCTTATAAACCATGGCCAAAAGGACAGCTTGTATCAGTCCTTTCCAAAATTTTGTTTCTCCATACGTAGCTGTAGTAATATCGTTAACCATGTGTTGTATTATTCATGTCTGTCCAAGTACAGTTACTATGGAAACCCTAACATGCAGCTACCATCGCATTTAATGACCTCTTGATTTTTGCCTTATCCTGTTCTAAATCCAGATCTACTTTCTTAGGCATAATTGGTAGGGCATCTGAATGTGATTATCAACAAAAACCAATAGTTGAAAAAAATGTGTTATGTGTTTTTGTGTTTGTTTCTTTCGTAACAAAGGTAAAAAGGTTTTGTGGTGGAGCTAGAGGATCACTAAAATCTTCCAAGAAACCTTTTAGCCTTTTGTTTTTTCCTTCTTTTTTTAATTTCATTTTTCTGACCTACTACAGTTGCAGAAGTATTCCTTTCCTGTATAAGATGAGTTGCAACATTAACAAATTGTATACGTATGCATGTTATAATTCAGAGCATGTTTAGAAATAAAGCTGGTGATCTTAACCTTAGTAACCACGATATATTGTTTCTTTTTTCCCATAGTTTTGACTTCTTCAAGGGATTAGTCAGACAAAAACTTCACTAAACGGGATGCGGTGGCACCTTGCATCACTGGCTAGATCTCACTGCGTTGTGTGCACTGCTGGAGAATGTTTGGTCTTTATATCACTTCATTTGTCCTTAAACTTCTGTCATTTTATTTTATTCTTTTTTATATTTTGTTTAGTTGCTCTTTCCCTATAGATCTCTTACATACTTAGATCTGTATTTTCTTGCTTGGTGCTGTCAGTATGCATGATTGCAACCACTGTACTTTGTTACTTACAAACAAAGGCGAAGATTATGTCAAGTAATCAATATTTGTTGAAAATCCTGCTATCCTACCCTGCCTTGAAGTAGTCTGAATATATATGGTTTCTTGCTCTTTCTTCTTTAATTTGTGCCCAATTTATCAATGCCTTCTGGACCCAGTATAACCTCTTGTCAAAGTTTCATGTATGCAAGGCTGTTATATGTGATGTAAATAGAACAACTCAATTGCCCCTCTCATTGTGAAGGGTTGAATCATGTAGGATAAAGATTCTCTTTTATAGAAGCCAACAAAATCTTTTAGTGGTATGTTCGGTGGTTGTAGGGTACATAATGTGTTTAGTGTCCCTATGTGAATTAGAGTATTTGTGTAATAGTGACACAGAAAAGGAAAAAAGAAAACCCACATTCCACATGCACAACCTTCTATTATACTAGGTTGCACGGAATCAGATACGGGTACGTGGAAGCGAAACGTTTGGAAACGCGAAAGCGTGTTTTTCAAAAAATTTAGGAAGCGGGTACGTTTTGGAAACGTCAAAATAAAAAAAAATTATAAATATATATAAATTATACAAAAAAATAAATATAATAACAAATTTTTAATTTAAGTAACTCAAAATCTAAAATAAAAAAAACATTAAAAAACCTTTATTTTTTGGAAACTCGCGTTTCCAATTCGGAAACTCGCGTTTCCACCGCGTTTCCAATTCAGAAACTCGCGTTTCCACCGCGTTTCCAAAACTCATTTTTCTGGAAACACGTTTCCGAACGTTTCCGGGCGTTTCCGGCACGTTTCCGGGCGTTTCCGGCGCGTTTCCGAGCGTTTCCGGACGTTTCCGAAGTGGTTCCGGAGTGGTTCCGCTTCGGAAGCGGGAAACGTGGGTGTATGCACGTTTCCGTGTTTCCTAGCTATTATATACAAATTGTCCAAGGTGACCTACATTGTTTTGGACACCACCCCATTGTTGGGGCCTTCCATGTAGGACACGTTATGGGTGTCCCAAAAACTGGCTAGGCATCTTGTACAGAGTTCAAAAGGCTAAAGATAGAATGCTTATTAGGTTCCAGTCCTTGGACATACTTGAAGGCTTTATATGATGAGATGATGAGACTTATTTCCAAGTTTAGGGTCTACCAGTAGTCCAATACCAACCCCCACAACAGCCTTTTGTCTCTCTCAGATTTGTATTTTCCTGGGTCATAAAAGTTGGCATTCCCACTCGGAATTTTTATCTGAATTTCATGTTTTTGCTGCAAGTTAAACACATGCATGGCTAAATCTGTGTATAAAATCTCCTCTTGTTAGCTCCATGCTATTACAATTTCGTTTGCAGGGCAGAGTACTTGCCCTCATCTTCTCATTTTTCTCGTTTAGATCAAATGTCTCCTCGAATTCGCAAAGTTTATCCGTGTATTGGACATGAATTATTGTTGATCAGAGTGCCAAACGAAGCAATGAAAGGAATGTATGCAATGTTAAGTAATAAGCAAATATGTTTAATAGAATGATCGAGTCGTTAGATATATTAAAATGTAAGAGGTCAACATGAACATTGAACACCCACATGATGAGCACGAAGTTAGAACCATGTGAAACAACAAAGCCTAGTGAACTAAACCTTATCTATCTCAATGCCGACAACATGATATAAATACCACGAATGCAAGACTACGCTTACTTATTTGATAAAACCTATGGGATCAATACTAACTAAAGCCTTTGACTGACACCCGAATACTACAGCACCAAACATGACCCAAAGGAACATCAATGCCCAATTGATTTGGGCTCTTAACTCCGGCACCTAGCCATCAGATTTGTTGGCCAAAAGCATGATGTTGTCAACCGGATGCCTTCCATCAAAACGAGTAATCTACAGCCATCAGCCTTCTTCCTAGCGTGAAAGGACATCGAACTCCCACAAGGTTGCCAAACCCCGGTAACTAGATCTCTAATTGCAGCCACACCACAATCAAGGGCCATGGAGCCATCCACCACCAAATGCTTTTTCAATCGGAATTGAAAGAAATCAATCTCTGCCCCATCAAACGCTAGGGAGAGGGGAGAAAAGAAAGAGGAATTGGCCAATGTCATCCCGATACCTAATGCCATCACCAATCCAATCCTCATAGCCGCTTAGCAAATATTTTGCTAAGGCAAGGAGGAGAGAGAGAGCGGCGGCCTCATAGGGTGTTTTTTTTTATTGAAATACCAAATAGTCCAATAAGCAGATATGTTCAAAGGCCTAATTGGTACTTAATAATTAAGTCAATTTTCATGATAATGTTATAAACAGATCTAAGAACGGTCGGATGCAACTGTTCTTACATCTAGAGGAAAGCAACTTAAAAGTCTTAGTTTACTCGTTCTTGAGGATCTGGTGGAATGAAAGTGGCATCAAATGTGCTGTGACTTACTTTTCATATTCCTTCTAGCCATCGATGTTTAGGGTGGTATATATATAAATATACGTTGCGGTGGAAACAGAATGGCATCCAAATAAATGGATCGCTCAAGTTAAATTTTTATATGCCAATGGGTCAAAATTTGAAGGATAAATAATGAAGTTTAACCCTAAAGCCTCTCATCCATCATCTTGAATGTGCACTACTAATAGAAAACAGATGCTTACCTTGCGGAAGTGGAAATTTTAGGTAGGAAAGGAAGGAGTTTAGTCAAAGTTCCGTGGGATCATCACATGGCTTTTGGAAATTGCTAGCCTGATGCCGGGAGAACACGAAATACATAGTAGATGTATCTTTCGGAGCAGAAATTAACATAGTATCAAATTAGACCGATACAGATAAAATTGTAAAAAAAAATACATTTCACAGATATACATTATTACGTTCTATATACATATTTTTCTTCATTCTAATTTTTCACTAGGATAGGATGATTTTTGAGACAAACAAGAAAACAAATTGCGAATTGCCTAGCGGTTGTGGCCCTGTGGGACATGGGTCAAGAACAAATCGAACTACACATATCGTTATCAGATGTCGAATGTGTTAAAAGATAAGGAACTCCATTTGCTAAGCTACCTACGCATGTTCAGCAAAATAGTGTCATCGTTCTTCCAAACCAAATTGAGTGTCATCGTTATAGTGATCACTATATATATATATCTATGGTAGAACATATAATTGTAGCACATCATAGGTGACTAATGTTAGAAAAACAATGATATATTACACATGTAATTTAATAAACTGAATTATAAATAATTATAATACAATATTAAAATCTAATGACGAATAACACGAAAAAAATTCAATATGAATTCAACTAAAATATCAAACGATTGATGATTGAAAAACTAGTCGAGACGTGTGTAATACCACACTGTCTTTAAGACGTTTACGCCTCCTCTACCGGTGCAAAGATGTTTGGCACTTGTCTCCCATGATAAAACGATTAAACAATTCTAAGAAGTTGCACTACTAACTAGAACTCTCAATGAACTCGAAAAGTACATTTTTCTATCATCAGTGAAAAACTAAGAACACTTTGAGAGAGGGAGAGCTGATTGTGTTTTAAATCATTTTACAATGAAAGAATAGTGGCTATTTATACAGTGAGGATTTACAATCTGCAATGAATAAAATGGTTGTTATAGGAAATCAAAAAATCATAACATACATGAGTTACATATGTTACGAGCAATGATTTCAATCTGTTACAAACTTCTCCATAACACACAATAACGTTTCAGTTATAGTTGTTACAAAAGGAAGAATTTGAACAATCAAGAGAAGTTGAAACGTCTAAAAAGAATTTTCGGAAATGCAAAAAGAATATGCGTTCCGACCCTCAATTTGGTGAGGCATTCGTGTCCGCAGGTCGCACGGGCATACACGAGTTTCCCCTGTGACCAAAGATTTGCACCTCCTCCCTGCGCGTGCGTGAGATGGTATAAGGGGGTTTACACAGTTTACAATCCATAAACAATGGATACCATATAAAGCATTTCCAACACTTTTCTTTTCCAATGTGGAACAAACATTTTCCCTCATTTTAAATAGTCATATTTGAGCGACAATTTATTATTCACACACTAACCAAATTACACTTGTAGCCTTCATTATGGAGAACTCAAATCTATGTTCATCTTTGATTAATTATAAGTTAAATTTAATTTAATTAATCAATTAAAAATTAGTTTTAAATGGTTTATTTAACTATTTTTCCAACAACTAATGCCTAATTATTAGATGTCACTGTTGTGAACCACACCGCTTTATGCGAACTGGATTAGGATCATGAAAATACCAAATCATTTATAAATTGACTGAATTAGGATTAGACATTTAACAAACCGGATAAAAACCGAATTGCACCGGTTTTAAAAAATATATTTTTATTATTTATTTAACAATAACATGGTGATATAGTAATACACCAATATCCTAATAGTAATAAAATTTTATCTCTAATCTGCAAGATTGCCAAAATATATTCTAAATTGACTACATTTTATCTATTTCTACCACTTCGTTTTTCTTTCTCTCTTTACTTTTTAGGTTCTAGTCTATTTTAAGACTTAAGAGACATTATTATGTAGTATTATTTAAAGATCCGTGTCTTCAAAATTTGGTTAGTATTTTAGTTTATAATATTATTCGTAGACTTGATGTGGAAACAAGTGGTTTATCTGAAACAACATCGAAATGTTGTTTACCTGATTAAACGGTTTGACTAAACCGAATACTAGATATGGTTTATAAAATCTCTACACCATTTAAAATAAATTGGATATAATTTTACTTCCAACCCGCATCGCACCGCACCGGGCACACCCGTATGATATTTGAAGAAGTTGAACAATACACTTTTGCACCCCAATATTTACCAGAAATATGTACATCCCCTGTAAACCACGAACACACGGTTTCATTTAAATTTGTAATGAGGGGAGGATAAATAAATAAAAAATCTCAGATATTGTGATTAGTTTCATTAATTACTAAAAATGAAAAATAAAATAGAAATATGAATGGATTGGGAGCTGTGTAAGCACAATGCTCTGTGCCTGTGTCCTCTTAGATACTGTTTCCGACAGGTCGTAAGATTACGCAGTGAAAATTACTTCTCTCTCTGTTCACAAGGACGACGTCGACGTGTCATATTCTCTCGCCTCTGCGTACTTTGACCGCATCATCAGTCAAAGCAACTATGATTCTCTGCAACCCGTTACACGCTACTAATTACGCGCCAGTGTGCCGTCGTCGTTAGCTTTATCTCTCTCTTTACTGCGATCTAAATTGTAATCGACCTGCGAATGTTTGTCACAGGCGACACGTGTCGCTTGCAGAGGGGGTAACAAGAGAGGGCCGTTTGCAGAGAAGATAGGAGATCATTGATTACCAACACATGCAAACAAACTCTACAAGAGCTCAACGACGACCGACCATGCAAATTTAGCACCACTCTTTGATTTTTTTTTCTTGAACTCTTACGGTATTACTTACATTCATTAGTGAAATACACACTAATTGTCTAATCCTGTTATTGTTAGAATAAATGAGAAAAAAATAAATGTTATGATACAACGTTCCTAAAAATATATCACATCAATTTTATTCACATAATTCAGTAAGTGAGCAATCAATATTATGTTATATCGGCAAATGAATAATGACTTTCCCAGTGGCGTGAGAAACATGTCTTGTGCTCTGCTTAGCTTGAGTATTATAATCATGGTTGAATTAGTTTACAACGATATCAAGATCTAAGAGACTTTGACGTCTTTCTCTAAAAAAAATTGATCTAAGAGAGGATTGACTGAAAATAATGCTATACAAGATGTTTGATGTATATACAAGTGCATGCGCACTACTATACGAGTATAAGACACGTAGTTAATAACACTAATGGTAGTCTGCTTAGCAGATCCCGGCTCATCAAAGATACATATACCTTAAACCCTATAAAAGTATAAAACCCTCGATTATTATAATAAGAAACTAAAAGAAAATATAAGAAACAGAGCATAGTCCAATTGGGCGTGCTTCATTTTGGTATTTTCGAATATTGAATACTCGTCTCCACCAAAAAAAAAAATCGAATTAATCAAAGGGCACGTTTTGTGTGTGTTTTCAAATTTTAGTTGAGCATAATACAAGTTAATCTAATAATTTTCAGCTCTATAATTTTTTTGTCTAATAGTACGTTGAATGTTTCAATCGTGCATAATTGCATACAAATTACAAAAGTACATTAGAAATGGATTGTGGATAAGAGAGATGGTGCGGTGTACTTTGACCTGAGGCTATAAACATGAGACTTATCTAACTCAATACTATTATTCGCTTTGGAAAAACAAAAGTCATGCATGTTTGGTGATCAAGAACATGAAGAAGGTTCCGTTTCGAATATCATAGTCAAGATAAATCCAACATTAGGATGGCTTGCACTATGAAGTATGAAGACAAATTATTGATTATATAGATTTATAGATTAATGATCTGATAATTGGGCTCGAGCTAGATGATGGGAATCTTCTTTACGTTGGAGCAATGTTGATCGAATTTTCTTGCCTTTTACCATTGAAACCAATGAAACTCGTTTTTTTTTTGGGTTGCATGTCAATTACAATATCATTAGAGAATATAAACGGAGAAACTTGACCCTTATGGAAACCAGTACGATGAATCTTTTTTCCGAAAGTGTGTTACTTGTTCAAAAAGTCTCAAGACAATCATCCTTACGTAACTGGTGTAAGCATACAAAATGTAATTGTAGTTGTGAAGCCATGTATAAACGTAGAAGTTTCAATCCAAAACATACATGATTTGTACTTAAAACTCAAAAAAATGTAAAGAATAAAAGTAATATTAGTAAGACTTAGTTGATCATAATACAATTACTCCGTTATGTTCCACAACAAAGTAGTCTTTATATATATAAATAAAAAACGGCAATGAAATTGAGATACAAATACGAAGTACAGATATGAGAAGTAAAAAAATGACAATCTACGACCTAGATACAAATGACTCATTATTTGTGTATTAATTACGCTGCAAATATCTTTCACGAAGATATACTCACTAACTTTTTTTTTAGAAAGAAAATATATACTCACAACTAAAACGGAGGAAGTGGAAAAATGTCGTTGGTCCTCCGATGAACCTAACATAAAATCTGTTTGATAGAACGTACACAAACCAATCGGATAATACTAGAGGACTAATTATACAAAAAAAGAGAAACAAATCACCATGTTTAGGACCGAGCCGTGAGAGCCATCAATAAACGCATCTTTCCCACCACGCGTCACTCTCTCAGCACACGACGGCCGTCTCCACCATAACTCCCCTGCACCCTCACCGCTATCCTAAACCTCCTCCCAAACGAAAAAGAAAGGCCCGGAAACTCATAACACGTACAGAGACGACTGATATGACCAACTGCCTGGCGGCTTTTAAAGCTCCTCGCTCCATTTTAACAGAAAATGTTCGTTTCAAAAAAAAAAAAACAAATCGGAGACTCTCGTATATTGACCTCTCCGCCACCGTCGTCAAAATAAGAACCAAAATATAATATTCTTCTTCTTCTTCTTCATATTCTAACCATAACCGTCTCCATTGATTCACGCTATTCTCGCTTCTTTCCTTTTTCTCAATCCTTCTCTCTCTCTCTCTCTCTCAATCAAACTCCTCCACCATGACCATAACCGCCTCCGTCGCCATCTCCCTCCTCCGATCGCCGCATTCATGTTAATTTCCATATGCATCCCTTCTGCTGCATCTCCACTCTCTCCGACCACAGCCTCTCCCCCTCGCCGGACCTCCACATGACCTCCTTCGGTAGATCCGATCCGCCCAACCGCTTCAGTCTCCACAAGGAGACGAACAGCAACAATTCCAGCGTCGAATACGGCCGCCTCAGCCAGCGCACGACGGCGGTTGCCGCCGCCGCCGCCATCGCCGCGGCGGAGTCCGTGGCGCGGCCGCCGGCGAGTGGGAGGGAGCAGCCGGTGGATGTGAAGATAAACGACATCGTAGGGAATGGCGTATCGGGAATACTGTACAAGTGGGTGAATTACGGGAAAGGCTGGCGGCCGCGGTGGTTCGTTTTGCATGATGGAGTGCTTTCGTACTATAAGATTCACGGTCCTGATAGGATCGTTGTGACGCCGGAGACGGAGAAAGGCTCCAAGGTCATCGGAGAAACTTCGATTCGGAGACTCTCCAGGCATCGGAATCCTAGTCCTCAAAAGCTGCGCCGCAAGCCGTTCGGCGAAGTTCATCTCAAGGTTTCAACTCCGTTTTAACATTTTCGCATTCGATTTTTGATTTCTGATTTTTCTAAAGTATTTATGCCAGAAACGACTTCCATCTTTGCCGTTTTGATTCTGTTTCTAATCCAGAAGTGGTGTAAAGGAAATAAGTTAATTCATATTTGCAGCTTTTGCTTGATCATGATTAGGATTTGTTTTTGTTAGTTTGAATTGAATGAGATTTATGCGGTGATCCGTATAATTATGGCGAATTGGTTCACAGGTTTCAAGCATCCGTGAGAGTAAATCAGACGATAAGCGGTTCTCGATCTTCACAGGTACAAAGAGGCTGCATTTGAGGGCGGAATCGAGTGATGATCGGTGCGCTTGGGTGGAAGCATTGCAGGCAGTGAAAGACATGTTTCCGCGGATTTCCAACAGTGAGTTGATGGCACCGGTAGACAATGCCGCCGTGTCTACTGAAAAATTGAGGCAGCGCCTTTCCGAAGAAGGTGTTAGGGAGGCAGCTATACAGGAAAGTGAACAGATAATGAAGACAGAGTTTGCTGCATTGCAGAACCAGCTTCTTCTGCTCAAGCAGAAACAATGGCTCCTAATTGACACGCTACGACAATTAGAGGTATGGGAACATAATGTCAGTTGAATTTGGAGTTCTTTAGTTTCCTACCTTGTAGAAATTAAATATTTTTCTTGCCCTTCTTAAAAGTACCACCGGAAAATTGCTAGTGGCTGTTGTTTTAGATGTTTAGAGTATCAGCTTGTGGAGTGGGAGTTTGTTCTGTTTTGTTTGTGTAGAGCAGGAGTTTGAGGCTCCTGGCAGTTCTTTCCTCAAAAATTTGTAATTCTTTCAATGTAAATATCCTTCTGTTTGCAATTTGAGTGTTTGGTGTGTTAGTGGAGGTAGTTATATTGAATCGACTCAATTTATGCATATAGAGGTTCAATAGACCAGAAGATGACATTGGCTTGCACAAGACAGAACGTTCATGTTATGGAAATGTAAAATGTGAAAACTCATCCAAATGACTGAATTTTTTTGGTTAGTAAAAATGTGCACGTCTGTTTCATTAAAACAGAATCACTGTAGTATCCTTGTTACAGTTAGACTGGTAATTTAAGGCTAGGTGTGTAGTATGTGTAGGTTCACAGATCCTTCTGTATTTTTCATTTTGAGTAAATCTGACGTGTTCTCAGTACTATAGTTTAGGAGTTAGAACTTCTAATTATGTTATCTTTAGTGGATGATTTTGCTATATTTGCTTGATATGAGCAAAACTTTCTCCTGCGTTTTGGGTCACTGGGGTAGAATTTAGTTTTAGTCTACCATCACTTTCTGAAAATAATAAAAATGTACTGCCTCCTGCCAAAATACTAAGGTACCTTGGATGGAACTCTTCTATAGTAGTCTTACATCTATTTCTTTTTTAGAGTAAATCTCTGGTGTTTTGAAGAGCTTATTTAAAAATTCAAGGACCTTGACACGGGTAGTGACTGCTGCTGGTTGCAGACAGTTGTGAGGTCAAGTTGTTAGTTAACGGTGCTGGTGGACTGCTTGTTGATGTTAATATAGAAGAGTTCCTTTTAGTGCTTTTGCTTGAGGGTGGAGTTAGGTGCATTTTTCCTTTCCATCTTCATGATTTTATGTCTGTCTTTGGTCTATAGGTTTAAATTAAATTATGTGTCAACAATTGAGATGAATTAAGCAACCATTTCTATCTCTTAACACATTCGTTTTGATACATATTGTATGTTGCTAACATTATAGCTTTTTACATCAAAAAATGTTCCTGAACAAGTGGGGAGGCCTTGAAGTATTGATATGTTTGAGGGTTACACTTTCATTCCTAATTTAACCAGTAAAAGTAACCCATTTCCCACATCCAGTTTCAACAACTGTCTTCTTGTCAATAAACCTACTTATTTGTGGCCTTAATTCTTTATACTATTTCAATTATTGATATTTGATGCACCAGTGTTTCATTAAATGAGAAAAAGGACAAAAAATAATTGTTACTACCTAGAGGAAAGAGAGGTGGATGCGGGCATTTTAAGGATGTGTAAAAAGGACACTAGTTAATTGGACAGTGCCAGTCATTTGGCTGATGTATACGTTCACTTTTTTTTTAAGAAATGTTTACTGTATGCATGGAGGTTATTTCCTTGAGAATTTATCTTCTGGTGCAGATATTTATATCCTTGTCTTTCTAACAAAGTCGCTGTTATACTGCATTCTGTAGACAGAAAAGGTAGATTTGGAGAATACAGTTGTTGATGAGAGCCGACAGCTTAAAGATTCTGGGGCCTCCTCTAGATCAAGACAAGATAAGTTCAGTGGTAAGAATTTTTTAGTGTATCTATGTAAATTATTAATTGTTACATGCAACAAGTGATTATTGTTGTCGTGCTCTTGAATGATCGAAATGGGTTTAGGGCTTAGGTCATGCTTCCTTGGGCTGATTTAGACCTGCATTGATTTTAAATTTTCAGAAGGAAGTGCAACTGAATCTGAAGATGATAATGAAAGACCTGATGCTGCAGAGGAAGAAACAGATGAAGAGGACAATGCTTTCTTTGATACGCGTGATTTTCTATCATCAAGTTCTTTTAAAAGTACTGGGTCTGAATATCGGGCATCTTCCATCTCTTCAGATGATGATGGTCTTTATGCCATTGAATCTGGAGATGGGTCAGATCCATCATTCGAAATCGGAGCTGACTATCCTATTGTTAAGCGACGTAAGAAATTGCCCGACCCTGTGGAAAGAGAGAAGAGTGTTAGTCTTTGGTCGATGATCAAGGACAACATTGGGAAGGACCTTACAAAAATATGTCTCCCTGTATACTTCAATGAACCTCTATCTTCTCTACAAAAATGTTTTGAGGATTTAGAGTATTCATACCTCCTTGATCGAGCATATGAATGGGGCAAAAGGGTAAGACCATGACATCATCTTTTCTGAGATGCTATAAAGGGATTTTGAAAATTTTGTTGGAAAAGAATAACTTAAATTAGTGCGTTGGTCCGTTTAACTTAATTTTGAATTTCGTTGATCAGGGTAATAGCCTCATGAGGATTCTTAATGTGGCTGCTTTTGCTGTATCTGGATATGCTTCAACTGAAGGAAGGATGTGCAAACCATTCAATCCATTATTAGGCGAAACATATGAGGCTGACTATCCAGATAGAGGCCTTCGGTTTTTCTCAGAGAAGGTGTGAAAAAGTCTTGAACCACAACTTGCAATTTATGTTTTCTACTGGTGATTTGTAGGTTGGATGATTATTTATAGGTTGGACCAGCTTTATGCTGTCCTATGTGTGTGGCAAGATATTATTTGTTCAAATTGTGTGGTGCTTCTTGTCCAAAAAAAAAATTGTGTGGTGCCTTTGTCAAGTTTGTCATATTGAAGGTGCTTGCATTCTCGTTAAACTTAATATTGACTACAAAAGTAACGTTCCAATTGATTGAATGTTGTACGATGTTTGCTGGATCTTTGATATGAAATATGAAATAAATCCCATACTACCTGAAATCTTACAAAAAGTTAGAAAACTAAAGTTAAGAAAGGTGAACTTTGATTGTGATAACTGACAATGGCTAATATACCTGAAAGAGGTGTGTGGTGTGCAGTTGAATTAACTCTGGTAAGATATCTAACAGTCAATGTTTAACAATTAATGTGGTCGAAGTTCAGTATTTGGCTCACTACATCTTTTATAGCATCCCTGTCATTGTATTCTTTCTATTCTGTGAATCACATAGTAAAAATTCTTGTATTGGGGGTCTCAGGTTAGTCATCACCCCATGATTATCGCTTGCCATTGTGAGGGTAGAGGATGGAAATTCTATGGTGATAGCAATTTGAAGAGCAAATTTTGGGGCCGCTCAATTCAGCTTGATCCAGTTGGTGTTCTGACCTTGGAATTTGAAGATGGTGAAATTCTTCAATGGAGTAAAGTATGAATCTCAGAACTCGGCTAATGTTAAATATTTTGCTAGGTCATTATCTGAACATAAATTCTTTCTGACAGGTTACAACTTCCATTTACAATCTTATATTGGGAAAGCTGTACTGTGATCACTATGGTACAATGAGAATTCAGGGAAAGCATGAATATCAATGTAGGCTAAAATTTAAGGAGCAGTCTATCATTGACAGAAATCCTCATCAGGTACAATTTTTTTTATCCTCATGACATATTGCCATGTTGTTCTGCACTGGTATACTTAGATTGAATTCTGAAATGTTTAAACATAATAACAGAATAAGACATGTAAAATTAAAAATATATGACACAGTGTCCATTTCAAAAATCAAAATATCAATTAATAATGTTTTTCCCCACCAGGTACAAGGTATAGTTCAAGATAAGCATGGAAAAACAGTGGCAACGTTATTTGGAAAATGGGATGAGAGCATGCATTATGTGGATGGAGACTGTTCAGGGAAGGGAAAATTCGAGTCTTTATCCGATGCCCGCCTGCTCTGGAAGAGGAGCAAGCCACCCAAGTACCCAACCAGATATAACTTGACACGCTTTGCTATCACAATGAACGAACTGCTGCCTGGATTGAAGGTGCTTGTTATTCCTCAGATTGAGTATTAAATGATCTGCTTGAATGTTGAAACTATGTGACCTGTTTGGCTCGTTTGCATATTGTTTAACGTGAAAATCTGTATCTGAGGATTCTGAACTGATGAAAACTTTAATTGATTATGATAAAGTGGAATCAATTTAATCTCTTTTGCTTTCTGAGTGCACTGCTATCAGATTATGATACTTCCAAGTGTATTCATGTGTAGGAGAAGTTGCCCCCAACAGATTCAAGGCTTAGACCAGATCAAAGGTATCTGGAAAATGGGGAATATGAAATGGCAAATTCCGAGAAGTTGAGGCTAGAGCAGAGGCAACGGCAGGTAACATTATATATATAATATATATATATATATATATATATATGTTTGTATCAACCTCTGTGTGTGTGTGTTCACTTCCATTTAGACACGTCATGAGCTCTCCATATCATCATCTGCTGGATGTATGACTTGTGTAGTGTATATTTTTTTGTGTGAACAATATATCTCTACTGATATGCAGACACTGTATGTAGTGTATATTTGTGTTAAAACAGTTGATGGAAGAAGCTATAGTGATAAAACTAGGCTAAATGTTGGTTTTGTGTTTAACTTCCATGCATTTTGATTCTTGCACATGAGTAGTAATAATAAGGCTCACACACACAAAATGGCAATAACCTACTGAGGAGAGTTTCATTTTTTGGAATAATGATATTGAAGCAGAAACACTTCTATCAATAAGGATGGGGGGAATTCAGGATTATAAGTTGGTCAAAATGACAAACTAGGATGACCCTGAACTCTAGTGCTAGGCAACCAATTAGGTATTCTGTTGTAGGTTCAGCTGTGGTATCAATTAGTCTGTTAAACTTATTGACTGCCATAATGGTGCTAAGCTGTTTATCGTTTGGGATTCAGGCTCGAAAGATGCAAGAAAGCGGTTGGAAACCACAGTGGTTTGCAAAAGATAAAGCAAGTGACACTTATCGGTATACTGGCGGATACTGGGAGGCGAGAGAGCTAGGGAAGTGGGATGCATGTCCGGATATTTTTGGCCAAGTTCCTTCTGAACAAGTTGACTAGTAATCGTCAGTACATTGCTGTCTCTAGTTTTACCAATTCTTTTCTATTTTTTCCCTTGTGAGGTAGTGAATACTGCTCTAATTCAAAGCAGTTGAGCGCCTTCCATGATTTCAATAT
Organism: Argentina anserina; assembly: GCF_933775445.1. NCBI lineage: Eukaryota > Viridiplantae > Streptophyta > Magnoliopsida > Rosales > Rosaceae > Argentina > Argentina anserina. Next base: position 22,281,879 of record NC_065873.1, on the reverse strand, counting down.
AAGTAAATTGAATGAAAGGTCTTGGGCAGGTAATAAAATCAAATTCTTTTCCTCCATCCCTGTGTCCATCTTGTATTTCTGATGATATATTAGTTTGGTCTTTTCTCGCCGTTGAAGCAAATCGAAAATCTAACTGCGCTCTTATGCGATCTGCTGATTTAGATGATTCATTTCGCATAGCTTATGCATCTTGATCAGAGCTGCCATATTCAGTAGAAAGAGATAGCATCGGTACTATGGTAGACTGTTACCTTTGTTGAGATTTCACGCTGGTTAAGTTTCCTCTTAGCAGATTTCTGATTTGGGCCTATACATTTGTATCTGATTGGGCATGTTGGATAATTTGAGCAACAATTACTACGCCGGTCAACTAAGAAGTAATACAATGTAAATTTTACATTTATCTATTCCAATTAACTTTCACCTCTTCCTCTTAGTTCAATTTCACTTCCAACAATGTCGAGAGGGCTTCCCTTTCCATAAACCGGATTCCACCATAAGCCAATTGATCCTTTACTTTATCATCTATATATATGTTTTCGAAGAAAGCAAGATGCCAATAAATCTCTACAAAAATGAAAAATCTAGCTCCATGAACAACTCGATTCATGGCTAACCACGCATTGTTACAGGAGTGATTATGGCTTAATTAGTTATCCTCTAATCCTCTATCTGGTGCTTATTATTCTGGAATTGCAGGAATTGTAAGATTCTTTTGAAGGAAAGACGAAGAATAATGATAACAAAAGATGCGGAGACGTTTCTGTCCTTTAATATATAAAGAGAGCAGCTTAAGTGAATTAGAAGTAAGATAATTAGCGTCAGTGACCTTGCTCGTGAGACGTGCATGCCTCTCTTTTCTGTATTTGATTGCAGAAATAGCCGTAATATGACTATATGAGGATGGATAGATAGATGACCCGTCGTGTCAACTCCCAACCGGCATTGCAATAGTAAACATAACTTGGCCGTCCAATCAATCCTATCCCTTCATCTCGTTTAGGCATGCAGCTTAGCTAGGGACCCTATCCCCACCGGGGGACCCAAGTATGTTGGTTAGCGGCCTCAAACTCAGTTTTAAATATTCTTAATATATTCCGATAGTAAAAATACGATACGATAACCTATATATCATTTCAAGTTATTAGTAAACACAAACTTCATGGTTAAAATCCGATATATTAGGTCAACTCAATTTTGACCCGATATATCAAAATTTTATTTTATTTCAAACAAAAATATCATCATTTTGCTTTTACGAGGAATAAAAAATAACTAAATCTAAAATCGATATGCTATACGCCACAAATCAGTGAAAAATTTCATCTTTTTTAACACAAAAACTTCATATTCATATTTAAAGTGAGTTTGAACGCCGATATTTTAATCAGGAAAGCCGAAAACATCATCAGTCAAAACCTCAAACTTCATATGTGAAGCCAAATCACTATCTATCTGCCTCAAATCCAACAAATATTTAATTAGACACTTTTTTTTATTATTTGAAATCATTTGTGTATTTTTATTTGGTACTTGGTTATAATAAAATTCATAAATTTAATAAATTTAATTAAAAATAATAAATACATTAAATCCGATATATTTTTTTATCTCTTAACTAATACGATCCTGATAAGCGATTTTTAGATCATTTGACTCAAGTTCTCACGACCAAAATAAATTTCCTAATGATATATATATATATATACATATTTTTTAAAAACCCTCTAAAACTATTAAACTTAACCAATAAAAGTTTTAGAAGCCCAATCGGTCAATCCTAAAAACTCTAAAGAATAGGCACTATTTCTTTTATATCATTAATCGATGTCACTAAGCCACACATGACCTTCAAAAATAACACAGCTACGAAGTCGGAGACATGCAGAGGTTTCACGGCGTCATTTCCTTTGGCGCCTCGGCGGTGCTCTCCGGCCTCCCTCCACAATTAAGTGCTTCGGTTCCTCACTCTATGCAAAGTTTTTTTTTTCTATTGGCAAACTCAAGTCCACCATTCATTCTTCCTAAAATAAAATTAAAAAGTCCACCGTTCTAATCATGGACCATCACTGCCTATACTTCTATCTGAATCAACCCACTTGTCACCACCAGCCACCCCCAAATAAACCAAAAAACCAACTCAATCCCATTTGGATTGCTCGTGATGCTGATGCTGATCATGGTCTGGTTCATTTCTTTTACTTAGGATTTTGTTTGGTGGTGAGGCAAACCAAGTGAGGAGGGCAGAAGGGAGACGTATGAGATTGGTAAGTGGAAAAACGACGCCTGGATGGATCCGATCGGCGAGAAGGGTTTCATAGTTTTCAAGCAGAATCTTGTGGTGCAGAAGCAGCTGGTTGATGAGGCAAACGAGGCTGCTGTTTTGTTTGTCAAGTCTTGTCGTGGGATATATATATATTAACATCGCAGTGTCTTTATTTTTAAATTTTCAAGATGCATTACTTTTGATTTGAACTGATATTTCGAAATTGTGATGGTGAGCACTAATGAACTAAAAAGGATTCAGATCTATCTTCAATCTTCATCAAGCTACGTACTGATATTTATCGATTATCAGTAACACTTTTAATTTTAAAAGATCGTAAGATTTAGCCTCAATATCGAGCCAAGTAGCTAATATAATTTAATCTTGACTTTAATCTTTTGTATTAATTTTTTTTTTAGATCCTCATTCATATGAGAATAGAAAAGATCTACTAGCAAAATCATACAACATCTAGGAGATAATCGCGATATCCATGCACTAATATCTCACAAAAAAAATTACCAAATTCTAATGACTTCATGCCAAAATAAACTTTCTAAATTTGTGAACATATGGGAGAATCCACACATTTTGCCAACTATATTGTAACGACCCCGAAATTTCGAGCTTAAAAACTCAAAGTTTCTAAAGTCGTTAACCACAAAATAATCTCAAATAAATCGAAATCATTTAAGTGTTACAGCGGATCAATTCTGAGTTCTCAATACAACTCAGACAACCAATTATTACAACCCAATTTATAATCCATACATAAAATGGAAATGTAATAATCCTCACAAATCACTCACAAATCTCGAAAATGAAATTACACAAATCCTCACACACAAATCCATGCTAAAATCTCACCACAAGTAGGATCCGAACAACTTCGAGCCTCTGTAGTCGACACTCAACCTCCACTAAACAGCACTTGCGGAATTATCCCCTACACTATCGAATTGGTGCACCGGGATTGTAAACACAAACCCGGTAAGCTTATAGCTCGTATGAGTAAAAATCAAAATATAATTCGCATATCAAAATATACGAAAGATCACAAACAACAAATATAAATGCCCCCATGAGCCAATGGTCAGCCCATCTGGTTGACCCAAAGAAATATGAAATAAAAAGCTCATGAGGAAATTAAGTAACCCTTCTGGTTACCCAATGCATTTATAATACGGGTACCAAGAACGCTGGTACACATCTGTTACCCCTCTCGTAATACACCGTTGATATTGGATAGCCACCCGCTACCCAACATCCAAAATACACCGAGTACCCATGAGCAGATAACCACCCGTTACCTCGCATGCAGTACTAAGGCAGACAGACTAGAGCTCTAACTGTATCGTAACTTTCGCCCGGCCAAAGGCTAGGTTCCGACTTGCCAAACACGTACAATAATCTCACATCATATTGTACCAAAAATCAGGTCCGAAGACAATTCACATTTTAACAATCTCAATGTTAAAAGTCACGTACAATAATCACACATCATATTGTACCACACATCACGTCCGAAGACAAATCACAATTTTTAACATTCTCCGTGATAAATCATGTACAATAATCACTCATCATATTGTACGTTTTAAAACTTTCACGATATCACCACAATAAAAATCATAACAGTATATTATATAGCAAACTATATATATTCGTATTTATTACCATTTATACAATATATACATAGTCCACTATATCCTATACATGTCATATTTCATAAACACCTGAAGAATTACGTACAATATTCTCACATCATATTGTACCATTCAAATCACATACTCATGCAAAATTTTCCGTCACCGAAATGACTATTGTTAATGAATTAATAACAGTACGTAATTTAATGAACTATATATATATATGTACTTATTACCATTATACGGTATATATGTAGTCCACTAAATTATATACATGTTGTAATTCATTTGATAAACACACTTGCAAAAATGTTGAATCACCACGAGGGTAGATTCGTAATTCAGTGAGATTTTACTCACCTTAACGACTCGAGCGTAATTCCACAATTCCCGATGATAATTCCTTTTCTTGATTTAACGATCACCTTGAAAAGATAAGAAAAGAATTTAGAATCGTTTCGTAAACCTTTAAATGCCGAACAGTAATAATCGATTACTGTTCAGCAATTTTCGGTTTCACGAAGTTACTGTTCACTGTTCACTATTCACGGTTACTGTACACTACTCAATTAATACGTATTTCTGTACGTATAAATAATATATACGTATTTCTGTACATATAATTATTATATACGTATTTCTGTACGTATAAATAATATATATGTATTTCTGTACGTATAATTATTAATACGTATTTCTGTATGTATAAATATTAATACGTATTTCTGTACGTATAAATATTAATACGTATTTCTGTACGTATACGTACGATTTAAATGTAAATACAAATTCAGTAAATAAAATTTACTAAATTACCCTTTACAAAATTACTTTTTTACATTTACTGAAAGTAATTTATAATTACATTTACCGAAGGTAAAATTTAATTACATTTACCGTAGTAAAATTTAATTACATTTACCGTAGTAAATAAAATTTACATTTAAGTAAATTACCAAAATACCCCTATCGGAAAACATTTTCACACCGCCGCACGTGGCGGCGCGTGGGGTACACGCGCCACCTCCGGCCGGCAGCGCGTGGGGCCCACGCGCCGAGCCCAAAACCGGCGCGTGTGATGTCACCACCGTGCCCAAACTCTCCCCCTCCTCCCCCTCTTCCTTCCTCCGATCCTAGGCAGCCCTTACGCCACCCAACACCTCCACACGCGCCGCCTAGGGCGGCGGTATCCCTATCTCTCCTCCTCCTCCGATCCTCCATCAATTCACCTCTGATTCAAACCAATTTCACAACAACAATCAACAAAACCAAATAAAATCAAGCCCTCACCTAATCGACGTCTTGAGAGTGTCGGAGTCGATCGTGCTTGAGTCAAGACGAGGTGGGGTGCGGCGGTTGGTCCCCTCCGATTGTAGGTGACGACGCGTGATGCAGCGATGACCTCCGAGCTTGTCGATGCTCGTGGCAGTGAGGCACGGTGTGGGGGAACTCGGGGTTGCTTGCTGCGGAGCTCGCAAGGCCGTAGGGGCGGCGGTGCAAGCCACGATGGACAGGGGTGGAGATCGGTGAGGGAGATCGATTCGGAAGAGGGAGGAACCGAGAGAGAGAGAGAGAGAGAGAAAGAGAGAGAGAGAGAGAGAGAGAGAGAGAGAGAGAGAGAGAGGGAGAGAGGACTGAGGGAGGCGGGTGAGTGAGGGGTGAAAGGGTTTCCAATTATGGGAACCCTAGCTCCAAAACATTTCCTTTTATACCCCCTCCCAAAATCGGAAACTAACTTCCGTCGTTAATAACTTTCACGTACGTCGTCCGATTAGAACGCGGCACATACTCTCGAACTCGTATCGACGAGCTCTACAACTTTTGTGAAGGAAGTTTTCGCAACCGATCGACGGAATAAAAGTCGATATATACGTTGCGGAAACGTAACGTTTTTCAAATTAAACGTTCCGAGAACGTATCCGTCGCTCGTTTTATAACATCGCAACCAATCACATCCATTCTAATTAAATTTCACAATTTTAAAGAATTCAAATCCACTCAAATGTTGTTTGAAATTTAGGGTTATTACAATCTACCCCCCTTAAAGGAATTTCGCCCCGAAATTCAAGCTCACTCAACAAACAACTGTGGATATCGGGTCATCATGTCTGACTCTAGCTCCCAAGATGCATCACCCTCATCATGATGACTCCACAATACCTTGCCTAGCCCAACTTCTCTCCTCCGTAGCTTCCTTGTGGATCTATCCAGGATACGAACCGGCTCGACAACAAATGTGGCATTATCCTTCACCTCAATGGTGCTATGATCAATCACATGTGATTCGTCTGGTACATACTTCCTCAACATGGAAATGTGGAAGACGTTGTGAACCCCCGACATGCTAGTAGGCAAGGCTAGTCGATAAGCTAGTTCGCCCACCTTCTCAAGTATCTCAAAAGGTCCAACGTACCTTGGAGCCAACTTTCCCTTCTTGCCAAATCTCACTACACCCCTCATAGGCGAAACTTTCAGGAACACATGATCACCGATCTCAAACTCCACATGTCTCCTCTTCAAGTCTGCATAGCTCTTCTGTCTACTCTGAGCGGTCCGGATTCTATCTCGAATGATCGAGATCTTCTCCGTGGTTTCCTGAACCACCTCTGGACCCATCAGTGCCTCATCACCAACTTCGGCCCAACAGATCGGAGATCGACAGGGTCTACCATAAAGTGCCTCATAAGGTGCCATGCCGATGCTAGAATGGTAGCTGTTGTTGTAGGCAAACTCAATCAATCTCAAATGGTCTTCCCAGCTACCCTTGAAATCCAACACACATGCTCTCAACATGTCTTCCATCACCTGATTCACCCTCTCCGTCTGTCCATCCGTCTGAGGGTGAAAAGCTGTACTCATATCCAAGGTGGTGCCCATCGCCTTCTGCAAACCACCCCAGAACTTCGAAGTGAAACGTGCATCTCTATCAGAAACAATAGAAACTGGAGCACCATGAAGTCTCACTACCTCATCCACATATAGCTTCCCAAGCACGTCCACTGAGTACTTCATCGACACTGGGAGGAAATGAGCCGACTTCGTCAACCGATCGACAATCACCCATATGGCATCGTGACCCTTCTTCGATCTAGGCAACCCGGTCACAAAATCCATGGATATCTGCTCCCACTTCCAAAGAGGAATAGTCAGTGGTTTCAACATGCCAGCTGGTCGTTGATGTTCTGCTTTCACTTGCTGACATGTAAGGCACTTCGATACAAACTCTGCTACATCTTTCTTCATACCGTTCCACCAGAATTGTCTACATAGGTCCTTGTACATCTTGGTGTTCCCTGGATGGACGGTATAGCGTGAACGATGTGCCGTACGAAGAACCTCTTCCCGGAGATCACAATAATCTGGGACACACAATCTTGCCCCAAACCTCAACCCTCCATCGGGTCCAACTCTCCACTCAGAGGGACACTCATCCAGCGTATCAACTACAAGATCCGCCAACTTAGCTCGTGAGTGTCTATCCTGCGCCTGACCCTGTATGATCCTCGTGATCAATGTGGGTTGCACTGTGACACTACCAAGAAAGACCCTTGGTTCTCCTCCCGATGGTACCAAATCGAACTCTGATGCAGCTTCTAGCATGAACCATTCCTGGACCATAAGTGAAGCTACCACGCCTCTCGGTTTTCTGCTCAAGGCATCAGCCACTACATTTGCCTTCCCCGGGTGGTACTCTAATGTGAAATCATAGTCCTTGAGGAGTTCCATCCATCTCCTCTGCCTCATATTCAGCTCCTTCTGTGAGAACAAGTACTTCAAACTCTTATGATCTGAAAAGAGTTGAAATTTCTCACCATACAAGTAATGTCTCCAAATCTTCAGGGCAAATACAACTGCCGCGAGCTCTAGGTCGTGTGTCGGATAATTCTTCTCATGAATCTTCAACTGTCTCGAGCCATAAGCAACAACTCCTCCATGCTGCATCAACACACAACCCAAACCTTGGAGCGAAGCATCACTGTAAATGACATAACCACCACCACTAGAAGGAATCGTCAACACTGGAGCTGTGGTCAGTCTAGTCTTTAATTTGCTGAATGCTTCCTCACATGCATCCGTCCACACGAACGGAGTATCCTTCTTGGTCAACTTGGTCAATGAAGATGCAATACTAGAAAACCCCTCGATAAACCTCCTGTAGTATCCTGCCAAACCGAGGAAACTACGTATCTCTGTAGGGTTCTTCGGACGACTCCAATTCTTTACTGCCTCCACCTTGGACGGGTCCACTAGCACTCCATCTTTCGAGACAACATGACCAAGGAATTTGACCTCTTCTTTCCAGAACTCACACTTCTCTAGCTTGGCATACAGTCTCGCCTCCTTCAAGGTCTGCAACACTGTCCTCAGATGCACCACATGTTCTTCTTGTGTCTTGGAGTATATCAGAATGTCATCCACAAACACCACCACGAACTCATCCAAGTACGGACTAAATACTCGGTTCATCAAACTCATGAAGACAGCTGGTGCATTCGTTAGACCAAATGGCATGACAACAAACTCATAATGTCCATACCGGGTCCTGAAGGCTGTCTTCGATATATCTTCTTCCTTCACTCTGAGTTGATGATAACCGGATCTCAAATCAATCTTAGAGAACACTGTAGCACCTTTGAGCTGATCGAACAAGTCATCAATCCTAGGTAAGGGATACCTATTCTTGATGGTCACCTTGTTCAGTTCTCTGTAGTCCACACATAACCGCAGAGAACCATCTTTCTTCTTCACGAACAAAACAGGTGCTCCCCAAGGTGAAACACTAGGTCTAATGAACCCTTGGTCTAATAGCTCATCGATCTGCACCTTCAGCGCCTTAAGTTCATTCTGCCCCATTCTATATGGCGCCTTTGACACAGGTGCTGTACCGGGTACTACATCAATGCAGAAATCTACCACTCTTCGAGGAGGTAGCCCCGGTATTTCGTGGAACACTTCACCAAACTCATATACTACCACAATGTCTGTGATAGTCACTTTCTGATCCACTGACTCCACATGTGCCAAAACTCCTGATCTCATGGCGTTATCAGACTTGAGACAACGATAACGAAACACTGGCTCTCCGGGTCTATGAAAGGACACTACCATGTCAAAACAATCAATCACAGTATGATGTGGTCTCAACCAATCAATCCCCAAGATCACATCATAAGTGTGGTCCGGAATCATAATCAACGAAGCAGAGAACTCTCTACTTCCAATCAATATAGGACAAGCTTTGCAGATTGTCTCTAACTCAATGACACTCCAATGGATGAAGTGACACATAAGGCGTCCCCGAGAGGTGTAGGAATCAATCCTAGCATCTCCACTACTGAACTAGCAATGAATGAATGCGATGCTCCCGTATCAAACAACACTCTAGCAAGGTAGTCAAAAAGTGATAATGTACCTTCCACCCCTGTGTCTCGCTGACCCACTGCGAACACTCTAGCTTGGCCCGCTGGTAGCTCTCTCTGCGGCCGTTCCTGTCTACCCGGAAGTGGTCGGGTACAATCTCGAGCTATGTGCCCCACTTGCCCGCACCGGTAGCAGCCTGCTCTCTTCGGTTTCGGACATGCTGAGGCGTAATGTCCCATCTCATTGCAGCTATAACACCTCACTGCTGCTAATGGTCTGACTGGTGCTGCTCGGATAGCTAGGGGTGGCGCCCTTGTCGGGGCCTGATAGTGGGGTCTTGGCCTCTTCCATGACCTATCCTTCGGCCCTGAGTGCTCGTTGCCTGTGTAGACTGCCTTGTCTTTCCCCTTTGCATCTCTGTTCCCCACATCACCTGTTTGAGTCTTCTCTGCTTGCTCCAAACTCATAGCACTCTCAAATATCTGCTCCCGTGAAGTCAGGCAAAGGACTGATATCATGGTCTTGTACTCTTGTTTCAGCCCACGTAGATACTTCTGAGCTAAAGCAATCGTACCCATAGGCCTGACATACCGATACAGTTGCGAGAATCGAGCATCATACTCTCTAATGGTCATGTCTCCCTGTACCAATGCCAGAAACTCCAACTCTAAGTCCTCCTGTACTGAGGCTGGAAAATACTTCTCTCGGAATATGGTGGTGAAACCTCCCCATGTGAATGTAGACACATCCACAGTCTGTCTCATGCTCTTCCACCAATCTAGAGCATCGCCCTTGAGAAAGAATGTAGCTATCTTTCTCTTCTCAATCTCTGTGCACTCTATCATCTCAAAATACGTCTCCATACCCTCGATCCAATGGTCAGCTACCATATGATCTAGTCCCCCATGAAAGGTCGGGGCTGACAGTGCACTAATATCCTTGATCAGCTTCAACACTCGACCGTCATCTCTAACCGCAGGAGCTGGCTCAACCTGCTCCTCCTGTGGAGCTGCCTCCTCATAGAGGTTCTCCACGTTGCGGACTCGACCTGTGGCCCTACCTCGACCTCGGCCTACCTGCTCTACCTGTGGAGCAGCCTCCTCATAAAGGTTCTCCACGTTGCGGACTCGGCCTGTGGTCCTACCTCGACCTCGGCCTCTCGCCCGTCCTCGGCCCTTATCAGCGTTCATCACCTTCAAACAACGAAACACTTAGTCAATACTTGTGAAATCTTCGAATTCAACTAAAACAGATTCAATAGGTATTAACATGAAATTTCAGGATAAGATCAATCATCGAAGTATCATCACGATACTTCTCGGAGGACCAAACCATTAGGTATGGCTCCTAAAACACTCTCGCGTACCCAACGACATATCAATACCGGGGAGTATGTGATGGGAGCCCGCCTGCAGTCGGATCATCGCTCCCGGATGGTATTGATAATCGCCAAATACGCACTTAGGCTCTGATACCAACTGTAACGACCCCGAAATTTCGAGCTTAAAAACTCAAAGTTTCTAAAGTCGTTAACCACAAAATAATCTCAAATAAATCGAAATCATTTAAGTGTTACAGCGGATCAATTCTGAGTTCTCAATACAACTCAGACAACCAATTATTACAACCCAATTTATAATCCATACATAAAATGGAAATGTAATAATCCTCACAAATCACTCACAAATCTCGAAAATGAAATTACACAAATCCTCACACACAAATCCATGCTAAAATCTCACCACAAGTAGGATCCGAACAACTTCGAGCCTCTGTAGTCGACACTCAACCTCCACTAAACAGCACTTGCGGAATTATCCCCTACACTATCGAATTGGTGCACCGGGATTGTAAACACAAACCCGGTAAGCTTATAGCTCGTATGAGTAAAAATCAAAATATAATTCGCATATCAAAATATACGAAAGATCACAAACAACAAATATAAATGCCCCCATGAGCCAATGGTCAGCCCATCTGGTTGACCCAAAGAAATATGAAATAAAAAGCTCATGAGGAAATTAAGTAACCCTTCTGGTTACCCAATGCATTTATAATACGGGTACCAAGAACGCTGGTACACATCTGTTACCCCTCTCGTAATACACCGTTGATATTGGATAGCCACCCGCTACCCAACATCCAAAATACACCGAGTACCCATGAGCAGATAACCACCCGTTACCTCGCATGCAGTACTAAGGCAGACAGACTAGAGCTCTAACTGTATCGTAACTTTCGCCCGGCCAAAGGCTAGGTTCCGACTTGCCAAACACGTACAATAATCTCACATCATATTGTACCAAAAATCAGGTCCGAAGACAATTCACATTTTAACAATCTCAATGTTAAAAGTCACGTACAATAATCACACATCATATTGTACCACACATCACGTCCGAAGACAAATCACAATTTTTAACATTCTCCGTGATAAATCATGTACAATAATCACTCATCATATTGTACGTTTTAAAACTTTCACGATATCACCACAATAAAAATCATAACAGTATATTATATAGCAAACTATATATATTCGTATTTATTACCATTTATACAATATATACATAGTCCACTATATCCTATACATGTCATATTTCATAAACACCTGAAGAATTACGTACAATATTCTCACATCATATTGTACCATTCAAATCACATACTCATGCAAAATTTTCCGTCACCGAAATGACTATTGTTAATGAATTAATAACAGTACGTAATTTAATGAACTATATATATATATGTACTTATTACCATTATACGGTATATATGTAGTCCACTAAATTATATACATGTTGTAATTCATTTGATAAACACACTTGCAAAAATGTTGAATCACCACGAGGGTAGATTCGTAATTCAGTGAGATTTTACTCACCTTAACGACTCGAGCGTAATTCCACAATTCCCGATGATAATTCCTTTTCTTGATTTAACGATCACCTTGAAAAGATAAGAAAAGAATTTAGAATCGTTTCGTAAACCTTTAAATGCCGAACAGTAATAATCGATTACTGTTCAGCAATTTTCGGTTTCACGAAGTTACTGTTCACTGTTCATTATTCACGGTTACTGTACACTACTCAATTAATACGTATTTCTGTACGTATAAATAATATATACGTATTTCTGTACATATAATTATTATATACGTATTTCTGTACGTATAAATAATATATATGTATTTCTGTACGTATAATTATTAATACGTATTTCTGTATGTATAAATATTAATACGTATTTCTGTACGTATAAATATTAATACGTATTTCTGTACGTATACGTACGATTTAAATGTAAATACAAATTCAGTAAATAAAATTTACTAAATTACCCTTTACAAAATTACTTTTTTACATTTACTGAAAGTAATTTATAATTACATTTACCGAAGGTAAAATTTAATTACATTTACCGTAGTAAAATTTAATTACATTTACCGTAGTAAATAAAATTTACATTTAAGTAAATTACCAAAATACCCCTATCGGAAAACATTTTCACACCGCCGCACGTGGCGGCGCGTGGGGTACACGCGCCACCTCCGGCCGGCAGCGCGTGGGGCCCACGCGCCGAGCCCAAAACCGGCGCGTGTGATGTCACCACCGTGCCCAAACTCTCCCCCTCCTCCCCCTCTTCCTTCCTCCGATCCTAGGCAGCCCTTACGCCACCCAACACCTCCACACGCGCCGCCTAGGGCGGCGGTATCCCTATCTCTCCTCCTCCTCCGATCCTCCATCAATTCACCTCTGATTCAAACCAATTTCACAACAACAATCAACAAAACCAAATAAAATCAAGCCCTCACCTAATCGACGTCTTGAGAGTGTCGGAGTCGATCGTGCTTGAGTCAAGACGAGGTGGGGTGCGGCGGTTGGTCCCCTCCGATTGTAGGTGACGACGCGTGATGCAGCGATGACCTCCGAGCTTGTCGATGCTCGTGGCAGTGAGGCACGGTGTGGGGGAACTCGGGGTTGCTTGCTGCGGAGCTCGCAAGGCCGTAGGGGCGGCGGTGCAAGCCACGATGGACAGGGGTGGAGATCGGTGAGGGAGATCGATTCGGAAGAGGGAGGAACCGAGAGAGAGAGAGAGAGAGAGAAAGAGAGAGAGAGAGAGAGAGAGAGAGAGAGAGAGGACTGAGGGAGGCGGGTGAGTGAGGGGTGAAAGGGTTTCCAATTATGGGAACCCTAGCTCCAAAACATTTCCTTTTATACCCCCTCCCAAAATCGGAAACTAACTTCCGTCGTTAATAACTTTCACGTACGTCGTCCGATTAGAACGCGTCACATACTCTCGAACTCGTATCGACGAGCTCTACAACTTTCGTGAAGGAAGTTTTCGCAACCGATCGACGGAATAAAAGTCGATATATACGTTGCGGAAACGTAATGTTTTTCAAATTAAACGTTCCGAGAACGTATCCGTCGCTCGTTTTATAACATCGCAACCAATCACATCCATTCTAATTAAATTTCACAATTTTAAAGAATTCAAATCCACTCAAATGTTGTTTGAAATTTAGGGTTATTACATATATATAGCTCACTTTCTTTATATTTCGTTGTTGACTATCTAAATCTTGAGGTTAGTTTTGAATAAAGTATAACATCAGCCACGGCGTACATTAACCATAATTACAATACAATACAAAACCCTATCTGAAATGTATGCCCTCAAACAATAAACTTCCTTTTGTCTTATATATACACTTGCGTTCTTCATTTTCGATATTTTTCTCAAATCCCACAAAGCGTACCACTCAAGTGAAAAGAGAGGTAATGTTTGGGATAATTGGGCAATATAGCACTATACCACTGCATGAGATAGATACATATACCCTATTTGGAAGCACGTAATTATAAAGGAGGGGAGGTGCCATGTAAGAGTGACTTGGTAATAGTGACTTTCTACTAAGCTATGAGTTGTATTCCAGAATTTATTACCCCAAGTTGGTTTGGTTTGTGGTTGCCAGACAAAAATTTGCAACTGAGGAAAGAGGAAGCTAGTTGGTTAACTTGGTTGAGCACTTCTCTCACTTCGGGACCAAAAACGACAATTGCAAATTTCTTAGTTGGTTTTGCCTGTACATAGTTACCAATCGATCACCCTCACTATTATATAGGAAGTCCCGACGGAATTCGAATATTACAGCTAGGAAAATTGGAACTGGTCGTGTTTAAGTTAGATGGTGTATATAGATTCTGGGTTTGGAGCCTGAATGACTTTCGACCAACTCTCCAAGATGCTAGTTTTAGCCGTTAGACCCATCATTTCACCAAGTAATCATCAACAATAAGTTGACTTCCTTGAATGAGAAGAATGAGCTTCATTCTTTAGCTCATGAGCCAAGAACCTCTAGGACGTTGGTTAGATTTGGTGCCCCTCGATCAGTTGTGCCTCGTTTGATTGAGCCCTTGGTATTTCATATCGATCTGTGCTAGCTTGAGTTGTATCGCATTCGGTAGATGATGTCCGGTTAGTTTCTATGTATCACAAACTTGAAACTCTCTAACTTGTTTTGCATGTGTGATGGATAAAACCTAGAAAATAAACATGTCACCAGTCACTACTCACTACGATGTTAAAGAGGATTGAGCAGAAAGCATCTATATGCACGTTTTTCGTCCATCACATCAGGTGGAAGGCATTTCATTGTTGACAAATTAGCAATACGGGCTCAATACAAAATACTTCATGGAACCATATTTTTTACCTTGATAATGTATTGTTTCTTCAGTTTTTAATAATCTCACCATAATAAGGTATTGTTTCTTCAGTTTTTCATAATCTCAGTTATTGATGAATCAATAATAATAGTGTAATACGTGGTGCTTTCTTCATAGATAAATACTAGTCTGAGTTGTTATATTGTACCTATGAAAAGTGTGTGTGTGTGTGTGTTTAGACATGGTGACCTGCAATTTATATTCTATAATCTATATTGTATATAGTGCCGGAGAACATTTTGGTTGTGGCAGGCAGGTCTCACACAATATTCTTAAATTGAGCTTTCAGTGGTCCAATTCCAATATATGATCATATCATCTGTTGTTGTTTTTAACTGTGAGAGAGGTGCATGCATATATCAAAGTATCAAACAAGAAGCCCTTGAGCTCGATCTTTCAATGTTTGGTTGCCACTCAAATGCGTGCCTCTCTCTCCCTCTACCTCGTCTACGTCTCATTATCTCCTCCAAGATTCCTTGCAGGTTGATTTAGGGTTTCTCATAGATTTATCACAGCTCAACTACTCGATGTCAGCTGGTGTTTCGTAGTCATTTTAATCTCAATGACTCAATGTATATATGAGACGTATATATATATTTATATACATAAATATATAAGTGGATGGGGATGAGATTACATCTATATTAATGTTTTAGCATTTGACAGATAAACAACTTAATGAATCGAACCCTGGAAACCATAATTCAAAATCTTGCAGCAATGTAGATATGTAGTTAAATAGATATATAGTTATAAATACTTAAATACGTACGATCACACAGATAAGACTGGGATACTAGAATTCTGCATTATTGGGTTGCTGCATATCCAAATTTTGACTGGTGATTGATAAGAGGAGAGAATGTATTTAATTAATTAGTTGCTCTATTAATTATTGTTCATATAATTGGTGATCGATCACTTAATTATTATTTCATTGGTGGTAGGCAACATGTTCGATGTTTCCATTAAATAACTCGAAGGAGCAATCAAAATCTTCAAAGCTCAATTTTTATACAGTAGATCATGGCAAATCACTTACTAAACCATGACAGGTTCTTAATAATATCATTAATAGGGATTAAGAAGAAAACAGAGACTTAAGCTCATGTAGAAAGTCGTCGAGACACATTGTATTATTATGGGGGGAGGCAACAATTAGCAACTTTCTTAAAATATCAGATATGATATATATTCCTATTTTGGTAGATTTCGTGTTTGATTTAAATTTGATGGTTCAGTAGTTTGTGGTACGTGACTAGCTGGAAACAGTATACAAAATATATACGAGCCTCTCTCAATTTGGCGCCATATCAAAGAAAAGATCAAGACATTGAAATAATTAAGTTTGTTTCTGTCATGAAGGTGTAATTTTTAATTTTATCTGTTTGAATTCATAGTGTCTACAAATGGAACGTGGAATGATTAAGATTATCGTAACAAATTACAATACGAAAGAATCAACAAACAAAAAAGCATAATAATCACACATCGTTTTTCCGTTGATGGAAGGATCGATCGATGGTGATCTTAACATATTCTCACTATCTATGGTACTCAAACTTGGTTGTTCTATGGTTGCGATTTATTAAATCAAGTGATCCATACAATTCACAAGCCTCAAATGTAGTGAGGTTCCACCAGGAATTCCAAATCGATCATAATCCATCCATTACTCAAGACTGAAAATCTGAAATAATAAAAGACCGATCGATGTCGATGAAGCTATCAACCTAAAATACATAATCACTGCATTGTCGTCGAGAGACGTACGTATACTGAGAAAAACGTACAAGTTCAAAATCCTAATGGCATGGTGCACGATAATGCTATTTGTAGATCAAGGTGGCCATGGTTATCCAATTAAATCACTCTCACGCACGTAATCAGCCGCCTAATAATCAAACATGTACCATGGCTAATCAATAACATCCCATAGCTAGTACGTAGATCAAATCTTGTCGTGTTCAACTTTGATCGAACAATTTGGTAAAAATTGAAATCAATTGGCGGTGGTTAAGTAGTACTGGGTTGAAATTGAATTGTATAGAGAAATATAACAGCTAGCTTTATTGCTTACCCCATATATCATCAAGACCTGGGGCCTCGTTATTTAGATCGATCACGAAAAGAGGTAAGGTAATGTTTACTGATCATGCATGATTCGAATTGATAGGATTCACACATATGCTTTTGCAAAGGAACAATAAGATCGACCATGATTAATTGATTATCCAGAACATGCAGAAAGGCCGCTCATATCAGTGAACCTATTTATTTCCTTTCTGTAATCTGTAGCCTCCAAATCTACTATTGTACTCGATTATGGGTTGTTCTACAAAACTGTAAAAGCTAGGGTTGATCTACCTAATAATGCCTAAACTCTTCTTTATTTCAGAAATTAATGTGTACTTCGTGCTAAGAACATGAGCTACCCTCGATGTTAGAACGTAAGCACGGAGTATGGACCAAACCATTTCGCGACGTCATTGCGATGTAATCAAAATTGGTAATTGATCGAGTCTAATACAAGGTGTGGAAGAACCCTATGTGGACGTCATGAAAGTACCGTATGTAGTTTAATTTTCTTTAAGTTATGTCGTCAATGATCCAAATTAGTCTCAAATATATGGTTTTGATAGGCTATATGTCATGGATCTAAGTTGGAAGCTGGAACAACATCCATGCACAACTGAAAAAAAAAAACCATTATTTTATGAAGGTTAGGTTAACGCTCGATTACAAAGTAAAATTTTAAAGAAGTCGCATCATAACAATGATAATTGTAAAAAAAAATTATATGGTGAGTTCTCGTGAGTTTGTAAGACAAAGATAATACAATTCATATCTGAGAAATGCTAAATAAGATCTTTAAAGGGGCTATATGAAGTCAAAGAAATAGAAAAATCTAACATCAACATTTTGAAAGCCTGTTCTTATTTATGGATTACGAAAGAGAAAGGCCAAGTACCATGGATGTGTAAGAACAACGTCCATGCAAACACAATGTACACATTCTAATCATCAAAGCTTGTTAATCAGATCTTCTAGTCATCTAAACAATTAACTTCTAAGTAAGTTTGAGTAAACTAAAAACAGTAACTTCGATCACAATCATCATCATCATTCACACAGTAGAAGGTTGGTGTTTGGAAAATGAAATGCCATCATAATAAACAAGCCAGATCGATTCAGATGAGAATGAGAATGACCTTTACTCTATATATTCATTCATTTTGTACCAGGTTTGGGTTTCCTATTCTTGTTTTGTAATCGGACAAACTCACTACTTGAAATTGGTCCAAATGGGCCACACGTGCCACAATACCTGTCTATGGCTTTTGTATGATTGTTCACTGTGTACCACGTCACCATTTCCGAAGCTCTATTTGCACATACAGATTCATCTTTTCCCCTTTTGACTAGGGTTAGTTTTCAAACATGGTACCAATCATTCTTTTTTAAATAGTGCATGTAATCCCAATACGAACATGCTAGAATTAGAACGAAAAATAAATTGGTCTAATCCCAATACCAAGTTGTGAGTCAAATATGTGCCCAACAATCTCAAATATATTATATCATTCGACATATCTACATGTCCAACACTACATGTCCAATATCTACATGTATCGAAAATAAAAGTCGAAAGTGTTATTATTGAGATCATCTCTGATTAAAGAATATGGTGTCTAACACAGATTACACTGTTTGCTAAGAGCTATGACTTCTTTAATTTATATATCAATGTGTTTAAAAAATTGATTCATCTCGCTTCAAGATTTAATATAACAAGAAATGCACTATTCACACAATCTCTAATGAATTTGACTATGTTCAACATTTAAAAACACCGATTAATATCATGACACACGTATGTATATAATTTCAAAAATTATGTTGCCCATAATAAATTTTCTTGACCATTCTAAAAAAAAATACGTTGTCCCAACTCGGAGAAGAAGGTTTCTCAAGAGTGCTAGTTAACATGCCCAAAACTTCCATCAGCTTAGATATCATTAATTTATTTGGACCAGCATATATGCTGCACCACAAACCCTCAAAAAAATATAACCTCATAAGAAGAATATGATCCATCTTCTACATTATTGAATCCTTATTACACATTTGACAATCTCCAGTCCACCTGGATTTGGTAACAAACTACAAACCCTAATACTAAATTCCATATGTCTCTCGCAATCAAAAACATCGTTTTCCATTCTTATAGTTGAAAGCGAGACACCCAAATGCTATAATACGACCATTATAGTTCATCATCTACCAAAATAAATAATAAAATCCCAACAATAATAATTAAAATGACAGTACAGGAAATTAGATATCGAGATATATTCTTCCGAAAACAACCGCAACAACCAATCTCTTGCATCAATAATAACCCAATCAACCAACCACCAAAAAAGGAAAAACAATTAAAAGAAAATTTAATATTTCTAAAAGGAAGGAACGTCCATTAATAGCGATAATTATAACGTAGCCACAATCTTAGCCTTGAAACAGGTCGAAGCCCCAAAACGGTTCGTTTCATTCTCAGAAGCCCAACCAGGGAAAAACCGTGGACGTGTCGACCGGGACCACCAAACAAAACCGTAATAAAAGGAAAACGAGAGGGTGACAATCGTAATTACGTGACCAGAATCGCTGGAAAAGACAAGGGCGATTCGGATTACGTGGTGGAAATTACAAAATCTACCCCTACGCCTCTGTCATCAGCCTTGGTTGCTCCCCCCCCCTCTATTCCTAGTTGCTTCCGTCACGTCACGACACGACACCAATCGGCGTACCAACAGAGGGACGGGAATTCAAACGGTACCGCACCCGTGGGGGCAAAATCGTCCTTACATTACCACACCGGCTGAGCTGGACCAATGAGATAATTCCGGGCGCCAAAAGCTCAGCATCGCTTCCCAATGCAAAAGCCGGCTCTCATCAATATACCGGTTAAACCGGTTCCCTGATATTTAAAGAAAAGAAAGTAGTGTAAAAATTTAGAAACTCTCACTCTAGGACGGGAATGAATGAGATAAGGAGTGAGAGTGTGGTGTTTCTCTCTCTAAAAAGAGTCTAGAGCCTCTCTATCCTTTTCTCGGCTCTTGCACACCTTGTGTTGGCTCGTGGATTCCCACCTATTTCCCCAAACGCAAAGCACTAAAGAGAAAGAAAGAAGGCAAACAGCTACAGCAAGCCAGGCCAGAGAGAGCAACCAATTTTAATTTCCGTTTCACTCCTCTTTTCCTTTCCATTCTCAAATGCTCGCCGGGTTCACTTCCCCGGCGAACTACTTCCTCCCCAGACCGGCCTGAATGCCGTTATTCTTTCATTGAGTGTTGTCATATTTGAGTTTGTTGTTGGGAGTAGATACAAGGGAGTGTCGGTGTGGCTATATGCGAGGTGAAAATGCCTGAGGCGGCACTGCTATGTGAGTCCTCTCCCAGCGACGTGGTGCTCTGCGCGAAGAAGAAAAGGTCAGGCGAAGACGACTCGCCGCCGCAGCTGGTGGTCGCGGCGCCCGCGCTGTCGATAGGCCGGAACCGATCTCAGGCCGGCACTCGCCGCGTCACTCCTACGACGACGGGGGAGTCGAGCACGGAGAGGTTTCTGCCGAACGGGGATCTCTACATCGGGAGCTTCGCCGGGTCGGCGCCGAACGGATCCGGCAAGTATCTGTGGACGGACGGCTGCATGTACGAGGGGGAGTGGCGGAAGGGGAAGGCCTCCGGGAAGGGGAAGTTCTCGTGGCCGTCGGGCGCCACTTACGAGGGGGAGTTCAAGTCGGGTCGGATGGAAGGGTTCGGGACGTTTGTCGGATCCGACGGCGACACCTACCGCGGGTCGTGGTCGGCGGATCGGAAGCACGGGATGGGCCAGAAGCGCTACGCCAACGGCGACTTCTACGAGGGATCGTGGAAGAGGAACCTCCAGGACGGCCAGGGGAGGTACGTGTGGCAGAACGGCAACGAGTACGTCGGCGAGTGGAAGTCCGGCGTCATTTCGGGCCGGGGCGTGTTGATTTGGGCCAATGGAAACAAGTACGACGGCCAGTGGGAAAACGGCGTCCCCAAAGGTAACGGAATATTCACATGGCCTGACGGCAGCTGCTACGTCGGGTGCTGGAACAAGGATTTGAAGATACAGCAACTCAACGGCACGTTTTATCCGGCTAACGGCGGGAAGGAGCAGAGCTTTGAGAACATTGGGCCGTTTGCGGCGGAGAATCTGACGATTACGATGAGGAAGAGGTCGTCGGTGGACGGAGGTAGGGGGAGCTTGGCGGAGAGGACATTCCCGAGGATTTGTATATGGGAGAGTGATGGTGAAGCTGGGGATATTACTTGTGATATTATCGATAATGTGGAAGCTTCTATGTTCTACCGGAACGGGACTGCTTTCGATCGGGACTCGCTTATGCAGTTCAAGAGGAGCCCCTGCTGCTTCTCCGGCGAGCCCAAGAAACCGGGGATGCCGATCTCCAAAGGGCATAAGAATTACGACTTGATGCTCAACCTTCAGCTGGGTATTAGGTGAGCTTTGTGAGCTTTTGGTTGTGTGCTTTTTTGTTTGTTGGGTAGTGTTTGATTCATCGTGCGACTTTCAGGTACTCTATAGGGAAGCATGCTTCCATTGTGAGGGAGCTGAAACCCAGTGATTTTGACCCGAAGGAGAAATTCTGGACGAGGTTTCCGCCGGAGGGATCCAGCAAAACCCCGCCGCATCAATCTTTCGAGTTTAGGTGGAAGGACTACTGCCCTATGGTTTTCAGGTGTGTTGAACTGTTTCCTTTATTGTTGGATGATCATATTTATTTAATCGGAAACCAGGGGCTGTACATTTTAGCAAGCATCGGGTGCTGAATTACAGTCATCCTGCAAGTGTTTGCGTCTTGTTTGCTGTGATCTTCCATCTGTTTCTGTTACTGATTCGCTTTGGGTTTTTCAGGCGACTGCGGGAGCTTTTCCAGGTGGATCCTGCGGACTACATGTTGGCTATTTGTGGGAATGATGCTCTTAGGGAGCTTTCTTCTCCAGGGAAGAGCGGCAGCTTCTTTTACCTGACTCAGGATGATAGATTCATGATTAAGACAGTCAAAAAATCAGAAGTCAAGGTTAGTTGCTACCTGTTTTGACCTTTGTCTTCTTAACTCTCACTTTTCTAGAAACAAAAGAACATCTGTCTTGCACATTTAGCGGTTTGCAATTTGTTTGTTTCTTATATTCCACGTTATTTGCCTGATTAGGCAGCAGTTTAAAGGTGATAACTGCTTGAATGACCCTATTGTATTTTGTTCGCAGGTGCTAATAAGGATGCTTCCAAGTTATTATAGACACATGTCGCGGTATGAAAATTCTCTTGTGACTAAATTCTACGGGGTGCATTGTGTCAAACCTGTTGGCGGACAGAAGGTATATGTTATGTGGACTAATTTAGCATGGTTCTTTATTAATGTCTTCGTCAGGAATGGTACCTAACCAGTTGTTGTTTCACTGGAAATCAGACAAGGTTTATAGTGATGGGCAATTTGTTCTGCTCAGAGTATAGAATACATAGACGATTTGACCTGAAAGGATCTTCCCATGGTAGAACAACTGATAAGCCCGAGGGGGAGATTGATGAAATCACAACCCTGAAGGACCTTGATCTCAATTTCGTGTTTCGCCTGCAAGGAAAATGGTACCAGGAGCTAATGAGGTAAGTCGCATTCCATTAACTAAATTTTACGTGGTTGCTTCTTGCTCTTTGTTATTGGTGCTTGACGGTAACTTGGTTAAATTATTGGCAGGCAAATTGATCTTGATTGTGAATTCTTGGAAGCGGAGAGAATCATGGATTACAGTCTTCTGGTTGGTCTTCACTTCTATGATGGCAATACATATGACAAGATGGCGCTGTCACCTTTTCTCTTGCGCTCTGGTAATTGACCGTATCTTAGTGTGTAGCTTTATATGGATCATTGTATCATTTGAATTCTAAATGTTTATGTGACTTGCAGGCCAAAAGGATTCTTTTCAGAATGAGAAGTTTATGCGCGGTTGTCGGTTCCTCGAAGCTGAGCTGCAAGACATGGATCGAGTTTTGTCCGGCAGGTATAGGTTTTTAATAATTCAATTTGTGATATTTTCTTGTGAGCTTACTGCCAAGGTTTTCCATGGTCTGGGTTTAACCAAGTATTTATAGAACATAATGTGGTTGAGCATCGTCGTTTTGGATTTGATGGGTGGGATAATCATTCTTTAATGGATATGGATGTCTTGGTGATAATCGGGGGTTGGTTTGCCTTGGTGTTTATGGGTGGGGTATCCATTGGGCAATAGTTGTTTGTGGGACATATGAAGGATATCCCAATAATTGCCTCACTAACCCAGTTTTATGACTTTTATCTGTATTTTGCGACTGAAGTCCCGAGGAATCTATTACCATGGTTTGAACAGTCATGGCATTACTACTTCACTGGCAATAGTTAAAATTAAGAAAGGATTTTAATCAGTAAATTTTAAATATAGATGTAGACATGTAGTGTTTTACCAGTATCTCATTGTCTCCTGATGTGGGAAATAGCACGAAGCTACAAGGCTCTTGCATTTGTTCCCTTTTTAGGAATCAACAGAAGATGTCATAGAATCATGTAATGTGGTGGTTTTGAGATGCATATTTTATTTTGAATAGCCTGCATTTAGTTTTCTAATCTAGTGGGAGATCGATTTACATCTCCTGGAAGTTGAACTACATAATTTACATTGATATTAACCTATGTTCTTCTCCCTATCAGGAAGCCACGGATCTGTTTAGGGGCCAACATGCCTGCAAGAGCAGAGCGGATGGCTCGAAGGAGTGACTTCGATCGGTACTACACCCCTGGTGGGTTCAGTCATTTGACCCCTGCACGCAGTGGTGAAGTCTATGATGTAGTACTTTACTTCGGGGTAATAGACATTTTACAAGACTACGATATCAGCAAGAAGTTAGAGCATGCTTATAAATCCTTGCAAGTTGACCCAATTTCAATATCAGCTGTGGATCCTAAGCTTTACTCCAAGAGGTTTCGGGATTTCATTGGAAGAATTTTCGTTGAAGACAGGTAGTCACAAAATGGCACATAGCAAGTGGAAACGAGCGCTGATGCATTAACAATATTTTTATTCCAGAAGAAAGCTCAAGAGCAGCTCAGAGAGTGACCTGAGTCGGGGTTCAGAGACTGAACCAATGCAACTGTGGTGAAACCTCAAAGCTCGGTGGTGGTGGTGGTGGTTTGTCGTCGGGGATCCCTATGGCTGAATTTTGAAGACACAGCCAAGGTGTTTTGGCTCTGGCAGGGGGTGGGTGCTTGTACATTCTTCGAGGTTAGAGAGGAAAGGTTTAAGGTTATAGGGGTTCTGGGTTTTCTTTCTTTTAATTTATTTCTTCCTTTAGGTGAAATTTTTGTGGTATCAAGGAATGTGAAGATTTGAAAGATAGGTATAGGGAACAGATGAATATGTTTCCCAGAGAGAAGATTCAAAAAAGAAAAAAAGAATGGGGGAGGAGACTTGGAATAACAAAAAGTGTACAGGTTTATAGAAAATGGTTGGGTAGCTTATGGAATTCAATGGATTTTTATGTGATATTTTGAACAAGAAAAGGGAAAGGAAATGTTTGAATCAGCAGGGAGAGTGACCCTACAGGAATCTCTCTCTCTCTCTCTGTTAGACTCTCTTTGCTCCTTTAATCAGATGTTTTGATATAAAATGGTGTTTGCAATGGTCAGTGCTTTGCCTTTTGCAGCGAAAGGGCGAAGAGAGAAGATAGAAGTAGGTTTTTGTTTTGTTCAAGTCCTTATAGACCCCAAGAGAAGATGCATCAAAAGCAGAGAAAGCAAGAGAAAGATGCGCTGGTGTTTCTTGTTTTTGCCTACTTTGTTTACTGGCTTTGCTTCCTTTCCATCTACCACTGTTTTCCCTCTGAATGAAAGAAAGAAATTTCTGAATGGATTTTGATGTCTATGTTTTCACTTTGAAATTCAATTCTGAACTAGAGAGAAACCTTTCAGAGTGACTTGTTTTCAAGAGAGGGTGAAACAGTTGTTGCAGAGGGAGGAAATAGTTGCCCACATCAAATGAGGGAAGTGGTAGGCAGCGAATGACCATTGAGGCATTTTGACCCGGCAGGTGGTTGGCACTTTCTATTCCAAGAGAAGCAAGAGACGCTCCCATGAGATGAATCCAAGGACTCTGATTCCAAACAACAGTTCTTACTGAGGAAATTATATAGTTACATAACAAGTAGCGAAATCAAATATATATAATGCAGTAGGAATTGAGGGCATTGGGAATCGGGCGGGTGCTTTTGCAGAAGCACAGGTCAAAGTTACGGTTCAGAGAGGGAAAGAAATAAGAGAGGGAAGGGTCGAAACAGTGGTAGAGTTTTGTGTCTCTTTTTTGACCACTGCCCTTTTCGGGACCAACTCATGTCACTGTTAGACCCAAAGCCGAGACTTCACTGTTAGTGCCATTGCTACCATGGGGTCGCTATGATCATCAAGCCCCATTTGAATGAGTGATCTTCATCAATCACGATCTTCACCTCAATAGTGAATTCGGAATGTTCTGTCTTCTCCCCGGAATTCAGAGTCGGAAGCTGTTGGATTAGCTCAATGTATGAGATCACTCGTGACTCGTGAGGGTGTTAGATGCAAAAGTCAGAGTGATCAAGCTTGATACGTTACAAACTTCAAGAGATTAGGGTAATGAATGTACCAAACGGTTGAAGTAATCATATCTACCTTTTCCTGGATTTCTTGAATCCGTAGTTGAAAAATGTATAGTAAATTTGGCAAGGTTTTAACAGTGTTGCATAGAAAGTCTTAATCAAATTTTATATGCATTGTTATTGAGGAAAGGTTGCAAAAGAGAGAAACCTAGCACGAGCCTAGATCCAAGTATCAAAAAACCTACTTTGAGGTTTGAGGATATGGGCGTCAAAATGGTTGGGAGTACAAGGGACATGAAACTCATTTCATGTGTGGTTCACCGTTCACGTGAGCCTTAAGTACATGAATATCATTAATAAAAAAAACTCTAGTATCTTGACATCGTGTGTATTTTTGATCTTATACTAGTTTATATAAGTCATTCGGTTCATTTTTAACAATAATTTTAAGAATCCTAATCGATCATGTACTATTACAAAGTTTTTATCTCATCTCTTCAAGCAAGAAAACATATTTTCAGGTTTTGACCTTTAGTGAGTTATTTATAATAATCGATTAGTTTATATAACTGAAGGTTAAAACACTATGTCTCCAAGTTTGATATAATGGAGCCATGGTTGCAACATTCTGCTTACAAAATGGAGTACCAGCAAGTAACTTATTAGGTCCTTGTCTCTCCACCTTTCTTCTCCCTTTGAAGATAATATAGATAGGGGGCAATAGGCATCAAGACTTGGTTAAAGTGCAAATTAGAAGGGTAGCCAACCTAAATATGTCACACACTTGTTTTATTTGGCTTGCTCCAAACATTGTAAAACTAAGTCAGCCGTCCCGCCTGTAAAGGACTTGGCCATTCTTAAATTGGTTTGAACAAAATGGTATGTTATTGCCAATTTTTTTCTGCTTCTGTTTGTGTTCCATTCCCTTATTATATTGGGTTAAGTTGACTACATGAGTAAAACCAATGACTTTCAACTTATTTGTTTTATAGTTCTGTAACAAAAAATGTTAACATAGTTTATGATTTTGTCAATCATTGGACCCAAAATATAAGTTTGTTAGACTGTAGGGAAATATTTTCTGGAAATGACCTTTGGTTTTTGCAATTCGTAGTCGTACTTGACCCCAATGTAAAGAGGTAGCATAGCCCTAATCTGGCCCTTTTGTACCTTGCAGAGTAAGGAACCCAGAAGTCAAGTCTCTTCCGTATAAGAAATAAAGAAATGTAGGTGATTTGGATCATAGTCTTCTTCATTCCCCAACTAGCTTATTATGGTTGACATGAAGTTAGAACTGCTATAAAAAACAGAGGTGTTTCGAGGTTTGTGGTACCAACCATGGCAGAGAGAGAGAGAGAGAGAGAGAGAGGGTTAGCAGGTTTAGGTTGATTAGCTAGCGGGCTGAGCTAGGTGGTGCCGGTGGAGAGTGGCTGCATGCCGAAAAAGCAAAACAAAAAACAAAAGAAAACCACGTTTAAAATCTTTGCTTTCTTTCCATCAACTCCAGCCTTTTATCACCTTGAAGAGATCGAAGAGTGAGTTGTGACTCAGTGACTAGCTGCAGCAGCAGTACGGACATTAGATCTCGTTCTGCAATGGGAGATCTTTTGTGATATCTCATCTAATGCTTTGTTGTTCTCGATCCATCTGCTTTCATTCTTTTTTCAAATTCAATGTTGGGGAACAGAGACGAATGAGATATTCATTAATGGCGATTGTACTCTGATGTTGGGGGTATTTCAGACCAACTCCACCCAGCCGGCCATTTCATGCATGCTGAAATATTGCTGATGCGGCTGTGACTTTTGATTTTCTTTCCTCAGTTAGCCCTAGCCAAACTCCCGGCCGCCCTTTGCTTTCATCACTACCATCAGTCATTAGACTTGTTCGGCATTCATTTACACTAGAGTTTATACTATCATCTTACTGTAATCTGTTACTACAATGTTGTTACTTACGTACAGCATAAACGGCCCGAAAATGATTT
The DNA here is from genome assembly GCF_933775445.1 of Argentina anserina. Lineage (NCBI taxonomy): Eukaryota > Viridiplantae > Streptophyta > Magnoliopsida > Rosales > Rosaceae > Argentina > Argentina anserina. The sequence continues at coordinate 22,254,180 of NC_065873.1, read as the reverse complement.
ATTTTTCGGAACTTTTTATTAACTTGAAACATTTACTAATGCACTACAAAATAATGAGCTACAAGCACATATCAAATGTGGCTCAAGTTTGATTACTTTGATATGTGCATATTGCTCTCTTTTTTGTAGTGGTGTTCCTTAATAATGTATTCTCTCTAATTTTCAGGAAAGCTTATTATTAAAGTTTAACAGTGGAAAACAAAAGAGAGTATATAACCATAAAACTCCATTCCAAGCTCATGAAGTAAACACCCTAAAGAGAGACGAAAAATGGGTGCATTACTGGTGATCATCATATTTCATAATGACCTCCAAGAAAATTGGAGTTGGGGATAACATGCCCTAATACTGTAATTATTTTCCCTTAAATTCCAAAAAGATCCCCATGCCCTTTTTGATACGATACCATGACCTTCTCTTTATCCTCCATTTCTTGGCCTTTCTTCAAAACTAGTATAAATCAGTTAACAATTATAAGCTTCCATAGGAAGACTTGTGTTTCGCATCCTTGAAATGGTTAATTGCTTTGTTAAATGATAATGGTGCGGCCAAATGTCGGGAAAAAGCCACAGTCATTACCCACAAGATGAGGATTAGGCCTCTGTGGAGGGAGACAGCTCCACCTTCCATCTTCGATGTATATCTTCCTCTCCAATATCGGAATCCTTAATCATATACTTTTATCTTGTGCAGTTGTGCCTGCACTTAATACTACACTGTGATATGATTATTGCTTCATCCACCCAAGTCCCAACACGATGAAGAAGATCGACCATGGGGGCGTTGCCCACAGATATTATTCAAAGCTAGGGTGACCTCCTAATTATGCTGCTCTAGGGTTTTCCAAGCCGTTTTATAATCCTTATAGGTGTTGTGTGGCTAACAATCCCACATAAACGGGTCTAATAATGTCGATACTCTCTCTATTTTAGATGGAGTTCATGTATGAAGTTTTTCACAAAATGTCTCGACATTAGTGTGTGTGATAATAATCTTTATAAATCAACAATGATTTTTTGTTTTTTCCAATGTGAGATTCCAAATGATTCAAATCTAAATTAATCTATTTCCAACACTAAAATACATTGGTTTGGACACAATAATGGTATCTCCTCCTACGTACAATCAACAGATAATACTTCATGTAATTCGATGTCACCAATTTAAGGGATTAATCAGGCTGCAAATTATAACCAGCAGCAGTCGAAAGCAGAAAGCTAAGCTCAATTTACTCGATGCATATCGTTTGGGAATATTGAATACATCTACGAATAATATGAGTTTCGACATTTAAAAAAGCTCTTGTGGAGTGCATTAACCATTTGATTCGTTAGGTGCATGGTTGAACTAAATATACAAGAATTAAATGAGAAATGAATTTAGATAACTACGGAGGGAGATCATAGAAAATTAGGGTATAATTGAAGCGTGTTGAACTGTTGATGAAGGTGGATCTGAATTAGGTTGAAATTAAAGATTGAGGAATAATAGTTGAGATGGGCGGCTGTTAGCTAATTATTCGACGACGTGGTTAGCACCTCTGGGTTTGAATGGACATGAAAACGTGGTTTGCTCAATGTGATGTGATCATCAATTTTATGCAAACAGCTAAAGCCAACGCCTGTCTACATATTCAACTAAAACTCCATGAATGGCACGACAAATATTTATGATGAGAATTGGTGAATTGAAGAATGGGACATGTGCTATGTGGCCTCTTAAATTCTTTGATAAGAATAATGAAATTGTAAAGTAGTACTAGTGTGAAGTGTCTACTACAATAACAACTAGTTTGAAAGGAAAAGGATAATGTAGAGACATGTAGTGCCGATTAATTTGGTCTAACAAAAGTCCTTATCATTCCCAACATTAGGTTCCGTTGCAGGGGACACTCCCTTGACGACTTCTCCTTCTTTCCCCTTCTTTCGTTTTGTACTATTTCTCTAGTTATCACTATCATGTCATTCATAAACCATAAGGTACGTTAAAACTAGAGTAAATAGAGTAAACAAGAATTCAAAACATGGTGAAAAACTGAAAATGGTGAAATAGATAGCCGTGAATTTAGAAACTCCAATATGTGATCATGATATTCGTCACATTTTATAGAACAGATGCGTATCCTCCTGAAGATAAAAAAAACATCGAGTATGTTATCTATAATAGATTTTCACTACTAAAGCCACAGTTTGTTGAGACTTCCTAACTTTGATAACACTTTGTTATACTTGATCGAGTTACTCCCTTTTGTGTATGATTTCGTCAGAGGAATGAGGAATCTGTTGATGGTGAAGCCAAATAGTAGCAACTAGCAAGTAGACACTAAAATTGTTTGTACGGAATCCAATGAGGTGAATGGATTCAGAATGTTCATCAAAAAGAAAGAAAATGGGTGACGAGTGGATACCATATGGAATGAATTCAAGTGCCGAGTTGATCTGGGATCATGGGACCTCCATGTCCAACTGACCCAAGTTTAGTAGCAATCAGACACACACACACACACATATTTGATGGATTTGTATAAATCAATCAGACATATATATAAGGTGGTATATATTTGTAATAACTACCCCCCTTCTGAGCCTTTTGCAATTATAGTTTGTCACACCCAAATTAAGCCCTACTTGGATATTGATGATAATCCCCTCCATCTACAGCCTCATTTTGATTATATAGGACCATTGTGAGATTAATTAGGATTCAGAATTCTGGGGACCAAAGGACCATCTAAGGCTTTATTAGTCTTTGCCATTGCTGGTAAAGATTTAAGAGTCATCAACTTAACATTCACTAACATTTAGAATATCAAATCCTATCTAACCCTATCTTTATCAAATTGATTTCCCTCTTCATTCTTGTGATGTGAAATGGTTAGAGAAGGGCTGTTATGAGAAATGCTCATACAGCCAGCCTGGATATATATGGTGATATTTAAGTGTAATCAGACACTTCGTTTTCAATCAAAAAATACAAATTGAAAGGAGATGGTAGAGAGCCACAAGAATGAAGAGACATGGTAATCATCTACTTATTAGGTTTTTTAAGTTGAGTACACAAAAACCCCACATCAACCCAACCCACCAATTGTGAAGATGTTTTAAATATATAGCAACTTCAAAAATGCAATAATTCTTGTAGTTGTGTTGTGATATATACTAATTGAATGGACCAAGCCCCTTTTAATACATCTCATGGTGGGTTGGGGGTTGCTACACTTATTCTAGGGTGGTCAGGAGGAATTCAACCTGCCCAATTTGTATGATCCTCCTTGAATTTCAACTGTGGCATATGAGTTGTGATTTAAATATGGGACAGGGGAAGCAATGTCATATTCCTTGAGGCAGGCAATACCATATGATCACCAAGTGCCACACCTTGATTATGGCCCCTCAAATTTTTTGAGACAATGATGCTTCAAAGGATTCTAGATTTCGCAATGACAAAAGGTACAACGATTTTTTTTCTTTGGAGGGGGTCAATAATATGATCAGATTTGAAGTATAACTACTAACATTGCTTTTGTAGAGTATTTTCTAGTTAATCATGTTGGATGATTTGGATGTTACTCCTCTCATTGAACATCATTCCTTACAAGGTTAGGAGAAAAGCCAAACAGAGTAACGTTTTAGGCTTTCAGTCCACAGCGGCACCGCAAATAACAGTGAGTTATTTACAGGGGCATTTGATGTTCACAACCAAATTATACTGTCCAACTCTTCCCATAAAATGCAATTGATATCATTCGGTTTTATCGGAAAGGAAGATATTGAATTGTTTGTCCAGGCCCAAATGCGCCTTCTGCATATTGTTGATTACTTCGGCAGTTGTAGGTCAGAAAATTTAGACAAAACCCACCTTCTAATCGAGGCATCTTCCTACTCTTGTTCTTAAGACTTAAAGCTGGAATTTGAGAAGAGTGAGTATTTGAGCATCAGTTTTAAAAAGCTCGATTTTTGGAAGCTTCATGGCTTTTAACCAATCAGTTCTTAATTCCAAATTTTCTCATCATATGCCCAAAAGGCCCAAACTCTAGTTTCAACCCTCAATGTGTATAATCTAATAGTCCATGGTTTATTCACTCAATATTTGTAGAGAAACAGGTTCAGAAACTCAACCTTTTTGTCATGTAAATTCCTAAACATTCATCTTCGCTAAGTCAGTTATATTAACAGAGTGTAGACTGTGCTCAAGATCCTAACTTTGTTACTTTCTATCATTAATTACCACTAACATTGCTTGAAAAGACTCAGATTTGAATCACCAAATCCCCACAAAACCATAAGCAGGTGGGGAAAGACAAGAATAATGACAAATAAGATGTGGGGAAGATGATTGTTGATGATTTCAATAGATAATATGAAACCCAACTGCCCACCTTCCCCAGCTGAATGTTGCAGGGAAATCTTTCGGATCAGAGCGCATTGAGGATCACTACGCCAATACACACAATCCCTGCTTTGCAACACCAAGAACTATGAAACATGAAACACAGAACAAAATACCAAGATGAAGGAATGCAGAAGAGAAGGAGAGACGGCAGGCTTTAATATGAGAACAAGGCCAGTGAACACTACTATATGTAGGAGAATAAACCCCACGCTAGGGTTTTAGGCCAACCTTTGAGCACTGAAATACCCTTCTACTTTAACGGGTGGATGAATGGACTGACCCGATTCAGGCCCATACCAGCAAAAATCTTCAGCTCATTTCTGTTTCAATGTTTCCAACCCAGAAACTACAAACTCATGACGATGTCTAATTTCTATTTATAAAAAAGAAAAATAATTTTTGACATACTTGAAAAATCGGGATGTTACAATCGGTCGGTTTGATTTTCGTTTCTATTCAACAATTCTTTGATTTTTGTAGTTTCAAATTCTACACGTCTTTTATTTTTGTAACTAGTTCATATGATTGACTGAAGGAAGCATTCCTCCACCATTACTTATGCAAAGCTAACAATACAAAAATTTATCACAACAAAATACATACTTGAAAAATCACTCTCAAAATTTGGTTAATAAATACAAAGTCGGAAATATTAAAAACAATCTTGGCACACCGGTAAAGAGTCATTGCTTCCATCTCATTGTTGGAATATCGTTATTTTCCGCAGCAACTCCGGTGCCAGTTCAAGTTCATAGCAGGAAGTACAAGAAAGCCTCAATACTTGTATGCAAACCATAATGTCAAGGCTTTCCTATAGGCCTTGATCAATAAGATAATCACCCAATCTCTCCACTATCATGTTACACTGTCCGGGTGTCATCGGCTCATCGTATATACCTATAATCATAGCCTGGCCAGTTTTCTTCACAGTAATGCCACCAGATCCCTAAACAGAAAATCAAAATCAAACCGCATTATTATAACACGAGGGCACAACCAACGGCAGCATCCGAAAAAACACTCAGGAAAACTAGGAGCCAACATTTGCATAGACTACCTGCCAAACTGAAATTGTCACGCAATTGACAATCACCTGTTTGTTTCCGTTCGTGTTCATGTGAGATTATTGTCAACAAGGACTAACTAAGAGTCTAAGACTTACCATTTCCAAATCGTTATAGCAAGTATCGAATCAGAAGGTAGCAGATTGATTGCAACAAGGTGCTATAGAGTATAGGATAATAGGAATGAGGTGATTGTAGAAATGCTAGTCATTATATTTAACTATTCAGTTGAAATTATGAAGAAATAGGCCGTCTAACCCAAAATAATAAAGCTAACCTATCAAACTGATAAACCATTACAGGAAGAGAGCAAATGAACAAACCTTCTTTCCACGAATCACAGCCCCACTCTCGCCCTGAATAACCATATATTTTGTACCACCAAGGTGCAGTCCAGTTGGGGCAAGAGACCCTGGCTCATCGAAATCTTTCATTATCGCTGCCACTTCTTCTGCCTTAAACTACATATCAGGTAAGCAAATTAACCTCACTCCAACTCACCACCAACATCTTAAACTAAAATGTAGCACAATCATCAATATTTTATACCACAATGCATATCAATGTCTTGGCATATTTTCCTTTCAATCTTTACTCATAGTGTTCTATCGATACTTGAATTCAATCACGAAGCTAGTAGTTGTTTTGTTGATCATATACAGCTGATCTGGGGTAAACAACATAAATGCTATACAAAGTACTAGAGTGAAACAAAATAGTCGTAGAGACAGAGTTGTATAAGGAACCTGAGGGAAGCTGGAGTTCTTGGCCCACACACTACCGTCGTGACCGACGATGGCCGCCGCTGTCAGGTGGTGGCCGTCGATGTCGCACATCAAGTGATCATCCACGTACGCCTGCCACGACATTTCTCCTATTTGATTCTGAACCCCAAACCTCTCTACTGAAGAAGCATGTTTCAAAGGCCAAGGGCTTATGTAACGAAATGAAGCGAGTCCAGTTGGGTGTGGGTGGGTCCTGACGGAACATGGCTGACCTGAATCCGATGAGTGCCCTTCACGGCTTCACGTTCCCCGACTGTCCCCGCGTTTGGTCACGTGGAGCCCACGTGACAGGATCCACGTGACAGATAGCTTGTCTGGTTTCCTATTTAAGAGTAGTACTTGCAGTAGAAGTATCAAACTAATGAAGCTGCAGCTTTTTACTGGGTCTTGTTTGGTACCAAAACCCTCAAGAATTTCTTAACCATTGCCGATCTATTTATGCTTGTGATGCAAGTGATTGGTGCATTGTGAGAAGATTAACTCTTGAGGAGTACAGCCAAGATCGCTCTGTAACATGGTTATAATTCTGAATTGGCCTACTCAGAAAACCTCATTCAAGATGTGTGTCGATCATATCTATATCTGCCTCAATGAGAGTAAAAGCAGTTTATAAACTTGGGGATATAGTTGATTACTTGATTATGTAACTAATATTATTTATCCATAAAATTTTGTAGATACAATTTGTAACAGTACAAGGGGTAACAATCATGATACTTGGAAGAGAAATTAAGAGGCGGTGATTCTATAATCTTCTTCACCAGGTTGTCCCCAGACGCCATCTACATGTCCAATTCAGGTTCATCTGCAGCAATATGAGTGTGCGCTCAACACAAGTTGGATTGCTCGGAATTCCACAAATCAAAAGTACTATAGTGCAAGATGAAACACAAATTCATTTTGCAAAAATGAAATCTGCTTACCATCACATTCTTCTGGATTAAAATCATCCTCATCATCATCAAAATCCTTGGTCTGCAAGATCAAAGTGAACTCGAGTGTAACAGAATTCAACAGTATGACAACTTTACAAGCATAGCAATCCCAAGAGCGAACATAAAGAAAACACAACCAACCACCATATTGAAAAGGTTTCACATTACCTTAAAATAAAGGTTTCATATCTAAAGAAATGGACGAAAAAGGAAACTGACATTCACCATGTATAGTCAATTTTTATTTATTATTTTCATTATATCCCCAAGGTTAAAACTCAAGCAGTGGAATAAAAATTCTTTTTATCCTCGACTCCTATAGTCAGCAGACATAAAAAGATTTAAACAGGTCATTCTTGAATATCAGTATCACCCAAAGAATGAGAAACAGGTTCAGTTTATTGTGATCTTCTTACCAAAATAAAACCATTGATAGACCAAGGTCATTTGTATCATCATTTACAACTTATACTATTGGCTTTCTGTCTATTATAGCATATGGAAAGGAAGAACATCGTATATCATGACAAAAATCAATTGTTTCTAAATGAACAAAATAGGATCCAATTTTTTTTGTACAAACCTGTTGATAATCTTCATTACTAGAGTCTTCATCTTCCTCCTCCTCCTCTTCCGCATCATCGTCCTCTTCCTCATCCTTTTCACCTTCTTTCTGTTTCTTTGCATCCTACAGACAACAAAGATGATTACCAAAGAATAAATACAAAATCTAACTGCAGCTACAAATCATAACATCTTCGAAATATCATTTGAAGCGATTCCATAGATGTTACAGTAATCTATCACACAAACCATCGCAGCTAGTGAGAGAAATAAGATATCTCATACCAAATTCTGTTCTCGCTTTTCAATCTCATTCCAATACATCTCAGAATTTTCTGCAAAGTCACCATAACCAAACTGATAAGTATACTGCCACCCCAGAAACATTTAGAAAATAACTAAAGAGTAAAACTACAATAAGTGAAGCATAAAATCTCATAATACCCGTGTCCAGCTTATTCCATTTAACATTTTCTCTTTTCACCTGCCGCACATTTGAACCTGAAATTCCACTGCATTGGTGAGCATGTGAAACAATACAAAGCATTAAAGCAAGGTAGAACATTGGATTCCATCCCCACATTTCTTATGGTGTTCACGTTACAAACCTCTAGGCAATTCTTCCGGAAACATACTGAGAACCAAATACTGTTTGAAAGAATCAATTTCTCTCTTACGCTTTCGCTTGCTTTCCTCAGATATTTCAACATTTTTGTCATGTCCACCTAAAACCATAAATTGAAGATTGTATGATTAGAATATACAATCAGTTAAACAGAAAATTCCATTGAAAGAGTGGGTAACAAATAACTTAGCAGCAACATTGTGGTTTTCACTAATAACAACAAAAATAAATTATTGCAAACTGTATTTAAATTCTAGAATGTTGGTGACATTCTGACTTTTAGTTAATGCTTTATTGCATGTAAGTTGGAACATAGTTTTGTAACATGGATGCACTTGTTGTAGCATTATAAAATATAGGGTGAGCTAATTTCAGATTGTGTTATATATGTGTTTCTATCTGCTAGCCACTGATATATTGTTCATGTAGGAACTATGCGAACATACTAGACACAGTAGTAGTACTACTACAAGTTGCTAGCCTATTTGTAATTTTGTATAACGTGCATGATTTCCTATGTTTCAAACAAAGGAAAAATCTTTTCATAACTATCAGTCTAATGAAAATTATTCTCTCACAATATGAACAGATAAAAAATACAAACAGGGAATCAGCAAAGAACACTCACCAGGCATGTCAAGATTATATTCGGATTTCATTAGAGAATACAGAGTATCAATAATTAATGTTTCTTCCTCCTTCAAACCTTTGTTCCGCTTTTGATCTAGCTCAGACAAAATACCTCTAGCATCAGGTAATATGGTATCCTGCAAGACAAGCCTCACATTGGATATAAAAGTAGTAGAGGCAACCAAAAATTACGTAGGAACTGAGATCTAGTGAAATTTTAGGAAACTGAATTCACAATGGATAACCAACGACAATAAGATCCCCAAACCCATTTTAATAAAACCTCTAGGTATCATCTAGTCATCAAGATCGTATTTTGTGGTAAATTGTTTAGCCAAAACTGAATAGCATAAACTCACAGGAAATGGCAGAAAGGGTTCTTCCTTAGAATACCGAGGTGCTCCCCCTCCTCTTCCCCTTCCACGACCTCTAAACGCCATTCACCTTCTGCAGCCAAAGTGGAAACGTCAAAGTGGGCACCTCAGAATTTCAATCCAAGTTCAAATTACACATATACAAGTAGCAAACTTGACTCTACAGTTGCATCAAATTCAACCATTCAACAACACCTTGGGATTGTTAGCTACAAGCTTCAGAATCACCGAACCCAACTAAACCAGCAAATTTGATACCCATAACAATAGAAAAAAGGGAAAATCACAGTCAGAGGAGTAGTAAATCAGTGGCATCAGATAGAAAATGCGAGTCTTACCCTAACCAAAAACCCAGAATCAACGTCGTAGTTATTGCAAATAACAAAAGCAATATCAAAACCTTTAATTCATACACCAATGAAACCAAAGTAGATTTTCATCTCTGACTGTCAATCAATAAGATAGCGCAGCGTAAAGAGAAAATCCAAGCCACTTACTTAAGATGTCGATCAATAATTTAACTTTATGTAATAGATGTGAACAATTTCAGCAAGAGAAGAAGATTCTCTGAACAGACCTTGTGTGAGAAACTATATACTTTTGCCGCCGGAGGAGAGGGCTTTAGAGCTTAGAGGTTCTGCTGAGATAAAACGGGTCAATACTCGCGGGTCGGGTAGTTCAGTTTTAGATAGAATCGAACTTGGGCTTAAGTTTTACCCAAAATGTAAATTTGGGATCAAGTCCCATTTTTAGTAGGGTGTTGTGAAGTGTGAAGAAGTACGTGAGAAAAGAATACAGACTCACGGAGCGATACAAAAATATATAACTATTAGATAGTTTGCCTGCCTTTTGCTGCGGGTTTGTGTTGCTAAATTAGAATATAATCATACAAATTTGTGTGGAAATGGTATAAGGGTGGTGCTGGATGACTGTATCTGATCTCTTGTTTTCAACTGTAGATTATTAACAATTATGTGGGGTTCAACTTCCTGTATTCTTAAATTTCAGCTAGTCTTTGGGAAGCAAGAAGCAAGAGTGCATATATATTGCACCTAATTTTAGTACTATAAGGTATCAAGTCTTAAAGATGTGTTTAAGGTGGTTATACCTAAACTGAACAAAGTTTTGCGTAGATGGGAAACTACCGGTATAATTATATGATGTGATTGAAGCTCATACAAAATTGCTATTGAAGTGATAGCTTCTCCAAAGTTACATTTCATTGCACAACCTGTACTTGGCAAAAACATAGCCGTGCTATAAGCTAGAGCCTGATTTGGAGTTTCACTACAAAAAAAAAAAATTCTCTCAAATGATGATGCATAAAGACTCCAGAGGAGCAGCTATGTTATCTGACATTTCTTTGGTACATTTTCGCCAATATAAACTTGTTCAAGAAATGAGGACTTATATGAAGAGCGCTTAGTCATCTTTTTGTTTACGTTGTTGTTACTTAGTTGGTGCTGATGATGATGATCCGACTTCATTTGTTATCCTATTCAGTAAGAAACTAAGAATAATTAGCAAGAAGGTAAGAATGCTGATAAGAATTATTTAGAATTTATACTAAAAGGAGACAGTAAGTATTGGTTGATATTGTCCTTTCAGTGATCCAAATTTCCCCAGCCTTGTACCGATTAAACCCCACTTTTGCCTATGTATTTTCAATGTCAAAAGTTAATTTAATTTTCCAAGTTGTACATACTATTGCATAGGCAGTACGTGCAATAGGTTTACATTCTCAAATTCAAACAGACAATAGGCATGCATATACGACACCAATAAACACTACATTATTTGACATTCATGATAAAAACCAATAATCGTGAGGATCACCATTTCAGTATCATCGACTACTAATCTACTATGTAGTCTTATATAAACCAATTATAATTGTCAGTTCTAAAAGGGTTAATGTCAAACTCAGAAGCAGCCCTCTTTGCCTATTCATTGTGTTTTACCCTGATATCACGAAACCGAAATTTCAAGTGTTAAACTCAAAATCGAAGTTATGAAAATTCTAAAACAAACTCAATAAATCGAAATCATCTTATAGTCACAACGTATCGTTACTGAGTTCATAATACATCTCATTCGAATTGATTATTACAAAACCAAATTTATAATTCAAGTATTATATCAAATGAAAATGTAAAATCCTCTTAACTCTCACCACAAAATAAAATAATGAAATTTCGAAATCTTCAGAGTTGTCCTCCAATTCTGCTAATCCACACCTGCAACACTATTCCCTACACCATCGAATAGGTGCACCGAGATTGTAAACACAAACCCGGTAAGCTTTGCAGCTCGTATGAGTAAACAACAATATAACACAAATAGTAATACAAGAGAAAAATACTGAAAACATTTAATTATAAATGTACTCATGAGTCACAAGACGGCCCATCTGGTTGTCCAATAATATCTGAAAATATAAATGCTCATGAGAAATCGGGCAACTCATCTGTTTACCCAAATACATTTTATAATACGGGTACTCATAAGACTCATGTACTCATCTGTTACCCCTCATGCAGTACGTCGTCAAACATTGGGCAACCCATCTGTCACCCAGTATCCAAAATATGGGTACTCATAAGCAGGTAACACATTTGTTACCCCTCATGCAGTACACCGACAGACAGATTAGAGCTCTAACTGTATCGTAAATGTCGCCCGGACAAAGTTAGGTTCCGACATGGCAACACGTCTGAAGATAGAAAAACGTTTTAACATAACTCAAGTTAAAACCACATACAATAAATTTATCACATGTTATTGTACAAGAAGACAAGCGATTCATGCTCAAATAAAATAAATATTGGTGCTATAAATAAACTCATTTGGAAATATGAATATGACAATATATAGAATAGCAACCCATATATATGTATCGTATTTACCATTTATACACATACACAACTCACTATACCATATACACATCATAGTTCGGTCTTTTAAACAAAGCGTAAATAATGAATCACCGCCAATGGTGAACTCGTCATAGTGAGATTTACTCACCTTGTTTTCCTGAGCGTAATTTCCACAATACCGAAAGCAAATCCTTTACTTGTTTTCTCGATCACCTAGATTGGATAAAAAGTGGTTAGAAACATTACGTAAAACTTCAAATGCCGAATCATTACTACTGTTTTACTGTTCAGCAATTTGACGGTTTTTTTCGTAATTACTGTTCACGTTCTACTGTACATGTACATACTGTTTACGTATTCATGTACACCAATGTACTATTCCATCATACATACTGTTCCAGTAAATACTAATCACCGATTTACCTTTCATAAATTTACTTTTACAATTACTGTACGTAAATTACGTTTACTTTTTTACTGTACATAATTACTTTTTACATTTAACGTACAAAAATCACATATTACCAAAATTTACTGTACGGAAACCGCACGTGGCGCTCATGCGCCTCCCACAGTGGCAGCGCGTGGGGCCCACACGCCACTTCCAAAACAAGCGCGTAGCTCGCCCACCGCCGCCCAAAACCCTTCCTTTTCTTCCCCTCCTCCCTTCCACGGCCTAATGCTGCCTCTAGCTCCTATTACTCTCCCTCACGCGCCTGCGGCGGCGGTACGCACTCTCCCTCCTCCTCCGATTCTCCACAAATTCTCCACAAATCTTCCCAAACTTCACACAATCACTCATATCATTCCATTTAAAGTATTTTCGTACCTATGTCGAGCCTTAGAACAGCCGGGAGTCGCCGGAGGAGCTCGTGATGCCGACGGGGTCGACTTTTAGGGAGGATGTGATGTGGCTTTAATCGAGTCCCAAATCAATTGCGTCAGAGGGTGAGGAGCGGTGGAGATAGACGATCGCCGAGTGCTTGCGTCGCCGGATGCGGAGCTTTGACGGCGGCGAAGTGCAGGAGCTTCCATTCGGCGATTGAGCTTCGTTGCGGCGAGCGGCGGCGTGATGCGTCTGAGGGTGGCAGTTGGAGACCGTGCGGTGCCCTTGAGGCAGGCGGTGAAGGCCACAGAGGCCTGGGTTGTGAGATCGCTGGAGGGGATTTGAGATAGAGAGGAGGTCGGGTGAGAGAGAGGTGGAGGGCTGCGGGGGAAGAAGAGAGAGTTATTCCTTCATTAAAAATTAAGCATACGAAAAAACCCAACAATAAAAAACTTGCACAAATTCAATAACACCAAAAACAAAGAATCCAATTCGAGAAACCCCCAAATCACAAAATAAAAATCCCCAACCTATAATTAAGAAAGACATACCAATAAACGCAGTCGTAAAGTGATGTTAACGTACAATTGCAAAGAGAGTGAAAGTGAAAGTAGAGAGCTTACAATATTGATAGTTTAGAGAGAGAGCAAAGATGATGTTGAGGTCACACAAAACAATTGGAGCTCTGAGCCAAAATGAAGGAGCGGCCTACCTTAGATTTTGTGTCGCGAAATCTACTGATGTTCTAATGTAAGGAAAATGAACGAGAAAAGTTCAAGTAACCTTGAAGAAAGTAGTCAAAGAAGAAGAAGAAGAAGAAGAAGAAAGTGGTGCATAAAGACTCAGTTACACTGCGTCAAAACAAGAAAGACAATCGCATCACTGAGGAATCTAAGAGCATCAAGCAAACACGAATATTGCCAAAGACCAACCAAAATCCTTTCTCACAAAAACTAAATAAAAAATCTACTAATACAGACATAAATAACGAATAATCAAATATTTTTTCTTCTTCTTTCCTTAGTAACCCAGAATCCCGGAATCAATTTCATTTTTCTTGTAGCTTATCCACGATTCTAAACCCCTGCATCATCAAAAAGTTAAAACTATTTTCCAACTGCAATCTCAATTGAAAAAAAAAACGAATTCTCTAAAAAAGAAGGTAAGAAAGACACCTCCCACATAAAGCGTATTGCGAGACTGCCCAGTCCAAAGGACAACCTAGCCCAAAGAGGCTAACTCAGTCCAAAGTGCATTGCGCGAGATTAGCTAGCCCAAAGAGACCACCTCAGTCAAAAGCGCATTGCGAGAAACTACTTAGTCCAAAGTGCATTGTGCGAGACTGCCTAGCCCAAAGAGGTTACCTCAGTCTAAAGCACATTGTGCAAGACTAGCAAGCCAAAAAAAGACCACCTCGGTCCAAAGCGCATTGCGCAAGACTGCCTAGCCCAAAGAGGCCACCTCAATCCAAAGCGCATTATGCGAGACTACCTAGCCCAACAAGGCCACCTTAGTCCAATGCGCCCTGCGCGAGAGTGATGAGACTATTTAGCCCAAGCATACTGCGCGAGAGGCTACATTATTCCAAAGCGCATTGCACGAGACTACTTAGCCCAAGCGCACTGTGCAAGAGGCCACATTAGCCGAAAGAGGCCACATTAGTCCAAAGCGCACTACGTGAGACTACCTAGCCCAAGTGCTGTCACAACTTCGAAATTTCAAGTATGAAACTTGAATTCGAAGCCATGAAAAACTCTAAAACAATCTCAATAAATCGAAATCATCTTATCGCTATAGGGGATCATTACTGAGTTTATGGTACAACTCAGTCGAATTGATTATTACAAACCAAATTTATAATTCAAGCATTATATCAAGTGGAAATGTAAAAATCCTCTAAATCCTCACCACAAGATAAAATAAGACAACTTCAAAGTCTTTAGAGTTGTCCGTCGATTACGCTAATCCACACATGCGGAACTATCCCCTACACTATCGAATAGGTGCACCGGGATTGCAAAACACAAACCCGGTAAGCTTTACAGCTCGTATGAGTAAAACAACAAGATAACATGCATAGTAATATGAGAATGAATATTGAAACAACGAATTATAAATGTACTCATGAGTCAAAGGACGACCCATCTGGTTGTCCAATAATATTTGAAAATATAAGTGCTCATGAGAAATCAGGCAACCCATCTGTTTACCCAATTACATTTATAATACGGGTACTCATAAGACTCAGGTACTCATCTGTTACCCCTCATGCAGTACACCGCCGGGCATTGGGCAACCCATATGTTACCTCTCATGCCAGTACACCGGCAGACAGACTAGAGCTCTAACTGTATCGTAACTGTCGCCCGACCAAGGCTAGGTTCCGACATGCCAACACGTCCGAAGACAACAAAAACGTTTTAACATAACTCAAGTTAAAACCACGTACAAAACAATCATCACATCTTATTGTACAAAATCAAGTGACATTCTCAAAATAAATAAATATCAATGCTATAAATGAAATTATTTTGTAAACAGAAATATGACAGTATATAATATAGCAACTCATATATATGTATCGATTTTACCAATTATACACATACACAACCCACTATATCATATACATATCATAGTTTAATCATTTTAAATAAGTGTAATTATGAGTCTCCGCTAAAGGCAGATTCGTCACTGTGAGATTTTACTCACCTTAGTTTCCTGGGTGTATTTCCCACAATACTGAAAGCAATTCTTTCACTCGATTAATCGATCACCTAGATTGATGAAGAAGTGATTAGAAACGTTACGTAAAACTTTAAATGCCGAAATAGTATTAATGTTTTACTGTTAAGCAATTTTCGGTTTTTACGAAACTACTGTTTACACAAAATACTATTCATGTATTACTGTTCATACACGTACTATCTACGTATTACTTTTCATATACGTATTATTTACATATTACTTCTCATATATGTATTGTTTACGTATTACTCTTCAAATATGTATTGTTTACGTATTACTTAACCAGTAAATACCATTTACTAAATTACCTTTCATAAATTATTTTTAAAATTACTATACGTAAAATAATTTTTACATTCACCGTACGTAAAATAGTTTTACATTTACCGTACATAAATCACTTTTTACAAAAATTACTATTTGAAAATTTACTGTTCACGCGCCACCTCTGGCGACAGCGCGTGACAATCACGCGCCTCCCCACAGTGGCAGCGCGTGGAGCTCACGCGCCGCTCAAACCGGCGCGCGTGACTTGCCCACCGCCGCCCAAATTCCCTCTTTTTTCCCCTCTTCCTCTCCACATCCCAAGGCCGCCTCCTACCCTCCTCACGCTCCCTCATGCGCCACCCAAGGCGGCGGTGCTCACTTTCCTTCTCCTCCTCCGATTCTCCTCCAATTCCTCCACAAATCCACCCAAACCACACGCAATCACACAATACAATCATCTAAATGCATTTTCATACCCATGCGAAGCCCTAGGACCACCGGAAGTCGCCAGAAGAGCTCGAGGTGAGACCGGCGGCACGATTCAGCTTCCCCTCGCTTGCAGGTCGCTTCGGCGATGAGGATCAGAGGTGGTGGTGTGGTCCCCGTGCTCTGGTCTTGCCGACGACGTGTTTGGGCGGCGGAGGAACTCACTGAATCCTTGATTTGGCGAGGGAGCTCCGGCGTGGTGAACGGTGGTGTGTGGAGGCAGAGGGTGGAAGCTGGAGGTCGTGCGGTGCCTTTGGGCTAGGCGGTGAGGGCCACGGAGGCCGGTGTTGCTCGATCGCCGGAGGCAAGTTAGAGCGAGAGAGAGAGTCGGGGAGGGAGAGAGAGGGAGCAACTGCGGGGGAGGAGAGAGAGAGAGAAAAGAGAGGGTTTCCGAAATTCAAAACCCTAATCCCAAATTATTCTATTTTATACCATTTTCCAAAATCAGAAACTAACTTCCGTCGTTAATACCTTTCACGCACGACGTCCGATTTGAACACGTGACGTGTCCACGAGATCGTATCGACGAGCTCTACAACTTTCATGAAGGAAGTTTTCAGAAACGAGTAGCGGAATAAAAGTCGACTCCCGCGTTGCGGAAACGTAATGTTTTTCCAATTTGGATTTCCAACGACGGTTTCGTTTTCGATTTGACGGCGGCACGAAGCGAAACAAATGTGGTTTTTTAATTTTACAAACTTTATTAATTTCTAAGAATTCAAATAATTTGATTTCCGAAAAATCGGGTCATTACAAGTGCACTGCACAAGAGGCCACATTAGTCCAAAGCGCATTGCACAAGACCACGTAGCCTAAGCACACTGCACAAAATGCCACTTATGCCACATAACCCAAGCGCACTGCACAAGAGATCACTGACTCCAAGCACATCCCGCGCAAGAGACCAAAGTATTAGTTCAGCGTATCGCCTACAATGAGCGCTGCGACTTTCCTCACATAGAACGATAGTTCATTCTTATGCATCAACTACGACGAGCGCTGGGACTTTCCTCGCATAAGCATGAGAGTTCATTCTAGCGCATCACCTAGGACGAGGCTGAGACTTTCCTCGCAAAGCGTGAGTGATCATTTTAGTGCATCGCCAAGTCAAGCGCTAAGACCTCACAAGTGTGAGAGAAAGTTCTAGCATTGAAATGCTCAGAATATATTATGAGCTGCCAGGTCAACAATCCTTCACTGACTAGGGGTTCCAAGGACTCATATGCACATGCATACCTGACATGTTAAACTAATTGAGTGTGGATATGTTCCACCAATTGTCAAAGTTCGACAATTACAAGCTCAACGCTCACGCCCAAGAGGCAACAATAAACTTAAACTCATGCGACGAAAAGAGCACACGCTAACTTGAAGTCCTTGATAGTTAGACCTCATTAGAGTCATACATAAGCGAGAGTCTTGGGTCACCCAACTTAAGACATTGACCTCACTCATATTTCTAGCGCATAGCCGCACATTTACGCATCATGCGCATTTCATATGCTTATCATACTATGCTCACATAAACATGCAGTCTTGAGCTCATATTCCCTGTTTATATTCGGGACCAAACATATATAGGCGCATCATCATGTGTCAAACACACATAGTGCACATACATGCTGAAAGCATATTGTAACTATACATACTTATGTTACCCAAGACAACGAACATACTTCGTGCATATATGCTTATATCTTTGTTTTGCAGGCTCGAGTCCCTTCTTGCTTAAGGAGTTTAGGGACTGGTAGGGGTATGCCAAGCAAAAAGTGCATCTTACTTAGGGACTATGAGGGAACATGTTGGCACCTCTAGTAGCATAGAGCTAGTATACCATGACACCAAGCATAAGTATTACTCTCTAAGCAGATTTATAAGTCACTACAAGGCTCAACCGTGATATCCATAGCATACCCCGTCGTACAAGTTTTCCTATGATAGTCGGAAGTTGCCAAGACACTATAGGGAAGTCACCTTTTCGGCCTCACCAAGATGGTTTCATAACAAGCCTAGAAGACATTTGTCCCACATTGAAGAAGATGTAAAAGAGAGAGGTTCCCTTACCTATAAAAGGGATCCCTCATCCTACTTAGAAAAGACTCCAACCATTCTACTTGTATAAGATAAGACTATTTTCCTATACATAGTGGATTCAAGTGAATGTAATCTACCCCAAGAGGTGGAGGTGAACCACTATATTTTGTGTGTGTTTAAACTAATACTAATATCACCTCAAATATTCACAAATAGCTAACTAAGTGGGCAATTCTATCACGACCCCAAAATTTCGAGCATGAAACTCAAATTTCGAAATCATGAAAAACACCAAAACAATCTCAATGAATCGAAATCATTTTAAATGCCATAGCGGATCATCTCTGAGTTTAAAATACAACTCAGTCAAACCGATTATTACAAATCAAATTATAATTTGACATTATAACAAATGGAAATGTATAATTCTCACAAAACCCTCACAAGAAAGTCACACAAAATCCTCACACAAGCTGGAACTAAATATCTTCAAGTCCTCTGAGCGGTCCGTCAATTCCCGCTAATCCACACCTGCGGAGTTATCCACTACACCATCGAATTGGTGCACCGGGATTGTAAACACAAACCCGGTAAGTTTTACAGCTCGTATGAGTAAAAACAACAATAAAACTCGCATATCAATATATACGGAAATCCACAAAAACATCAAATATAAATACACTCATGAGTCAATGAACGGCCCATCTGGTTGTCCAAAATATGAAAATGAAAGTGCTCATGAGAAATTGGGCAACCCCTCTGTTTACCCAAATGCATTTATAATATGGGTACTAATGAACGCTGGTACACCTCTGTTACCCCTCACGTAGTACACCGCCGACATTGGGCAACCTCATGCTACCCAACGTCTAAAAATATGAGTACTCATGAGCCGATAACCCATCTGTTACCTCACATGCAGTACTCCGGCAGACAGACTAGAGCTCTAACTGTATCGTAACTTTCGCCCGGCCAAAGGCTAGGTTCCGACATGCCAAACACGTCCGAAGACTGGTCCGAAGACATAAACACGTCCGAAGACAAAACACGTCCGAAGACAAATCACGTCCGAAGACAAAACACATCCGAAGGCAGCTCAATCACGTCCGAAGACAAAAACGTTTTAACAATTCTCAATGTTAAAACTACGTACAATATTCATCTCATTATATTGTACAATTCAAATCACATGCTCGATATATAAATCTCGTCATCAAAATGACATATTCACAATGAAATCATAACAATATATAATATAGCAAACTATATATATGTACTTATTTACCATTTATACAAATATATATATATTCCACTGTATCATATACGTGTCATATTTTATTCTTTAAAATTTTGCATAATCTTGAATCTCCGCGAGGGTAGATTCGTAAATAAGTGAGATTTTACTCACCTTCTTTCCTGCGTGCAACTTCCACGACACTTAAAGTAATTTCCTCACTCGTTTCGTCAGTCACCTAATAACATGATAAATGCTTAGAAAATGATACTTAAAATATCAGGTGACAATTTCAGTACAGCTAAATGTTGTTCATAAAACATTGTTCACAGAACACTGTTCATGTTTACTAATCACTGTTTTTACTAAAGCACTGTTCACATGTACTGCTTTTATCAAACACTGTTCACAGTACTGTTTGACATGACACTGTTCACATTATTGTTTTTACAGAAACACTGTTTACTAACAATGTTCACATTTACTGTTACAGAACACTATTCATAGTACTATTCATGTGGCGTCACTGTTCACCGACCGCCGCCAATGATCACCAAATTTCACCACCACAATATAAATGACATTCCTAACAACTTTCTAGTTCACCATAAAGTCCAATTCTGAGCCTAAACACTTTAATTTAACAAGAACCGAAAAGCCCAAATTTAAAAACCTAGAATTTCTTTTCTTCGATTCTCCTATCACACAACGATTGGAGTTAAATATTTTGGAGGGTTTGTAGTATGGAAGGAGACCTTCAAAATGAAACAAAAATCGTACTGATTGGTTGCCGGAGGAGGGAGATCCGACGAGTTGAAATTCAGTGAAATATGCTTTTTCGGGAGAACTTCCGGGCTTCACCGCTCCTAAACGGCGGCGAGATGGCGGGTGACGCTACCACCAATCGACAGGGGATGCAGCAGCCTTTCAAACGTGACCGGTGCGCCGCTCAATGGTGGCCGGACGGCGGAGATCCGGGGTTCAAAGTCGGCTGCTCGGGAGAGAATTTTTCGGATTTTTTTTTGGGTGAACAGTACCCGCAAACAGTACCGATCCGAATTTCTGATTTTCTCCCATTTTTCTCTTTAATTCCCCTTTATACTATTTTCCAAAATTGCCCAAATATCTTTTGATTCGTAACTTCTTCATACGAACTCCGATTTAGGCGTGTCACGTGTCCACTAATTCGTATCGACGAGCTCTACGACTTTCATGTAAGAAGTTTCCTAAGAATCCCAATGACTAAAAAGTCAACTCTTAGACTCGTCAAATTGAAAGTTTCCGAACAATTAATATTTCAAACCCTTTCGTTTTCATTCTCGGCTAATAAAATTGGACAATGACCAACTTAATAATATCCGTGAACTCATTAGAAATTAGATATGAATTTTTCGGGTTATTACAAATTCACTACGTTAACATCACCTACATCACTTTTGGAGATCTTGCAAGAAGTTTCGATGTGAATACTATGCAAGAATCCCTAACACCAATAGGTTTAAGTTAGTCCCGCTCTCCCGATCATCCAGTCAATTCATCATCAACTACCCAGAAATTAAGCAATAACAAACCTATAATAAAAACCCAATTACACATAGCAAAATGAAAAAAAAAATTAAAAATCAAAAGCTTAGCAGAAGATTACATACCCGCACAAACACCACTTCTTCTCTTGCCCTACGACCTCCATAAAGCGTTGAAGAGCGAAAAGAGGAAACAATTATGACACTTGTTGATGACCATTGAGGTTTATACAAAGGTGAATGGCAGGACCGCAACGAAGGGCAAAACTGTAATTTCACGTGGGCTTAGCTACATTGCTCCGATCTAACTCAAAAATTGTATATAGTTAAATTAGGCATTATAAAAACAAAAACACATCTTTTAAATTTTCTTAGTTTCAATAGTATTATGTGTTTTTGCTCCGTTTGAGAACGATTATAAGATCTATATAAACACTTCTGATCTAGTAATTAGTAACTACAAATAGATGTATTTCTTTTTGTTACGAAAGCATTTCAATACGTACGTGATGAACTTTATTTTGGAAGCATTCAATATCACTTATCCAAATTAAGTTCAAGTGTTCATATATTTACTTATAATAAAACTTCCAACTAAAAAATAACTTATAATAAAACTGATTTCACGTACTAAAGCTCTACTTCACAAACACACTGCTAACAAGTTGCAAAGCAATCAAAAACAAAGTCAAACCAAACTTCTAATTTACTATCTCTTATTTGGTGAGTGTGGGGAGTCGTGCATTACTGTTCACAAATGACAGTGAACGGACGATTTTGCCCTCAGTGAAGAAATCGAAGGCTGATTGAGGGAGCAAAAAAGAAGAGATTTCCTTATCGTAGGTTCAGCCTTTTTAAGAAAAAAATTGTGGTTTCAATTTGTTTTTGTCAGTCGGTATGCATTTAATACAAATTTATTTGTGTTACACTGCAAATTTCATTTTCTTATAATTCATCTTGCATATTAGTAGAGTTAGATAAGGACAAAATGTTCTGAATTCTGTCAGCGTAAAGCAATGAGGATTTGGTCTATTGTTTTTGGTGTATAATTTTTTTTATTGTTTCTATTGTGTCTTCTACTACAACTTTGATTTTGTCTTAATGTGTGTCTGCATTCTAATGGCTGCGACCATTTGAAGTAATGGGAATGGTAGATGGGAATCGCTGGGAATTGTAGTTTTCTAATGTGTGTTGGGTTTGTGGATGTCCGATCTCAATTGTGATGTTAGTATCTGTTTTTAAAAATTGAGGAGAATTGAGCTATAGCTAGCATGTTCTGATTGTATATGTTCATGATAGAGTAGCTTTTGTTTGCGTTAAAGATTAGAGAATGAGCTTTACTTATTGTTTGATCATCATTAGCTTCATTTATTCTGATTGATTCTCAAATTGATGTGTTTCAATTCTCTACTTCTCTTCTTAATAATCATTGATATCAAGTTCGGCAATTTTACAGGTATCTAAAATTTCACTCCTTTTCGTAGTTACACAACGTAGTTGGATCTTTTGCGGCTGAGTTTCTTGGTTAAAATACTTTTGCAGTCAATTTCGTGTTGGTCAATAGAAGAGTTAGATGTGTGGTAATGGAATAGTTGCATATTTTACAAATGTAAATTTGTTTAAGCATTATTGTCATTCGATATTGATTGTGCGTATATGGAGATTTATAGTGCTGAAACTCTTTTGCTATTTATAATTGTTACTATAAGACTGTATGGTAGATTGACAAATAAGAGGGACAAAGTGGAGATTAGAGATAACACTAGCATATATTGCAGTACTTCTGCCTATTGGAGATTTGTTAAATGTGTATGCCTGATTTGCTAATTATAACTTGCTCTATTTCTTCAATCACATTGGTTTGCTGTGATTGGCTTTGATAAATACTTGACCTCAACTACTATGCATTGTAATAGGGTTGATACAGCTATCTTTCTAACATTTACATAAACGATCTCTTCTCAATATTGATGTTCTTTTAGTCTTCTTTGGGTGTACGTGTGAGGAACTATTGAATATAATGCCCCGTGAAGCACATAAAAATCTACCCAAAGAAATTAAGGATACCATCGGTCAGAGCTATACATTTCGGCTGAAAATCAACAAATATGGTGAGTTGATAGTGAAACACATCCTCCCAGATCAACTGTAATAACCCTAATTTTTTTTCAAACAATATTTGAGTGTGTTTTGAATTCTATAAAATTGTGAAATTTAATTAGAATAAATGTGATTGTTTGCGACGTTACGAAACTAAAACGTAAACGTTCTCGGAACGTTTAATCCTAAAAACGTGACGTTACCGCAACCTATTTATCGACTTTTATTCCGTTGCTCGGTTGTGAAAACTTTCTTCACGAAAGTTGTAGAACTCATCGATACGAGTTCGTGGATATGTGACGCGTTCGAATCGGACGTCGGAGGTGAAAGTTATTAACGTCGGAAGTTAGTTTCCGATTTTGAAAACGAGTATAAAAGGGGTATTTTTGTGATTAGGGTTTCCATTTCAGGAAACCCATCTCTCTCTCTTCTCTCCGCCTCCCTTTCTTCTTTCTCTCTTCTCTCTCTTCCACCCCGAAACTCTCTCCCTCTTCCTCTTGGCCTCACCACCAATCTCCCTTCACAAGGGGACGTGGCCCTCACCGCCGGCCTAGGAGGCGTTGCACCATCCCCCACAGGCGACCCCGAGGTCGACTCGCCCTCTCACGCCACGCCGGAGCTCCACCAACGACGTCAACCTCTGCGTTTTCTGCTCCGCCGTAACCGAGCCATCTCCGGCGGTTTTCAAGCTCGATTGAGGTGATGATTAGCTTAATTAGGTTGTTGTGATGCTTGGTTGTGATTTTTGTGGTTGTTTGATTCGTGTTGGAGGAGATCGGAGGAGGAGGGTTTGGGGGGGGGGATGCCGCTGCCTTAGGCGGCGCGTGTGGACTTGTGGGGGTGGCATGGCACGGCGTGAGGCCGTCGGAAGGAAGAGGGAAGGAAAACGGAGGTTTTGGGGACGGCGGCATGCACAGTGATTCCGAGAAGGGTAATTTTGTAATTTATTTTTACGTACGGTAAATATAAATGTAAATTTTATTTACGTACGGTAAATGTAAATTTTATTTACGAACGGTAATTGTAAATTTAAATTACTTTTACTAAAGGTAAAAAGTAATTTTAGAAGGGTAATACGGTAATTATTATTTAATGAGACAATACGTACATCTGAATAGTATTTATACGTACAGAAATACGTAAACAGTATGTACTCGTACAACGATACGTATTGGATATGTATTTGGACAGTAACACGTGAATAGTAACTGTGAACAGTACAGTGAACAGTAACAATGAATAGTAACACTGAATAGTAACGGTGAACAGTAAATTCGTAAAACCAAAAATTGCTGAACAGTAACCGATTATTACTGTTTCGGCATTTAAAGGTTTACGAAACGCTTCTAAATTCTTTTCTTATCTTTTCAATATGATCGATAAAGCAAGGAAATGAATTATCTTCGGAAATTGTGGAATTACGCTCGAGTCGATAAGGTGAGTAAAATGTCACTTATTTACGAATCTACCCTTGCGGTGATTCAAGATTTTGCAAGAGTTTTTAATATTGAATTACAACATGTATACAATATAGTGGATTACATATATATTGTATAAATGTTAATAAGTACTATATATATATATAGTTTGCTATATTATATACTGTTATGAATTCATTGGAATTTGTCATTTTGAATGACGAGAATTAAATATTGAGCATGTGATTTTACTTGTACAATAATGAGTAGATTATTGTACGTGATTTTAACGTTGTGATTTGTTAAATCGTTTTGTCTTCGGGCGTGTTAAAGAAATATGACATGTATATAATAAAGTGGATTGTATATATATGGTATAAATGGTAAATAGGTACATATATATATAGTTTGCTATATTATATACTGTTAGGATTTCGTTTGTGAATTATGATCAAAGTGGTGATGAGATTTATATATTGAGTACGTGATGAAATTTGTACAATAATAAGTAGATTATTGTACGTGTTTATGTCTTCGGACCAGTCTTCGGACGTGTGTGGCATGTCGGAACCTAGCCTTTGGCCGGGCGAAAGTTACGATACAGTTAGAGCTCTAGTCTGTCTGCCGGACATCGGGTAGCGAGGAGGTTGCCCGATGTTGGACATAGGGTAGCTAGGAGGTTGCCCTATGTTGGGTGTATGGTAGCGAGGAGGTTGCCCTATGCCGGGCGTTGGGTAGCGAGGAGGTTACCCAACGTCGGCGGTGTACTATATGAGGGGTAACAGAGGCGTACGAACGCTCATTAGTACTCGTATTATAAATGCATTTGGGCAAACAGAGGGGTTGCCCAACTTCTCATGAGTATTTTCATTTTTATATTTTCGGGACAACCAGATGGGCCGTCCATTGACTCATGAGTGCATTTATATTTGTTAATTGTGGATTGACATATATATTGTTATGCGAGTTATATTTGTTTTATTTTACTCATACGAGCTGTAAAGCTTACTGGGTTTGTGTTGACAATCCCGGTGCACCAATTCGATGGTGTAGGGGATACTACTGCAGGTGTCGATTAGTGGGAATCGAAGGACATCTCTGGGGACTTGAAGTCGTTCATTATTGTAATAACCCTAAATTTCAATACATTATTTGAATTAATTTGAGTTCTATAAAGACATGAATTTCAGTTTAAATGAATTTGATTTGTTGCAAACGTTACGAAACGGAAACGGAAACGTTCCGAGAACGTTTAATAAGAAAAGGTTACGTTTCCGAACGAATTTATCGACTTTTATTTCGTTGCTCGGTTGCTAAAACTTTCTTCACGAAAGTTGTAGAGCTCGTCGATACGAGTTCGGGGATATGTGACGCGTTCTAATCGGACGACGTACGTAAAAGTTATTAACGACGGAAGTTAGTTTCCGATTTTGGGAGGGGGTATAAAAAGGAAGTTTTTCAGCTAGGGTTCCCATAATTGGAAACCCTTTCGTTTCTCTCTCACCCCGCCTCCCTCTTTCTCTCTCTCTCTCTCTCTCTCTCTCTCTCTCTCTCTCTCTCTCTCTCTCTCTCTCTCTCTCTCTCTCTCTCTCTCTCTCTCTCTCTCTCTCTCGGTTCCCTCTTCCCTCAGAGTCTCTCTCCCTTCTCCTCCGAGCGTCGTTCCTCACCGCCGGCAGCTGCGACCTCACCACCACGACGCGACCTCCCCACGAGCAAGGCGCGGTCACCAGCGACGCTGTGAGGCTCGGCGTGACTCTCGGATGCAAACGCAGGCGGTCCGAACCAACCAAGGAACTTCAACGACTTCAAATCGTGTTTTAGGTAAGGGTTTGGTTAGTTCGATTGTTGGATTGCTTGTTGATGTATTTGTGAATGTTTTGGGGAAGTTTTGAAGTAGATCGGAGGAGGGGGAGCGGAGGAGAAAAAGGAGGAGATACTGCCGCCTAGAGGCGGCGCGTGAGGAGGCTAGGGATAGCCTAGGGGTAGTCGGAGGCCGTAGAAAGGTAGAGGAGGAGGAGGGGGAGCGTTTGGGCACGGCGGTGGCGTCGGCGAGTGATCCCCACGCGCCGCCTGCCGGCGGGTGGCGCGTGTGCCCCACGCGCCGCCACGTGCGGCGGTGTGTATAGTTTTGACAAAAGGGTATTTTGGTAATTTACTGTGTAACGGTAAATGTAAATGTAAATTTTATTTACGTACGGTAAATGTAATTAAATTTTACGTACGGTAAATGTAATTAAATTTTACCTACGGTAAATGTAAATATAAATTACTTTCAGTAAATGTAAAAAGTAATTTGTAAAAGGGTAATTTAGTAAATTTTATTTACTGAGATTGTATTTACATTAAACAGTACGTATACGTACAGAAATACGTATATAATATTTATATGTACAGAAATAGGTATATAATATTTATACGTACAGAAATACGTATATAATATTTATACATACAGACATATGTATATAATATTTATACGTACAGAAATACGTATATAATATTTATACATACAGAAATACGTATATAATATTTATACATACAGAAATACGTATATAATATTTATACGTACAGAAATACGTATATAATATTTATTCGTACATAAATACGTATTAATGGTATATTTGTACAGTAACCGTGAATAGTAACAGTGAACAGTAACCCTGAACAGTAACTTCGTAAAACCGAAAATTGCTGAACAGTATCCGATTATTACTGTTTCGGCATTTAAAGGTTTACGAAACGATTCTAAATTCTTTTCTTATCTTTTCTTATCGAGGAAAGGAATTATCATCGGGAATTGTGGAATTACGCTCGAGTCGATAAGGTGAGTAAAATCTCACATATTTACGAATATACCCTCGCGGTGATTCAAGATTTTGCAAAAGTATTTAATAATGAATTACAACATGTATACAATTTAGTGGATTATATATATATACTGTATAATGGTAATAATTGCATATATATATATAGTTCATTATATTATATACTGTTATTAATTCATTAGAAATGATCATTTTGATGGCGGAAGATTGTGTATTGAGCATGTGTTGTGAAATATGACATGTATAAGATATATTGGACTATATATATATTGTATAATGGTAAATGAGTACGAATATATATAGTTTGCTATATAATATACTGTTATTATTTTATTGTGAATGTATTGAGCATGTGATTTGAATTGTACAATATGATGTGAGATTATTGTACATGATTTTAACATTGAGATTGTTAAAATATTGATTTGTCTTTGGACGTGATTTGGTACAATATGATGTGAGATTATTGTACGTGATTTTAACATTGAGATTGTTAAAATATTGATTTGTCTTCGGATGTGATTTGGTATAATATGATGTGAGCTTATTGTACGTGTTTGGCAAGTCGGAACCTAGCCTTTGGCCGGGCGAAAGTTACGATACAGTTAGAGCTCTAGTATGTCTGCCTTAGTACTGCATGTGAGGTAACGGGTGGTTATCTGCTCATGGGTACTCAGTTTATTTTGGATGTTGGGTAGCGGGTGGCTATTCAATATCAGCGGTGTATTACGAGAGGGGTAACAGATGTGTACCAGCGTTCTTGGTACCCGTATTATAAATGCATTGGGTAACCAGAAGGGTTACTTAATTTTCTCATGAGCGTTTCATTTCATTTTCTTTGGGACAACCAGATGGGCTGTCCATTGACTCATGAGGGCATTTATATTTGTGTTTTGTGATCTTTCGTATATTTTGATATGCGAATTATATTTTGATTTTTACTCATACGAGCTATAAGCTTACCGGGTTTGTGTTTACAATCCCGGTGCACCAATTCGATGGTGTAGGGGATAATTCCGCAGGTGCTGGTTAGTGGAGGTTGAGTGACGACTCAGAGGCTCGACGTCGTCATATCCTACTTGTGGTGAGGTTTCAGCGTGGATTTGTGTGTGAGAATTTGTGAAATTTTATTTGTGAGATTTGTGAGTGATTTGCGAGGATTATTACATTTCCATTTTATGTATGGATTATAAATTTGGGTTGTAATAATTTGGTTGTCTGAGTTGTATTGAGAACTCAGAATTGATCCGCTGTTACACTTTAATGATTTCGATTTATTTGAGATTGTTTTGTGTTTAACGACTTTAGAATTTTGAGCTTTTAAGCTCGAAATTTTGGGGTCGTTACAATTATCTTGCTTGTGGTGAGATTTCTAGAGTGGATTTGTGAGTGAGAATTTTGTGAGCATTTATTTCGTGAGTTTTGTGAGAGATTGTGAGGATTATTACATTTCCATTTTATGTATGGATTATAAATTTGGTTTGTAATAATTGGTTTGTCTGAGTTGTATTGAGAACTCAGTAATGATCCGCTGTGACATTTTAAATGATTTCGATTTCACTGAGATTGTTTTGGTGTTTAGCGACTTTAAAATTTTGAGTTTTTAAGCTTGAAATTTTGGGGTCGTTACATCAACAGACTTTAGGATCAGTAACATAACAACATCCAATCATAGAAAGAAAAAGAGGATGGATGCAGCTGCAAAAGCACTATACTATCTGCCTTAGAATCGAAGAAGAAGTTGGAAACGTAAAACTAATTACTTTACATGTATCCGCAGACTACTTAACTACGTAAAATTTAACATGTTATCTTCTCATAACTAAGAGTTGTATTTCATTTGATTCAACATGAATAGGAACTGAGTGGAGCAACATCATCAGCAGAATTTTGTATGATCAACTAGGAATGACTTCGTTTTAATGTAATATATGTGTTTATTGTAACTTAATATAATTTACTCCCTCCATTGATCTCGCATATGTTTGGGCGTCTAATGTAGTATCCTAAACAAACCTTGATAATTTGGTCTATAACAACATGTTGGTCAATTTTCCCTCTGCAAAAATACTGATAGAGACGAGAAATGTACCTAAGGCTATCACGATCACTATCGTTTGTTAACATAGCCTCTGTTTGGTTTTCAAAACATGAAAAGATAGTGGCTTTTTGTTTGTTTTGTAATGGCAGGGAGCAGTAAATGAAGGGTTATATATCATCATTGCATATATTTTGGTATCCTCAACACTACTCCATCTGCAAGAAGCAACTTCTCCTCACCTCACTATCACCTCTGTCTCTCTCAAAACCCTCACACATAGTCTCACCCATTTTTTTTATCTCCTCTCTGCAAAAAAACCTGAGACAAAGACACACCATGTTTCTTCAACCTCCAAGAAGACCATACCTAATCCCCCACCCATTCTTTTCCGGACATTTTCCTTATCAAAGCCATGGCCAAGTTCAGTCCTATTCATACTATTACTATGTCTTCCCAAATCAACAACTTTCAACATATTATTTTCAGCTGCGGCCGAACCCACCACTAAACCCTAGTAGAGTGCTTCCTCGAACTCGAAGAAACACTAGCATCAAACCAGAGAGGAACATGGAAGCTACTAGTTTTGATGGAGTATGGAAATGGGTACCGAAAAGGAAACATGAGCAAGGCTCTACCTCTGTTAGGACCAAAAGTGTTCGAGAGGGTTCTTCTATAATTTCATTTCCAACCCATCCTCATCGGCAATTAACTACAACAACTCTGATGATCAAGAACATCCCAAATCATTTTAAGTACTCAGCTTCTTCCTCTTTATATGATTTAGTAGTTTTACTAGTTTAGTACCATTGTGTTGGTTCTTTCTTTTTAGTATTTGCCGGCAGTACAATATGCTCAGTTCTTGTCTGGTTCATTTCTCAAAGTTCCGGCTCACTACTTTTGTTTCTGCAACCATTGACTTCTGATCCATAATGTTTGTATAAAACTATAAACTTTGCCCCCTTTTTTGGTCTTTGATTTTGATTACTTAAAAACCTTGAATAAATTTACTTTGCAGGAGGAGTCATCTAGTGGAAATACTGAAAGATCACTGCTTGAACGTGAACTTGAACTCTGTGATACGATTGGAACCCAGTAAAAAGTCTGAGTTTGATTTCCTCTACTTGCCTATGGATTTCAAGTGAGTGATTTGGTTAATTTTTTATGCCTTATCTTCTGTGTTTGATGTGATGAAGATTTCGTTATGTTATTTATATGTACGTTTGTTAATTTTCACTTAGGGAGTTCTGGAAAAACAAGAGGATCTCTAACCTGGGATATGCTTTCGTGAATTTCACCTCCTCTGATGCTGCACTCAAATTCTATGAGCAGTTCCACAAGTTTGAGTGGCCGGTGCCGGAAAACAGAAAGATATGTGTGATTACTTGCGCCAAAACCCAGGTCAGTTAACCAGAGTTAATTAGTAAAACTCTTTATCTTTCTCCCTCTTTTAGAAAACGTTTATTACGGTTCTGGATTTTCAGAAGTTGAGTGGTGTTTTAATTTTGTGGCATTGTAGGGCAAGGAAGCTCTAACCAAGAGATTCAAGAGAAAGATCTTTTGGTGTCACAGCAATGATTATCTACCAGTTATTTTAGCACCTCCTTGTGATGGTGTTAAAGTTTCCAGTTTGGTGACGGTTGGAAAACTCGCCGGCCGGCCAAAGATTCAGTGGAAGAAGAGATCGGGCTAGCTCAGGAGTTAGTTTATTAACAAGAACACTTTTTATCTTCTTCTTTGTTTATGCCAAAGAACACCTTTTATCTGTCTTGAACTATTTGTGTATATAATTAAGGTGATTAGTAGCATCAAGTTTTCACGATCATTTTAAGTTTATATATTCCAATCTGAATACTTAAAAGGGGTATTCTAGAAATTCCACTTTGAGTAATGGATGTGGATCGGATATGACTCATATGACCACCCCAAATATGCACATTTGTTAGTGATGAATATTGTTAATTGCACTTAGTTGTAGAACTCTTAATTTAATTTGTTATGGTTGTAATTAGCCAGACTAGTGATTCTAAGTTATTGTGAATTTGTGATGGGATATGTACTACTAGCATTAATGAAAATTATACTTGATAATTTTAATCATTTGGAAATTGTAAGTTAAAAATTGATAATCTAAAAGCTAATGGCTCTAACCTCTACACTAAACTCTAATTGTTCATAAAAAAAAACACAGATGTCTAATTTAATTTTCTGGTTGTACAAAACATGAACTACATAAGTGGACCTAGCAAATTTTCCATATTAGGTACCGTAGCCTTGCACTATTAGTGTAGATCTTGCCAGAATTGGACTCTTAGACAGACTTTTGATTAGCTTGTAACCTGAGCACACACAACTACCTACTCCTATGGTTTGCAGCCTGCACCACTGGGCAACTTAGCCAGAGGAATACGTATATATATCCTATTATAGCTAGCTGGGTATCCATAATTAGCTCTACAATATCAGAAAATATTTACATCCATGATGCGTCTGCAGATTCTATACTAATGCAAGCAACTTTGTTGATCTCTTCAATTTCATTTCTCATGGTGAGGTAACAAAATGGCAAGTGAAAGAAAATAGGAGCTCTCTGAGGAAAGATCAAGAGTAATAAAGAGGTGTAGCTGGCCCTAATATGGGCAATTACAGAAATATTGGAACTATGAACTTTGGTGCCTCTCATAATTACCATTGGTGACAGAAATTACTCAAACCATGCAACATCGATCTTTAGATTAGAATTTTTTCCAATACGATGTGATAGATGACAGACAGCCATGGTTGCGTTTGGGGAGCTTTTGAGCCCCAGTGATTATAAGCGAAGCTTTTTTTTGTGTTTGGCACACACTTTGCCAAGCCGCTTCTCAAAGAAGCCCTGACTTTTCGAAGGCAAAAGCAGAAGCAGGGGTACTAGTTACGATTTATAGATGACAATTAGTACTTCCGATATCTACTAATTATGTCTAGGAAAAAACTTGCGTACAAACTAGTATGTACGCGTGCGTCCAAACTCTCGTTTATTTGCACACTTTGCGAATATAAATACATGATTTTAACCGTTCAAAGGTTTAGTTTATTACTAAAGATCATTTCTGTAAAAGATCAACATAAACAAAAATCGTCTTCATAGTCGATTGCATCAAACAAATGAACGGTTATGGTGAAAGTTAGTAGTCTCATGATCAACCGTCAATTTGTTTGATGCAATCGACTATGAAGACGATTTTTGTTTATGTTGATCTTTTACATAAATGATCTTTAGTAATAAACTAAACTTTTGAACGGTTAAAATCATGTATTTATATTCGCAAAGTGTGCAAATAAACGAGAGTTTGGACGCACGCGTACATACTTGTTTGTACGTAAGTTTTTCCCTTATGTCTATATCGGAGGTACTTTTTTTTTTGTTTAACATATATATCGGAGGTACTAATTATCTCTACACATTCATAAGAAATTGAGAAAATGGTATTTCACAATTTGTAATATTTACAATATTAAAAAAAAAAGACTGTGAACTAATTATCTGTTCATCAGGCAATAACCATGGGAAACCCTACTAGTCTCTGTTGCAGACATGCAGCAGATTGTGGCAGACGACTTTCAAACCGCAATTCCATATTTATATCATATTCTCTAACAAAAATACGCATCATACGAATTTGTTTTTCTTTTATTGTCTGAAATTCTCTGCAGCTATGCCGTCGATGTAGGAATTGTGTTTGTCTTCTTATGTGCAGTGAACGAAGTTATTCATCATTACAAAAGGATACCATATCTCTTATGAGTCTTATCTGAGAAAGCTCCAACTCAATCCTCATTATCTCACCGTCTCCCTCAGCTAATAATTTTGTAAGGGTCCTTAAAACCCAAAACCCTCCTTCAATGTTTGGTAACCATTTTCCATCAATCAAATCACTATGTCTCTCAGGCCTCTTAACCCGTATGCCCAACCCTACTTTTCTCACCATTTTCATCCCCATCACAGCTTTCTCTGTGAAGTCT
The DNA here is from genome assembly GCF_933775445.1 of Argentina anserina. Lineage (NCBI taxonomy): Eukaryota > Viridiplantae > Streptophyta > Magnoliopsida > Rosales > Rosaceae > Argentina > Argentina anserina. Next base: position 22,220,437 of record NC_065873.1, on the reverse strand, counting down.
CATCATGTATGCAAAATCCAATTATGAATCAAGACCACTACTCAAACATGGAAGCTGCTGCCATGGATCAAAACCCTAGAGTTGTTGTTCCAAGGAGAAAGACAAAGAACTTCCGGCGAGGGAGGAATGTGGGTCCTAGGTTGAGGTCATCACGAACAAGCTTAGCTGGGAATTTGGCGGAGGGTAGCAGAACTGCTACTCGTGTGTGGGAGCCAGAAAGTGAAGCTTCGAACTTTGGATCAACTGGCAACTGGGGTGGTACTGTAGCTCCATCTTCTTCAAGGTCTGGCGGGAAAAACAGTATGGGTAGAAGGAAGGTGGGTCTGAGGCTCAGTCCTGGCCCAAGTCATGGTATTCAAGCTCCTAGCTTTCCCAACGGGAAGGGTTCTTTGATTCCTTTACCTCAAAGTCCTGACGAGCAAAATGGGTCTGAGGTTACAACTCTCATGATTAAGAACATCCCTTGGAACCTTAGGTGATGAACCCTCTTTCTTTCCCTATACGTTAAAGTGTTTTACAATTTGGGTCATGCACTAATTTCGTTTTTATGTATAGTACTGAAGCTTATGTATTTACTTGCTGTTCAATCACGCAGAAGGGGCGATTTGCTGCTCATATTGAAAGAGCATTGCCAAGAAGAGAACAAAAAGGCTGGTTCTTTGCTTAAATCGGAGTTCAATTTCTTCTATTTACCACTGGATTTCGAGTGAGTACTTACGTATCCAACTAGAGTTCTAGGTTATGTTTATTTGCTGTGTGCCATATTGGTGGGTATATATGTGGTACGTAATTTATACATGTTCGAATTCCTGCAGAAAATTTTGGAAGAGGAAAAGGATTTCAAATCTTGGGTATGCGTTTGTGAATTTCACCACTGCTGTTGGAGCACAAAGGTTCTATGAGAAGTACCACATGTTTATGTGGAAGGAGATCATTCAGAGCACCAAAGTCTGTGAGATATCATGCGCCAAGATCCAGGTGAATAAATTTCGAATTCTCTCTATCTAGCTAGGTTGTGATTCCCAAGTAACATTTTTCATTTCACCCATTACTAAATTCGACGTTGATGTTTGATTTTGGGTTTGGACGTGTAGGGTTTCAAGGCATTGGAGAAATGGTTTAGAGGTAAACTGTACCGTGGTCTCAGAAACGATTTCTTGCCTGTGATCTTGGCTCCTGCTTGTGATGGAGTGAGGGAGTCCAACCACATACCTGTGGGACATCTTCTGTGATCGAGCACCAGAGGTTGCACGAAATCTGAATATTTGTGTCCTGTGGTTCTGGGTACTGTAGCCATATAAGATATGTTATATGTACATGTAGTCGGGTTTATTATTGATCGATACTACCCCAAACTATTAACTGGATACAGGTCAAAATTAAATGGCCATCAGGAAAGCTTATGTTTAATGTTGGTTTTGATTTTTGAAGTGCTGATCTCAATCTCTGATAGAGTACGTATTCCATGCTTGATATCTACATCTACTATAAATGTTTTGGTTTTATTTAAGCTTTAGGGTATGTAATGTCATATATGGGTACGACTGGTAAAAAAGGATTATCCATGGTTGCCATACTTGGTAATTGAGAAAGCCAGAAGAGAGAGGTGAGAAACTTAAAAGTATCTAACTTAAAGCATGTTCTGGGAAGCAAGGAAGAAGTGAGACATGGGACCAAGAGCTAGGGCAGTAGTAATAGAACACCTAGACTGCATATATAAGACAGGTCTGTACAGGCTTTTGCTTCATTTCTACCCCGAGCTGCACACAGCTACTTATACAGACTACCAAGTCTGTCACCACTGGTTTGACCACTGCACAAAGCAACTAGGTTAGTCCTTTCTTTTTTTACCTATGTCTGGCTATTATTGCCCATATCTGGTGAAGCTAAAATCCTTTAATTTGGCTTTTATTACCCATAATTAGTTTTTTTTTCATTTACAAGTTTATTCCTACGTTGAGACTCGAGACTATATGAATCTTCATATGAACCCATTGTTAATATGTAATCTCTTATACGCATGTATGTAAATCATGGTACCTTGTTAACGTCCTGGTTAATAGTTGCAGATCAATTATGATTCCCCGTTTTTTCATACAATCTATACAATCTATACTCCCTATAGTGTCTGTAAAGCCCACTTTTAGCACCTAAAATCTTTCATGTTTTGTAGGGCAATCATCATTATTTGATCTTCTCCATTCAACTCTGACCTACATTATCTTCTCTACGGCTATACCTGTATCTCTTGGTTTGGGGAACCAAAACTCCACCCTGACACTCAATCTCCTTGTTTTCTTACAATTTCTGCTTTATGTCAATTGTCTTTTCTTAGCAATTACACATAAATTATAATATTTTATGACTAAATTAATCAACATGTCAATTCAATTATAAAGAAATTACTAAATTACTTTATCCGGCATTTAGTAGGTATATTTCTAAAAAACGCACAGCTAACTGTATTATAGTTAGTGTTCGAAATATCGGATATATCGGTCTATATATTGCCGATATTTCGAATCCGATATGATATATATCGGTCAAAATTTGATTTTTTTTTTGTTTAATTTTTTTATATTTATTTCCTTTTAAAAAAAACTTATATATATATATATTATTTCATTTTTCATATATATTTTTAATTTATATATATTTTAAATATATATGATGAATTTTAAGTCTAAATAATCATTCTTAAATATCTATTTTTATTATTAGATGTCGTTCGTGTACTTAATTGTCACAAAATCAAGTATTTATTTTCTTTAGTTTAATTAGTACCATTTTTTAGTTTATTTGGTACATATTGAAGTATAATTTTATAAATTTTATTGAAAATAAACAAATCCGATAAAACCGATATATCATCGATAAAACCGATATATATATATATATCGTTTTACCTCTCGACTGATACGATACCGATAAACGATATTTAGACCATTGATTATAGTTATTGATTATTCTAGTTTTTAGTACTTTATATCTAAAAATTCTCATATTAGTATCTCAAGCAGTGTTAATTTACGGAAGAAACTACAATTAGTTTGAAATATAAATTTGAGATATCAATGCAATAGTTTTTAAATATGAGGTACTAAAAAATTAGAATTAACAATAATTGAGGTAATGTGTGTTGAATTCACCCATATATGTATGGGTTGTATGGTACAACAAAAACAATTTATCCATGAAAAAGGCCAGAAGTAGTCAAGAACAAAGATCTGAACTAAGAGGATATGGAGTAGTTGCCAAAAATGTTCATCATTCTCATTGCTAACTAGTTGCATGTCTTCTGCACTACTCTAAATGACAGTCGAGTTATGCCGCTACTGCACATGCCGGTGGCTAATACGATCGATTTGTCCAGTTTGCAATCGTTCCCGACCTTCATTCATCATTGCTAGCTACGTAATAATTAAGACACATGCATTGATCGAGCATGGAGTTACGTTGTCTATCAATCAAAAATTTATTTGCTAACTGCAACTTGGGAATTGGGATAATCTTCGATCTCCAGAAGATCTCACTACTCTTTCTCTTTCGCTTTCTAATTGATCCAATTTCAGGTGCATGTAGATCTTCCTATACAGTATAATATAAGTTGACGGCGCAGCTGCGTTGTATGGAACAAACGATTTTTGAGAAGTAGTTACCACCATGTTTTTGTAGCTAGCTAGCGTTAACTACGTTCGTACCATTTAATTTGAACATAGTCGATCAACATATATACATATAAAGTAGCCAGAGATCCGTTTTTTGTTGACAGAGAAGAATAGAATACAATCAATACATGCACATATATGCATATATACGTATATTATCATCATGCATCCAATTTCATCCGCAAAAGGTTGTCTCTGGGATTTTATTTATTGACGGCCATTGTCTGTTAATTGAAAACTTTACTTGTTTCCAAATAGTAAAAAGAATTCGGGATATGAGCAGAATAGTCTATTAAAGACGTCCTAACAATCTGTCTAGGATTAAGCGTCTAGAAGCCCTATATAGTTTATGAGCGAGAAGCTCTATACACTAAGAAAATTCCATTGAAAGAGGTTCATGAAAATTTTCTGATTTCTTAGATGGGGTTAATTCCTCCTATGGTACCTAAAGTATAGCTACTTGGACAATTTGGTACCTGATATATGAAAACGGACAATTTGGTACTTGAAGTTCTTATTTGTAAGCCATTTTGTTACTTCTATCAATTTTGATCATATTTTTAGGGTTATTTTCGTCATTCTAACCCTAAACTCATTAAATTCACTTTTTTCTTCATTTCTGCATATAATTGTTTCTCTTTAGAGATACTTAAATTGATATATCTACTTCACATATATCGAAAATAATTTTTTTAATATACTTATTGTATCCTAATTATTTTCTGCAAAGGAAATAAATTTTCTTTGTGCAATTGTAATTTTTATTAAAATATATATTTTAAATTAATTATAATTAAAATTAATTTAGATTGATAGCTATATTATGAAACATTATAGACGTAAATCATCACAGATACTAAGTGAATGAGTTATTAAATTTTTAATGATAATTTAGAGGCAATTTGGAGGTATTATGAAAAAATGAAGTAAAGTAGAGATTATATGACGGAAATAACCCTGAAAATATGGTCAAAATTGACATAAGTACCAAAATGGCCTAAATTTGAGAACTTTAGGTACCAAATTGTCCATTTTTATACATCAGGTACCATAAGAGGAATTTACCCCTTAAATGTACCTTAGGTACGTAGGTCAACTTTGCTTTTGCTTCATATTGTACGTCTTACTATCAAACGAGAATATTGGTATTACTCTCTGCTAGAGTTTAAGCTGTGGTCTCAATATTGAATATTTAGTAATCCTTTTAAATTCATACCATTTTCATAACAAGTACTGGGAAAATTTCTATTATTCTTTTATCCATGCATGTGATGGAGGAGGTATAGTAACTATCGTGATGGGTATTGACCGACTCTGTAAGTTTTACTGACAATATCTCTCATGCATGCTAAAATTTACCTTCAGTGATATCATATGAGAGTTAGGGATCTATATCCATGAGTTCATTAGTTAGCTTCAAGTTCACTGATACGAAACACTACTGTTAACTGCGAAATTGAGAACACAAGTAGTTGGATCGAAGAAATTATTCTTCTCTTATTATTGTGCTTAAAGGTTATAATCTTTATTGTCTATTGTAATATTCTGAATTTTCGGGTTGGTTTTGTATATATTCTTGTAAGTAATTAAACTTGAAAATTGAATAAAATCGCATTTTTTTTCTCTCGTCGATGTTAAACGAAATGAAACCGACTTCGAAAATTTAAATTGGAAAAACGTTACGTTTATGTGACTTGAGAGTTGACTTTTATTTCATCGCTCATCTCTGAAAACTTCCTTCACGAAAGATGTAGAGCTCGTCGATACGAGTTCGTGGATGTCACGACCCCAAAATTTCGAGTATGAAACTCAAATTCCGAAGTCATGAAAATTCTAAAACAATCTCAATAAATCGAAATCATTTTAAATGTCACAGCGGATCATTTCTGAGTTCAAAATACAACTCAATCAAACCGATTATTACAAACCAAATTTATAATTCGACATTATAACAAATGAAAATGTATAAATCCTCACATAAATCCACACAAAATCCTCACTACAAGATGGAAAATAAACGACTTTGTAATGACCCCAAAATTTCGAGCATAAAAACTCAAAATTTCAAAGTCTTGAAACACCAAAATAATCTCAATGAAATCGAAATCATTTAAAATGCCACAGCGGATCATTACTGAGTTGACAATACAACTCAGACAAACCAATTATTACAAACTAAATTTATAATTCACATTACATAAAAATGGAAATGTAATAATCCTCACAATCTCTCACAAAATCTCAAAAATAAATCCTCACAAGTTCTCACACAAATCCACAATAAAACCTCACCACAAGCAGGATAATGAACGACTTCAAGTCTTCATAGTTGTCCTTCGATTTCTACTAATCAACATCTGCGGAATTATCCCCTACACCATTGAATTGGTGCACCGGAATTGTAAACACAAACCCGGTAAGCTTTACAGCTCGTATGAGTAAAATGAAAATATAACTCGCATATCAATATATACGAAAAATCCACAAATCAACAAATATAAATGCACTCATGAGTCAATGGACGGCCCATATGGTTGTCCCAAAAATATGAAAATGAAAGTACTCATGAGAAATTGGGCAACTCATCTGTTTACCCAAATACAATTTATAATACGGGTACTAATGAACGCTGGTACACCTCAGTTACCCCTCACGTAGTACACCGCCGATATTGGGCAACCTCCTGCTACCCAACATCCAAAATTATGAGTACTCATACTCATGAGCTGTTAACCCATCTGTTACCTCACATGCAGTACTCCGGCAGACAGACTAGAGCTCTAACTGTATCGTAACTTTCGCCCGGCCAAAGGCTAGGTTCCGACATGCCAAACACGTCCGACGACTGGTCCGAAGACATAAACACGTCCGAAGACAAAACTCGTCCGAAGACATCAATTCACGTCTGAAGACAAAACGTTTTAACAAACACCATGTTAAAACCACATACAATAATCATCACCTCATATTGTACAAATTACATCACATGCTCGATATATTATTCTCGTCATCAAAATGACATAATCACGATAAAATCATAACAGTATATTATATAGCAAACTATATATATATGTACCTATTTACCATTTATAGAATACATATATAATCCACTATATCATTTACATGTCATATTACATTCTTAAAAATTCTGCAAAAATCTTGAATCTCCGCAAGGGTAGATTCGAAAATATGTGAGATTTTACTCACCTTATCAACTCGAGCGTAATTCCACAATTTCCGAATGTAATTTCTTTCCTTGATTTATCGATCACCTTGAAAAGATAAGAAAAGAATTTAGAATCGTTTCGTAAACCTTAAATGCCGAAACAGTAATAATAAGTTATTGTTCAACAATTTCTGATTTTACGAAATCACTGTTCACTAAATTACTGTTCATGTATTTACTATTCACGTATTTCTGTACAAATACACATCAATTACGTATTCATGTACGTGTACATACTATTTACGTATTTCTGTACGTACGAATACTATTCAAATGTAAATACTGTGTCAGTAAATAATAAGTACTAAATTACCCTTCTGAAATTACTTTTTACATTTACTGAAAGTAATTTACATTTACCGTACGTAAATCACATTTTCACATTCACCGTCGTAAAAATAAATTTTACAATTTACTGTTTGAAATTACTGGTCACGCGCCGCCGCCTGGTACACGTGCCACTTCTAACAGGCCGCGCGTGGTGCTCACGCGCCACTCACTGTGACAGCGTGTGGGGCCCACGCACCGACACCATCCAAGGCACGTATTATGCCACCGCCGACCCCAAACTCCTCCTCTCCTCCTCCTCTACCTTCCCACGGCCTCACGCCGCCTTCTACCCCTTCCATGCACCCACACGCTCCGCCTAAGGCGGCGGTGTTCATCAATTCTCCGATCCCCACAAATCCAAAACAACTTCATCCAAAAATTCTCAACAATCCATCACAACAATCACACGAAGTTAATCCTTACCTCAAACAACGTTTTGGACCGTCAGATTCATCGGAGGAGTTCCAAAAAGTCGCTGTGAAGGCTCGGATTCGAGAGGAGATAATCGCTGGCGTCGCCGCTTAAGGTGAGTCTCACCGTGGGTGGATTCGCGTCGAGGAGGAGGAGGGTGAGCTCGTGGTGGTTGCTCTAAGCTCCTGCGATGCCGGCAACGTCGGAATCGACGAACCCGAGGTCGAGATCCGTCGGCGCTTCGCGAATCTCCGCTTGGGTGCGTCGCCGTTACCACCGGTCGCTTCCTCGTGGCCTTGCGATGCGATTGGGAGGAGCGGTGTACATCACGGCGGGTTGGACGGCGAGATCGCCGGTGGAGAGTTTTCGGAGAGAGAGAGGGGCTTGGGGAGAGAGAATGCGAATGGGGAGAGAGAGAAATGAAGGATGCGCAGGGTGAGGGTTTTCCAGAAATGGAAACCCTAGCTCTACTACTTATCTATTTATACCAGTTTCTAAAACCGGAAACAACTTCTATCGTTAATAACTTTTACATACAACGTCCGATTAGAATGCGTCACTTATCCACGAACTCGTATCGACGAGCACTTCAACTTCCGTGAAGGAAGTTTTCGCAACCGAGCGACGAAATAAAAGTCGATATATACGTTGCGGAAACGTAACGTTTTTTTAATTAAACGTTCCGATAACGTTTTCGTTTTCGTTTCGAAAAGTCGCGAACCACCAATTGTTATAATGAAGTAATTTCACAAATTTAACAAATTGAAAATACTCGATAATTAGTTTAGAAATTTTGGGTTATTACAGACTTCGAGTCTTCAGAGTTGTCCTTCGATTTCCACTAATCGACACCTGCGAAATTATCCCCTACACCATCGAATAGGTGCACCGGGATTGTAAACACAAACCTGGTAAACTTTGCAGCTCGTATGAGTAAAATAACAAATACAACTCGCATACCAATATATACGAAAATCCACAAATCAACAATTATAAATGTACTCATGACTCATTAGACGACCAATCTGGTTGTCTAATAATGTGAAAATATATGTGCTCATCAGAAATTGGGCAACCCCTATGTATACCGACATCCATTTATAATACGGGTACCAATGAGCGCTGGTACACCTCTGTTACCCCTCATGTAGTACGCCGCCGACATTGGACAACCATATGTCATCCAATATCCAAAAATATATGGGTACTCATAAGCCTATAACTCATATGTTACCTCATATGCAGTGCCCCGACAGACAGACTAGGTTCCGACATGCCAAACACGTCCGAAGACTGCTGCGAAGACATAAACACGTCCGAAGACATAAAACACGTCTGAAGATATAACTCGTCCGAATACATAAAACACGTCCAAAGACATAAAACACGTCCGAAGACAAAAACTCGTCCGAAGACATATATGTTTTAACAAAACTCGATGTCAGAACCACGTACTATTAATCATCACATGATATTGTACAAATCGAATCAACATGCTCAATACATAAATCTCATCACCATATTGAACTTATTCGCAATGAAATCATGACAGTATATAATATAGCAAACTATATATATTTACCTATTTACCATTTATACACATTCTACTATATCATATACATGTGATATTTCATTCTTTATAATGCAGCATAATTCTGAATCTCCGCAAGGGTAGATTCGTAAATGTGAGATTTTACTCACCTTATAATCTCGAGCGTAATTCCCCGATTCTGAAAGTAATTCGTTTATTTGAATTATCGATTACCTTGAAAAGATAAGAAGTGAGTTTAGAATCGTTACGTAAAACCATAAATGCCGAAACAGTAATAATATTTCATTGTTAAGCAAATTTCTGGTTGTTACGAAATTACTGTTCATAGAGTTACTATTCACATATTACTGTACAAATACATGTCATTACGTATTCTTGTACGAATACATACTGTTTACGTATTTCTGTACGTATGCATACTATTCAATCGTCAATACTGTTTCAGTAAATAAAAATTATTGATTTACCCTTCTGAAATTACTTTTACATTTACTGTATGTAATTTACATTTACAATTACCGTACCTAAATGAAATTTATATTTATCGTACTTAAATAACTTTTAGAAATGCTGCACGTAAAAATAGATTTTACAAATTTACTGTTTCAAAAACACAATTCACGCGCGCAGCGCGTTAGGTACACGAGCCACCTCCGGCTAATGCGCCACTCACTGTGGCAGCGCGTGGGGCCCACGCGCCGACCCTAAGACCGGAGCGTAGCACGCCACCGCCACCCCAAATCTCTTCCACTGCTCTTTCTCCGCCCCTACACGGCCTAAGGCCGCCTCCTAACCTCCTCACACACTCACACGCGCTGCCCTTGGCGGCGGTCTCTCCCTCCTCCATTGCTCCTTCGATCTCCTCCAAAATCCAATCAAAACAACCACAAACAAACCAAATCAACACACTAAGCTAAACCTCACCTCGATTTGAGCTTGAGAACAACCGGAGATGAGCTTGACAGCGGCGGAGGGAAAACGCAGAAGCTGGGCGACGTCGTGCGGCTTCACGGCGACGAGGCACGGTGCGGCAAGCTCGAGGGTTGCTGCGGAGGTCCGTGTGGTGCTTTTAGGCGTGGCGGTGAGCAACACGGACGACCTGAGAAGAAAATCGTTGGAGATGAATTTTTCGGAGGGAGAGAGAGAGAGAGAGAGAGAGAGATCGTGGAGAGAGAAGGAGAGGGAGGCGGGGTGAGGAGAGAGAGAGGGGTTTCCGAAAAGGGAAACGCTAATCTCAATAATTTCCTTTTTATACTCGTTTCCAAAATCGGAAACTAACTTGCGACATTAATAATTTTCACGTCCGACGTCCGATTCGAACGCGTGACATGTCCACGAACTCCTATCGACGAGGTCTACAACTTTCGTTAAGGAAGTTTTCACAAACGAACGACGGAGTAAAAGTCAATTCTCACGTCGCGGAAACATAACATTTTTCTAACTAAACGTTTTGATAACGTTTCCGTTTCCGATTTCCGACGTCACAAAACGGAACAAACACGATTAACGAATTTCACAAACTTTATAAACTTAGAAACAATTCATTAAATCGTTTCAAAAAATCGGAATATTACAGTGGACACGTCACGCGTCCAAATCGGACATCGCATGTGAAAGTTATTATCGACGGAAATTGGTAAATGTATAAAAGGGAAGTTTTGGAAAACCCTAATTTCCAAAATTGGAAACCGTCCTTCTCTCTCTCTCTCTCTCTCTCTCTCTCTCTCTCTCTCCCCGCAGCCCTCTCCCTCCCCTCGACCCTGACCCCCTCTCAAAGGAAGCACCTTCGGCGATCTCGCCTCTCTGGCCACCATGGCCCTCACCGCCGGTCTCAAAGGCATTGCACGGCCTTCAGCTCCTACCCTTGGACGCTATATGCCGCCGCTCACCGCATCGAAGCTCGTTCGACAATTGGAAGATCCTGTAACTCGTCTTCGTCCAAACTTCGTCTCCCGCGACGCAAGCGCTCGGGGATAGCTTATTTCCACCAAGCCTCACCCCTCGGTGCCATATGCAAGCAATTTGGAGCTCGAATCGCGCCGCACTTCACCCTCAGCGAAACCGATCACCGTTGGCGTCTCAAGCTTCTCCGACGACTTGCCGGCGATCCTAGGTTCCGATTGAGGTACGAAAACTTCTCTCTTCGTACGATCTACATTTTTGATGTTGAATGTGTTGTGATTGGATGATGTTTCAGAGCATGCATACCGCCGCCTTGGGCGGCGCGTGGGAGAATTTGAGGTGGCGGAGAGATGACATTAGGACGTGGAAGGGAGGAGGAGAGCAGAGGAGTGAGATTTGGGTGGTTGTGGGCAACCCACGCGCGCCATTAGAGGTGGCGCGTGAGCACCACTCGTATCCACTGTAGGCAGCACATGAGCGCCACGTACGGCTGCCGTAGGGTGGCGCATAAGCCCCACGCGCCGCCACGTACGCCGTCACATGAACAGTAAATTCTGAATAGTAATTTTGTAAAAGTGAATTATAAAAGTAATTTTTGAACGGTAATTTGTAAAAGTAATTTCAGAATAGTAAATCGGTGAACAGTAATTACGTAAAAATCGTAAAGTGTTGAATAGTAAACAGTGTACTGATTCAACATCTGAGGTTTTACATGACGTTTCTGACCACTTATTATGCAACTAGATGACCGACAAAACGAGTGAGGAAATTGCTCTCGGTGTCGTGGAAATTACACTCAGGAAAATAAGGTGAGTAAACCTCACTATGACGAGTCTACCGTTGGCGGTGACTCATATTTACGTTTTATTAAAAGATCGAACTATGACATGTATATGATATAGTGAGTTGTGTATGTGTATAAAAAGGTAAATACGATACATATATATGAGTTGCTTTATTATATATTGACACGTTCTTATTTCTAAATGAGTTTTACTATGACAACTATATTTATTTTATTTGACAAAAAGATGCTTGGTATACAATAACATGTGTGAATTGTTATAATGCGTAGTTTTAACTTTGAGTCTTGTTAAAACGTTTTTTTTTCTGTGTTCATACGTGTTGGCAGTAATCGGAACATACGTAGCACGGAAGCTTGGCTTGACGACCAATTCCCGCTTCGAAAGTGCGGGGAAGCGCAATTTGGGGAAAAGAGGGTTTGGGAGAGCGGTGGAAGCGTTGGGTTCCAGATTGGAAGCGCGACGGAAGCGTTGGCTTCCAAATTGGAAACACGATTCCTTACCTACCTCTATTTCTTCAATCAATGTCTTGAGTCTTTTCTTGTCATCTCATCTTCTTTTAATTTCTTTAAGCGTTTAAAGATGAATATCATCAATTGTTCTACTATGTGTCAGAGAGAAGATGAAGAGCTGGGTAGAGATATAAAGAAAATCAAGATGAGACAGAGATAAGACGAACATTTTTTAATTCAATTTCATCCAGTGATGTCTATTTGACTTCCATGTGCCCAACACCTTCACATTATACTGGACATTTTTTGATTAAATTTTGAAAGGAAGCTTTAATATTACTATAACCAAGGATAATTATGGTTTAAAAAATAAGTTATTAATAGTTATCCAATAATTTTTAATACTTGCTAAAATAATTTAAAAATAAAAGATAAAAATAATATATATATATATATATATTATTTCGACGCTTTTAAAATGCACCCGCTTCCTTAATTTTTGAAAAAAAAAAACGCTTCCGCGCTTCCACGTACCCGCACTCGATTCCATGCATCCTAGATTGGAACCAAGTCTTGGCTTGGTGACAGTTACGTTTCAATTCCACCTCTAGTCTGTCTGCCGGTATACTACATGAGAGGTAATATATGGGTTCCCTGAGTCTCATCAGTATCCATATTTTTGTACGATATTGGGTAACATATGGGTTGCCTATTATTGGGCGGCGTACTACATGAGGGGTAACAGATGAGTACCTATGTCACAACCCCGAAATTCAAAGATAAAAATTCAAATTCGAAGCCATGAAAACTCTAAACAATCTCAAATATATTGAAATCATTTTATCATAACCGTGTATTGAAACTAAGTCCACATCATGACTCAGTGGATTTGAATAATACACAACCAATGAAAATGTAAAATTCACTCAATCCTCACCACAAACAGCATAAAGAAATCTTAGACAATCTTCAGAGAAAGCCCTCTAATTCTGATAATCCATACATGCAGAACTATCCCCTACACCATCGAATAGGTGCACCGGGATTGTAAACACAAATCCGGTAAGTTTTGTAGCTCGTATGAGTAAACCAACAGTATAACACACATAGTATACACGAGAAAAATACTGAAAACATTTAATTTTAAATGTACTCATGAGTCACAAGACGGCCCATCTGATTCTCCAATAATATCTGAAAATATAAGTGCTCATGAAAAAATCGGGTAACCCATCTGTTTACCCAAATACATTTATAATACGGGTACTCATGAGACCCATGTACTCATCTGTTACCCCTCATGCAGTACGCCGTCAGACATTGGGCAACCTATATGTTATCTAATCCAAAAATATGGGTACTCATAAGCATGTAACCCATATGTTACCCCTTATGCAGTACACCGGCAGACAGACTAGAGCTCTAACTGAATCGTAACTGTCGCTCGACGAAGGCTAGGTTCCAACATGCCAACACGTCCGAAGACTGGTCCGAAGACAGAAAAACACGTCAGAAGATAGAAAAACACGTCCGTAGACAGAAAATACGTCTGAAGAAAAAAAAAACACGTCTGAAGACATAAAACATTTTAACAAAACTAAATGTTAAAACCACGTACATTAACAATCTATCCATGTTTATGTACCACAACAAGCGACTCTTGCTCAAATAAAGTAAATATAGTTGTCACAGTATAATTAATTTGGAAATAAGAACGTAACAGTATATAATATAGCAACTCATATATATATATATATGTATCGTATTTACCATTTTATACACATACACAACCCACTATATTATATACATGTTATAGTTCGATCTTTAATGAAACGTAAATATGAGTCACCGCCAAGGGTAGACTCGTCATAGTGAGATTTACTCACATTCAACATAGTCCATAATCACTAAACTTTTTTAAAATCATTTATTAAAATAGTGTTTTCATTTACCCATGAACCGTAGACGATCAAGTTCACGTAATTTATAACTAGTGATGCAACGACTATAGTGACAACGCAAACTAAATTCAATAATTATAATATTACTTCGATCATGATGATCATTGTGAGGTTTACTCACCTTATTTCTTGTGTGCAACTTCCACGACACTGAAAGTAATTTCCTCACTCGTTTCGTCGATCACCTAATAGCATGATAAAATGCTTAGAAAATGATACGTAAAATATCAGGTGACAATTTCAGTACAACTAAATGTTGTTCATAAAACACTGTTCGGGTACACTGTTTTACAGAACACTGTTCACAGTATATGTGCACGAACAATGTTTAGAGTAACTGTTCATGAACATTGTTCACAGTACTGTGCATGCGGCAATACTATTCACCGACCGCCACCAATAATCACCAAATTTCACCACCACAATCTAAATGACATTTCTAACAACTTTTTAGTTCACCACAAAGTCTAATTCTGAGACTAAACACTTCAATTTAACAAAAACCGAAAAACCCAATTTAAAACTTAGGATTTATTTTCTTCAATTCTCCTAGAACACAACGATTTAGGTTAAATCTTTTGGAGGGTTTTTAGTATGGAAGGAGACCTTCAAAATGGGATAAGAATCTTACCAATTGGTTGTCGCAGGAGGGAGATCCGACGAGTTGAACTTCGGCGAAATAAGCATTTTCGGGAGAAATTCCGGGCTTCACCGCTCCTAAACGGCGGCGAGATGGCGGGTGGCGCTGCCACCAATCGACAGGGGACGCATCAACCTTTTCAAACGTGACCGGTGAGCCGTTCTATGGTTGCCGGACGGCGGAGATCCGACGGCCCAAAGTCGGCCGCTCGGGGAGAGAATTTATGATTTTTCTCCCCATTTTTATCTTTAATTCCCTTATTTATACTATTTTCCAAAAATGTCCAAAGTACCTTTTGATTCGTAACTTCTTCATACAAACTCTGATTTAGGCGTACCGCGTGTCCACGAATTCATATCGACGAGCTATACGACTTTCATGTAAGAAGTTTTCTAAGAAACCCAATGAGTCAAAAGTCAACTCTTAGACTCGTCAAATTGAACGTTCCCGAATAATTAATCTTTCGAATCCTTTCGTTTTCATCCTCGTGAAATAAAATTGGGCAATGACCAACTTAGCAATATTAGGAAACTCATTGGAAATTAGATATGAATTTTCGGGGTATTACAACCTAGGTCTCATGAGTACCCGTATTTAAAATGTAATTGGGTAAACATATGAGTTTCCCAATGTGTCATGAGTGCTTATATTTTCAGTTGTTATTGGACAACCAATCTGGTTGTCCAATGTTTACAAACACATTTATTTTTAAATGCCTCTGGTATTTTCTTATCATGCGACATGTGTTTATACTATTGGTTTACTCATACGAACTGTAAAGCTTAACGAGTTTGTGTTTACAATCCCAGTGCATCTATTCGATGGTGTATGTGATAGTTCTGCAGATGCGGATTAGCAGTATTGAAGGGCTTTCACTGAAGATTGTCGAAGTTTATTTATTCTATTTGTGGTGAGAATTTAGCAGATTTTACATTTCAATTTGTTATAATATTGAATTTTAAACTGGTTTTGTAATAATCAAATCGATTGAGTCGTACTCTGAACTCAGATTCTATACACTGTGACTATAAGATGATTTCAAATTATTTGAGATTGTTTTAGAGTTTTTCATGACTTCGTTTTCGAGTTTTATCACTTGAAATTTCGGTGTTTTAACATTTACCTTTTTGCTACAATAACACCAACTGTTTCGCTTTGGTTTTGGCTCTAGACCCAAACCTCTATTTAGAGTCTAAAACTATATAAATCTTAATCTAACTAGAATACTACTCTTTATCCAAATTAGAGTATCTATTCCTTTTTCAATTAAAATTTATAATTCCTAAAAGCTAAAAGATACTATCAGGCCAGTGCCTTATAGACTTGTAGTGGTGGACGATCGACCAGATTTATGAAGCTTTCTAATTTTAATTTATATACACAGTAGTCTTAAAAAGGTCAAAAAAATATGATCCAAAATGCTAATGATTTCGCAAAAATGAATAAGAGGAAAATAAGAAGATAATCATTCAAGTTTGGTTCACAATAATTTTTTTCCTGACCATTCAAAAGCCAAGGTTACCATTTTGATAGAGTACGTAGAAGAAAATTGTACTTGCTTCCATATAAAAGAAATAAATGATGATTTTTTATGTCAAATCACTGATTTTTATAAAATAAAGGCTTGAATAACCATTACATACATTTTCTAGAGCCGATATCCAAACTTAGTACATAACATATGTCTATTCTTTAAAGAACTATAACCGAATTGTAACATAATTAAAAGGAAAAAAAATTATTGTATGACTTATAGAAACAAAAACAATAGGCTAGGAAAAAAACTAAATATTGTTGTAGGAAAATTACTCTTTATAATCTTCCGGTGTATCTTGTCCTAATTAGTATATGTTAGACTAGTTAAGAAATGATATATAATCCCTGAATTTACATAATACTCAATGTAGTGCCTATATATAAGACCTCCTTATCAATGAATAAAGATGATACTTCTCTCTATTCAATGTGTATTACATTCTTTTATAATACGTTATCAGCACGTAGTTCTAACCCTGAGTTCCTAGATCTAGAACCCTAGTTTCTAAAAAAATTATTTCAATCATGAAAATAATTCGACAAAAGAAGACGCAAAATTCCTTTTGTCGTGAAAAAATTCGATACAAGATGAAAATTTTATGCTAAAAAAAAATCAGTGTAGACTTAGGGAACCCAGAAATTCGCTCTGGGTACCCCGCCTTCTTCTCCAGTCGACCTGCCGACGAGCCCCCACGTCTAGATCGCATCTGCATCATCGAGAGACCTAGCGCTGTCAATCCGGAAACTCAGCCGTGTGCATGCCTCGCTCTGCACCTAAACCCAAAACCCGACAACGGCGGCCTGAGCCTCAAAACCATGGACGACCCCGCACCGCAACCCAGGCGATGACGATGTGCCGACGACGAAACCGCTCCCAGATCGGAGCTCGCGCCTTGACCTCGACGTTGGTCGAGCCTCCCCGATGTCGCATGCATACTCCGACACTAGCATGGTGCCGCTAGGTCCCTACACCCGGATTTTTGGGGTTTGACCAACATTGATGTTCTTCATGACCCGACTAGTCTTAGAGGGTTTACCTCTTGGTAAATAGGTAAAAAAGGCATGGTAAATTCGCCCCAGGTAAAAAAAAATTAGTTTTACCACAGTTGTTTTGTTTCAGTAATTTGATTTTAATTTTACTGATTTTTATATGTGATGAATTTAAACTAACCATATGTTTTCATTTTGGTGAAATTTATCACATGACGACACGAAATCGAACGGCGAGAGTTACTTCGCGATGCATTCGTGGATTCAAGCATGATCATGGAATTAAGCGAGAGCAACTATAATACGCTGTTTATTTGGAAGACAAACAAGTATATTTTAATTAACGTTGTTACTTTCATGAAAATTTACATTCCTCTGAATTTTGTCTTTCATCAGGGACTTTCAACCTCCATTTCATTTTCAACCCGATTCTTTCGCTTCTCGGGTGGTATACAAGGATATGATTCTCCTGCTACCGAGTTTTCAGAGCAGCTGGGAGTGCCGCTGTTACATCCGTAGCCGTAGTGTGTGGCTACAATGTTTGAAAAAATGTGACAAACATTGGTTGCGACAACAATTGTCGCTTATACCATTGGTTTTTGAAGAAAATTGTCACTTATACCATTGTGATGGAATTTGTCACTGTTTATTGAATTGAGTTACCATAACTTAGTACTTGACTTCCAATTCAGTATTTGGAAGTTGTGTCGTATATTGATACATATTGAATCTTCCCTCTTGTTGACCGCAACATGTGCCTGAAATTTGACATTTTCATGTTGGATGTGTATATGCACCTAGTTCAGATTGATTTCTTTTGGTGTAACATCGTTTCATTGAAGTCATAAACATGATGGTCGAAATATATAAGCGTTAGATATGAGACGTTCTTGAAACAAGACACTCATTATATGGAAGAACATGAGAATATTTTCTCTGAATTACGGTTTAAAACAACTATACATTGCGGTTATTTAATAAAAATAATGAAGCATAAATACTTTGGTTAATAGTCTAAATGACTTGAAATCTGTTTATTTTCAAGTTTAATGTGACTAATGTTACTTAGCCTTTACAATTTTAAATTGGTTCATAGTTAAGATCTCAATTCAATTGTTGGCTGTAAAATTCTCATGTAGTTCAAGTAAACGAACATACGAAAATGTCTCGATGCATTTATAGTTTCATTACCAAAAATAATATGTTAATGCAATGTAACGCATTATATACTACATGACACTAACTACCAGAAACAACTGAAGTGGGTTACCCACTGTGTCAAATTAGCAACATTCACAAGCCCTCCGACTTCTCCCGACTGTGTTATCTTTATCTTCTGTCGAGGTTGGGTTGATTACGAAAGTTGCTTTGTAGGCCCATTTAGACTGGAGATAATAGATGGAGCTTGCGTAAAATAATTGGCTTTAAGGCTTGGGATCGGATGAGGAGCCGGCCGAACCGCATAAGGAGTTTGACCTATTTCAATGGAATTTACTGTTTTCTTATACAATGTAGTAGTCCTGATTGGTCGTTAGAGTTGGCTACCTTACATCGGTGCAAGATACCCACACGCCACATACCTCTTAATGATACTGATATATTTTATTATGGTTATTTCTGATTGGTTATTATATGGAAAAATAATTTTTTTTTCTATTTTTACCGCGTACATGTTAATTATACCATAACATAATATGGTTGGCTGGGTACACCACATGGCAGTGTCACGTGGTGTGACAGGTACACAAAATAACTACTCAAGAATCAATACCTAATTTCCCAAATCTTAAATCCTAGTCCAATCTTTTCGTGCCTAATCGAATTGGTAAACCTCCCAATAGTTGAATACCACATCCAGATGAAAAATTATTATATATATCATGTACATAGTCTATGTGGCGTATCTTTTTTAATTAATATTATTTATCTATTTTTACTGTGTTTGAATCTGATCGGTTACTAATATTTAAATATTTTTTTATCTCTTTCACCATGTACATGTAATTAGTTAAGTACATCACATGACAGTGTCACGTAGTGTTCCGAGTACGTAAAATAATTACTCTGGATTCTCAACCAACTTAATCGTGGGGACCTTAATCGTGTCATGATATTAATTTATCGTTATCTTATACGTGTCCGACACCCGGGGATGATAATGAAATTGCAAACATGATTGTTGGTGCCATTGGCAGCTATTCTTATACGTACAGCGGCGATGGTTTTTGGAGGGGAAAAAAAGAAAATAAAGATCTCTATGTCATTCAAATATTTTTTTTGATACGATGTCATTCAATTATTTTCGTTCCAAGTGTTTGCTGTGAATTTGTTAATTTTGTTTCTAGATACTTACTGCAATGGCGTTGCTTCAGTACGTTTGTGTTGCTATCAAAACTAGAATATTTTTATTCCTCGATTTTATCTAGTAGAAATTATTATCCGTTATCTACATACATGTGATGGAGGTAATGGTAATTATCATAGAGGATACTGGCTTGTAAGATTTAATCAAGCTCATGTAAGTTAAAATTCACCAGGTATTAGTTAATTGATACCATTTCCTTCACAATATATAGGAAGGGAAAAGCACAAGTCAGAAACAGAGATTACAGAAGCCATTCTATGAAAGCACATCGGACTCACCAGTCACCACATACCAATTAACGATATCATGACAATAATTTGTCCAAGGCTCCTAGCTATGAAAGCATTGAAAGATATTCTACCGATTCAACTTTTTCAATGGATTGAAATTCTTACTTTCTCAAGCATTGTGCCAAAGATGAGCTTAAATCTAAACTAGCTAGCTAGCTAGATTATGGTTTTGTTCTAAGCACGAGCTAGTTCTGGGTCACAGGACGTGCATCAGTACATGAAGGAATTGAGCATAAGTTTGTAGTACGTGGTGAAATGCCTGACCAGCTGCGAATAGCTTCGTGTTAATATTATTATATAGGTACGTAACTCAATATGTATATCCACAGTAAGCTAACTGGTCATGATCGAGTACGTTGTAGATGTGCTAAATGAAACAGATAGTTGCATCTCTGCACTGTACCCACACAAATAAGGGTATAATTATTATGTTAAAATGAAGCTAGTGGTGGTATTTTTCCATCTTTGGAGGTTTAATGCACCTTGACACTGAAACTAGCTGGTGTAGTGATACTGTAACGACCCTAAAATTTCAAGCTTAAAAAAAACTCAAAATTTTAAAGTCGTTAAACACTAAACAATTTCAATAAAATCGAAATCATTTAAATGCACAGCGGACCATTACTGAGTTCACAATACAACTCAGACAACCAATTATTACAAACCAAATTTATAATTCAACGTTACATAAAATGGAAATGTAATAATTCTCACAATCTCTCACAACTCATAATTAAATTCTCACAAAGTCTCTCACACAAATTTATAATAAAACCCTCACCACAAGCAGGAAAATGAAAAACTTCGAGTCTCCGGAGTCGTCCTTCGATTTCCCACTAATCGACACCTGCAGTAGTATCCCCTACACCATCGAATTGATGCACTGAGATTGTAAATACAAACCCGGTAAGCTTCACAGCTCGTATGAGTAAAATAAAACGAAATATATATTGCATATCAACATATACATCAAACCACGACTCAATAAATATAAATGTACTCATGAGTCAATGGACAGCCCATCTGGGTGTCCCAAAAATATGAAAATGAAAGTACTCATGAGAATTTGGGCAACTCTTCTGATGCCCAAATGTATTTATAATACGAGTACTAATGAGCGCTGGTACACCTCTGTTACCCCTCACATAGTACACCGCCGACGTTGGGCAACCTCCTCGCTACCCAACACCCGACATAGGGCAACCTCCTCGCTACCCTATGTCTGACATCAGGCAACCTCCTCGTTACCCGATGTCCGGCAGACAGACTAGAGCTCTAACTGTATCGTAACTTTCGTCCGGCCAAAGGCTAGGTTCCGACATGCCAACACGTCCGAAGACTGGTCCGAAGACATAAACACGTACAATAATCTACTCATTATTGTACAAATTTCATCACATACTCAATATATAATTCTCATCACCACTGTGATCATAATTTACAAACAAAATCTTAACAGTATATAATATATCAAACTATATATATTTGTACCTATTTACCATTTATACAATATATATATATATAATCCGCTTTATTGTATACATGTCATATTTCTTAAACACGTCCGAAGACAAAACGATTTAACAATTCTCAATGTTAAAACCATGTACAATAATCTACTCATTATTGTACAAATTAAGTCATATGCTCAATATATAATTATCGTCATCGAAATGACCAATTCCAATGAATTCATAACAGTATATAATATAGCAAACTATATATATAAGTACTTATTTACCATTTATACGAATATATATATAATCCACTTATCATATACATGTCGTATTTCAATATTTAAACTCTTGTAAAAATCTTGAATTCACCGCAAAGGTAGATTCGTAAATATGTGAGATTTTACTCACCTTATCGACTCGAGCGTGATTCCACAATTTCCGAAGATAATTTCTTTCCTTGATTTATCGATCACCTTGAAAAGAAAAGAAAAGAATTTAGAAACGTTTCGTAAACCTTTAAATGTCGAAACAGTAATATTCGGTTACTGTTCAGCAATTTTCGGTTTTTACGAATTCACTATTCACTATTCACTGTTTACTATTCACGTATTTACTATTTATGTATTAATGTACAAATACATATCCAATACGTATCTCTGTACGAATACATACTGTTTATGTATTTATGTACGTATAAATACTATTCAAATGTACGTATTGTCTCAGTAAATAATAATTACCGAATTACCCTTCCAAAATTATTTTTTACTTTTACTAAAAGTAATTTACATTTACATTTACCGTACGTAAATAAAATTTATATTTACCGTACGTAAAAATAAATTACAAAATTACCCTTTTCAGAAACACTGTTCATGCAGTCGCACGTGGCGCTCACGCGCCACTCACTGTGACAGCGCGTGGGGCCCACGCACCGAGCCCAAAACCGGTGCGTAGCACGCCACCGCCGCCCCATTTCTCTCCTTTTCTTCCTCCTCTTCCTCCCCACTACCTCACGCCCCCTCTAGGCCACTCCACGCACTCACACGCGCCGCCTAAGGCGGCGGTGTTCACCATTCCACTCCTACCTCTGATCTCCTCCAAAATCACTCCATTTCAATCCCAAAATTACAACAACAATCATCACAACCAATTAAAATCAAATCCTCACCTAATCGATCTCTTGGAAGCACCGGAGTTCGTCGATTCGGCCGTGCTCGACTCGGGTGAGGAGCGGCGTCGAGTCCCCCTCCCCGACCGTGGGTGGTTCTAAGGTTGAAGAGTGAAGGAAGCCCACCTGCCTTGAACCCTAGTTTCGTCGGAGGGAGCTTGGACAACGGCAGTTGTTGCAGGAGATGCAGGAGATCGGCGTAGCTTCTCGGTGACGGTGGTGGTCGCGTCCTGCCCAGGAGAGGGAGGAGTCGAGCTTGCGGTGGTGTTGGTGCCGGTGGTGAGGGACACATCCCTCGAGGGTGCGAGATCGGCGACCGATCATGTGGAGAAGGAGAGTGACTCGGGTGAGAGGGAAAATCGCGAAGGGAGAGAGAAAGAGGGAGAGAGGGAGGCGGGGTGAAGGGTTTCCGAAAATGGAAACCCTAATCCCTCAATTTTTTTTCCTTTTATACTATTTTCCAAATCGGAAATTAACTTTCGTCGTTAATAACTTTCACCTCCGACGTCCGATTCGAACGTGTCACATGTCCACGCACTCGTATCGACGAGCTCTACAACTTTCGTGAAGGAAGTTTTCGCAACCGAACAACGGAATAAAAGTCGATATATATGTTGCGGTAACGTTACGTTTTTCAAATTAAACATTCCGAGAACGTTTCCGTTTCCGTTTCGTAAATTCGCAAGAAATCAAATTCATTTAATTAAATTTCACAAATTTATGGTATTCAAATCAATCCAAAGATTGTTTTAAACATAGGGTTATTACAGATATCAGGAAAGTTGTAACGACCCCAAAATTTCGAGCTTAAAAACTCAAAATTCTAAAGTCGTTTAACACAAAATAATCTCAATAAAATCGAAATCATTAAAATGTCACAGCGGATCAATTCTGAGTTCTTAATACAACTCAGACAAACCAATTATTACAACCCAAATTTATAATCCATACATAAAATGGAAATGTAATAATCCTCACAAATCACTCACAAATCTCACAATAAAATCACACCAATTCTCACACACAAATCCACGCTAAAACCTCACCACAAGTAGGATACGAACGACTTCGAGCCTCCGGAGTCGTCGCTCAACCTCCACTAATCAGCACCTGCGGAATTATCCCCTACACCATCAAATTGGTGCACCGGGATTGTAAACACAAACCCGGTAAGCTTATAGCTCGTATGAGTAAAATCAAAATATAATTCGCATATCAAAATATACGAAAAATCACAAATCAACAAATATAAATGCCCTCATGAGTCAATGGACAGCCCATCTGGTTGTCCCAAAGGAATATGAAATGAAACGCTCATGAGAAAATTAAGTAACCCTTCTGGTTACCCAAATGCATTTATAATACGGGTACCAAGAACGCTGGTACACATCTGTTACCCCTCTCGTAATACACCGCCGATATTGGATAGCCACCCGCTACCCAACATCCAAAAAATCTGAGTACCCATGAGCAGATAACCACCCGTTACCTCACATGCAGTACTAAGGCAGACAGACTAGAGCTCTAACTGTATCGTAACTTTCGCCCGGCCAAAGGCTAGGTTCCGACTTGCCAAACACGTACAATAATCTCACATCATATTGTACCAAATCACGTCCGAAGACACATCAACATTTTAACAATCTCAATGTTAAAATCACGTACAATAATCTCACATCATATTGTACAAATCAAAATCACATGCTCGATATATCTTGTCATCAAAATGACATCATCACAATAAAATCATAACAATATATTATATAGCAAACTATATATATATGTATTTATTTACCATTTATACGATATATATATAATCGATTATATCTTATACATGTCATAATTTATAAACATGTCCGAAGACGAAACGTTAAACAAACTCCATATTAAGCTCACATGCTTGTCATCGAATTAACCAAATCCAGATGAATTCATAACAGTATATAATATAGCAAATTATATATATATATATATGTACTTATTACCATTTATACAATATATATAGAATCCACTATATTGTATACATGTCGTATTTCAATATTAAAAACTCTTGCAAATATCTTAGAATCACCGCAAGGGTAGATTCGTAATTATGTGAGATTTTACTCACCTTAATGACTTGAGCGTAATCCCACAATTTCCGGAGATAATTCATTTCCTCGCTTTATTGATCACCTTGAAAAGATAAGAAAAGAATTTAGAAACATTTCGTAAACCTTTAAATGCCGAAACAGTAATAAACGGTTACTGTTCAGCAATTTTTTTTGTTTATACGAAGTTACTATTCACGGTTACTATTCACGGTTACTAATCACGGTTACTATTCACGAAGTAATACGTATTTCTGTATGTATACATACTATTTAAGTATTTCTATACGTATACATACTATTTACGTATTTATGTACGCATACATACTGTTTCTGTACGTATACAAAATGTTTACGTATTTCTGTACGTATACATACTATTTAAATGTAAATACAAACTCAGTAAATAAAATTTACTAAATTACCTTTTACAAATTACTTTTTACAATTACTGAAAGTAATTTACATTTACATTTACCGTACGTAAAATTTAATTACATTTACCGTACGTAAATAAAATTTACATTTTACATTTACCGTACGCAGTAAATTACCTAAATACCCTTCTGGTATACTATTCACGCCACCGCACGTGGCGGCGCGTGGGGCACACGCGCCGAGCCCAGGGACGGCGCGTAGCACGCCACCGCCGCCCCAAAACTCTCCCTCATCTCTTCCTCTTCCTTCCTACGGTGGCAGACCATCTCCTACACCTTCCACGCTCCCCCACGCGCCACCTCTAGGCGGCGGTAACCCTCCCCTCTATCACACTTCGATCTCACTCCAAACACACCAAAAATCATCACAACATTCACACAATCATTCCTAGCATGTATCTCACCTCGATTCGATGGTGGAAAGCTCGCCTTGAGCTCGGTGGTGGCGAAGGAGATCGGTGCCGAACTTGCAGAAATTGTGGCGACGTCGCGGGGGTCCTCACGGCGGCGAGGTACGGGCTGGCAGGCTGAAGGGTGGCTGCAGAGGTCCTTGCGGTGTCGAAGAGATGGGCGGTGTATGTCACAGCGGCTTAGGGAGGCAGATCGTACGGAGGCGATTTCTGAGGTGAAGGTGAGAGAGTTCCGGGTGAGAGGGAGAGAGTGAATCGGTGAGAGGGAGAGAGTGAGAATGAATCGGTGAGAGGGAGAGGGAGTGAATCGGTGAGAGGAAGAGAGTGAGAACCGAGAGAGAGATGATGGAGGCGGAGGGAAGAGAGAGAGAGAGAGAGAGAGAGAGAGAGAGAGAGAGAGAGAGAGAGAGAGAGGGTTTTCCAATTATGGAAACCCTAATCTCATAAATGTTCTATTTATACCAGTTTTCAAATCGGAAACTAACTTCCGACGTTAATAACTTTTATGTACGATGTCCGTTTCGAACGCGTCACATACTTACGAACTCGTATCGACGAGCTCTACAACTTTCGTGAAGAAAGTTTTCGCAACCGAGCGACGGAATAAAAGTCGATAATTTCGTTCGGAAACATAACGTTTTTCTTATTAAACGTTCCGAGAACGTTTCCGTTTCCGTTCCGTAAAGTTGCAAACAATTATATTCATTTAAACTGAAATTCATAACTTTATAGAATTCAAATTAAATCAAATAATGTATTGAAATTTAGGGTTATTACAAAAGTAGGCACACGCATGCCCTCTTATAATTAATTAGGGGGAAACCCTGAGTAAAGTAATAAGACTGTACTCCTCACTTGAAATTCTATCCATGAAAAGTTGGAAACCCAGTTCCAGTGACCAGTGTTACCATCTTTCTGGTTAAATAGCTAATTAATGTACGTACGTATATATAAGAGCTTGTAATAGACAAATTGGCCGGTATATATCATTTGTTAAGAAACACCTTGAACATGTCTCAGTTTTGTTACTTTTGTACATATAGCATCCCCAAACCCTAATTTGTATGTCTTGTTGGATGTGGAAGCATTGCGCGCCCTAGCTAGCCATAAATTTTGTATCACTCTATCATGAAAGATGTGGAAGCAGGAAGCCACATATACAAGCCCATCTATAGTACGTACTATTCTTATAATTCATATCTGATATCGCATGTGAGCATTACCCGAGTTTCAATTTCTTATCTACTTTGGTGTAATGGAAAATCCCAAAGTTGCAGAAGACAAAGCATAGATACACTGATACAGCATTACTCGGACGACTTCACATTGTAATTCTTGAGATATTTTGCGTATTTGGAAGCCTAGAGTAGTCTGCTTGTGTGTTTTCAATTTTCAATATATGAACACTGCAACAGTTGAAAGCAGGATGCCAGTACCAACAGCTCGTGAAAACCCAAGTACTTACGAAACCGTTTAAGATTTTTAAGACCTCTCTTTAATTAATTGATTAACCGTATTCGAGCTTAGGAGTTCGTATCAGTGATGTGATATATGACTGATAAACCAACATGAAACATGTCAGCTTCTCCTTAGGTTTTATATATGAAGTTTTAATGTTGAGTTGTTTGAAGAATTAACCCATTAACCAACGGTTCATGCGAACATTAAGGAAGCAGACGACCAATTTTATTTTACGTGCCCAAAATTAACAGCTACTTTGTAAGAGAAGATGTAATTAAGTAGACTAGACACACTAGGTCAAAAATTACTGTAGAGAGCTTCTCATAAACTTTGTGCACTTCATCCAACAACCCTAACCCTAACTATATTACTCAATTAGTCCAAAGTTTCTGATCCTTCTGTCGTTTTTTATAGAGGATCCTGCTGCCTTTTACTTTGATCCAGAGGATCCCTTGTCCTATTGACCCCCTACCCAGAGATTCAGATAACCCTTGTTTGTTTATTGCATTTCATTTTCGAAGCTTACCTATTTTGGGCCTGAGAACTCTGCTCATTGAAAACCAGGGTAAACCTGTTCATACATTAATCCATGAATCTCTCTCTCTCTCTCTCTCTCTCTCTCTCTCATGATTTCATGTTAGCCGCCGAGATGTACGTAAAGTAGCCTCGTCTTGTTATTGCAGGGGAGCACTGTCCAAAATGAAAAGACAGAATGAGTAATACCGCTTCCCAATTTCTATCATTGCAGAGATATGTTATGCACCAAAATATGAAACAAACTCTTCTCAATCCCCACCGTCCGCTTCAAATTCAGATCAACCCTCCACCTACACTCGTCTTCAGAAAAACAAAAACCCTTCCTCCATAGTTCCAGTTTATAAATATAAAGTTATAAACCCAGTTCAAGTGTTCAACCCTCATCCACAACTACCGCTTGTTCTATTGTCAGAGACCAACAAGTCCTCACCATGCCCCCAAGGCATCTCAACCCCAACGCCAAACCCTTCTTCCACTTTCCATCCAAAACCTACTTTAAGCCCCTCAACCCTAATGCCGAGACATTTCAGATTCAGACTTATTTCTGCAACCCTTCATGGCAGTGGCGACCATTTGTCCCAAAAGATCACTACAAAGTCACAACGCAGCGTCCAAGTGTCATAACGTTTCTCCAAGCCATGAACCGCAATATTCCGGTCAGCTGCCGTAAGCAGCATTCCTTTCCCTGTCCTTCGAAGGACAGGAAACGACATGCTTGGAAACCTAAGCTTGAAGAGCACAAAGATCAGAGCAACAAAAAGTCGTTGGAGAAGAAGAGGAACAGCAAAGGGAACGTCATTACTTTCCCTTCACGTTCAGCGAACCAGAAATCGTCCTGTACGACAGTGATGATCAAGAATATTCCCAACCAGTTCCGGTGAGTACTTCTTCTTCCTCTCTATTTAAAACGCCGAATATACTCTGCGTTTAGGGCGTGCTTTTGACTTTATTTGACCTCTGCCTCTGTACATTATGCGTGTAACAGCGAATTGACAGATGGTTTTGTCGTTCTTTTGTCACGTATAACCCTTCTGTGTCATACATGTTTTGGATCCTGAAAGAAATATCTGTCTTTATTTGTACCATTTACATGCTCGTGTTTTTAGTAGTTTATGATTAGTAGATCGTAATCTGGATACTTAGTGTTAATTAATGGATATTTACAGGAGGACTGATTTGGTGGCCATATTGAGAAGACACTGCTTCGAGGAAAACAAGAAGTCTGAGTACAAATCTGAGTTCGATTTTGTGTATTTGCCAATGGATTTCCAGTGAGTTACCATTTTAAGGTTTCAATAGCTTTGTTAACAAAACCTCAACTTCATTAATCTCTTGTATGTATTTGAATTTTGATTAGGAAATACTGGGAGGACAAAAGAGTTGCAAATCTGGGTTATGCATTTGTCAACTTCACCAGCCCTGTTGCTGCACTGAGGTTTTTTCGGTACTATAACAACAGAGAATGGAATGTGAGAGTCAACAACAAGATTTGTCAAATTACCTCTGCCAAGATCCAGGTTTATACTAACATCTATCTTCTTGGAGGTTTCGTTCTTTTTTTCATCAATTTGGTTGTAAGTGCATCTAATTTTTGAAATGAAACTATGAAAATATAACTTTTGTAAGGTCTAGTTCTTTCTATCTTTTGATCAAGAAACCCCAATACTTTAGTAGCAGTGTAGCACAGTGTACAGTGTACATGTCTTGAGTTAAAAAAAAAAAGTGTACATGTCCCCCCCTATACATATTGATTTAGTCATTGTTTTGATTGATTTGTAATTTGACGTTAGAAGTTGCAATTGAAATGTTTGGTGAATGTCTGTGTGGTTGTGTAGGGGAAGGAGGCTCTTCTGAGGCAATTTGAGAACAGTGTATTCTGGTGCCACAGTGATATGTACTTGCCTGCGGTTTTGGAACCGGCTTGTGATGGTGAGTATCTGCCGGAGCTCATCAACGTCGGTTTCCGTGTCTGTGCACCATCAAGGAATCCCAGAAGGAAGGCTGTGTAGGATTTGTCGTTCCTGTGTTTCTTACTCTCCCAAGATGGTTGCTAGTAGAACTTCTGGGAAGAAGGGAAACATGGGTAACTGACTGCTCATTTAGATGTCCAATTTCATTTGTTTGCTTCTTCTAGTGTAGTTTTCGGATCGGTTCAGAGTTGGTATGTGTTTCCATTGTCTCCCTCGCGATCGGTCAAGTCAAGTATGACCATGCTTGTAACGCCATACTCTTAGTCTGGGGTGAATTGGAAACATATACATGGTCGGTTGTGTGTTGACTCAGAAACTCTATGAATTGTAATATGTGGAATTATGGATCGAGTTTATGTGTATTTTTCCTTTTCTTTAACCAATACTGTGTGATGAAGTACGTAACTACGTACAAACTATATATCAGATCTTACCGTAATTGCCTCACTTCGCACTTGGGTTTACAATTCTAGGTTTCAAATTGTTTATTACCTATAGTAGAATGCCATTAATAATCTCAATAGGACAGTTTGGCCGAGTGGTCTAAGGCGCCAGATTTAGGCTCTGGTCCGAAAGGGCGTGGGTTCAAATCCCACAGCTGTCACGGGTTTGCAATTTTCCTTTTTCAAACTTTAAAGCATTACATTTATGTTCCTGGACTCGACGATGTGTAAACCCCAGCGTGTTAGCTGAAATAAATCATTTTGATATTTGCCTCAAAGCATTGTTGCCCAAACCCTAATACTCTTCCTAAATACCTGGGTGTAGGCTATCAGAGTATGAG
The DNA here is from genome assembly GCF_933775445.1 of Argentina anserina. Lineage (NCBI taxonomy): Eukaryota > Viridiplantae > Streptophyta > Magnoliopsida > Rosales > Rosaceae > Argentina > Argentina anserina. Next base: position 22,189,994 of record NC_065873.1, on the reverse strand, counting down.
AGTAATAGCTAAAAACTGGTAAGAAAGCTGTAGGTGAGTACTTTAGTCAGTTGAGTGGGTAAATATGCCAAGGTAATTGAATTGTATAGAACTGAAGTCGCTTCCTAGGTATGAAACGCAATGGCTACTTACCCGAGCAAGTAACATTCGTTTTCATCAAGATTGGGGGAATGCACATAAAATAGAAGTGATCCTGAAATTATAGGACATTAAGATATATGGAGTATGTGTCGCAGACCTAAACAATCATATAGCGAATGGCCATGCTAGTATTGAGTTATGGGATTTATTGGAGTAATGGGAACATACTTGAGCACTAGTACGAAGACAGAATCACAGAAGGTAAAGAGAATCATGAGATTTCAGAAATCACTTCTAATGCAAGTTCAATCTTATTGGTCACACAGAATTTCTTGTAATGATTCTCAGTTTCTCACAATCCAAGTTCAAGCTCATATGGATGCACAAAGATATGAAGATAAATTGACTATTATATGCACTTGAAGCAGTTTGTAACACTCGTTCCAACTTTCAAATACAAATGCAAAAAATTAGAATTCATCATCACTTCATATTGAAAGAACATGCCAGCACTGAAAGTACTGGGGATCAGCAGCAATGTATATACAAGCAAATGTGATACCTCTCCAAAAGTCCACATTTATAATCGGAAAGGAGGAAATTCTGAAAACACTGTCAATAAAGTCATCACTGGTGCATTTAATTTCAAATCATAATGCAAAATAGTTTAAATCTTGGTTTAAGAACTCATCAACATCATTTCCTTCTCAATCTTTACCAATCCTTCAGAAGAAAATCATGCTCATATTCATGAACAAAGATAACAACCCCTAATGAAATGCATTATAAAAAACCAATCCCAAATGCGCTTGAATTCGTCTTAAACTCTTGATTAACTCAAAGCACTTTCACCAATTCCACTAAATACTAACCAAATACACAAATCGAAACAACACAGACTGCAGGATCATCAATTACAAAAGACATTAGAGACACAATGCGATTACTTAACGAGCTTTCTTCTTTCCAGCAACAGTGACCCTCTTACCCTTCAAAGTCCTGGTGTTGTTCTTAGTCCTCTGCCCTCTACAAGGCAGACCCTGAATATGCCTTATCCCCCTGTAGCACTGTATCTCCTTCAACCTCCTAATGTTCAAAGCATTGAACCGCCTCTGAAGAACAAACAAAACACCAGACCCAACTCCATCAAAACCCAAATCCGACAGTACAAAAAACACAACACACTAAACAAAACAACACCAAACTAGAGAGTCTTACCAAGTCTCCTTCAATCATGTACTTGGAGACCTCCTCACGAATAATAGTGAGCTCTTCTTCAGACAAGTCTTTAGTGACCTTGTTCTCCATTTTCAAGTCGTTCAGGATCGTACGTGCTCTGGTACGCCCGATTCCATGAACATACTGAAGTGAAAACTCGACCCTCTTGTTGTTTGGGATCTCAACTCCCCCAACACGCACACATTTGATGCTCAAACCACCCACCTGCGCAAAAACCACAACACCCGTTAACCCCTAAACCTCAATTTTGAGCTGGGCACAGAATTTAGAGATGAAGTTTAGTTTTTACCTTGGTGGGGGTTCGGACTGGGAGTGAGAGAGTGGTGGAGAAAGGGTTAGGGTTCCGGCCGGTGCAGACTACGGAGAGTGAGGGCGCCAGAGGAATTGCCAGGGTTTGCGCCATTTTTTGAGCTCCAGAGATTTGCTTGCTGCGTTTGTGAGTGTGATGTTGAGTTTTGCGTGTGGATGAAGACGATGAGGGCTTCTTAGCTCAGCTTATCCTTGTGTGAAGATTTCAGTTTGTTTCTCGGGTCTTGACAACTTGACCCGACCCAATCCAAGAAGGCCCAAACGGGGGCGACTTTTAATGCCTGTGCAAGGATGAAGCTATGAACCAATGTATTGGTTTTTGTCTTTTTGAAGCGATGAAATGAATTGTTAGTTGAAGAAAGATGATCTACACTAAACACGGAGTCGAAGGTGCAAAGTTTCGTTCGCATAAACATAAGGGAATCATCAACGGTGAAGAGCAATCCAACATTCTCCACCAAGTGGTCTTTGCAATCACGATGATTTTCTTGGGAAGTAGGTCGGATAATTCAGGCAGCACCACAGAGATGAGACACAGATGAAACATCTTATTTCTCCGAAATAACTCATGAAGGGGACGTTAACCATTTTGTAACTACAAGAATTTGAAGCATTGCAAAGTAGGATAAATTCTGAATTTTAAATCTCAGAAAGAGTAACATGAAGCCTTCTTATTTCGAATGCCAACAACTTGAAACATCATAAATTGTAAAAGCAGTCAAATGTTTTACCCATACTGAGCTCCTATCTAGATAAAGCGAAGAAAGTGGCTATTTGCTCCTTCCTCCATAAGGAATGCGCTTAGCAGCTTTTCTGGTCCTGGCATTGGTCTTGGTACGCTGTCCTCGGCATGGCAACCCGTCACTATGTCTTATCCCTCTGTAGCACTGGAGGTCTATCATTCGTCTAATGTCTTTCTCAACTACTGCATTCTGAAAGGTCCAAAAATCAAATATGTAAATGACACAACCATACAACCAGTGTTCAATAGAGGAAGAAGGAGAAAGAGAGAGCTATACCAGTTCCCTTCCAATTATGTACTTGGATAGTTCTTCACCGATTGCAATGATTTCTCTCTTAGTCAAGTCCTTGGCAAGTTTGTTGTCCATGTGGAGCTCAGATAGGATGTGGCGAGCCCTGGCTCTACCTATGCCATGTATGTATGGAAGGGCGTACTCAAGGGATTTGTTGTCGGGGATATCCATTCCTGCTTTTATAGTGATGCATCGACCACGTATCCCGCAAAACTGCAAGAAAAAACAAGAGTTCAGAATGACAATGACACATAAATCTGTTCTTTCCAACTTCAATATACAAAAAATCAATGGTCATCACTACAACCCAAACGAGAGTCGCATCATGACAGTAGTGATCACAGTAAAATAAAGTACACAATGATCAGCAATACCGGAACAACTCAGTTCCAAAACAACAATTCCAAAGAGGAACCGAAAGGAATCAGTTGTGGTAGTATCATGAGTACTATGACAACAACAAACCTACCCTGCTGGCCGAATGACAGAAGCAATGCAGACCAGCTATGGAATATCAACTATGTCAACTTGGATCACTCATCAGTCATCAATACTTGTGTTTGATGATGAGCCTTGCATTGCCTACAACAATTCTCGTTCTTTGTTTGAATTAACAGTTTTGATGCACTGGTGCTGCTACAACTTCCGAGGGAATGCAACCATCAGTTATGAAGCCAATTAGTAAATGAACCATCTTCGGCATTTCTATGTCTTCTCTAACTTAAACCTCATATGACCTCTTCGCAACCTCAGTAATTTTAAGGCTACAATAAAAAGATGGAGTCATCCTACTGCACCTATTTCTAGCTCAGCGGGTCTCGACAGAAATTGATATTTTACATTCAGCAGGGAAAAACAACAGAATTTAATATTAAAAAGTGATAAATAATTCAAGAACCAGGTGATAATAACCTAAACTCACATCATGGAAGCATTCATTTCTATTCAGATACAAATTTCATAGAAGTGAGTAACCCACTAGCTCAAAATGACTGAGAACAGAAAACAAATAAAACCTATGCCCAAGCAGTTGCATAAGAACACTTTTTACACAAAACCCAAATGCATAAGTTTGCTTGTAAGCACTGAACAAGCGAGGTTTGAATGATCCAGTGATAAACCTCAGAGCCTCTGAGACGAAGAGAGAAAAGGGAGATTATGGGTAAAAGCTCACCGGTAAAGATTGAAGGAGGCGACCCCCAACATTTGAAGCGACTGCGCGTAACCCCAACATCAAATCGCCAATCGATTTGTTTGATCTATTCAGTATGCACCAATATTCGTCAGATTAGGGGGGGGGGGGGGGGGGTTTGTCTTGCAACTTTCGACCGTGTTGTGTCTTGGTATGCACCAATATAAATATATATTTATATATATATATATGTATACATTTTACTTGGGCCTGGCCCATTCCGCCGCCTATCAGTTTTATGGGATCTGTAGTACAGAAGTCAGAACTCAGAACATACTCACTACAGAATGTACAATAAGTAATAAAAAAATTTACGCGACGTGCAAGTACACGGTGTAATTTTAATTATCTATAAATATTAGAGTCATCGTGATCTAAGATCTTAAATGATACAAATTGTCGTGAATTTGCATGTCATGTATAAAAAACTCTGAATGAATTGTCATAACATCATTGTAAGTTTCCTTACTTCCCTTTGGGAATTTGAAGTGTCATTATAATGTCTAGAGTTTTGCTTGGTTGTAGGATGGTTTTTGAAGAAGTGAGGGATAATAGCTCTTGTGTTGCAATAAAAATTACTTTTAACACCATGCCTAGATTAACGCTTAGCATCAACACAAAATGGATTGATTTACCTGATGAGATCCTTGGACTCGATTATCCTTTCTCCCACACAGAGAAGCAGGTTAAATCCAGCACATTATGAAAACAACGGAATACTCAGATCCCATGCTTAACTTGACCGAGAGCTCCTTGCACACAGTCCCACCTTACACTCTAGCCTGAAGAGAATGAGAAAGAACATTATTTCTTATGAAAGGTTGCTACTTAAAGCTTCTTAGATGCTCAAAACATTGTGATGCGTTGTTACTCCATAGTTCATCTACTAATGGCCAGAGAGACGAATATCCGCCTAGAAAAAACAAAGCACATCACACAGCTAGCATTTTCCTGTAATGTTTCTTACATCTATATCAATACTTTCTTATTCTTTTTGCTTTCTCTTTTATTGGTATATATAGTGTTATTTTAGACTATATATGCTCATTCTGATTCAGATGTATTTACCTACCTACCTACATAAAAATGTAAAAGAACTCTAACCTCTGATATGATAACCCAAGAAAAAAGAGGAGGGGAGAGATCAGACTAGAAAGAGAGCACTGCATACAGCTAGCATTTTCCTCTAATGTTTCTTATATCTATATCAAGACTACGTAAGCTCATTCCTAGTCGGATTTATCTACCAACCTACATACAAAATGTACAAGAACTCAAACGATGAAAACAGAAGCGGAATTATATAGTAGGTAGAGATAAAATCCAGGCTAATTAATGAATCAATAATGTATTTGAGTCCGATAATTCTCAAGAATAGCAATCTACTGACTCAGCAATCATTTTCTCTTAGTTATTTGAATGACGAAACGCGATTAACACATTACACATACACCATCTATATATAAAAGCTGTTTCAGGTGCGGAGGTCTGTACCTTACGTACGGTACGCATTCGCCAAGTTCCAGCGACGACGGGCCGCAACAGCAAGGCGCACCACCACATACGCAATATCCACCTCCCGACGATTCTGTCTATGGCGGCCGGAGCTCCATCGGCAACCCACATCATTTAGAATCTGCAAATTTCAATTTCTGAGCAAAATCCGGCAATTTTGCGACTCTGGCCGCCGTGGGTTGTCGATGGAGCTCCGGCCTGCATAGACGGGACCTCCAGGAGGTGGGTAGTGCGGCTGTGCCGGTGCGCCGCGCTGTTGCATAAGGTACAGACCTCCGCACCTGATCACCATTCTATATATATCTATCAAACTTGAACCGTTCATGTTTATAAGTTTAAATTCCAATTTTGAATGTCTTAATGTCACGAGCTTACTCTTTTGCTATGCTACTCGTGCGGCTTTAACAACTCCCTTATGCTAAGTTAGTCTTACTCTCGCAATCGCCCTGCTAGAACAATTGAAAAGACAAAGAAGATATCTCTAAAGAGAACTTATATTGAAGAAAGAAAGCTTACAAGTGTATACAAGTAGGCTTGATGGCTTCTTACTTGATGCCTCAAATGTGAGGGGTGTCTTGCTATTTAGAGGCCTCCTCATCCTACCTCTATAGTTCTAGAGAATTCTAGGACTATGTACAATGTAGATGACTCTAGAGAATTCTATACAAGTCTACACAACTCTAAGATGCACCTTGAGTATTCTAGAGAATTCTAGAGTGGTCTTGTTCCCTTAGCCTCTGCATGGTTCTAGAGAAATCCGGAGATGTCCCAAGGCTTCCCCATTCTTCCGGAGACTTCCAATGTCTTCTAGGACCTTCTATGAGTTTCCAAAGAGTTCCGCCATATTGGATTTTCCTAGAATACTCAAGTGTCTTCGGTAACCTTCCTTGAGCCATGCTTGTTTTAAAAATGCTCAAGGTAAAACTTGGCTAAGTTTGGCGGGATGTGACATTAAGCACTCCATTTTGGCAAAATTTTTATAGAGGTAATCCACACATTAGACTCTAAAAGTTGAACGGTGGAAATGCGAAGATATGATCCGAGAAGTTGGTCAAGTGATCCATCTCTTTTTTAAACCAAAAAAAAGAGATCCCTCAATAGAAGGCCCTGTTACATTACGTTAATTCCATACACAATTTCCTCAGTGCCACATCAAGAAAGATGAGTTTCTAAACCTACAAATGCATTTTCAGATACTGAGGAATTCCAAACCTACATCATTCACATAGATCAATCCCAAAAGCCTTCGTCATTTTTGACCCACGAGGCATGGCACAGATCTATCTTAACTTCGTTAATGACATCTTCATCCCATGTAGATCAAGAGAACGAGATGTTGTACTCGTACAACAATGTCATGCACCGTTTCAGTGCCAGGCTGACTACCACTCAACTGTCCGAACTGGAGGAGTCTCCAGCTCATGTCGCCACATATCCGGAGTCATTTGGCATCTCTTGACAACACACAGTTCAAAGTTTCTAGGACTGAGACGAAACTCAGGCTTATTGCTTGCTTCCTCGTCCAGCCAAGACGTGATTATAGGTATCATAGATACCGGAGTTTGGCCGGAGAGCGAGAGTTTTAGTGATAGAGGAATGTCTGAAGTGCCAAAGAGATGGAAAGGCACATGCGGGATCATTGGGGCTTGATCCTTTAGCAAAGGCCTGAAAGCAGCATGAATCATAATCTCGAAGAAAAAAGACTTTGATTCACCACGGGACTGGTATGATCATGGCACGCATACTTCATCAACAGCTGCAGGTAATCACGTACTCGGCGCAAGTCACTTCGGATATGCAAAAGGCACGGCAAGAGGGGTGGCACCACGAGCCATGTACAAGGTCGTCTGGTAAAATGACTCGGACAAGAAAGCAGCAGCTAGTGATTTGCTTGCAGGCATGGACCAAGCAATTTCCGATGGTGTTGATATATGTCACTGTCTCTTGCCTTCGACAATGTTCCCTATTTTCAACGATGTTCTTGCCATTGCTTCTCTTTCTGGATAAAATGGAGCACCCTGGATCGCACCTTCACTGCAACACTAACCCTAGATAATGGTTCAACATTTGAAGGGACCTCATACTTCCCGGAGAGCATCTACATTACTGATGCGCCATTGTACTATGGTAAAGACAATGCGAGCAAAGCAATATGCGATTATGGAGCACTGGATAACAACGAAGTGGCAGGAAAGGTAGTCCTTTGTGATAATGCCATCGAGACTAATCTCAGTGATGTTCTATTTCAAAAGACCGAGGTGGAGAGGGCAGGTGGTTATGCCGGAATCTTCAGAACTAATCTCTCACTCTTAGAGCCACAAGACTTCTATATTCCTGCTGTAGTTGTTCCAATTGCTGCAGGGGCCTTAATTAGAGAGTATGCAATGCAGGTACATACACCAAGAGTTAAGTCTGAGTTTTGTGCACACAAATTTGGGTTCAAAACCCTCACCAGAAGTAGCGTTTTTCTCTTCAAGAGGACCATACCCAATCACTCCGGGTACTCTAAAACCAGACATTCTTGCTCCAGGAGTCGATGTACTTGCTGCAGTTACACCTAAGACGCCATGCATGGAAGTAAATAATTACATTTTAGTGACAGATTATGAACTACATTCAGGAACAACAATGAAGGCACCTCATGTCGCAGGCGTGGCAGCTCTGCTAAAGGCCGTTCACCAAGAATGGAGTCCGGCGGCATCCGGTTAGCTATTTTGACCACGGCATACTCAACCAGCAATTCTCACACCAGCATACTAGACCAACAGTCTGGTCTTCCTGCCACACCTTTAGATTTTGGTGCAGGCCACATCAACCCTAATAAGGCAATGAACCCCGGACTGTTGTATGACATGAATGTGCAAGACTACATTGAGTTTCTGTGTAGCCTGGGGTACAATGACAAGCAGATGAGAGCTGTTATTAGACGAAGCCAATGGACTTGCAGACAATCGCCCGCCAAACTGAACCATCCCTCAATCATGGCCATCTTCAACAAAACTGACATTTTGAGGACCAAAAACTTTAGCAGGGTTGTGACAAATGTGGGAGATGACACATCAATTTACCGAGCAATTCTGCAAGTTCCGACCGGAATGAGGATTACAGTAGAGCCTAAGACTCTTACATTCAACAAAAAGAATCAGCAGCAAGGTTTTGTTTTGAATGTAGAGATTGAAAGCAAGGCCCCAGCTGTGATCTACGGTTATATTAGATGGGTTGATCACCATGATCACAAGGTATCAAGTCCCATAGTGATCAGTGTTAACTAGTACTCTAGTAGTACAGCCGTGCAAGATCAGAGAATGAGAAATAAAATGAACAAGCGGATTTCAGTGGTGAACAATATTTCGACCGTTCAATAAGCAAAGATCACTTAGTTATGAAATAATTTGTTCAGTTTCACAATAAGATTTCTCTTGAACATTTTGTTTTCTTTTGATATTGTGAACATTTTTTTTTAATCAAGTTCCACCTTTTATTTCATCTTCTTTTGGTCTGAAAAAAAAAACAAGAAGGCCATCTTAATCAACTGCTTATTTTCAAAAACTTATGGCAACTTGGTGAATGAGGCCTCATACTCACGTGCACGCTCATGCAAGTGAGATCGACAATGTTAATCACAGATGAGGCTAAGCACATAGAAACATGCCATTTTAACATTTTCTGAGCTCGTGAACCTACTACATAAAATTTTAAGTTATATTGAAATAACAAATTTCTTGACTGAATATCAAGTACATCACGTACTCACCTGGGCAGTGCCCAACACCACAATGCACCTCACCTACTCTCAGTCTGTCAAGCTTCACAGAAAAAAAAATGTCAAGACCATCTGCATATCCTTACTGAAGCATTCTTATGGACCTCAAAAATCCCGATATTTCACCTGTAGTTTTTCAATTGTTAAGTTGAAAAATTATGATATAAAAGAAATTTAACAATAAGTGATCTCAACCAAAGAAAAAAAATATTGTAAGGGATGCTTTCAGAACAAAATATTTACAGGGGATCCCCATTTTTTGTCCCCTACTGAAGACAATGATATTGTAAATTCTCCATGTTTAGGTCCCCTTTTATGTGAAGAAGAGTTACAGCTAGCAAAAGAAGAAAGGCAATACCATGGTGGTCATTCCCAAAACTCTAATTCATTTAAAACATGAAGCAACTCAAGAAGCTAAAACTTCTCTCAAAGTTCAAACTATCTCCTCCCATGGCCATTAACTCAGGAATTACCCAGACCATATAGAAAATGCTCAGGTCAAGTATCTGGCAATATAATTTACAAGCAGAAAATCTCATAAATAAAAGACCGGAGAAAAGGATTTTCAGCCTACATTTAAAATCAATGGGAAACTCAGTGCTCAGGAAGGTAAGCGTGCTTCATAAGACCTTTGACTCCTCAGTGATAGGGTCGCGAAGCGTTCCAAACATCCAGTCCATCCATATCGTATAATGGCCATAATTGTGGCGATAGGTAGTATGATGAATTGTGTGGTAGCCAGCACCCATCACAGGCCATATATTGGCATGGATGCAATCATGAATATTTGCTGTCCATATGGCTTCAATAAATAGGAGCACTACGTGAGTAGTCAAATGCATTGGCACAAGAAAGAGAGCTATAACATGCGGAACTGCCTGCAGTATCCCATCAAGTGGATGGAAAGCTAAACCTGCACATATGTGAACAAATATTGCTATCACGGCTACATTTTGGATGAGAATAGATTGGAAGGACAGTTAAAATAGTGTGGATGGAAGCAATCGTAAAAGTTTTGATCCTTGATGAAAAGGAGAATATTGAGGAAGAGAGAATGAACAAGCATATGCACCATCATCAAATCAAGTTTGCTACACACTGTTCACATACATCCTAATACTTACCGAAAGCCGGCTAATAAATCAAACAAGATCAAAAAGATTTATGTGTACGATATATGCATCCCAATTATTGACACAAGGCATGAAATTTAGTCTAGACAAGTAATTATGAACTTACCAGCAAATGGAGAGAGGGTATTCTGCTTGTTATAGATGTGATGTATATTATGAAGCCATTTGTACAGCGGCTTTATGTCATGCAACTCCCTATGCATCCAATAGATCCCGAACTCCACAATTATAAGATAAATCGCCAAGTAGATGAAGTAGGCAACCCAACCTACATCACTTATTCTTGAGAAGCACCTCGACCAGCCATTTTCAACCATGTACTCAGAGATAGACGGAAGAGCACAATACCACGGCATGGCCTTCATGGCAACATATATTTGCAAAAGCATGGCTTTATTAGAGGGAATGGCATCTGCAATGAGGTAAGATGTATCAATATATTACCACATACGAGGGAAGTCACTTATTTGTCAATTTATCATTTAAGAAAGTAAACTTGAACAGTCCCCAAAAAACATCTTCATCAATAGTGTAACCAAAAAATATCTGTATCAATAAGCAATCAACCTCAAATGCTCGTGAAAAAGCAATGATGCCATAACCAAAACTTGATTATCAACATGCAATAACCCAAAACAAGTAGTATTCAACAAGTTTACCCAACATAATGCCAACTAATTTTTAATTCTAATCATGGTGAAGGTGATAGCATAACAAGGAGGGCTATTGAAGTTGATCCAAGACCTTCACTGATTCAATTAAGTAACCTCTTTGGTTGATCCAACTAAAACTCTTTACCAGATGCGCACTAAACAGTAATAAACAGTAAAAACAGGAAAGCAGAACATGTGAACTGCTAATTCAGGGGGGGGGGAATCAAAGAAAGAAAAAAAATCCCCGACTGGACTAATAATTGAGGGAAAATAGAGACAGAGACAGAGAGGAGGTGTCTTTGTGGAATAAAAAAACAAAACAGAACAGAAGCAAAGTGAAGATCGATCGAGATGTGTGGTGGTAGACCTTTGGGGAGATAGACATTGCGTTTGAGGTAGTAAATGTAGAAGCACCAGAGGAAGCCGGAGATGAGGTAGAGGATGGTGCCGCCGAGGTAGTTGCGCAGCCACGACTGGTAGAAGGGCGGCAGCGGGGCCCACATCCAGTTGGGCAGGAGGCTGTTGAGGACAATGCGGTTGTAGAAGCTGGTCTCCTCCACGAACAGGTTCAGGTACGACGATGACTCCATGGCCGCCGGCGAAGGGCGGGGCGGTGATTTCGAGGAGGGAGAGAAAGGTGGGATGGGATGGGATGGGATGGGATGGGCAGCTGGTATTTGAGAAGTGGAGGAGTGAAATAGAAGTGGGTGTAACAAAATGGTTCCAGTTTATAACTTTATATGGTGAAGGGGCGGACCATCATACTTCATGTGTGCGCTGTTTCGGCCCAGATGTTTTTTCTATTTTATATTTTGTGCAGAACGGGCCCGGTAAATGCCTCCACCATTTAATATGTTCTTTAGTTTTTTTTTTTGTTGCTGAGAGGATAATCTGATTTTATGTTGGGAAGAATCAGTAATGTATTTACGATATTGTATGAATGTTTTTCTGTTGGTCGTGTGTAGTTGGAGTAGGTTGTTACAATAAATGAAAAAATTATTTTGTTAAAAAATAAAAGAATTTGAAAGTTGTAGTATTTGTCTTTCAAGTTTTTGAATCAAACACGACTCTTTATAACAGCTTACATGCACATGGTATGTTCATGTCACAAGTCATACATGCAAGTAGTAGTTTTGTATTGTAAGTTCATTGTCCTACTAATTAATTTTGTTTTGTTTCGCTCATGGTATGGTTGTCGTAATCGTTCCTATTAGAGAGGATGAAGACAAATTGTGGTTTCCCATCTTCCAGGAGATTGAGATTCTTAGTTGGCTTGAACACAAGAACATAGTTCAATACTATGGGTCATTTGAGGTACTCCTTATACCCTTGTGCTGCCTAGCTTTCAGCTTGAACCACTGAATCTTTCTAAGCTGAAATTGTTTTGGATGATATGATGCGTGTGTGTCTGCTAGTTGTTTGTTTGTTACCACAGTAAGTAATCATGCATGTCCATATGCAGTACATAAGTTTTCTCTAAGTTAGTATAGTTATATGTAGAAACTTCCTTCTTTGTTACTTTACATGAGACAGCTGATCATTGATGATGATATGTATATGCCTATAGAGAATTCCACCTTTAGTTCGCACATTGACCATAAAAAATCCTCAGTAGGTGATGAACTGTGCCGTTTTGAAATAGTAAACTATATTTTCTTTTACCCCTTATTTTCTATCTGATCTTTCGATTCATTCACATACTATAATTAAAAATATGTAAGAGTTATGCTGACGGAGTGGATGTTTCCCCTTCATTAAGGCTTGTAGCATCGATCACCACTAGAGTTTCGCAGGTGTCTTTAATGTCATGCTTGTTTTGATTATACTCAGTATTGTCTTGAAGATAAAGTTTCCAATATTTCTAATTAAGCGGTAGATCGTAATAGTCCTGTTCTTTTACTTGTTTTTGTTTATCACTCTGTTATTTATGTTTCACTGATGATCGTGACAGTATGGATCAAATCTTTATATGTGCATGGAGCATGCTCCTAATGGATCCATTCGACGACTCTATCAAAGATCAAATCTTTCATATCCTCGTGTCTCTAGATACACAAAAGAGATCCTTCTCGGTTTAAACTATCTTCATGGGCATAATGTGGTTCACAGGTAATTCATGTGAGATTAGTATAATATGAGAAAGTTGTGGTTTCTGGATGTATTGATCTGACCATAATACTTTCTTTGAGCATTTTGCAACGTAGAACAAGTCATCTAAAAAACAAATGGTAAGTAGAAGAAGTTAAAGAATTGTGGTTGCACCTTCACAATGTCGATCCATTGTTAATCTTTGCTTCAATGGTTTTGTCATTCGCATCTCTATATTTCTCATTTCCAGGGACATTGAGTGCGCGTCTGATAGAATAGTTATATCTAAACTTATTCTCATTGATCTATGAAGGGACATCAAATGTGCAAATATTTTAGTGGATGCTTATGGATCTGCAAAGCTTGCAGATTTTGGATTGGGAAAGGTTTGTCTTCAGTTCCTGATCATTTTTATTCTACTGTTTTCAAAAATTATCAAACTGGTCGTGAAGCTTTTCTCCTAACAGTATGTTCTGTTTCCTTTTCCAGATAACCACCAAAATGAATGAAATTAAATCTTTTGCAGGGGACTGCATTCTGGATGGCCCCTGAGGTTGGTCTTTGAAATTCTTATTCTAACAGAGGACTCCAGATTTTTGCCATTATAATTATACTTGTAAAAAAACGGAAGTTTGTTTTGACGGTTCTATATGAATGTGAACAATTCTTTGTACACTTGTGCTCTCTTTCTGGTGTCGGCAGACATGTTTAATACTGCAATTTGATACTAATCCAGTCATCCAGACATGAGAAAGGGCACAAACTTTAGCAAATTTTGTTTCTGCTTCGACTTTGATGAATTGTTGGTCTGTTCAGGTTACCATGCTGAATTTGGACAGTTCTAACAAATTATCTTTCCAATAAATTGGTAAATGTATAAGATTTATAGAATGATAGCTTTTTGAATCAGGAATGCTCTTCAACACAAATATGGAAGTGAAAAGAAAGATGATTGTGCGCATAAGTGTTATTATATTGCTGACCTACTGTGAGCGAAAACATGGTATATATGGTTAATGATTGTTCTTATGGATTAAGCTATCTTGCAATTTGAAGTTTTGCCAGCTTCTGCTTTCCCAATATTATCAGTTGCACACTTGCACAAAAAGTTTCTGCATTTAGGTGGAATGAATCTCATATAACATCCAAAAGCTCTGGTTAGTCTATTGAAAGTGTGCATATTGCACATCTTGTTTGAGGCTGCACAAGTAGATTTTGTCATGTTCAATTTTGCACAATTAGATTCTGTCATGTTCAATGTTTTGCTAGTCTTTCTGAGTTGTGCTATGCTTGTGTAGGTTTTTAGTGCGAAAATGAAGAACCAAGTTATGGGCCTCCAGCAGATATATGGAGCCTTGGTTGGACTGTCTTGGAGATGTTAACAAGGCAGGTTCCCTACCCTGGTTTGGAACCGGTTAGTGCCATTTTCATTACAAGTTTCACTCTTTAAAGTTCATCATAGTATATGAGGTGATGCATCTTTCATGTGTATGCTCAACAGTTTCAGGCAGTTTTTAAGATTGCAATGGGGGGGCTCCCTCACGTTCCTCATTTTCTTTGTAAAGAGGCGCGCGATTTCATCCATTGGTGCCTACAAGTTAATCCAAACAATCGACCTACTGCTGCTCAGCTCGTGTCATCCATTTGCCACATCTAGGCCTAAGAAACCACCAAATGTTTTGGATCACTTGGATGGTCTTCGTATTCGGATGAAGGGAAACGAACTTTATGCAAGAGGGTATTTCACTGGCTATGAGTATGAGAGCGTAGCCATTTAGATTAACTGAGCTGTTAGAGGCAGGAAACTCATTCGATTCAGATTGTAAAGATTTAAGCATAGTGCCTAAAGAATTTGTATCGTTCCAATTTTATCGGATGTCCCCGATTTGTAAAGACACTGTTGTCATATAGACTAAGTCTCTTATACTCGATGTCATAGGCTTAATAATGTTGTGCATTTATATTTCTGAGAGTATATAACTTGTTAAATGGAAGGTAATCAGTGCATCACAGGTCGAACATAAGTTGGACATTACTTATCTTCGGCCTCTCCTCCTTTCCTGGACCAATACAGTTTCCTTGTTCCATTTCAAGAAAAAATAAACAGTTTCCTTGTTCTTCATGGATTTGTATTACACTGGTTATATAACAGAATACTAGTTAGTCTACTTCATAGCAAGGGATTGAAGGGAACATACAAAGAGGCCCCTTTTCTGAGAAGGAGAATAATGGGAATGAAGTATTGGATGAATATGGCTGTTGTATATGCACTTGTATTCTGGTTCTTTTCTCATGGCACCGTGGTTGTGTCTGGAAGCATGGAACCGGTATAAAGAGAGGGGACATGTTCTTCTTCCAAGACCTCACTAGTTCAGATCACCCCATTCGTGCCGGAGACATGATTCTTTTTAAGTATGATGCCAAAGACATCACAGCGTTCCATCGCGTCGTTACTGTTCATGAACGACGCCAAGCTCAAGATGGCAGCCACCGCCACCGCCACCGCCGGAGGAGTTGATGTACTTACAAAAGGAGATAACAATGCTGTCGATGACAGGATCCAGGGTTTGTATGGCCAGTGGCTTCAACGACAGGGTATCACCGGCAAAGTGGTGGGGATATTACCCTATTTGGATGGCTCAAGATCTTCCTGGTCGAAAATAGGTATATTCTCTCCATTGCCTTCCTCTTTTGGTTATCAATCCAAACCATCACCGCCAAATTTTCTTGTATATCAACCAAATTTCACGTACTGAAAAGATGATTAATAAAAATAAAAAAAGGGGTAATTGATTATAGACCTAAAAATCAACACCCTTTTTAATCTAAACTCAGCCTTAAAAATCTTTCAGTTAGGTTGAACAAGAAATAAATAAAAAATTAATTGCGGTAAGAAATCAAACTTGTTATTGATGAAAATTACTTTTATTACCACTAGTACAAATACATTTGATATGTTTCTGAATTGTTTAATTATAACTTCAATTTAATATCTCATCACTTTATATTAATACATTCACCTTGAAATCCCTCTATTTTTGAAATTCCTCGTCACCTCCAAATCTCTTACTCAAGTACTATCTTAGAGTAAGTATTTTTGTTATTCTATGTTTTCAGTGTGTGTGTGTTTGCTAAATCTGAAGAACCTATGTAACCGGTAAAAAAACATAATCCTTATTGTTCAGTGGAGTACATGATTCTACGAAATAGGTATATTTTTCCTTAAGTCTTCTAAATATGTGAGAGGATTCGTATGGCTACTTGTGTATTGGTTGAGATTTGTAGGTTTCATAATTATGTTGAGTAGGTGGGTTTCACAATTTAGTTTGGATTTGTATCTGTAGAATATGTGTGGTTTTGTTGTGCATCTAAAGTTGAGGTAAGAAGTTTTATTCTATAGAGCATTAAAATCTACTTAGTAGGTAACATGATTTGTATATGTTTAACAGGTATACGTAAAGTGGATAATTGTTTAGTATGTAGTGAGATCTATATCCATAGTGTTGGAATTGGGCAATTATGGGGATTCATTATGTTCTTTAAATTATAGTGTATAGGGTTTTTTTGATTTATAATAGATGTTTTCAATCTGCTGAATATGTAGGAGAATAAAAAGCATATTTCAAGTATATGAAAAAAATCTTTGATAACATAAAGTGATAGGAGGCTAATAAACGTCAAAAGATGGAGAAATAAAAACTAAGGCAAAATTTAAGGCTCATTATGACAAATTCAAATAATTAATCGTCTTAAATAAGAAAAAAATCAAAATTCATTCAATCATACCTCTGTTTCACTTTTGTATATTTTATAATTTCTCTAAATTAATGTTGATACCCGATTTCCTCAAATTTCTCCAAAATGAATTTGTAATTTTCATTTATGATTGATATAATTAAATGTTAACAAAATTATAAAGTTTGTCAAAACTAATTTTAAAGAGGAGTTTCAATTTCTCAACCTAAAGGGTAAAAAAGTGAAACAATTCTAAATAAAAAATATTTGTTATAAAAATATTAGGTTAAAATAATAAATTTGGGTTTAGATTGAAAAAACTTTTAGGTGTGAGTTTAGATTTAAGTATGGACTTTGAAATTGGGTTTATGTCTAATTATCTAAAAAAAACATCCTTTCGTTGACATCCTTGATCCTCACCCTAGCCTGCTCTTTGCATGCATCATATGAATTTTCAGTTTCTAAGCTCTTCAATTATTACAAGCCCATATATATGTATTGATTGATTCAATCTCATATATACCTCCGTACATTGTCTGTTCGATCGAAATAAGCGGTATCAATGTTAAACAAATAAGGGGCAATTAATCAAGTTATTCAAGAGCAAGAAGAAGGCAATATATGGTTAAAAAAGCTATCATAGCAGATAATTAGCAAAGACATAATGGGGTGGTTCCGTACGTGCGATTGTTGTATGCGCACTTATTAGTAGTCATTGCTCAAGTCGCCGTCGTTAATTAGGACCTCAGAGTGAGGAGGCCAGCTAGGGAGATACCTGCAATGTACCCCTGTAGTTGATCGAGCCCCATTTGCTGATGAGACATTCTTCAGTAGTTCAGTTTTAGTTTGATGGTAGGGAAGTACATATATATGGATGATCGATTAAGTAGTACTCTATCGTGTCATTGAGCAACGTCCAAATCAAGATTCCGGCCGGCACTTGAAACCGTAAGTCAGTGGAGACCCTAAACGCTAGTTATTTGCAACAGGCCGGCCGGGGATTCGCAAAGGTATAGGGTTTTACCTTATACCGTACGAGGTACACTGGTGGCTCACAGTTGAAAATGATCAAAACCCTAATATTGAAGGAAAAGTCGATCATCTTAGAACTAGCTTCAGTATTAGTTAAGCGAATTCTATATGCGGATGAGAGGTTGTTGAATAGAGAAATTGAGGATCAAAAGGACCGAGTGCATGCCCTCTCTCAGTCATCATCATAGTTTGGTCGGCTATAGCTTGTACAGTATATCGGAGTGCATAGCTTTCATGATTTATAGGGAATACGTGTTGCCCCCACTCCATATTACTAAAACTACAAACACTACCACATGTCGTATTCTTAAAACGGCCTTTAAAACTGTATTTGTAAGTTTGTTAAACCAAACCTAGCTTATGAGTTATGGCTACCAACAAGCATTTGCAACTACTCTTTCTTAAGCGAAAAGCTAGGCCAATTGATCGACCTGTACGTATTAGCTTTCCAGGGGGACTTGTTTTACACTCTGGCCAACCCAAAGTGTATAATCATAATCATGATCATGATGAGGATAAGTGCTTTCTTTAACTTTGTCAATGACCCAATGACCCAATGACATAGGAAATTAAATAGATATTAGATTATTTCGCTATGTGACCGAGTGGCATGTTGCTAGTGTTGGTCTTCAAGGGAGAAAGTGATAACTAAGAAGGGCTGCTTGTAATAATTCACGGGAAAAAAAGAAAAGGCCGGTCTCTGTAATTATATGAATGCAAAATAAGTGGCGATCCTTGTATGAGTTTTATCATTTTCAGGGTCATGACTTTGTGTGGAATCATAATGAGCTAGGGTACCATCTCGACTCGATGGGATCTGCAATCGTTTTGGAGTTTTAAGTGAGCTAATTAGATAGAAGTTTACCACGTTACAATTTACTTAGCATCTTTCTTTTCACTAGAATAAATTTGTTATATGCAAACACGATTCGAATCAATCGAATTGACAAGTGGAATTCTGAAAAAAAATCACATGTATTGTTTCAATATCATACTTTTTTTTAATGATGATAGCCGGACACATTACATCATTTACATCTATATATGGCTCAGGCCGGCCACCATCACTTGAGCATAAACTTGCAGAATGTCAGTCCGGAAAAAGAAAAAAATTATGGAGGACCTACATACAGTGCAATTCCATGAATATGATCATAATCTGTGAAGCACCACTTAAGGCTTAATTAGCTGCGGTTACACTTAACTAACGTGGGTGACTTTGTTCTTGACCAGAAATAAGGATGTGACTATTATCTAAAGAGATCAATTATCTTGATGAAATTAGCAAATGCAATTATAATCCAACTATTGACAACCTTAATATTACAATAATCTTAATGCGGCTAGTGCCGTTTGATTTGATCTCTTTGAGAGTTAATTACAGAATTCCAAGGTATACTAATTTCATTATTGAAAATGATTTTGCAATTACATTGCTTAATTTCTAGGGCAAAGATCGATTAAGGACAGTTGATTTTATAAAGAAACATATGATCGTGACCCGGTAGTGTACTAAAGCCTAAAAGCTGGTTGTTAACTCTGATAAGGTCACTAGAAACCCAGGAATGAAATATCGATATTTTTGTCAATATTTATGTGAAGCTTTTTATTTTTCAGCATATGAATATATTTTTTACATACCAAACATTTTTTTATGGAAAATTTTGATATTTTCCAATATATCTGAAATTTTTTACATTTTTTTGATATTTTCATAATATCGCTACGTGTCAAGTCAATTTCAAATAAAATAAATCATTGGTTAGGAGAAATGGAGAATATAACATTTGATCCATCATTTTGCAAGCACAAAGTTGTAGCCAACTCTACTACACAAACTTGTTGTTATATATGACTCTTTTTAATATATATTGCATTACATGTCTCAACATTCACCTAAAATTGAAATAAAACCAAACTAGTTGTTGAGGGGAATCGAACCCCTTTGGTCTAGGAGGACGCAATGATGAACCTTACATTTATGGGGGAAATTCAACAATGTCGTATCCATCATATTCATTCTCTAATGAGATGTAATTACGTGAAAATATATGGACACAATCTGATGGACAATCTTCACAAAGCTATGGTTATGGTCAAGGTTGAGAAATGTTTGATCCAAAGAGGAACTACCAGTACCACAATCCACAATCAATCATCCACGACCCATATAGTTGGCATATAAGTCAATTTATGCAAAATTATAAAAGGGTGGTATCATTTAATGATTATTCTTCACAATATACTTAAGGCTTTACTCAAAGACATGATGAAGATATTGAAAATTGTGTACCTCATAGATCCTCTATGTGGTTCTAAATTACTCATGTAATTTAATGGTTAATGTATCATATGTAAATAAAGAGCTGATGACTTAGTCTTCCTTTTTGTTAAAAATATATATATTTTTTAATAATTCTTAACAATTATTTCACCTTAAATTACTATAACTCACTATAAAATAATAATTATATAATAATTTCTTATGACATATAGTAAATAATTGATCAAATAAACATCTCTTAAAGTTTCATTCAAAATTTCCATATTTTTATATAAATTTCCATCAATTTACTCAATTAGTTTTTAAAATCAAAATTTTCCAATTTTCAGACTCTTGATATTTTAATTCTCGCCGAAATTTTATTACTTGCTAGGAACTGCTCACACCATATTATATGTGGAATAGTGTGTAGTTATTTATCTAATAGAGTGGGTGGTTAATTTCTGAAATTTTTTATATTAATTTATTCAATTGAGAAAAAATGACTGTTATATTTCTGCCACAGTTAGAAAATAGATCGACAATTTCGGCAGTTCACATTTTGGTGAAGTTTTTTATTGGCCGTTTTATAATAATAGAGATGAGACTTCAAAATAAGAAGTGGAAACAAAAAAAAAATCACAATAATTTTTTTTTTTGAATCATATGAACTTATGAAGTAAGTGAAATCCACATAGTTTTACAATTCACACCTCTTAAAACTCATGTTATTAAAGACAAAATTTAACTTACTTAAAAGAAAAAAATAAGGAGTGATAATTGTAAAATGAAGTGTGTGAATTTCAATTCTCTATTCATAATGCCGATGTTTCAACCACTACAAAAATGATGGACAAATGTCAAGTCTTTGGTAGTGTGGCCTTTCCATAAAATCCCACAAAACTCGATCAATCATAGATTTATTGCATTTGCCCATCTTTTGTGGTGAATTTTGAATTTTTTTCAAGAGCCATTTACCTCTTATGCATACAGCATACCGTTCGTTAGGCTAACTGTGCTCATTCTCAAAATAATAATAATAATATGTGCTGAATTGTGTACAAGTACGTTTTGATTTCACATTTCATTTTTCCTTTTTTCTTCATCTTGTACTCATAGAGTTTGACGACCAAGAGTTATATATTTGACTTGGATTACAGAAGGACGACGCCAAACCTTTCAACTCGTGAGTCAGGACATGACTCTCTCCATGAATGCTTCTATCTAAAGCAAGTTTCGAACTTCCGACTTATTAAGCAGCATTCAATTTATTGAATGCTCATCAGATTGTCATCCGAGTCACACCTCTTTTTTACTAATATTTATTGGGTGTTGTTAAATGTATCCGGTAAATATCTAGGTACCTAGCTCTAGAAATTTAAGTTTATTTTTCCAATTTTACCCTTAAGGATACAATAGCGCTCCAACAAAAAATTGTTTTGTAAGTCCGATTCAAACAGAGTAAAGGATGAGACGATGAGTGATTAAAGGTTAAAACAAAGATGCAGTGCAAATTTTTTTTTGGAACAAAAAGATGCAGTGCAGATTCACTTCTTCAATCTCCAATATGAGCACTACTTTTGTAAATTAATCGCAATAACAGTTTTGGCCTAATTTAAGCTACCTCTGTAACCCATTTTGAATAATTACTCCATCAATCAGGTTTATTCTCTGCCATTAATTATCAGATATGTTATTGAAGAATTGAGTGGATCTATTTCAATCACTTCAATTTGAAAGTCTTCGTCAGAGAGATTCTACAAGTTCTGAAAGTAGAAACATTCACTTTGATTACAATCTTTGGATCATGAAAACCATTTAATTAGATGTGGAGACAGAGAAACAAGAACGACTGGAGAGTATATCCAAAAGCAAAATTTAGCGCAGTGGAGAGAGACCGGGTATGTTGAATCACTGAGCGAGAGTTGGGTAAAATTATTTTGATCTTCGTTTTGGTTTGGCGCCGGGTTTGTTCTATTCGTTTTAGTGCTGGGTGCGTAAAGGATAATATTGGAAATTCAAGAGTAAAATATGTAGTGTTGGCTGTACTTCGATAAAATAAATAGGGTGGTATGAAATGCACCCAACAAATATCTAACTCACGATCTCACATTTAATTTAATGAGGGAAAACTATTTCACTAGACTAAAACCAAATAATATTGAGTTTTTAACTATATATTTTTATAACCAGAATCCACTTTTTAAACTAAAATATGTGTGAAATTACTATCTAACTCTTATATCATAGATTATATTAAAATAAATTTTAATAAATAAATAATAATATAATAATAAACTAAATAATGTAAAATCTATTTCTCATTTTTTTGTCATAAATTCTCTACGTAACTTTCCACTCTCACTCTCACTACTATGTGCTTTGTTTACAGAATAACATAAATAGCATAAAATAATTGAAAATTGAACACAGCCACGCGCTTCAGGTGCCGGGTCAGCTGCCAAGCTAAGTACATAACTCTACCCATTCAGAGGATGACACGTAGAAGGGCCCTTTTGAAGGTGTGCTCGGTATTGGTCTGTCGCAAATGAGTGTGACAGCTTCTGACGTTGATATCACAACCCTTCCTACTAAATGTTTGGATGCCGAACGGGGTCGCGAGTGGGTCCCATTAAAGGCGCTCTACGTGGGCCTCAACCAGTATCCATAACCGGAGGTTCGGTTCCGGACCTATTATTTGAATTTTCGAACGTTATGAACTATTCGCAAATCGCAAGGTAATGTGTGCCCCCACGCTCAATCGTGTCCCGTATCTCTGTTTGCTTCCAATTTGTTCTGTAATGGCCACGCACAAGTAGAAATGGCTGAAATGTTAACTACCTTCTGGGCAAAACTCACAACATGCATTTACATTTACCTTCACCATCTGAATTAGTTACTTAGAAATTAAAATAGAATATGAACAATTTGTTATCAACGACCTATCATTCATAGCGTCGGGTGCAATTACAATCATAACGCATCATCACTAGGTTTGGAGCTTGACTAAACCAAAGTTAATTTTGTTGATACATGACCCCTCCAAGACCATCCCTGCTAGCTATGTGTACATTAGTACGTATGCATTAGCTGTTCTAGAAGTGTATACAAACTCTAGCTAGCTACAAGCATGGACGGACCCATGTTAAGGGCCGCTTGGGCTGCGACAGAATTCAACTTCTTTATTTTTAAATTTTTATGTGCTCTAGTAGTTTAGCTAGTAAGTGTGTTGAGGTATAACTTATTTTTCATGGGTTCGAATCCCATCAAGTTCATTTCCTCATTCTTTTTTTTCTTCCACAATTTTTTTCTTTGTTTTTTTTAATTTAATCTTTTTTAGCAGCGTAAACCCTTAATTTTAACTCACTTTTTTATTTAATAACAATGATTATACATTAAATTTAGCATGTTGAGCTATCACTCATACTTTTACATAGATGTTAGAAAAAAAATGTTGTCTTCGCCAAACTTGCACGAATTAACCTACCCTATTTTTCAATCCTTGATCCGTCTCAGGCTACAAGCTTGAACATTTTTACTTCCAGCTAGAATCTCATCAACTATACACTTATGTTGCCTTAAGCATGATTATACTTATGAGAGAATGTCTTTGCATACCTACCTGACAATCAGATTCAAGGATTACATTTTGTACGTACGTACGTAGTCGTATATTATCGAGCACTTCGAGTTGGTGTGGAGTAGATCAACACCTGCTCGTTCTATATATAAGATCTTATAGCTAGGAGCTAAGATACGACTCTTACGAGCCTCTTTAAAATAACGATACAAGAGGATGGCTACAGTAGTTCAACTTGGTTTGCCGAACGTAATTGGCGCGGCATGCATGCTGAGCAAAACTGTCAATATCGATTAGCTCTCCTGATCACCCTTCTAACTCCACCTTCGTATTGTGATTGTAAATGAGCTCCATATATTGATCAACATCTATTTTTAGCTGGTTGATGATCGACTTCTCGTGCATGAAGCTCCATATATTGGAGACTTGGAGACCAATGTTTTCGAGTTTTAATTGTTGGCAACCTAGCTATTATACTTAATTAGTTGATTTGAACCTTAACTTCTACGTAATAAGGATGCGAATTATCAATGTGCATGTTGGAATCAATTATATATGTACAATCAAACGTACGTCTTTCACCACTAGTTGGTAGGTTTATATATCCGGGCGTAAAGTGTTCTTTTGCTCATTTTGTAACTCATCAATTTCAAAAATCATCAAAGTTATTCTATATTATATATATAGCTAGGGTCCCTAGTTTCTGTTACGTATTAACTTAGATCTCACTCCCATAATGGTTATGTGTGTGTAGCTATAGCTATTGGTTAATATATGGTTATGACCTAATTAAGATGACTAGAAATATTGGTCGGTTACTGCTTTCAACAACCATTTCTTTCTGATAATGACACTTAGCCAACCTAGCTAGTCGGCAATTTTGAATACTAATTGGATTTATGCATATAGTCACATAAAGTAATCTATATTAAGAGCATTTCCAACAATTTTGACATTTTGGAGAAAAAGATAAATTTTAGATAATATTGTGATTTTTCCACTCCAACAAATTATATATCATATCCTCTAAAATAAAAAAATAGATGAGAGAGAATGATAAATTCTCCAAATTTGCAGCAATTTACAAATTTTTGCAGAAGTAAGAGCATTACAAATGCTACACTTTGTCTAATAACTCAATTTCTAATAACAACCAATCAAAAAAATAAAGAATTTTAATATTTATTTCAAACTAGCAAATTAAATAGATAAAATATTTTATGGTTATAAAAATATGATTATATAATATTTTATTTACATGTAATAAATGCATAAATATGCAAAATAGAGAAACTGTTTGAGTTTGAGCATAATTTTTTTTTGGAGATTTTGGCATTTGCTTCTCCATTTTAGATAAATTTTGCCAAAATTATTGGAGATGCTCTAAGTTCATATATATGTTAGCTCATGCTTCCAAACCTTTTAGGCTAGCTCTAATTAACTATAGAGGACTGATAGGGCGTCATAATATGACACTAAATTTGGCGCCGTAATCCTATGTAGCATATCAACAATTAAAATAATAATAAAAATGTCATTTTAAATGAAAATATAATCATATTCTTAATAATCTAACGGTTTTAAATTATTATAAAAATATATATTTTTGGTTTTTTTGTCATTTATTTCTTTTTTATCACAATAATACTTCTAAAATATAATTTAAAATTTTAATATTTACAATAAATATGCTTGAAATGTGTGTGTGTGCGCGCAATATATATATATATATATATATATATATATATATATATATATATATGTGCAAAAAAAATATTTTCAAAATAAAACTATTTCATACTAAATAATTGGTTAGAAATTTTTTCATTTTTTGTAATTTAATTAATAATTTGATAGATAATATATGGTAATTATCTTCATTAATTATAGCCATTAATATAATTTGTAAATTTAAATAAAATATAAAAATTGAAAAAGTCATGAAGTAAATTTGGAAAAAACTCTTGACATATTTAGTGACAAAAAGTCATAAAGATGGACATTGTTGGTAATATTCTTAATTATAGAGGACATGTAAGGTAACAAATGTTTTTTCCTACCCATAATATACATATCTTAATTAATACCATATTTATATTTACCATATAAATACAATATTTTTATGGTAATCTTTCTAGAGTATACTACAATTACCATATAGTCACGCCCACACACACACATCTATATACATATTATATAATATAATATATATGTGTATATATATATATATATATATATTTCGCACATGCGCGCGTGCACACACCCATATATATCTATATATTTCAAGCATACTTTTATATATATCAAAAATTTTATTAAATTTTGAAAGCATTATATATCGTGATGAAATAATAAATGATGAAAAAAAAACACAATTTTTTAATAATAATCTAGAGCCGTTAGATTAATAAAGATATGATTGTATTTTCATTTAAAAATGACATTTTGTGATTATTGTAATTGTTGCCATGACAAAGATGACAAAATATGTCACATGAGATTATGATGCCAAAACATTTTCCTTAACTGTATTAGATCGATCTAATCATACGTAGAATGAAAGGATACCTATCTTCTTCTTTTTTGAATGTAGAAAGGATACCTATCTTAATTGGCTCAAGTTTGTATATTCAGATATTTGGATGCGTCGTGATATGTTATTAAGTGCATTCGATCATCTGTATTCGAAATATGGTCCATGCAACAAATACAATTTAGCATTCATCACTATATGTTTCTGATCGAAATACAGTACGTAATAAGGAAATATCGTAAAACTTAACTTTAATAGAAAGAGTGGCTTGAAAGGCAGTGCCGGGGGGGGGGGGGGGGGTGGGTAGCCTCTAATTCGCTTAACATGATAAGATGACGTTATATGTGAAATGGACAAATATTGCACCACGTACTTCCAAATATAGTTGTAATATATGTCATGGCCAATGAGTTAGGTTCATATATAATATATTATCCAGCCATATGTTTTCACAATACTATATTAGTAGTTCGAATTCATTTTGAATTCAAATGGATATAAGTTATGTCGTTTTATACGTATGTACTGCAATGGTCGCTCTACCTAATTGGCCATCAAGATTGAGATGGTCGAATCATTATCAACTTGAATTGAGCTTTGGATATCTCCTCGTTTGATCCTTCGTTGTCTTTACTCATGTATTGGTAGCTGTTCAATTATCTCATATTCAGAGTATTATGAGGTCAAAATGCTCTGATATATTAGCTTTGAGATGCAACAAAGTCACTGGTATACTAATTATAAACTAGAATTAATTACTAGCTTGTAATTTGCTTCTACTTCATTAATTAGTTTGACGTTCATCTTCTCCGACCTACCTAACATCATGTTAAGCACAATGATCAACTCTTTTAATTTGGCGCGCATTTTTGTTCCCACATTTTGTGCGTCTCAAACTATATATATGGGATTCCATTTTTGTATTCCTTGCTTGTTTTAAAATCGAAAGTTGTTATACTTTAATTTCTTCTTGTTTTCATCCTCTTCAATTCGTGAAGATTTAGGTTTCATGTCCCTTTCTTATTATCAAAATTGTTTTGTATTAATTTCTCATAGTGAGCATAAAATGGATTCAGATCCTCTCCTGAGTAACAAATCCACCAGACCTTCTGTGAGATGGCAACATGTGGAAAAACTGGATCTAATGGCTTCAATTCTTCTTAAGCTATTGCCAATTCTACACCCTTAGTAATTGAACCCCCTACCAAGTCTATACGGTGATACATGTATATATACTCTAATCACAGATCACAGCAAGTGCATTAGCTGCAGCCTGTCTCTATATACATTTAGATGTAAACAATCCTTCAATAGTAGTAAATAAATATCGGCATTTAAAGATGTTATTAACTATCAGAGCTATATATAAAGTTAGGATCATACTATAACCCTAGATTTTGCACAGATGCGTCGGTACGTTATTAAGAAAAAATATGGTATGATATCCAAAATAGGAACCTTAGTGTACTGTGTACCGCCCGAGTTTGAGCTTCGTTCCATCTTTGTCTTCTAACCTCCAAAATAGGACGATAAGCTGCAACGTCCGAATCTACATGAGCCTTTAAAATTGGCTCCAATTCTTCCCCGCACGCGCCATAAATGCGGTTGGTTCGGCTATTTTGGCGGAAAAAGAAATCCCACTAAAAACCAACAAATGTAACAAAGCCAATATTTTTTTTAAACGGAAAATGTAGTGGGTAAGAGGGTTCAAACCGAGAGGCTCGGATTCAGGTTCGGGTGAAAAGGCAGTTGGAGAGACAGCAGAAGAGGGGGACTGAAAATTAAAACAGAAAAAAAAATAAAGAGAGGAAGAGGAAAAGCAAAAGGTCATGGACTACTCACTCTCTCTGTGAGAATCTGAGTCTCTCTCTCTTTCTTTCTCTCTCTCTCTCTCTCTCTAAATTGGAAACAAAGAAACCTTTACATCCCACACCACCACCAACAACAAACACAGAGAGAGGCTCACAGCTAATATCTGCATTCCCACATCCTCTCTCATTACATTACTAACAATTTCGCCGAATTTTTCGGCCCTGTGGATCGAGTGAGAGGTGTTTATTATGCCAGTTTGTTAAGCATTTGATCAATTTGGATTTTGATTTTGAGTGCTGGATTGTTCGGGAGCTTATGGCGGCAGGTGGAGGGGCAGTTTCGATGTTTTCGGTCGTGGAGGATGTGCTTCAGCAGCAGTGTAGTGCTCCAGTCGGGGATCTTGATTTGGTCGAGTTTCGGAAAGTTGAGCAAGCCGGTATGAGACTCTTGTTTAGCTTTTCACCTGACAATTTTGTTTCAAAATTCAATTTAGTATGATCTGTCCGGAGCAATGTGGGCGAATTTCGCGGATTTTTTGGAGAATTTGGTTTGGTGGCTGACATCTTAGTTCAGGCTTGTTAGAACTAAGTGTGGACTGACTGACTGTTTTTGTGTAGCATCGAGAAGAAATGAGGCGGCTGGGTGGCTTAGAAAGATGATCGGCGTCGTCGCGGCTAAAGATTTGCCAGCAGAGCCTACTGAGGAAGAGTTCAGGCTTGGATTGAGGAGTGGGATTATCCTCTGCAATGCTATCAATAAGGTTCAGACCGGAGTAGTGCCCAAGGTTGTGATCCTGATCCTATAGCTTTCGATTATTGCAATCGTCATTTTCGGATTAGGTATGTGTGTTCCTTACATAACTTGCGTATTTGTTGCTCTTCAGGTGGTGGAATGTCCATCTGATTCAGCTTCGACCCCTGATGGAGCATTGAAGGCGTTCCAATACTTTGAGAATTTGAGGAACTTCCGTGTTGCTATCGAGGAGATGGGGCTTCCTACATTTGAGGCATCTGATCTTGAACAAGTACGTGTTTGCACATAAACAATCTATAGGGGATTGATAATTATGAGTTGATTGATGAATCTCATAAAATGACTAAGCATAATACTTGTATGATGATACCTATATTCTTCATATTTTGGTTATCTTCAGGGAGGGAAGTCTGCAAGGATTGTAAGTACAGTTCTGGCTCTCAAATCCTACAGTGAGTGGAAACAAACAGGAGGAAATGGCACATGGAAGTTTGGTGGAAATGTAAAACCGACCACGTCAGTCAAGTCTTTTGTGAGGAAAAATTCGGAGCCATTTATGAATTCTTTGTCAAGGACCTCATCAATGAATGAAAAGTCTTTGAACTCCTTCACCACTGATCTTGATTCTAATAAAATGGTTGGTAATCTGAAATTCTACAATTCAATTTGTATCCATTGTACCTGTGTATTCTCAATTTAATTGAAGGAATGACCACAATCTTCTTTCATCTTTGCATATTATAGCAGACTAGTTCAGGCTCATTGAGTATGCTTGTCCGTGCAGTACTGTCAGATAAGAAGCCTGAAGATGTTCCAATGGTAAGGATTGATATTAGTTACTTTCTAGTTTATATGGAGTAGCATTCTCTTATCTGGTACTACTCATCTGCTACTTAAAAACTGTTTACAGAGTCATCATAAGGATGTGCTTGACAAACTTTCAGATTAATATTACCATTTTTACAGCAATATTACTGCCAATTTTATCTTCTAATATAACGTGGGTCATTTTATTCTTCTGGTTGCATCAGTTGGTAGAGTCTGTCCTAAATAAGGTTATGGAGCAATTTGAGAAACGTCTTTCCGGCCAATATGAGTTGGTATGTTATTAATACTTCTCCTTTAAATAATTCATTTCCTTTTTAACACTGAGAAAAAATTAGTTGCATGGATATCTGCTTCCTGGTAAGAAACATGACTGGAGTCATCACTGTAATTGATTAGTTGCATAACTTGTATGAGATGGACCCCAAATATAAATTTTGCATCCAATAGTTCTTGATAACCAGAAACTTCAACCTTCGCATCCAATAAGGTCCTAAGTGAGTGTTTTTGAAATCCTGTCTTTCGTTCTTCTATCTGGACATATGACCTTTTAGAACTTGCACTGTTTGAACAGCCTTCTATTAAAATTTGGACGCAGCTAGCTCCAAACTCACTTGTGTATTATCTTATAGACAAATACAAGTTCAAAAGATGCAACTGGTTCTCATGGTAACCGACCTCCAATGAAATTTGCTTCTGGTGATAAAAGGGTAACAGTTCTTACTTATTGAAAAGCAAGCACAACTCATATTCATTATTGATGTACAAACTGAATTATTACTGAATTACCTGTGTATTTTAAATGATAATCAGATACCAGAAAATCTCAAAGTATTAAAGAAAGAGGAATCCTTCAATAAAAGTTACATCTCTGATGAGGAAATGAAAAGTCAGCTGCTTAAACAGCAAATGATTTTTGATCAACAACAAAGAGATGTTCAGGTAAGTTTCAGCTGTGACGT
Source organism: Argentina anserina (assembly GCF_933775445.1). NCBI lineage: Eukaryota > Viridiplantae > Streptophyta > Magnoliopsida > Rosales > Rosaceae > Argentina > Argentina anserina. Next base: position 22,159,492 of record NC_065873.1, on the reverse strand, counting down.
TTTCTCCATTTTTCTTTTTCTTTTATACGTTAATTAGGTAGTGCATTTATATATTATAATTTTTGCAGGAACTAAAGCACACCCTTCACATTACAAAATCTGGTATTCAGTTTATGAAAATGAAATTTCATGAAGAGTTCCAGAATATTGGTACAGATCTAGAAAGACAATATCTGATGTTTCATTTTGCCCATCTTCTCTAAAGAGGGGGTTACAGAAATCTTTTTCTTATTAAAGTTTTTGCTTCCATAGGTTTGCACATTCATGGCCTCGCTCATGCGGCAAGTGGATATCACAAAGTTCTTGAAGAAAACCGGAAGCTCTACAATCAAGTTCAAGACCTCAAAGGTAAAAATATCGCTACTTGCCCTCAGCTTCCTAATGCCAGTCTTCAAAATAGTTAATTAGTTGTCTGTTGTTTTGATCAGGAAGTATTAGGGTTTATTGTCGAGTGAGACCTTTTTTATCCGGACAGTCAAATAATTTGAGCTGTGTGGATCATATGGAAGATGGGAATATCACTGTTAACACCCCTTCAAGGCATGGGAATCAACAAAGAATCTTTAGTTTCAACAAAGTCTTTGGGCCATCTTCAACCCAAGGTTGATGAGGTTATCCTTATGAGGAAATTTTCCTCTTATTAAAAAAAACAAAAGATTGAGAGATTCAATTACTAATGTTATTCTATGCTTTTAACTGAACTTTGCAGCTGACGTCTTTTCTGATATGCAACCACTGATTCGTTCTGTCCTTGATGGTTACAATGTCTGCATATTTGCATATGGTCAAACAGGATCGGGAAAAACTTTCACGATGGTACTATGCTTTTACATCTGTAGAAATGATATTTCACGTGTTTCTGCTTTTTTAAGTATACTATTATTAACTTTTGTTGGTTCATATCAGACTGGACCCAGAGAGCTTACTGAGAAAAGCCAAGGTGTAAATTATAGGGCTTTGGGAGACTTGTTCCTCATAGCAGATCAAAGAAAGGACACTTTCCACTATGATGTTTCTGTTCAGATGATTGAGATTTACAACGAGCAAGTCCGGGACCTCCTTGTTACTGATGGAGCTAACAAAAGATATCCTATACTAATTTTGATATTTACTGCTATTTTTGTTTTTCTGAAATCTGTTCAGTTACATGACATGTGGCACGAGTTTTTTAGTTTTCAAACATGGATAACTTGAAAGCTAAAGATGTCTTTCAATATCAGTTCTATCTTGATAAATAATAATTGTTGCTTTCATGTTGCATTTCCAATATTATAAGATTCTGTCCAGGTGAAAATGAAGATGATACATGTTTTTACATTTTTTTTTCAAGTCTTGATTGCATGCTAGTCCCATTTGAGGTTTCCTTAACTTATTTAGTACATTAGAGATTCGCAATAGTTCTCAGACAGGTTACAGTGTGCCAGATGCAAATATTACTCGTGTGTCCTCAACATCTGATGTTATCGATCTGATGAATCTTGGACATAAGAATCGGGTTGTTGGTGCAACTGCTCTAAATGATCGAAGTAGTCGCTCTCACAGGTAGGAAGAATTTTGCTTCAATCCCATTGGTGTGTGAGAGAAAAAGTGATGTTTTCATGAATGTGCTTGAATTTATTCACCAAGTTTAACTTTTATCAATCTGCAGCTGCTTGACTGTTCACGTTCAAGGACGGGATTTGACTACCGGATCTATTCTTCGTGGATGTATGCACCTGGTTGATCTTGCAGGAAGTGAGAGGGTGGACAAATCTGAAGTAACTGGGGATAGATTGAAGGAAGCACAGCATATTAATAGGTCTCTGTCAGCTTTGGGTGATGTGATTGCTTCCCTCGCACAAAAGAATCCTCATGTTCCTTATAGGAATAGCAAACTAACACAGTTGCTCCAAGATTCACTTGGTAAGTTAAAAAAATCCTTCAGCCCTTAGATTATTTAATTTTTTTAATCTTCATGGATATGTTTACTGTCAAATTTATAGGTGGACAGGCCAAGACGCTTATGTTTGTTCACATAAGCCCTGAGCCAGATGCTATTGATGAAACTATAAGTACACTTAAGTTTGCTGAACGAGTAGCCACAGTGGAGCTTGGTGCTGCCAGAGTAAACAAAGATGGTGCAGATGTGAAGGCTCTCAAAGAACAGGTGTTTACAGGCATTTTTTCTTCTTTTCCTGTTGCAATATCACGTGTGTGGCTCTTCAAATGGTTAGCTTAGCATTCATGGAATTGATGTATTATTGAAATGTTCTCAGATAGCTGGTCTTAGGGCAGCACTGGCCAGGAAAGAAGAGGAAGCTGAGCAACGCCCTGTTCTAGGTAGCTCTGATAATTACAAGATGAAAGCAGGAGAATTGTTGCCTCTTCCTTTGAACTATCAGGGTACAGACATCATGGGAGAACAGTTTGGCTGCCGGCAACCAATGGGAAATCTTGGCAACATTGAGGTAAACTCTTGTAATTAACAGTAATTCACAAATATTAAGGTTTCTTTGAACATATACAGGTCAAGCTAATTTAATCTCTATTTTAATTTTTGAACTACTAATACAACTCCACTAAACTAGGATGTAAAGTTTTGAGTAATGAGGAGGTTGGGAATCTTTAAGATAGGATCAACTATTGCAGTCTTTACATTCTGAAACACTTATAAGTTATAATCGTCTATATTTTGAGGGAACATCTAAGTATTTACTTTTTCTATACTTCAAAGGTTTATGTTGTTGATGCCAAAGTTTTAGTTTGATACTGAGTTGGTTTCTTGGAGGACTTTCTAGTGCAGGGTTTCATTAATCTAGGACTTTCTGTAGATTAGTATCAAGTATGATATGTCCCATTTGATTTAACAATTATTCAGTTACTGCAATATGACCCAGATTGAATTTATATTCAGTTACTGCAATATGACCCAGATTGAATTTAACTATCATCCAGATAAAACTATATTTGATGACTAACTGAAACTATATTTGATGCACTGATTTTGTAGCTTCAAAACAACTCAGCCCCAAGGCAAAAAAGACAAAACTTTGAAGTTGATGAGCTACTAGCAAATTCACCTCCATGGCCTCCAGTTAAGAGTCCTGGCCAGAATCATGGGGATGAAGAGAAAGACATGGGCTCAGGTGACTGGGTCGATAAAGTTATGGTGAACAAGCAAGAAGTAAGAAGATCTGGAAATCCCTTGGGAGGCTGGGAGGCAGACAATGAGAACTTATCCGATACTTTCTACCAAAAGTATCTCCAAGATTCTTCTAATAAATATCCAGAACAGTCCTACAACATGTTCACAGCAAGCAATGGGTTCAATGTTGCTAGTAATGATGATATGGATGACCTTGATGCTGCCACAAGCGATTCTTCAGAGCCAGATTTGCTCTGGAAATTCAATCAAACTAAACTTATCAGTGCAGGTAACGGCATTGGGTCTAGAATCAAGAAAACTAATGCAAAGCCAGTTAAAAGCCCAGAACTAAGGTAATTACATGGATTTTGAAGTATTTATCGCTCTACAGTCTACAGAGCATTTGTAAGTTGTAGCATGCTTATTTACTAACAAGTTTTGCTCATGATTTCTGCAGCAAGCATTCTCTAGGCCCTTCGCCTTCACGGAAACCTTTAAATGGCTTGCCACACAGGACTGCAAGGCAGCTAGCTCCAACAGCCGAGATGAAACGCAAAGCTGCTCATAGAAAGTAGAAGTGTTACCTTGACACGTTCAGAGGGTGATTTTTTATTTTTTATTTTTATTTTGTTCATTGATTTCTTTGATTTTTTTACAGAGAAAAGAGAGGTTTCATGTACTTGGAGACAAAATCTTGTAATCTATACAGTATACAGATAAATGCAGCAATAAATCGAGTTGCTTGTACATATGCATATGAGTGTCCTAGCATTTAAAATTCTCTGGATGATAGATAATCCTGTTTATAAATTCTCCCCATTTCCTTTTCTTACGTTTACTTTCGAGTTGAAACTTGAAACAACTAATGATCAAATTAGCTTTCAAAAACATGTTGAACATGATTTTTTTGTTGAAAAGGGCATTTGCTGACGAATTTTCATCCCCAACCGAATTCATCTCATCTGTAATGAACAAGTTGGTGCATTCAACCTTAATTTTAAAATGAGTCTGATGCTTCTAAAATCTAACTATTAAGTAACGACAAGAACAGTTACTTCATTTACCTAATTTATGATGATGACTATAACAACACCAATAATGCTGATATAAAATAAAATGTAGAAGTTCCAAATCCATCAGATAGCTTCAAAGTAAGGACTTCTTCCAGGCCCTTTCTATATTAGTTGAAAATTTTGAGCCGTCGAGGTCATGCACGCGCCTATCAGTGACTCGTACAAAAATAATTCTAATCTTGTAGCCATGAGGGAAAAATAAAACTATAAAATGATGGCTTATAGGGTCAAATTGTGTGTACCATGACTTCTACGTAGAATCATTCCACTTGTGAAAAACCACAGGATGATGAATACAGTGTTCACATAATCCTAAATTATCTAGTCTCTATATATACTGATTTTGTTAAACAGACTTCCCACATATCTAAAGTCTTCTGGTCAATTTCATCAGCAAGCTCAGGCCAAAACATGGGTGTCATCAATCTGAGCCAGGAGTTTAATAGTCCAGTAGATGCAGCAAGACTGTTCAAGGCCTTGATCATCGACTCCCACAACCTCATCCCAAAGCTCATGCCTCAGGCCATTAAGAGCATTGAAATCATTCATGGTGACGGAGGAGCAGGATCCATCAAACAGATCAATTTTGCTGAGGGTAAGCAATTAGTGACACCTAAATCAAATCATCAACATATTTATTGGTCATTGCTCAGTGATCTTAACAGTGTCATGTGTTTATACCTGCAGGTACTCGTTTCAAGTACATGAAGAACAGAATAGACACCTTGGATGTAGAAAACTTGATGTGCAAGTACACGTTGATCGAAGGCGATGTGTTGGAGGACAAGATTGAGTCTATTGCTTATGAGGTCAGGTTCATACCTTCTGCAAATGGAGGATGTGTTTGTAAGATGATGAGTGAGTACCAAGCTGTTGGGGACTTTGAGATCAAAGAGGAAGAGATCAGGGTTGGCAAGGATAGAGCAATGGGCATGTACAAAGTAGTTGAAGCTTACCTCTTCGAAAGTCCTGGTGCTTACGAGTAGCTGCAGCCTCTTGCCTGATCTTTCTTTTCTTTTCTGGTCAACTTTCACCAACTCAAGTAGTCATCTTCATCCAGTGCCTTTTGGTTGTAAATTTCTAATCTTTGTTCGACTTGGACATGAGATTAAAATAAACTTTGGTGATAATTACAGAAGTTTATAGTTAATCTGTATCTGCTAAAGCTACATAATACTGGTTTCTGTTTGATGCTTAAGGCCAAAACAAATGTGCTAAGATGAGTAAGATATAATGTCGTATACTAGTAGACTACTACCAAACTGAATATTTAACAATGACATATGATCCTTCTACAGTAGCAGCCGCGGACATCAAGCCAGAAATGATAGTGGTATACAATGCAGAGGGGTCTATTCATTACCCAACTTCATAATTTTAACATTTGGTAAAATTTCACTTAAGCAAAAATGGATAGGTATAGATTTGTGAAAATGGAAGAGAAGGTAAGGAACAACTCACTTTCAATAACTATAAAGTGCCAAATGAATATCATTGATTGATCTGGGGAGCGATCACAAATTACATCAATGTAGTTACATTGTAAATTTGCAAAACAATTGAAGCAAAGTTCTATCTGCAAAATTTCCTTGTACACAAATCAGGAGAAATGGGGTAGTAATACTGTAATACATGAGATATATACTAACAAGATGCAACAGCAATGCAGAAGATTAATCTCATGGGACGGTACCGGTCGATCATGCTTGTTTGTAAAAAATGGAGATTTATTTTGTAAAATCAATGTATAAGTGCAAGCTAGTTCTTGTATCTCTGATGTACAGAATAGATGATTTTTTCCCCCTTTCTTTTTCGGTATCTCAAAAATCTGTATCAGAATTATAAGTGTATAAAGAAAACAAGCAAGATGAGGAAGCATTAAAAGATGAGTCCTTGAGGTCTGAACATGGTTCTGGAGAAACCTGCTGGGAAAACCCCTTCACATTGCGACAGAACCATGAGCTAGAAGAATTCCAAGTCATGTAGAATGACACGTTTGAGAGACAAATAGACGTGAAAGGCGATTCGTAGATTCCAGAAAAATTCCCAGCAAAAGTAATGTTTCTGCCAACCATGTTGTCAAAGGTGATTCCTTTAATGAATGGAAGTTGAGCAGGGTCAAACTTATCATCAGGATGAGAGCCACTCTGCCCAGTAACTTGAATTGCTGTGTGAATGTTATCCATTTCTACATTGGATATTACTATGTCTTTCATATATCCTCCTCTTCCTTTAGTTGTCTTGAGTGCAATGCCAATAAATGAGTTAGACAGCTGAAGTCGTTCTACTAGTACGTTCAATATGCCTCCAGACATCTCACTCCCAAATGCTAGGCCGGAGCCTAAAGAAGATTGAAGGTTGACGCCCCGGATGTGGACATTTTTGGTCGATTTGCCATAGGCTATTCCATACTCATCCCAACCACTCTTAAGAGAAATTGCATCATGGCCCATGCTAATGTTGCAGTTCTCAATGCAAACATGCTCAGATGAATCTGGAAGTCAATATTATAGATGCATTACATAACACTAGAATCCAGGCTATTTGAAGTTTTCGGATAAAACTATGCATGTATGTTATCTAAGACAACCAAGCAGCACTAGTCAAAAGGTGTAGAAAGACGAACCTGGGACTATACCACTAGTATATGGAGATGCAGGAGAAGCATGAAGAGTTATGTTCTGGACTTTCACATACCTGCGTTATTGTACATAACGTATAAGACATTGCGCAAGCATACAAGAAAATGAGACTTATGACCTAATAACTGATAAGTAGTACCTGCAATATGTAGGATGAATGTTCCAAGCAGGGGGATTCAGAAAAGTCAGATTCGAAATAACCACATTGTCACATCTGGTAAATTCCACAAGATGTGGTCTGCTGTAATTCAAGGAATGAGAGCTGAACTGCTCCCACCACACTGAACCCTGTCCATCTATAGTTCCATTACCACCTGCTCTTACAGAATTGTGGAGATAGTTAATATTTAACCTATTCCAGTATATAGAATCTCATCACTCATCAGACAACTATACATTTATGAATGAAGAGATCCTCACCTGTTAAAACCACATCATGTAGATCATCTCCGTTGATCAAGCTGCGATATCTCCAACCTGGCAAATCAATCCCGCGACCATAAGAAGGCAGGGGTTTCTCTATTCCCCAGTGAGTGTAGTCCTGCACAAAACCATACATTGCAAACATTTACTAAAATTGATTACTCTATCAGACCAAACCAGCTAGTTTATTACAAGTTAATTCTGCTGAATGGTTTAACCTGTGATCCAAGAATAGTCGCATCGGTCTCAAGGAAAAGCGTGAGGTGGCTGGTGAGGTTAAAGCTCCCAGTGAGCCACCGGCCAGGCGGAACATAGAGCTGAGCACCACCCTTATCAGCAAATGACTTGACATAGAAAACAGCATTTTGGAAAGCTACCGTGTTCAATGTTTTCCCATCTCCGACTGCCCCAAACTCCAAAAGCGACACACTGTGAGGCCTGGGATCCAATGCTTTCTGGTTTTCACATTCTCCATGATACTGTAATGCACTAGTAAATCCCAGAACCAAAACCAGCCACAACTGTAAACAAGAAAACACAACACGAAAAGGTTGAACCACCCTTGATTGCCTACCTGTTACACACACCATATCCAATCAATTAGCAAACCAAACTCGCATATCTCCTAGACAAATCCAGATCATAGAAAATCGAACATGTTAATCAAAAATAGATTAAAACATCAAAAGCAACGTACTTACTAGCCTCTTCATGAGTCTCTCTATCTCCCACCGTTGTCAATAGTCACCGGCTAAACTCAGACGCCAGCTAAAACTCTAACAAAACGAAAGAAACAAAACAAAGTAAGAGCTCTGTTGGTGTATATAATGCCAATGGAAATGAAGTGTATGGAAACAAAGACAGAAACAAAAGGGTGGTAAAAGAAAACGACAGCTTAAAAAAAGAAAAAGCCAGCTCCCTTCCTTGATTTACATTTTTAGTTACAGAACCTTAACAAAAGCAATCAACGTTGGAAAAGCTCAATTAGGTTTTCGGTTACACTTTGACAGAGCAAATTCCAGGCCCTAAAATCATGACATTGCCGACACAACTCTGGCCCCTTGAAAGCTGAAAGTTAGCTAGCCCCCATTACAATTTAGCACCAGCGAAAGTTTTGTAATTTAATCATTCAATTTGATTTGGAATTTATATATAAACTTATAAATTTTGCCTGATGAGCCATGCGGTGGTGGTGGGGCGGTTGGAGGACCATGTACGTTGAAGGGTGATGATGGGAGCCGTCGTACGCTGGCGTCAGCAACGGCGGACAACAACCGATTGCGGCGTCAGCATTGGTGGGGGCCGCCGGGGGACCCGGTTGTGTTCAGTTGGGCAGCTTCTTGGGGAGACTTTCTGTCTTTGTGTGACTGTGGTGATTGATTTGGTTGTGTTTTGAGAATCCTCGTACGGTCACATAGAATTCTGGGATTAATTGTACCTTTTAGAACACGTCTCGTCGCTTCGTTTTTTATTTACTGTTATTTTTATTACTTTTTACACTTTGTTTTGTTTGGAAGGTTTTTTTTTCACCAAGACTTGCGGCGCCATCCTAGTGGCTGGTGTGTGAATAATTCGATATCATCTAGAATTTATTGGTCCAGAGGGAAAACCCATTTCGTCTTGGAGAACTTGAGAGGATTTGACGTAGTAGGATTAGGATGGATTGTTCTTATCCTCTTTGGTAGAAAAAAAGAGAAGAACAATGTATAGGATAGATTCAATTGTGCTCACCTTCATGGATGGATATAGTTCTTAGGAATTTTGAGATAAGTGATGTTTCTTGCATGTTAATTTTGTATTCTTGCAAGTGCTCCATTTTCGTTTGATCAATAAATTTTGCAAGAACAAAACACAGTGACCAATTTTAGTGGTTCACGCAATAATTCGTTCATCCTATCCACATATACCTCGTAACCGACCGTGAATTTTAAATGGTTCTAGTCTTTAGTCTGTGGTGTTCACCTATGCATAATCACAAATGTGTGTGTTGTGAAAACTGAAAAGTGCCCCTGTTAGAATACACCATGCCATATACAAGTAAATCGTATCAAATATGAGTCATGTGATGTAGATGATCACTTATCAGTATTAGGCTATTAGCTGACTACTGGCTGCTTGATCTTGGAAACATGTAGTGATTAATATATTCGAAGCCGGTGCAGTGCCGATTAAAGGTGACAATGCTATATATTGGATATATAGCCAATACAGTTCATGAGTTCATCAATGAAATGTAGTGACAAGACAGTGCAACCAGAATATATCAGATATTAGAATCGAAAATGCAGGGATAAGATCATAGTAATGCAATCTGCCACTGCCGCACAGACATCAGACAATTCTTACCTATGGGCACGCATGAAATCTTGTATACAAAATGGATCAAATATACCATCACTGAAAATATATCCACACGCATATATATATATATATATATATATATATATATATATGACTAACAGTCCATATGAACCACATCCATTCTCCTATTTCAATAAGGATTTGTAGTTCCAATAGGTTTCATGTTCTAAACCAAGTGCTTCTTGGTTAGAGCCCAATAAGGGACTGATGACTACATTGCATTAGGCATTTGATCGCCATGGGTGCAACGGTCCGTACTTGCAGAAGAAAGAAGAAGGTCGTGACTAGGATGGCACACAAGGACTGGTCGGGCCTTCATCAAGATTTTATTAGCTGTTTCCCAAAGCATATCATTTCCATGAAGGACTTCTTTGCTTTCCGAGGAGTTTGCAAATCATGGCGATCTGCAGCGATCATGGAAAAATCTAGTGAAGGTCTAAGGTTGCAGCATAGAGTTCCAATTCTCATTCATTCAAAGGAGATCAATGCTCCCATCCGTAACATTTACAGCATGACAAAAGGTCAGATTTACCAACTTGATTCACCAGAAACTATAGGGAAAATGTGCTATTCTTCGTTAGGATGGTTGTTGACTATATCCGAAGATTATACCCAATATCATATGTTTAATCCATTAATCCATGCCCATGTTGAGCTACCCCAAACAATCAGGGCAGCCCTGGTAGTTTGAAAAGGTTTGTACTGTCAGCAAGCCTTCTCGGACATCAGATTATATTGTCGGTCATGCCTATTTGTTTAAATATTAAGCCCGGTTCGATCCACGATCCAAGCTCATGTCGGGTCGAACTTGGGTCCGTACCGAGCCAAAAAGCGGGTGGACCCACCCATTAGTATCATAAGACATAATTAACATAAAAAATAGGTAATTAGAATATTTATTTTATATAACTATTTAGAATATCAAAATAAATAAAATACTACAACACATTTGATAATCTTATTTCTAAAATTTTATATATGTCAAAATATGATTTTTTTTATCACCACTTTGATGATACTTGTAACATAATATAATTAAAATAATGAAATAATCAAGAGGTTTATATTTAAAAGGTATAATATTTAATTCTTATTATTATAATTATTTAAATATTTATATAAATAATATAAAATTATGTGTTTAACAGGTCGGCCAATGAATTTATCGTACACATGTCGTGTCGGGCCCATGAGCTAAAAAATCTAGGTCCAATTCGGCCCATTACAAAATAACGGAATTGGGGCATGTCAAACCGATTTTTAACTGGTCGAACCCGTGCCGGACTCGGGCTTTTTGACCCATTTGTCACCTCTAGTCACATGCATGGTTTCAACCCAGTTTGTAGATTGTATTCTTCTCTAAATATGTTATAGTTATTTGAGCTTTGTATATCTCAAGCCACAAATGAAACAAATTTTAGTCCCTGAGCTTTGTACTTCAAGTGTGAGATTTGTTCTGTTTTTTATTTCTTAATTAAAAAAACGTACCTTGCAATTATCTCAACAAAAATTGCGCCATTTAACTCAATAAAATAATAAGATTTTGGTTAAAAAATTCAGTCATCTTGATGTTTAGTGGTCTATAAAGAACCTCTACTTCGAGCCTACAATGTTGTGTTATTTTTTGTGCTTTGTCATCACATGATATGTTTCAATGTACCAAAAGCTCTAAGATTGCCTAGTTTTTTTTTTTACTCTGCAAATGTGATACGCGATTATACCCACTATAGGTCAAATGTGCCTCACTATTGTTTGGAACACAACCGTCACAACGTATAAAAAAAAAAGTTTGGAATATAATTTTTCATATTCATATGTAGAGAAAATCAAAATTTAAACCATCTACAGTTACGTTTGTCATGTAATTATACGTAGTGTACCAAAAAATCTCAATGATTGTATACTAAGTTCTAAAACACAACATCTGATGCTAGAAACCCCTCACAGCAACAAACACGTTACACATCACAACTTTGGAGAGTATTGTTCACGCTGCTTGGTGAGCTCGGGTTGGTGAACGTTCTCTATTTGGAGCTTGTGTGTGCGTAGGCGTGCAGTACTTGCGTACGAGAGTTTATTGAATATGATTGCGTTGTCTTAACTTCTAATGCTGGCGAATGTGACGAAGGTTGAGAACTTTTCTTCACTTGGTCCGACATATAGGTCGTCTGGTCTGCCCTAGTCTTCTTTTGCGTCTTAATACAAGTCGCCATCGATACTTAATCACCGCAGAGTGAGTGAGCAAAACTTTAATAGGTAAATCAAGTTGCTAAGGACGTGAGGTCTTTAGTGGTTTGGTAGATGTTCACTAGTTTGCCTCGAGGAGACTTGAATAAGGTTTGCCCGATAGGTCTTGTTTAGTAGATATATTGATTTGTATGTTGAGAGTTGTGTATATGTGCTCTTCACCCATTTATATAGTAGGTAGATTAAGATTTCAACGATTATAGATTTTCTTCCGTAAAAAATTTGATTATGATACTCACTTCCTTGTCGACTTTGACAACTCATAATTATTTTTTGATATTGACGAACAACTTTCTTATGCAAATAGGATTCCGTAGATCTTGTAAAATAAAAACAACTATTGGGCCGCATGTATCAGTAGTTGGGCTAAATCCCTTAAAATTTAACATTTTGTTAAATTGAGCTCAAACAAGTATTAACATGATACGTATCTCTAAAAGTTTTCGAGGTCTAGAGACTAATCGGCACCAAGGAGATTGAATATGGGCCTTCCTCCTGCTCTGTTCCGCCCCAATAGGCAAGTTGGATTCGTTGAGATACGCATCCGTTACTCTCTCTCTCACCTAAACGGTCCACCCTTTCTGGCACGCCGCCCAATCATTTCGACCCGACTCGCAGTCTTTCCATACTTCTCGCCCATCATCATCTCTCTCTCACATTCCCCCAATTCTCTCCGATCACTCTAACCACCGCCGCCGCTCTGCCACTCCCTTCCCCACCTCAACCTCCGCCTCTCTATGGCCATCTACGTCATTTCACGGCGAGTCTCCGCCGGTTCCACGTCGCCCCGTTACGCCGCAACTTGCTGGAGAAGCTACTCCACCTCGTTTCGCGAGGAAAGAGACACCTTCGGTCCCATTCTCGTCCCCTCAGACAAGTAAGCAACTCCTATAAACTTCAATCCTCATCTGAACTCTCAAACCGTCTCATCCTTCTTCATTTTTGACGTGATTCGATTTCTTCCAAAACACAGACTATGGGGAGCTCAGACTCAGCGATCGCTGCAGAACTTCGATATCGGCGGCGACCGCGAACGCATGCCGGAGCCTATCATTCGCGCCTTCGGCGTCCTCAAGAAATGTGCTGCCAAGGTCTTTACATCTTTTTTTCCTTTTTAATTTGAGAAGCTGACTGAGTTTGATAGATGCACATAAGGTTCTCGATGAATTGCCTAGCTGAACTTTTGCGTATCGGAAATTGAAAAACCGGTGCAGGTGAACATGCAGTATGGTCTTGACAAGTCTATAGGGAAAGCTATAATGCAGGCTGCGCAAGAAGTCGCCGAGGGGAAGCTGAACCAGCACTTTCCACTTGTTGTGTGGCAAACTGGGAGCGGAACGCAGAGTAACATGAATGCCAATGAGGTTGATTTTTGCCGATTAATGTGAAGCAAAGTATTTTTACTTGTTCAGCTTAGTGAACGATATTGGATTGTACACAGGTCATTGCAAACAGAGCAGCTGAGATACTTGGCCATAAGCGCGGCGATAAGTTTGTGCACCCGAATGACCATGTTAATAGATCGCAGTCGTCTAATGACACTTTCCCAACTGTATGGCTATTGTTTTATTTGTTGTCCTTATTGTTCTCTTTTTACTTCTTGCTGTTTAGTGACTCATGTGTGAGATTACCAGGTTATGCACATTGCCAGTGCAATGGAAATAAATTCAAGGTTGATTCCAAATTTGAAGACTTTGCACTCTTCTCTACAATCAAAGGTTTTGTTTCTCTTATGTATAGATATATTGAATTGTAGGTTCAATAAATTTACTATCATTTATATATAATCTTATATGTAAAACATGTCTCATGATTCCATCTGTTTTCTATATGACCAGTCTGATGAATTCAAAGATATAGTTAAAATTGGACGCACTCACACGCAAGATGCAACACCTTTGACTCTTGGGCAAGAATTTAGCGGCTATTCTACACAAGTATGCTTCATTTCCTCATGCATTGATTGATTTGAGCCACATTTCCCTCTTTGAAATGGTTAGACATGTGGATAGCCATTTATTGAGAGATTTATTAAAAGCTACTCTTTGGATGCAGGTCAAGTATGGAATCGAGCGAGTGTTGTGCGCTCTACCCCGCATGTATCAGGTACTCAAAAACCGTCATTTACTTTCTCTGCCTTTTTTTATTTTCATTCATCAATACTAATTTGTTGATTTCATTTGACCAGCTTGCACAGGGTGGTACTGCTGTTGGGACTGGATTGAATACAAAGAAGGGGTATGAATAGCACTTTATAAGAATATTACCTCTTTGTTGTGATATCTTATGTTTTCTGCAATGCCATTTGATGTACATTTTGAAGCATTATGTGTTCATAATTTCATTTCATTCTTTTTTTTCTCGCGTTGATTCTAGATTTAACTTTCTTCAATTTGGACAGCTACCTGCTTTGTAATTTAACGTTCTTGATAAAATCTTAGCTGTGTTCACAGAACACTTGTGTTTTTTTTTTTTTTTTGCATTTGTAGTGATCTCATGTTTCCCGTCCTCTAGAATGAGTACTTCTGTTTTCCAGATTTTGTAAAACTGACAGTTGTAGTTTTTTGCCTATCACGTAGATTTGATGTGAAGATAGCTGCAGCAGTAGCTGATGAAACAAACTTACCATTTGTCACCGCAGAAAACAAGTTTGAAGCTTTGGTTAGTCACTGACTAAAAGTCTCTTATTTGGCTAGAAAAGATTTTTAACTGAATGTAGCAGCTAGTACATATTTTTTGCATTGTTTACAAAAAATTAACATTGTGGCATTGATGCATTTGTTTTTTCTGCCAGGCTGCACATGATGCTTTTGTGGAAACTAGTGGAGCCCTGAATACGGTTGCTACTTCTCTGATGAAAGTAGCAAATGACATACGTTTATTAGGAAGGTTTGTCTGCTTGTGTACTAAATACTAATACCTGATTTTTCCTCATCCCCTCTTCTAATGCCCTTCGTATGTTATAAACTTCATGGTGCTTTCGTTGTACAGTGGTCCACGATGTGGCCTTGGTGAACTCATTCTTCCTGAGAATGAGCCTGGAAGCAGCATTATGCCAGTAAAACTCCCAAACCTTGCCGCTCATGATTATGCAACTCAGAGCAGTTTCCCACTGAACTTATTGTTTTGACCGAGTTTTTTCTGTTTCAGGGGAAGGTTAACCCAACCCAGTGTGAGGCTATCACAATGGTTTGTGCTCAGGTAAAGTTTATTTTATTCTATAATTAGGTAGTCCTTGGTAAGTTGTTATGATGATCGAATATAGTAGTAGTAATTTGTAAGTACTTTCGGTTTTGATTATTTTTTTCTTTTTATATTTATTTCATGCAGGTTATGGGTAACAATGTGGCCATTACAGTAGGTGGATCTAATGGTCATTTTGAACTAAATGTTTTCAAGCCCATGATTGCTAGTGCTCTCCTGCATGTAAGTTCTCATGTAAACTGTGAAAATATTTATTCAAGTCATAATACTGCCCTTTATAATTCAAATAAGTTTAGCAACTAGCGTGCAAGTTTCTTGCTCTTTTCAAACAAAAAAATCTTGCTTTGGAGTTCACTGCGTTATAGAAAATGAAAGATAATCTAGATGGGATCCATCAAGTGTAAAATTTTCCTGAAATGTGCATTCTGGATTTTAGGTATAACTTGCCTGGGTATTTGTATAAATAGTTTATTTTGAAAGCTTGGACACCATCAAAAAGCCTATTTCTGGTTATGGTGGACCTGCCTGAAGATTTGTCCTTAAGTTTTGTATTAGCATATGCTTCATTTCGTTTTGGGAGTCTCCTGTCCCTACTAGCTCACCAAATACATTGGCACTTGTTCACTGAGCTGGTGTTTTGACTCTTTACTGGCAGTCTGTTAGATTACTTGGCGATGCATCTGCTTCTTTTGAAAAGAACTGTGTCAGAGGAATTGAAGCGAATAGGGAAAGAATTTCAAAGTTACTTCATGAGGTTAGTTTAAACTTTGTGAAGAATATTGAACTTTGTAATATGTCCCATTGCTAACTTACATTCTTCCTTCGCACTGTGTATGTCAAATTTATGGCACTGCAGTCACTGATGTTGGTCACATCCTTGAATCCTGTAAGCTGACTTATATTACTTTATCCCACTCATACTAGTATTTTTTTTTTGTTTTTGTTCTAGTTTTTCTGAAATGAGAATGATATTCTTCCTCGTGTTCAGAAAATCGGTTATGACAATGCTGCGGCAGTTGCAAAGAAAGCCCACAAGGAGGGATCCACTTTGAAGGTACTTATTGTACCCTTGTTTGATCGGAAATTTCTATGTTGCACATTCTTGGGGTGCAAGGCGTTAATGGATAATAACCATTTACTCTGGTCTTACAGCTGACTCAGCTTAAAATCAAGCACCAGTTCTATTCTTGTTTAAAACATCAAAATTAACGTTATTATCAAAGCGTGTGTCAATAGGAGCATAGGCATAATTGAATGCAACATATTGATTCCATTAGAGTACTTAATACCTAGTTGATTTTGCAGTGAAATTAGTAACTTTTGCAACTTTTGGATAGTTGATCTTTTAAGTACTTGACAACAAAGATATTACAATTATGCAGGATGCTGCATTGAAACTTGGGGTGCTAACGAGTGAAGAATTTGATACGCTTGTGGTGCCCGAGAAGATGATTGGCCCGACTGACTGACCAACTTACTGACAGTTTCTCAAGGATCAAGCCTTCATGTTTCATCTTTGCTTTTCCTCTCTCCAGATGAAATAAGGATTCAAGTAAATTCATAATGATTACAAACTATATTCTTGAGGCTTTCCCCACAATTGAATTGGGTCTCTCATGGAAATGCTTCCAAATTTTGTAACAATACAGGTAATCGCAATAAAATAGAGGAATATTATATTGAACAGAAACATGTGATGAGCCTACTTTTATTTGTATGAACACAGTGAATAAGAGGAGCAATCTACCGTCCTTTTCAATCCTTTCTATTAGCTGTTACCACCCAACCATAATTTCTGAAATTTATTGAATCACATTAAGACGTTAACGAAATGGTCATTTCCTGAGGTTACATATTAGTCCTAGTTACAAAGGGATACATGCGCCACAGATTTTACAAATCTATTAGAGGTTCATACTTGTGGCGCCAACAGCGGTTAGCCGGCCATAAGTAGTCAAAAATAGTCATACCCAAATCTAAAATTTACATAATTTCCGGCGAGTATTTGCTTTTTTTGGCTCAGAGGATTTAAAGAAAATTGTGTGTGTGTGTGTGTATTTGCCAAAACAGAGAACGAGGATTGAACACAACCAAGTAAAGATTAATTTATCCAGGAAAATGACATCTGATTCAGGATCGTTTAGAGAGGAACGGGACACATTTGGACCCATAAATGTTCCTTCAGACAAGTAATTAGTGTTCTTCCATTGCCTGCATGCACCTTTATTTTTCTTTTGTATGTTTATTATGAAGTGAGTTGCTTATTCGGAATGTGACTTTCAGGTTATGGGGAGCACAGACTCAAAGATCCTTGCAGAATTTTGACATTGGCGGCGAGCGTGAACGAATGCCTGAACCTATTATTCGGGCCTTCGGCGTCCTTAAAAAATGTGCTGCCAAGGTTTGTGTCTGAGGGACTTGTGGAGTGGCAAAGACAATTGCCGAGCTTAATCACTTGGTTAAAAATTGGTGCAGGTGAACATGGAGTATGGTCTTGATCAATCTATAGGGAAAGCTATAATGGAAGCTGCCCAAGAAGTGGCTGAAGGAAAGCTAAACCAGCACTTCCCTCTTGTTGTTTGGCAAACTGGTAGTGGAACCCAAAGCAACATGAATGCCAATGAGGTTGGTTTGCAGATCATTTATACGTAAACAAGTTAATTTGGTCCTGTTCATCTTCCTAATATGATGTTATTGGATTGTGAACAGGTCATTGCAAACAGAGCAGCTGAGATACTTGGCCATAAGCGCGGCGAGAAGTTTGTGCACCCAAATGACCATGTCAACAAATCACAATCCTCTAATGACACTTTCCCAACTGTAAGCCTTTTGTTTTGTTTATTTTCGTTGCGCAAGTGTGTTTTCTGTTCTTGCCATTTTCTTGAGAGTTGTGTGTAATTTCTCATTTCAGGTCATGCACATTGCAACAGCAATGGAACTAAATTCAAGGCTCATACCGAGTTTGAAAGTTTTGCATGCTGCTTTAGATTCAAAGGTTGGTTATCCTTGAGCACAGACTTTTATACATCTAATGTTGAAAATGTTGGTTTAATTTCTCGTGTTCTTAATAAATATCAGCACTTGTTCTTGATTCCACCTTTCTATCATAACCAGGCTAATGAATTCAAAGACATTGTTAAAATCGGACGCACTCACACGCAAGACGCTACACCTTTGACTCTAGGACAAGAGTTTAGCAGCTATTCTACACAAGTAAGCTTACTTGCCTAAAGTACAGCTTGATAGCAATTTTCGTTTTTCACAAGAATATTTCATATATACACAGAGGTCCTAGGACAATCTTTCCAATAGCCTTTTGCTTTGTCTGCAGGTGAAGTATGGTATTGATCGAGTCATGGGCGCTCTTCCTCGAATGTATCAGGTTAGCAGCTCAACTGATTATCTGTTGCTTTCCTGTCTGTTTGTTATTTTGCTTGGATGTTCTGATTGCCTGTCAATTTTGTTTGAGCAGCTTGCACAAGGCGGCACCGCTGTTGGGACTGGATTGAACACGAAAAAGGGGTAAGATAGCTTATGCAAATTTCAGCTTGTTTACTAGTTTAGCTGTGAAGGAAATTTGCAAAACTCACTGTAATTATGTTTTGCTTGTCATCAAGATTTGATGTGAAGATAGCTGCAGCGGTAGCTGAGGAAACAAAGTTACCATTTGTTACAGCAGGAAACAAGTTTGAGGCCTTGGTTAGTACTACATGTTGCCTACTTCATCTTGTTGACTAGATATTTAACTACATGGAGTATTTGGTATAATCTATGTATCGTATATTGTATTCATCTATCTGATATTTCAGCTCTATGTAACTTGGTTTATGCCAGGCGGCCCATGATGCTTTTGTGGAAACTAGTGGAGCTCTAAATACAATTGCTACTTCTCTGATGAAGATTGGAAATGACATACGTTTCCTAGGAAGGTTTGTCCACTATTGGATCATGCATAACACCTTATTTTAGTTATGGGAGGCACCTTGTATCAGTTGTGTGTTTATCAATTCTAACTCATGGTGTTTTCGTTGTACAGCGGTCCACGTTGTGGCCTTGGTGAACTTAATCTTCCTGAAAACGAGCCTGGAAGCAGCATTATGCCTGTAAACTCTCATATCTTACCCACCTTATCATCCATCAGTACTAGCTTTTTATATGCTAGTCCTATTAAACTTGTCATCCTCACTTGGTTCATGTTCTGTTGCAGGGAAAGGTTAATCCTACCCAGTGTGAGGCTCTCACAATGGTCTGTGCTCAGGTAAAGTGTCTCTAGTTCTATTTCAAGAAGATAGTCTGAATTTTCTGAAGTCATTGAAGTTGTTGGTATGAGAAGTTGCTCTTGTTTTCTTATGTGATGCAGGTTATGGGTAACCATGTAGCCATTTCAGTTGGTGGATCCAATGGTCACTTTGAACTTAACGTATTCAAACCGATGATGGCTAATAGTCTTCTACATGTATGTTCTATTGTATATGGCGATCAAATATACTTGAAAATTAAAATTTGTTCTTGAATAAACTGTAGTTACTTGAGAAGACTTATCACTTGCCATGTGATAATGCAATGCTAAGAAACTCAGTTGATCAAATATATGCATATGCAGTCTCTAAGGTTACTGGGTGATGCATCTGTCTCATTCGAAAAGAACTGCGTGAAAGGAATTCAAGCCAACAAGGAAAGAATCTCAAAGTTACTTCATGAGGTTAGTTTATTCTTTGCAAAGACTGGTGAACTGATTAGTATGTCAATGCCATATCCAATAGCTAATTAAATTTTTGCTCTTGCAGTCGCTAATGCTGGTGACATCTTTGAATCCTGTAAGCTTCTGCTCGCAATTGTGCCTATATGTTCATAATGTACCTATGAATGTTTGTATTCAGGAACAGATTCTTGTTTCTGTTGCAGAAAATTGGTTATGATAATGCCGCAGCAGTTGCAAAGAAAGCCCACAAGGAGGGATCAACTTTGAAGGTTCATATGATTTGCTTGTTTGCCTTACTAGAGTCCTTAATTTGAATCATTGGACAGTTTAAATATTAAAACCTAACAACAAAATAACACTCTTGCAGGAAGCTGCATTGAATCTTGCTGTGCTAACTAGTGAAGAGTTTGATAGTCTTGTGGTGCCTGAGAAGATGATCGGTCCATCTGATTAACTCATCGACTTGTTATCATGTTCTGATCCGGCTCCCTGCCCCGGCGCTTCCAAATTTTCCGGCTGTGTACATATCTACCTACCTACTACGATGTTTTTTCATAAGAGGAGACTATAAACTGATGTAACAAGTACTAGCCTTATGGCTGGCCTTAGGTTGTGTACATGTTTCTACCCTTTTGGTGTAGCTAATTATGCATGCGACACAACACTTTATTTTCAAAATTGTTATCTTTTTTTGTTCAAGATTCTTGGGATCACTCCGGCATGTATATCGAATGAAAATTGAAGAAGAAAATTGCGACAACTTCCTAAGCTTTGTATAAGTTATAACTCATTCATTATCGTGAAAATTATTATTATACTTTTGGGACCAAGTGAATTATTGATGAAACGAACCCATACTACCCTTGAGCAATCAGGTACCCACTAGGTCACAACTACACTTCTATTAGTAAAGGGTTTCACCTATATCATATGATCTTCTTTGACTATCGGAGAGTGATCATGATATGGATCAAGTATTCAACCAACCCAAAGGCCATGACAAAACAGTAGCACATAGACTGTACCTAATCTGTGGGCTTCATTTTATATTTCTCCTAAAACAACAGTACAAAGCCTATCTTGATTCACAGTTGCTGGCAGCTGGAAGCCTGGAATCACAGCATCAGAGACCCCAGATACAATGCACCTTCACCCACCTTCTATTTCTGAGATAGATTAAGTGAACTAGGACGTACCAATATTTCCCATCTCTTTCATGGACTGTGATCCTTCCCTAACTTTTTAAACCAATAAAATTATGAGTCTCTAAATCAAATAATAAAGACATCAAACCTACACAAATTCAAAGCCATTTTCTTCCACAAGAAAAATTGAGAGAATTACGATAAAAAAAAATTAGAGTACAATAATGTAATGAATGAAAACTCAAATGGGTCATTGGCACGTGTCAAAGACGCTTGCGTTCTCTCGTTCGTTTAATCGAATTCGTGCGTCCCCTTCGTTGTCTGTGACTATTCTTTTTGGCTCCCTCCACTTTACTCTTTATCTTCTTCTTCTTCTTCTTCTTCGCTGTTTCTGAGATGGGTTGGAAGCCTCTGAAGCTCAGCCAGTGATCTTTCACCTTCTCTCTCTCCTATCAACCTTCAGCCTGGTAATAACAGTAAACACTTTAAAGTTTCCATCCTTTCTGGTGATATTCAGATCATTTGCTCAGTAAACGTGTATACATTTGTTTAAGAATGAGTGTCGTGAAATGTATTGTGAACTTTACACTCACTACAAACCAAAGATCGTTGCTTTTTTTTTCTTTTTGTGAAAGTTTGGAACTTTGATGAGATGAAATGCTAAATTTCTGAGGTCGTTTCAGTTTGGGTCTTGTCATATTGATTGTAGATCGTTTTCTGTTGTTGTTTGTGGTTCATTAACAGTTGAGACAGTTGTTGGATAAAAATTGGAGCTTAAATTTGCTTGTCATCTTAAGGATTGCAGAATTACATCTAAAGAAAATTATGGATCTTTGCTTCTTTTGGAGAAGTTAAGGGTATGATGAAATAAAACCAAATTGGGTCATGGCAGCTTTGACTGACTCAATCATTTTGTTGTTGTTTGTGGTTCATTAAGGTTTAAAACAGTAGCAGCATGATGGAATCATGTGATTGTGTTGAAGCACAATGGCCCCCCGATGAACTTCTGGTGAAGTATCAGTACATCTCTGATGTGCTTATTGCGTTGGCGTATTTCTCGATTCCATTGGAGCTCATATACTTTGTGCATAAATCCGCTTTCTTCCCATATAGATGGGTGCTTATGCAGTTTGGTGCTTTCATTGTGCTTTGTGGCGCCACCCATTTCATAAATGTGTGGACATTCTCTATGCACACCAAAACCGTTGCCATTGTGATGACTATCGCAAAGGTAGCGTGTGCTGTTGTATCATGTGCAACGGCGCTGATGCTTGTTCACATTATTCCGGATTTGTTGTCTGTCAAGACCCGGGAGCTCTTTCTCAAGAATAAGGCTGAAGAGCTTGACAGGGAGATGGGCTTAATTCTAACTCAAGAAGAAACAGGAAGGCACGTTAGAATGCTGACACATGAAATTAGAAGCACACTTGACAGACACACTATACTGAAAACCACTCTTGTTGAGCTGGGGAGGACTTTAGGCCTTGAGGAATGTGCTTTGTGGATGCCCTGCAGGAGTGGTATGAACCTTCAACTTTCTCATACTCTCAATTACGATGCCCAAATCGGGTCTACTGTGCCATTCAGCCTTCCTATAGTTAATGAAGTGTTTAAGAGCTCTAGAGCAATGCGTATACCATATACCTGCCCCTTGGCTCGGATCAGACCACTTGTAGGAAGGTATATGCAACCTGAGGTTGTTGCTCTGCGTGTGCCACTGTTGAATCTTTCAAATTTCCAGATCAACGACTGGCCTGATGTCTCTGCCAAAAGCTATGCCATCATGGTTCTGATTCTACCAACAGATGGCACTAGAAAGTGGCGTGACCATGAACTTGAACTGGTTGATGTTGTTGCAGATCAGGTACTTTTATTGTTCACCTGTTTCTTTTCACTAGTGTCTCATTGTCCTCAGTGTCGTAATATCACCCTTTTGGCTCAGTCCATAGGTACTTCTATTGTTTTGTTTTTTTTTGCCTATGAGAAATTGTAATTCTATTGTTAATACCACCAATTGATAGGATATTAGGATATCTATGAATACAGGTAGCTGTCGCTCTTTCACATGCTGCTATTCTTGAAGAGTCTATGCGAGCCAGTGATCAGCTTGTTGAGCAGAATGTTGCTTTAGATTTGGCCCGGAGAGAAGCTGAGCTAGCAGTCCGTGCTCGCAATGATTTCCTTGCTGTCCTGAACCATGAAATGAGGACACCAATGCATGCAATTATTGCATTGTCTTCACTTCTCTTAGAAACGGAACTAACACCAGAAAATAGGGTTATGATAGAATCAGTATTAAAGAGTAGCAACCTTTTGGAAACACTCATTAATGATGTTCTGGATCTTTCGAGGCTTGAAGATGGCAGCCTAGACTTGGACATTGGAATGTTTAACCTCCATGGAGTTTTCAGAGAGGTAAGTCTTCTAGATTCTGGCATCAATTTATATTTTCAAAGAAAAGAATCATCACTATGGACTTACATCAGGCATCTCTACAAACTGTAGGCAATCGATTTAATAAAGCCTATTGCAACCGTGAAGAAGTTATCTATGACTTTGATTCTGGCCCCGGATGTGCCTGTTTGTGCTGTTGGAGATGAGAACCGGCTTATGCAAACTATTTTAAATGTTGCTGGTAACGCTGTCAAGTTTACAAAGGAGGGTTATGTTTCAGTTATAGTATCTACTGCAAAACCAGAGTCTTCAAGAGATTGGCGACCGCCTGAATTTTATCCAGCGCCAAGTGATGGTCATTTTTACTTGCGGGTTCAGGTCAGTGCATTCTATACTGTGTATACTATAGTGTCTCATCTCTTTGCTTGTTGACACTGGTTTGAGCATCTATTAGTCTTCTGTCTTCTATGGACTAGTGCATCTTGATTGCAGGGTGTAGTTTTTTAGCTCAAAGATTTTGTATTGTGAATACATATGCTGATGGTATCTTTTAAATCTCCGTGTACGTATAGGTCAAGGATTCTGGCTGTGGTATTCTTCAGCAAGATATTCCTCGTATTTTCACCAAATTTACTCAACCAAGAAATGGATCCAATCGAGTAAATGATGGCGGGGGACTTGGACTTGCCATTTGCAAACGGTAAAATTCAAACTTCCTTCACTTTTCACGATTTCTACCAGTCACTCACTATACTATCTAGAGGAACTATAGTTTTTGAACAAATCTTGGAGCAAGTCGTGTTGTAGCTCCTGGTGTAGTCTCCTGTTCGCTAACGTTATCCATTATCATCTCGCTTTCTGTA
Source organism: Argentina anserina (assembly GCF_933775445.1). Classification (NCBI taxonomy): domain Eukaryota; kingdom Viridiplantae; phylum Streptophyta; class Magnoliopsida; order Rosales; family Rosaceae; genus Argentina; species Argentina anserina. The sequence goes on along the minus strand of NC_065873.1, from coordinate 22,135,314 downwards.
TTGACTATATTAGGTTTGTGAACACCATGGGAGGCCATATTTGGATCGAGAGTGAGGGCATTGACAAGGGGACTCTTGTTGTATTTATCGTCAAACTTGCGATATGCGACAACTGCAGTATATCAATAGCACATCAAATAGCACCCAAAAGAGAGGCAAATCACGGAAGTGCAGATCTCATTGGATACAGACCAGCTTTTGGAGATGGTTACGGTTTAGCCCCAAATGGACGTTATCAGAGAAGCCTTTGACTGCAAACTGTAAATGTTGTGCCAGAAAAACAAATAGCACCCAAAAGAGAGGCAAATCACGGAAGTGCAGATCTCATTGGATACAGACCAGCTTTTGGAGATGGTTACGGTTTAGCCCCAAATGGACGTTATCAGAGAAGCCTTTGACTGCAAACTGTAAATGTTGTGCCAGAAAAACAAATTTTCCTTAGTACGTAATGGAGTACCAATGGTCTATGATTGCATATACTGGTCTTTCATATATTTTTTTCGTTTTTGGAAATGAGTGGTCTTTCATAGTTTAAGGAATGTGTTGAAGCTAGAATTTGCTTTATATATGCGATCAATGGCATCCTTCTCAAAAACAAAAGCCAACATCGTCGGCGTCCATGTTCTTAAACAATTGTTACAGCTAGAAGTGCATCACAAAAAAAATCAAAGTACGGCCAGCTGAACTTCATCGTATCAAGCATTCATCCCTTCACAGATGATTGATAAACCTCTGCATTCAGAGAACACCGAGTTGATCTAACTCTTGGCAACAAACTATAGATCTTCAGTCAGGTTTTGTTAATAAAAAGGGTTTGCAAGTTCTGATAAATATCTCAAGTGCAAAAATCAAGCTTTGAAATCTCTAAGAATTGGAATGCAAGACCTCCAAATCGGAAACTCATAACATAGCAGATCAAGTGCAAAAACCAAACAATAGATAACAAAACATTCGAAACTGCATACACAGTACAAAGATTCTGAAACTTCTTTCAGCTACAAAACATAGTAATATGGTCCAAAGCAAACAACAATACTGGTCTTTTAAAGCTAGCCTATTCAAACAACTTAAAACACATGGATCTTCAACAATAACCCATCTATCAGTTATCTTCATAGGACTCACTTCCTGGATTTCTTAGATGCCCTGCAGGCAAGTAAAAGAGAATGTTTGGTAAAACTAAATAAAATCAATTTCAAACAGTAAACCTGAATAAAAACAAGTTGTACACAAAAGGTGAACTTACTGTGAGGATTGAGCTACCGCAGCAGGGGCTTCGGGAGCAGCAGCAACTGGTGCTTGTACCCTCTCTCCAGGTCCCTAAACACAGTATAGAAGAATAAGCAATGTAAGAACCTATATTGTATCATTACAATTGCAAATGGAGAACAAATGAGTTCAATTGGACAACTTTATCCAAATCAGTAACGCAAACACGAGTATTATAATGATTATTGCAATAATACCTGAGCCAAACGTTCTTCCCTCCTAGCATTTTTCCTCTCCCTGCTAGCCTTGTTCTTGGCCCTCTTGGCCTCAAATTGGTCAGACAAAGTCTTCTCTCTTGCCTTCTCAGCCTTAGACTTATGGATACTCTCCATGAGCACTCTCTTATTTTTGAAAACATTACCCTTGACCTTCATGTACATGTCATGGTACATGTGCTTGTCAATCTTCTTTGCCTCACGGTACTTGCGCAGCAACCTCCTGAGGACACGCATCCTGCGCATCCAGAGGATCTTGGTTGGAAGCCTTGCCTCCCTGGTACCCTTACGCTTACCTAGAATATTCAGAAACCATACATTCAAATGTCACTTACTACAGCTTCACATCACAGCAGTGATGACCAGACCAAGACTTTCCACACCAGAGACTGCAACAATGCCTAAATCTAATATTTAATCAACATACCGTATCCAGAGTGACGACCCTTCCTCTTGGCCTCCTTCATACGACGGGCACGAGAGCGGGAATGAATCTTGGTGGGCTTCCTGATGATGAACCCATCCTTAACCAACTTCCTTATGTTCTGGCCTGCGATTCGACAATCCAAACCATCATTAAGCATTTAACACCAATTAAAAAGTCCCAACAAATCATCATTTTAAACATCCACTTATCGTCGATATTAAGAAGTAGCTCATACACATTCAATTGCACATAAAACACAAACACATAAACAGTTCAATATAACGACAGCTTCATCGAAGCTTCTTTATCATCGAAACACTTCTTCAGCCTCATACACACTCCAGAGTTCTTAAAACACACTAGACACAACTTGATGCTAATTGATATAGAGAAGCACAGCTCAAACAATCCAAACTGATCGAGTTTTAATCGAAACACATACAGATCTAACCCTAACAGCATAGTACTCAAGCCCTCAGCTCTCTACAACTACGTCTCACCAATCTATAAACATCAATACCAAACAGATGAAAATGAAAGCAGGAACAGAGAGAAAGAGAGGGGAGCTTACGAGAGTTGGCCATGGAGATGTCGCTGACTTCATTGGGGTCAAGCCACACCTTACCCTGACCACACTTGAGGACGCTGGCGGCGAGCCGCTTCTGGAGCTTGAGTGAAACCATGTCTTACCTCCTCCTCAGTTTTCTTCAGAGCTTGCAAAGCAAAGCAGAGAGGCTAGAGATTTTGTGGAGGCGACGCGTTTATATACATATACAGATAAACCACAGAAACCTAGGGTTTCGCTTTGGGTCTTCCTCAGCTCCCAAGCCCAATATTGATTGGGCCTGACTATGGTCCGGTTAAGAAGTCTAATCTCTCTCTCTCTCTCTCTCTCTCTCTCAAAGGATAATTTCTCTTTCTTGATTTGGTCAGACTGCGACTTGTAAAAGCCTTTCCAACCTTGGAGGCCAAGTTTGCGTGTAAGTGATTCTTATTATTTTCGCGGGCGAAAATTGATAGTATACATTCTGAAATGATTTTTCTCTAAAATATATAGGTAACAAATAAAATTTAGTTATAATGTACACATCATAGTACATAATAAGCTAGAATAAGATTAAAGCGTCAGTTTCTCTCTAGGGCCGACCTATGACACTTGAGATAGTGAGCAAAGAGGCCAGAGGTCTTACGAGGATGGTCGTTGCCAGGTGTTGGCGGTTTTTAATGAGTAGTGCAATGTTGCTTGATTGGGATTTTTTTTTTCTACCAGTGAGACATGAGGGGTTATTGCCTTTCCGGTGGACTTCAGCAGTGTTGCTACAATGCGTTAGATCATGGGCTAGGCAGATACATTGTTACTACTTATTAGCATGGTATACGAGCATAAATCGATCAGTAGACTAATACGTGGATACATTGTTAGAGTGTAGCTTATTGCAATCAACCAACTCATAAATGATCATAACGAAGTTGCTAATAGAAACTGAAAATGAAAAAAAAACGTGTAGATGGAGCTAAATCGACGAAACCAACTTATCCGCAGCATGAGAAGCATGAGATCAAACTCCAAATTTTCTAGTTGATTCGAATCTTGGAGGCCAAGTTTACGTGCTGCTTGAGTCTACGTCTTTGGTTTACTATGCTTGTATTATAATTTGGATGGATTTTCCCCGCTAATTAATAGTTGGTCAATGGCAATATATATAGGATGAGTTTTTCTTTAATAATCAAGGCATTTTTTTTCACTGAGGACTAATCTTTGCAGGGTCAAAAACAGTAAAAACGTACAGCAGCCATGGCCATAAACAGATAGCAGAAGGTGTGAAGTAGAAATCAACCCCCCCCCCCCCCCCCCCCCCCAAATAAACAAACAAAAAGGTAAGATAGTTCATAGAATTTATAGCAGAAACTTTCAGTCCTCCAGCAAACTAACACTTCATCAAATGCTTAAAAGATCCGGCAGGGGTGATTGTGGTGGTGGCTGCATGCTGATGGTCTCTAATTTCGTGTCTTTTGCGGTAGTTGGTGATTCAGGCAGAAATGACAAATGCTGCTTCATCTACATGGCGTCTGGATAGCGCGCCTCCATCAACCAATGAAAATTACCATTCAACGAGAAGACAATTCATTTCGATGCAAGTCTGAACATATAGGAATGCAAGGCACTTGGCAGCAGGGTCGATGTTTCCACGAATTGATTTGGAAGTTATAGACATCAAAGATAGTTCCCTACATATCCTACGAAGATTAAATATAGACACATAGTTAAATTCCCTCCATACTCCCAAACTTCACCCTATAGACTCACAGAAGTAAATTTACCGACCACCTTTCATTTGTCCACCTTGTGCCCACCCTTTTAAACTCATGCCATGTGTATTTTCTCAACTCATAATTAGATAATAATTTAGCAATTGGACACATGACATGAGTTTAGAAAGGTTGACACAAAGTTGACAAATAAAGGATGGTCGGCAAATTTGTTTCCATAGACCAACGAAGATTTCTCCCAAAACCATTTGTATTCAACAGTACGTGGATTGTACAGTTTCACCATTTTTCGAAATACGATCTACCGTGAAATATTCGACCTCGATCAATCACCAGTTCCCTTATGGCAAGAACTTTATTATTGTTTCCCCTCCATAAATTTTCATTATGGAGTGGGTGATTATGAAGGATATACAATTTCTCTTAGGCTTGTAAAATGGGTTGGGCTGGGCCGGTCCGACCCTAAGATATGAAGACCCACATACTAACCGGCCCATGGCTTTTTATGCCCTAGGTGTAAATTGGACATGACAGGGTCAACCCTATCACAATATGTGAAGCTCGAGCCCGTCCTTTGGGCGGATAAAGTTTGGGCTTAAAAAGCCCGGCCTACATTTGGTCAGTGATTTTTAAATAATAAAATATTTTAATGTCCATTTTAATAAAAATTGATAGATAAGAGTTGAACCCATGAACCTCTTCTTATAAGAATAACATATTTGCCAATTAAACCAACAGACAATTAATTCTTAATATTTAATATTTTAAATCTAAATGAGAAAAACCATTTATTACTAACATGAGCTTAGAATGGGCCGGACTACGGGTCAGTCTTATAATATGGGTAGGGCTTTGAGTCTGCCCAGGGCCTGAAAAGTGTTGTTCATACTCTACCCATTCCAAACCGAACCGAGTAAAGCTCACCCATCAGTTTAGGCCGAACTGGCTCGCAGCCCAATTTTTTGGACTAAGTTTGGGTATGCCTATCAGCTCCGGGCTTAATTTATAGGCATAGTTTCTCTACAATATAAATAGCTAGTGTTTCTAGCTAGAGATGAGAAACAAACAACATTATTACCGTTTTCTCTCGATAAGGCAAGGATTGGGGTGCTTCATTATTATTAATGATCGAGGTGCTTCATTAACATAACGTTGTCTATGGGCTCTATGGTACTTGTATGTTTAACATACAATGATTTACATCGAATTGAGTTGAAGACAATGAAGTTTAGTTGGAGAAGGATAGATCGATTATCGATAGTACGTACGTATACGTATCTTTAATTAGTTCCAAATTGGTAACGAGAATGCTTCATATTGATCGATCCAAACCAAAAGGCATACATCATTTAGTATTAGCTAGACTACCTTCATGCATTGTGTCGTATACTCGTATATATATTAATCACAGGGCCGCACCCTTTCTCCGGCCCCGTTGCTTTTATAAATACTTGTAAGTTGTTAAACAAGGAGCGTATGGATTTAACTCGATCATTTAAGTAGTGTCACTGTGTACTGTACTGCTGATCGATTTCGCTGCCGGCGGTTACGGTTTGGAAACATTTTCCCGGAAACAAAGAAAAGTTCCAGATCGTCATGTCTCTTCAGTGAGTTCAGTCTTCGCACAAAAGGATAAAGGATTAAAGGCAGATAGGCAGATATGTCTATCCCAGGTTTACCAAAGCAGGAAGCCAATCCTCTCAAAGAATTAAACGAGGTAATATATAATTTCTTCGTTCTAACTTTTCTTAAATCATCACAATTGATTTATACACCGATATTCAGTTGCATGTTTGAGTTTTACATATCCTTTAGATATATTTATATGCAGACACTACGCAGGATTCTAAATCAGAAGCATGAGCTTGAGAAGAAGGTCCTTGCAAATAATTGGAAGGCTCAACGATTAATCGCAGCTGTAGAGAGTAAGAAGGCAGCTCTACAAATTAAAAGACCATATAACCAATACGGTAAAATCCCTATCCTACAAAAGCAGACACACAGGTCTACATGTTATTCTATGACTTTTTGTTGATTAATTGTGTATATACCTTACACTCATGAAGATTTACTTTGAAAATATGGTTCATATTTCATACACAGAATTGAGAAAATGTAAGGAGAAGAAGGGGCGCTTACAAAAGAAAATCACTAAGCTTAAAAATTATAGCTTCTGCATTGAGAATCAGGTTGGTAAGAGTAAATGCATGAAATTAGTATATATAGCTTGAAACTCGAAATAGTATTGAAATCCATCTAAAATTGGATCCATTTCCATCTTTTTATCCTCTTAATTAGATTACGTTACTGGAAGGAGATCCGATTACTGGGAAAACACCCGTTCATGATGGCTCACCAACAAACAAAGTATGTGCAATAAAATCCCAGGATATGGACATGACAATGTAAGTTGTATTTGATATGCATTCCATCAATATTCAAGTTACTCGATCGAGTATATAGAGGGGTAAGCCTAACTTAGTAACTTGATGTTCCTAACTTTGGCCTTAATTATGTACAGGAACACTGATGAATTGAGGGATATGATAGATGAAATCAATAAGGTCATTGAATACATGCGATTGAAACCCTCAGCAAGATTAAGGAGACGTTGTCGGCATTTGCTGAACAAACCGTTCATTTTGATGAGAAATAATCTCTGCAAGTTATTTCGAAGTGACGAGTTATTCAGTGAAGGCCCTAGTCTCACGACTACTCAACGAACTTGCTAACGACATTCTATAATTTCTCCCCTTGCAAATGTGTATGTAGTTATTTCTTCCACTGAATTTAAGTGTAACAGAGAATGTTGGTAGAATCTGAATTTCAAACCGAAAACAAACAAGTTTTGTTTCACATTTTCACTTGGTTTCTCGTTGAATAAACAGGCCTTCAAGCCCACAACTTTCGGGTGGTTGTTTAACAACCCAAATCAAACATATCCCACCCTCTTTCACCTTTGACTGAAAGCTTCGAACGCTTCGCCTGATTGTCCCATTCCCAGTCCTCCATCTCCATTAATCAAAAACCAAATTCTTAAGTTAGGTATTGCTTCGTTTTACTAACCCTTTATCGTTGTATTCACCATTTTTTTTTCTTGCCTTTGCTTCTTTGATTCATTAAGGGTCTCACTGATTCAAGCAACATCAGAGATCATAACAGATGACTTTCTCTGCTACCCAATCTGTCATTGCCTCAATCCAACCATACCCAACTTGTAATCATCAGCCCCAACCTCCCCATCATCTCTCCCAGAAACTCCAATCGAAATCGACCCGAATCTCAGTTGTTAAAACCCAACAGTTAAGCTCTCCAACTACTCAGGAACCGAAAAGAGAGTGAGTTTCTCAATCCGACAGTTTCACAAACACACTTACATGTGCATTGAAACTGACCCAATTGTCGTACAGGTCAGACTGCGAGTGCTTCAATCTGTACAAGGAGTTAGTTCCGTACAAGCAAGCTTGGTCTTGGCAGAAGAGCATAGTGAAAGAGAAGAAGGCTCTGATTGAGAGGAATGAAGACTGCCCTGACTCGCTCTTGGTTCTTCAGCATCCTCCTGTTTACACAATGGGCACCGGTAGCTCTGAAAAGTTCCTCAATTTTGACCTCAAGGATGCTCCATTCGATGTTCACCGAACCGAGCGCGGCGGCGAGGTTACATATCATGGTCCTGGTCAGGTAGTTGTGGTGAACTATATGCTCTGTGAGGGTGTAATTTTATCAACTAAGTCATGATTTTCGTATCTGTGGCAGTGTAGATAGTAATGTACCCCATTATGAATCTCCGGAATCATAAAATGGATCTTCATTGGTACCTCAGGTCACTTGAGGAGGTGATCATTCGTTCCCTTTCAAACACATTCTCGATCAAGGCATCTCGGCTTGAGGGCTTAACTGGTGTTTGGCACGGTATGCTTTCGAAGACATTATCTACACCTTAATTTTGTTTCCATAGCACCAGAAATATTAATTGATATGTTATTTTTCTTCAGGAAACCAGAAACTAGCAGCTATTGGTATACGAGTGTCGCAGTGGATAGCTTATCATGGTTTAGCAGTGAATGTAACCACAGATTTAACTCCTTTTAATTGGATAGTACCGTGTGGTTTGCAAAACTATCAGGTCGGAAGCATTAGAGAGTTGTTAGGGGATATTGAGTCATTTGACGGTAGTAGTAGAAAACAGGTACGTGATCCTGATGATGGCCAGCTACTTGACATTGCTTGCAAATCTTTGATCAATGAGTTCTCAGAAGTTTTTCAGGTTGGAATCAATTATGAAACCATCTCGAGGTTAGAGTTCTTAGAAAGTGAACTTGTAAAGCTTCTGTAAGAGGCAGTAATTTAGTTGTGGGTTTCATGCCTACAATTGCTAGTGTGAAGCAGATCTAAACACTCCTGTACATTTTCATGTCCAATCTGTTCCTAGTGCAGTAGGTCTTGTCACCAAACAGAATTATGTTATAGTTTTGTGAGCAAACGCTGATGGTGCAAACCTTGGAAGCCCTGCCACTAGCCTCCAAGTTATGATGACCACCAGGTTCCTTTGGTTCTTTAGCCTGTTGCTCATCTAATACAGAAGTATAGAACACATGTTGCAAGTTGAATGTTTCAAAATGCAACAAAAGTGAGCAGCAACAATATATTAGCTTTCCATCCTTTTTATCTCTTGGATGATAACTTGCACTGTCAACCTGTGAGGTCTGGAAGCTTTTTGAGCAGGTTTGAGTCACTGAGCTATTTTCAGATGCTTTCACGTGTATCATTATGAGCATATGACACTAAATGATTAAAGTTGAGTCTGTATTTATATATTGAAACTATGTCAACCAAGTAACATTTTTTTTTTGGTTAAGCAACCAAGTAACATATTGATTACAGGTCAATGAGCACTAATAACGAATCTGAAAGCATGAAGATTTGAAGCTATTATTTCCAGTTACTTTTCTCTGTTATTGTTGAATGCATGTCTTCATTGACATTCAAGATGAGATTGTGATTCTGCAATTTGATCGTTAGTGTTTCATTTATTTCTGCTTGATTTGATGTTTGAATTTTGGAGGCCTCTGTTTGGAATATCTTGCATGAACTTTGCCTCAAAGATTGGTAGATGTTTTTATTTGCTTACATTTTCTACTGTTTGTTCATTGTATTTTATGAAGTTAGGTTGTCTTTCTGTCTTTTGACGTAGTTGAGACTGCTGCTTTCTTTTTTCTTTTCTTTTTTTGGCTCAATGATCAAAGTTAGTCCTTTGCCTGATCTGAGCTTTTACTATTATTTCTGCGACTTGCTAATTTGCATATCCTTAAACTTCTCCAAGTATTGCCTATCCTTCCAGATTGTTATGCAGTCACTGCCAAGCATGCTTGCCCCAATTCATAGCGATGTGCAGTGTTTCTCTCTACTTCTGACCTTCTGAGGTTCACTCTGGTCAGATTGTTTTGAGAGGTGGATTAAGGTTATTATAATTATTGGTTATCAATTACGGGGAAACTAATGAGTTTTCTCTTATTCTAGTTTCTTATAACAATGATCTGATATAGAGTATAATCTTTCTGTCTATTAAGTTTATAGATATTGCAGTCTTCCGATCTGCTGCATAACTTAGAATTTGGGGTTGTCTTTTTCCTTTATTGGTCATAATAGTGACCCTTGTGGACCGTCACAAACTCGCTATTGGTTTGGTTAAGGTATTCTCATTGTGGATTAGTTGGCCTAATCAACAATGTAAACTGTATTAAATGGCCTCCCTAGAGACATAACGTTCCTCCAACGTACAATGCATCAATGATGCTGCCTAGGATCATATTCTGCGCTGCAGTCCTCTTGGCAATACTTACTGTGATTCTTCTAGCTTTGGTTTCTCCAGTACCCCAAAGAACGCCTCCGCTGCCTTCGCTGGACCTTTCCTTGTACATTCAGCAGCCACACGTCGGAAGCTCCAATTCACTGCAGCCGGTGGCACATTCAAACACCGGAGCATTTATCTTCCACCGCAAGCTCACGGAGGGACCCGAGAACACTTCTCGGGTAGTCGGAAAAGCCCAAGGCTTCATCATCCCTATGGAAAACTTTGCAGAATCGGCATTCAATATCATCTACCTGACATTTCACACTCCCAAATATTCTGGTAGCCTTAGTGTTCAAGCCAAGCATGTTTCCCGCAAAGACACAGAAGAGCTCACGGTGATGGGTGGAACAGGATCGTTTGCTTTCGCTCGCGGATTAGCTGTGTTTGCTCAGAGTGATCAGCAGCCGGTGGGTGCTGAATCCACTTATCATGTCAAGCTTCAGCTTAGATTTCCTAATCAGTCTCGCACGACTCTAGGCTGATGAACCTGTTTTGATTGCTCAACACCCCAAACCAATGCTTATATCAATATCTTCATTGTTCTGCATTTTTGCTATACTTGGTTGAGTTGGTTCTAGCCTTGACTCGTGACTTCCGGCCCTTAACCCCCTCCTATAAGTTGGCATGTAGATAATTGATACTGATTTGGAGCTAATTGATATCATCCCTTTGGAATTCTGATTATTAATGTACTGAAAAATTAAAGGCATATATAATTTTTTTTTTGAATAACTCCACATCTATTAATGAAATAAGAAAATTACATTACCAACATGTAAGGAATGTGGGCCACTCATACATTACTGATGAAATAAGAATGTGGATCATAGTTTTAGGCCAGTCTGTCTAATTTGGAGAATAATGCAAGGAAATTATCAAATGGGTTCCCAAATGTGGAACATATATAGTTGACAAAACACTATCAATGCAGTTCAATATTTTTTTTCTTACCTTAAAACTTTGTAGTTCCCTGTTTCAATGAGGTTAAACTAGTTAAGGTTAAAACTTAAAAGTGAGAACTTAGAAGACATGCGCTACAAACAAAGACTATCTCTTTCCCGGAGAAACGATCCACCGTGCACATGCCCGACACTGTTCCAGCAAATGCCGATGTTTTCGCATTTGAATTCTAGGAAAAGGAAACATGAGGGAATGACCAAAGAGGCCCTGACAGATGAATCCTTTACAATCGTCGTCGTCCTGGAAAAGAGTCGGAGACTTGACCTGGAAAAGAGCTCGGACCTTGACTTCTATTAGTTAGTTCTATACGTAGCTTTAGACATGAGCGTGAACCAAGTTTGAATTCATAAGTTACACTTGGCACTTTCAAATTTCAAAACGTTGCAGTAGTTCAGCAGCTAAGATAAAACAAACGATACTATTTGTATAGCAATTTGATGGGAAGATGTAATGCCTAAATCGTAGAGTTGTTGAAAGGTGAGGATGATTTACATGTTGCAATTTAGATAGCCAATCCCATTTTCGATTTGAAATGACGAAGAGATCAGTTACTCTATTACATCAGTAAGATGGCATAGGTTTCGAAAGGTCTGTGTTATTTTTTTTGGTTAATAAAAAGATCTGTGGTTTGGTCTGCTAGCTTTTTAGACCTTGGCTTAGCAACAAGTTGATGGCGTACAAAACTTGCAGTGAGAATTGGTAAAAGATGTACAACTATAATTAACAAGTAAGATCATAAAACTTATAAGATACTAGTCAAATGATCTATAACTGAATTCCGTAAATATGTTAATACTCTTCTAACCCCATAACACCTGTTAGTCTTAAATTAATTATATTCAACAAACAATTAGTGTAATAACCCGATTTTTTCGAAACGAATATTGGATTGTTTTTAAGTTCATAAATTTGTGAAATTTATTTAAACGAATTTTGTATGCTTTGCGAATTAGTATATCGAAAACGGAAACATTATCGTAACGTTTATTTAAAAAAAACGTTACGTTTTCGTGACGTGAATATCGACTTTTACTCCGTCGATCGTTTGTGAAAACTTCCTTCACGAATGTCGTAGATCTCGTCCATACGAGTTCGTGGACATGTCACGCGTTCGAATCGGAAGTCGTACGTGAAAGTTATTAACGTCGGAAGTTAGTTTTCGATTTTAGAAACGAGTATAAAAAGTACTTTTTTGTGATTAGGGTTTCCATTTATGGAAACCCCTTCTCTCTCTCTCTCTCTCTCCTCTCTCCGCCTCCCTCTCCCTCTCCCTCTCACCCGATCTCTCCTCACCTCTCACTCGGCTTCACCACCAATCTCCTATCACATGGAGACGTGGCCCTCACTGCCGGCCTAGGAGGCGTCACACCACCCCCCCCCCCCCGCAGGCGACCCCGAGGTCGACGCACCCTCTCACGCCACGCCGGAGCTCCACCAACGCCTCCAAGTTGCTGCGTTGTCCTCCGCCGTATCAAAGCCTATCTCCGGTGGTTTCCAAGCTTGAATGAGGTGAGGGTTAGCTTAATTAGGTTGTTGTGATGCTTGGTTGTTGATTTGTGGTTGTTTGGTTTCGATTTGGAGGAGATCGGAGGAGGAGGGATTTGGGGGAGATGCCGCCGCCTTGGGCGGCGCGTGTGGGTGCGTGGAGGAGCTAGGAAACGGCGTGAGGCCGTGGAGGAGAAGAGGGAAGAGAAAGGAAGAGAAATGGGGCGGCGGTGGCGTGATACGCGCCGTTGGTGGTGTCGGCCACGCGCGGCCTGCCGGAGGTGGTGCGTGAACAGTGATTTCGACACAGTAAATTGTAAAATTTTATTTTTACGTACGGTGAATGTAAAAAGTAATTTACGTACAGTAAAAAAAAATTTTTATTTACGTACGGTAAATGTAAATATAAATTACTTTCAGTAAATGTAAATATAAATTACTTTCAGTAAATGTAAAAAGTAATTTTAGAAGGGTAAATCAGTAATTAATATTTAATGAGACAGTATTTACATTTGAATAGTATTTATACGTACAGAAATATGTAAATAGTATGTACTCGTACAAGAATACGTAATGATGTGTATTTGTACAGTAATACATGAATAGTAAATGCGTGTATAGTACTCAGTAAACAGTAAATTCGTAAAACCATAAATTGCTGAACAGTTACAGATTATTACTGTTTCGGCATTGAAAGGTTTACGTAACGATTCTAAATTCGTTTCTTATCTTTTCAAGGTGATCGATAAATTAAGGAAAGAAATTACCTTCGGAAATTGTGGATTTACGCTCGAGTTGATAAGATGAGTAAAATCTCACATATTTACGTATCTACCCTTGCGGAGATTCAAGATTTTGCAGAATTTTTAAGAATGGAATATGACATGTATATGATATAGTGGATTATATATATATTGTATAAATGGTAAATAGGTACATATATATATAGTTTGCTATATAATATACTGTTATGATTTTATCGTGATTATGTCATTTTGATGACGAGATTTATATATCGAGCATGTGATTTGATTTGTACAATATGAGGTGATGCTTATTGTACGTGATTTTAACATGGAGTTTGTTAAAACGTTTTGTCTTCTGACGAGTTTTTGTCTTCGGACGTGTTTATGAAATATGACATGTATATGATATAGTGGATTATATATATATATTGTATAAATGGTAAATAGGTACATATATATATATTTTTTGCTATATAATATACTGTTATGATTTTATCGTGATTATGTCATTTTGATGACGAGATTTATATATCGAGCATGTGATTTGATTTGTACAATATGAGGTGATGATTATTGTACGTGATTTTAACATGGAGTTTGTTAAAACGTTTTATCTTCGGACGTGTTTATGAAATATGACATGTATATGATATAGTGGATTATATATATATATATTGTATAGATGGTAAATAGGTACATATATATATAGTTTGCTATATAATATACTGTTATGATTTTATCGTGATTATGTCATTTTGATGACGAGATTTATATATCGAGCATGTGATTTTGATTTGTACAATATGAGGTGATGATTATTGTACGTGATTTTAACATAGAGATTGTTAAAATGTTGATTTGTCTTCGGACTTGATTTTTTGTACAATATGAGATGATGATTATTGTACGTGATTTTAACATGGAGATTGTTAAAATGTTGATTTGTCTTCGGACTTGATTTTTTTTGTACAATATGATGTAATGATTATTGTACGTGATTTTAACATGGAGATTACTAAAATGTTGATTTGTCTTCGGACGTGTTTATGTCTTCGGTCCAGTCTTCGGACGTGTTTGGCATGTCGGAACCTAGCCTTTGGCCGGGCGAAAGTTACGATACAGTTAAAGCTCTAGTCTGTCTGCCGGAGTACTGCATGAGAGGTATCATATGGGTTATCGGCTCATGAGTACTCATATTTTTGGATGTTGGATAGCAGAAGGTTGCCCAATATCGGCAGTGTACTATGTGAGGGGTAACAGATATGTACCAGCGTTCATTAGTACCTATATTATAAATGCATTTGGGTAACCAGAAGGGTTGCCCAATTTCTCATGAGCACTTTCATTTTCATATTTTGGACAACCAGACGGGCCGTCCATCGACTCATGAGTGCATTTATATTTGATGTTTTTGTGGATTTCCGTATATTGATATGCGAGTTTATTGTTATTTTTACTCATACGAGTTATAAAGCTTACCGGGTTTGTGTTTACAATCATGGTGCACCAATTCGATGGTGTAGTGGATAACTCCGCAGGTGTGGATTAGCGGGAATTGACGGACTGCTCAGAGGACTTGAAGATATTTAGTTCCAGCTTGTGTGAGGATTTGTGTGACTTTCTTGTGAGGTTTTTATGAGGATTATACATTTCTATTTGTTATAATGTCGAATTATAATTTGGTTTGTAATAATCGGTTTGACTGAGTTATATTTTGAACTCAGAGATGATTCGCTGTGGCATTTAAAATGATTTCGATTCATTGAGATTGTTTTAGTGTTATTCATGACTTCGAAATTTGAGTTTCATGCTCGAAATTTTGGGGTCGTTACAATTAGTTATAGTAAATTAGTAATGATCTAACTACTAAAATAATATGCTTTCTTGTTCATATACACTAGTAATTACTAAATTTTAGAAGTGATGATCTTTTTGGCCTTTAAATTAGCTTATAGGCAGCTTATAATTTCTATTTGTCCTAATTAAGCTAGTGTCTTAAACTAAGTCTCAGTTTAGTTTGTGGCCTCCAACTATCCTACACCTGTCATATAATATTTCGGAAATTTATAATTATTTTATAATTATTGTTCGGAGATATTTAAATTGGTGATGATCCGATTATATAGTACGATGGAGGAAACGAAAGTGTTCGAGCGATTTTTACTCGGAAATATTACCATGAGGGGTCAAGAGTTGACTTTTTATCCGTTTGGAATCTCAGAAAACTTCATTCGTGAAAGTCGTAGAGTTCGTCAATACGAGTTCGTAGATGCGCGACACGCTTTAATTGGATGTCGTATGTGAAAGTTGTTAGCAACAGAAGTTTGGTTTCTGATTCTGGGATGAGTATAAAAGGAATGAGATGAGATTAGAAATTAAGAAAATCAGTTTTTTTTTTTCGAAAATAAGCTCGGTTACTGTTCACCCGAGCTCGGGTACCGTTCACGCGATTTTTCCCTCTTGGTTGCCAGATCTTTTTCCAGCCATATCTTCGTCGTCTAGCGACGAAATTGAGTGAGACCGGTGGAGTTGAAACCGTCTCTTCGTACCCTACCGATCAGGGTTGGTGTTTGAGATAGATTCAAGCTGTTTGAAGTCCAGAAATGAAGAATAAGGCAGCTGTTCCGTTTTGAAGAAGTGAGGAGAACTTCTTCCTCCGGCAACCAATCAAGGTGATTCTTCTTGTGTTTTGCAGCTTGTAGGATGTATATCAACCATCTAAAACAGTTTTATCTATTTCGAAACACACAAGGAGAATCAACAATTTCTTTTTCTAGGGTTTGTGAATAGTGTCAATTTTATATTCTTAGTCGGTTTGACTGTTTAGGCTTGGATTTAGACTTTATTGTCAATTAGAAAGTTGTTTGAAATGTCGTTTAGATTGTGGTGGTAAATTTTGGTGATCATTGGTGGTCACCGGAATAGTGGTAGTGCCGCCATTGTTGGTGGCGTGTGGTGGTGTGTTGGGTCATGTTTCGGAGTAATGGTTTACTCCATTGTGATATGTTCATCGATACGAGCGTTTACGTAGGTCATTTTCATGTGTTAGGTTAATTCTTGAGTAAGTTAGTTGTTGTTAAAGGTTTGGTGATTTTAGGTTGAATTGTTGTTGTCGTTCTCAAGTGTTAATAACTTGCAATCGTGATATGAATTAGGTACTTGTTACTTGGTTATGGAGTGATTGTGGTAGGTAGTACTTTCCTTATTTTGAGTAGAAGACGCATCGTGAGCTAAGATGAGTAAACCTCAGAATGATCATCATGATCGAAATAGTGTTATAATTATTGAATTTGGTTGAAGTTGTTAACATAGTCATTGCATCACTAGTTTATAAAATTATGTTTTGGTTTAAATTACATGAACTTGATCGTCTACGGTTCATGGGTAAGTGAAACGCTATTTTAATAAATGTTTTTAAAAGATTTTAGTGATTATGGACTAAAGTGAATGTGAGAGTGAATTTGGAATATGCATGTTGATATTGATATAATATAGTCTATTTATATATGTATATTTAATGGTAATAAGAACATACATATATACGTTGCTATATTATATTTTATATCTTTAAATGTGTTGAAGTGTTGATATGGAGAAAGAGATCGGAAGGGAAGCAAATGTACCTTCCGATAAATTGGTTTATTGAATGTGGATATCTGATAATATTGGTGGAAGGGAAGAAAATGTACCTTCCAGTAATTTGGATGAATTGGTTGTTGTTGGTGGATGAGACCGAAAGGGAAGAAAATGTACCTTCCGGTAAATTGGTTTAATTGTATGACTTGTTCATTTTGTGATGTTGTGAGAGTCGATTGGTTTTGTACAATATTATCATGGGTGTACGTGGTTTTAACATTGAGTCTTGTTAAAACGTTTTCTGGTCTTCGGATGGTGATGACATTTAAATCGGGAACCAAACCTTAGGCTGGTGTTGGTTACGATCAGTTAGAGCTCTAGTATGTCTGCATGAGGGGTAACTAGATGGGCTGCCCAAGTCTCGTAAGTACACATGTTTTAAAAATGATAATGGGTAACTAGGTGGGTTGCCCGGGTCTTATGAGTGCACATGTTTTAAAAATGTTATTTGTTACATTTTCTTGTTTGTGTTTTGTTGTGTTTGTTGTTTGTTTACTTATCTCATGTATTTTATTTTATTGTTTGTTAAGTGATTTATGAACTAAGATGTTATGCAAGAATCAATTTGTAATAACCCGATTTTTCGGAACGTTTATGGAATTGTTTTTAAGTTATAAATTTCTGAAATTCATTTAAACGACATCTAGTTGCTTGCGACGTTGTGAAACGAAAGCGGAAACGTTATCGAAACGTTTATTTAGAAAAACGCTACGTTTCCGCGACGTGAGTATCGACTTTTATTCCGTCGCTCGTTTGCGAAAACTTCTTTCATGAAAGTTGTATAACTCGTCGATACGAGTTTGAGGACACATCACGCGTTCTAATCGGACATTGTACGTTAAAATTATTAACGTCGGAAGTTAGTTTCCGATTTTAGAAACGAGTATAAATAGATAATTATTGGAGTTAGGGTTTCCATTTCTGGAAACCCACACCCCGCGCCTCCCTCTCCCATTTTCCCTCTTTCTCTCTCTCTCTAACCCGAGTCTCTCTCCCTCTCCGAAAAATCGATCGCCGATCTCCCTCCTCCGAGGGACGTGTTCCTCACCGCCGGCACCAGCAGCCACGCAAGGTCGACGCGACTCTCCTCCGAGCAAGACGCGATCCAGCTCGCCGCGCCTCACCGAACCTCGCACGACTGGTCCGAGCTCTCTGACGAGCTCCGGTGCTCCCAAGGCCGGGAATAGGTGAGGTTTCGATCCAATTGATGGTTGTGATGCTTTGTTGTGAATTTGTGATTGTTTTGATTCGAATTGGAGGAGATCGGTGGAGGAGGATTTTGGTGAAGTTGCCGCCGCTTTGGGCGGCGCGTGGGGTAACGTGGGGTGGCTTAGAGGCCGTGGGGACGAAGAGGGGGAAGAGATGAAGGGTTTTGGGGCGGCCTTAAGCTCGGCGCGTGGGCCCCACGCGCTGCCACAGTGAGTGGCAGTCGCCAGAGGGTGGCGGGTGTACCCTACGCGCCGCCACGTGCGGCGGCGCGTGAACAGTGATTTCGAAAAACAGTAATTTTGTAACATTTATTTTTACGTACGGTGAATGTAAAAAGTAATTTACGTATAGTAAATATAAATTTTATTTACATTCGGTAAAATATAAATGTAAATTACATTCAATAAATGTAAAAGTAATTTTGGAAGGGTAAATCGGTAATTATTATTTACAGAGACAGTATTTACATTTGAATAGTATGAATACGTACAGAAATACGTAAAATAGTATGTACACGTACATGAATACGTAGTCGATGTGTATTTGTACAAAATTACGTGAATAGTAAATACGTGAACAGTAATTTCGTAAACCCAGAAAATTGCTGAACAGTAAAATAATATTACTGTTTCGGCATTTAAGGTTTACGTAACGATTCTAAATTCTTTTCTTATCTTTTGAAGGTGATCAATAATTCAAGAAAATGAATTACTTTCAGAATTGTGGAATTACGCTCGAGATTATAAGGTGAGTAAAATCTCACATTTTCGAATCTACCCTTGCAGAGATTCAAGATTATGCAGAATTTTAAAGAATGAAATATGACATGTATATGATATAGTGGAATATATATTTGTATAAATGGTAAATAGGTACAGATATATAGTTTGCTATATTATTTACTGTCATGATTTCGTTGTGAATATGTTCATGTTGATGATGAGATTATATATTGAGCATGTTGATTTAATTTGTACAATATGACATGATGATTATTGTACGTGGTTTTAACATCGAGTTTTGTTAAAACGTATTTGTCTTCGGACGTGATTGATGTCTTCGGACGAGTTTTGTCTTCGGACGTGATTTATGTCTTCGGACGAGTTTTTGTCTTCGGACGTGATTGATGTCTTCGGACGAGTTTTGTCTTCGGACGTGATTTATGTTTTCGGACGAGTTTTTGTCTTCGGACGTGATTGATGTCTTCGGACGAGTTTTGTCTTCGGACGTGATTGATGTCTTTGGACGTGTTTTTGTCTTCGGATGTGTTTATGTCTTCAGACCAGTCTTCGGACGTGTTTGGCATGTCGGAACCTAGCCTTTGGTCGGGCGAAAGTTACGATACAGTTAGAGCTCTAGTCTGCTGCCGGGGTACTGCATATGAGGTAACAGATGAGTTATCGGCTTACGAGTATCCATATATTTTTGATATTGGATGACAGGTGGTTGTCCAATGTCGGCAGCGTACTACATGAGGGGTAACAGATGTGTACCAGCGCTCATGGGTACCCGTATTATAAATGCATTTGGGTAAACATAGGGGTTGCCCAATTCTCATGAGTACATATATTTTCACATTTTTAGACAACCAGATGGGCCGTCTAATGAGTCATGAGTGCATTTATATTTGTTGATCTGTGGATTTTCGTATATATCGATATGCGAGTTATATTGTTGTTTTACTCATACGAGCTGCAAAGCTTACCGGGTTTGTGTTTACAATCCCGGTGCACCTATTCGATGGTGTATGGGATAATTCCGCAGGTGTCGATTAATGGAAATCGAAGGACAACTCTGAAGACTCGAAGTCGTTTATTCTCCATCTTGTGGTGAGAATTTTATGTGGATTTTTGTGAGGATTTTGTGAGAATTTATACATTTCCATTTGTTATAATTGTTGAATTATAAATTTGGTTTGTAATAATCGATTTAATTGAGTTGTATATTGAACTCAGAAATGATCCACTGTAACATTAAAATGATTTCGATTGATTGAGATTGTTTTAGAGTTTTCATGACTTTGAAATTAGAGTTTCATACTCGAAATTTTGGAGTCGTGACACAATTATCTTCTTTTGTGCTTTTCTTCTTGTTATACGTGAATTCCTGAACTATGCTTTCCTGTAGGGTTCACTAATTGTTTTCTCGTTTAGTAGTGTGTGTTGGACCTTGAGTAAGAGGTGGAGAGTGTTGTAGGATGTATATTGGGCGTGGTGTTATTGTTGTTGAGATAATAATGTTAAGTCGAGAACTTAACTTTGATTGAAATGTAATACATTATCTATTGTTTTTTTTGCATGTTATTGTTGTTGTTTATCTGTTGAGTAGTTATATTCACTTTACTCATACCAGCTGTGAAGCTGACCGGGTTTGTGTTTGCAATCCCGGTGTACCAATCAATGGTGCAGAGGGTAGTACCGCAGGTTGTACGTAGTTGCAGTTAATAAATCGAGCAGCTGTCAGCAACGTGCTGTTTGATTCAGTTCTTTAGTTTTAGTGAGTCTTGATTGAATCCTACAACTGTAATTTATACTTAATTGTAAACAATGTGTTTGGATTCAAATTGTAACTGAGTTTGTTAATTAAACTCTATATCAATATTCAACAGCTGTATTGTAATTTCAATTACATTGAGATTATAATTTATACTTAATTGTAAACAATGTGTTTGGATTTAAATTGTAACTGAGTTTGTTAATTAAAATTTATATCAATATTCAACAGCTGTATTGTAATTTCAATTACATTGAGATTATCGTAGAGTTTTAGCATTCTAAATTTTAAAGTTTAACTTTTCAGAATTTATAATCGCTACATGTCAGTCATGCTGTGGCTTTCCTCTCCTGTATATAGCTTTGGGATACCTTTGTTAGGGTTATAACAGTGTACAGTTCTTATATTTTCTTCAATATATCACAAGTATTTTCCTCAATTATCATGTTGCAATATTTCTATCACTAAGTACCAACACGTACACCAACGGGGGCTCTGTTTGTGGGCAAGAAGTGTCACTGTTGAAAGGGCCAAGAGGAGGAAGATTGTGAACTGAACGATGTTTTGGTGGCTGATCACTCGCAAGTGTATATAATGGCTAGAGAAATGATTAGACACCTTCCATGTAGCCCTACAGTAGGAGTTCGACTCACAGCAGGAATTAGTGTCGTGTGTGTGAGAGTTGTAAGATTAATATGGACATTATCGTCTAACTCCATCAAGATCTTCACAACTTGTTATATACAAGCAGATTAAGCAATGAGAAATCAATTAACTTAAATACCAGTTCCTTAAATCTTGGTATCTCAATATATAAGGCAAAGATCCAATTATAATAAGTTGTCATATCAGTACATATATTAGGAAAATATGATACTAGGCTTATTAGTTTCTTTTATGGGAGGACACTAAACCTAAACCACTCATATATATAAAATTGTCATGTACTCTCACTCTTTACCATGAATACAATATTAGTCTCATAGAGATATAGAGAGAGTGAGAAGTGCAGAAGATTAGTTTAGAGTCAAATGGTTTTATCTGCAAGTTGTTATCTTAATTAATAGCACTCTTTATATTTCCTTATTCATGTACTTCATTACATGTTTGTTATACATTGTTTGTGTCTATTATTCTTGTGTGGTTGTATTATGATCAATGGATCATGGATAATAGAATTTTACAAGAGTTTACTCTGTTAAATTTGATTTCCTTTGTTTCAGCGTGTGCCATGTTTATAATCATCATCATCATCAATTCATCATCGTCGTCGTCGTCATCATCAGGAAATAGACTCGAAGCCAACACCATTTGCTTACATAATTGATAGCTGCGTTGAAAAAGTTGTCTCCAATTATACAGTGTTTTTTAAGCATTTCTGTAATCTTCTTCTTCTTAACTCTTATTCTTCTTTGCTGTTTCTTATGTCATCATGATGATTGATGTAAGTTGGACTGTTTAATCCAAACGAGTTCGTCTTCTTCAGCAGGGTCTAATTAGCTTGCATGTTTCATATACTTTGTGAGTTTGTGGGCTCTGGGGCAGGGGCGGACCTAGGTGCATGGTATGGTGGACTCAAGTCCACCCTTATTTTGTGGGCAAAAAAAAATCTTTATATATATATATTAGAATAGGGCTTCTACATTAGTAATGTTACTAGTAATCTTATGTTATCCACAAAAAGAGCCCTCACTCTTTCTAGTTGATCACGATAGTGCCTACAACAATGACAGACTAACGAACTTATCACTCTCTCTGCTTCAATCTCGTTCTCTTTCTCATTTGTAGTTCGTCTTATTGAGTTTTTTCAATTTTGAGACCCAATTTAAATGTAATTAATTAAATTTTTAATTTTAAACATTGGAGTAAAGGACTTAAGATAAGATAATATCTACATTACCTTATTCATTAGTTTATTTATGTGTATATAGCAGCGCGTGTAATATGATCTAGTAGAAGATTAAAGATTTATCGAACCGTTTAATTAACTCTTGTATTTTTTTTTTCATATGAGGGATTAACTCTTACATCCAACTCTGATTAGGTCTATCTTTCTTTGTTTCAATTAATAAAGTTGTTTAGCACCGCCGCGAATTTTTTCGTTATAAAATTCAAGTCCACCCATTGTTGGATTCCTAGGTCCACCACTGCTCTGGGGCTGTTGTTGTAATAATCAATGATATAGTGCATATATAATTTAATAGGCTGAATTATAAATAATCAGAAATGAAGAACACGAAAAGAAATTCAACAAAAATACCGAACGATTTGTGATGGAAGAAATAGTCGAGACGTGTGTGATACCACACTGTCCTTAAGACGTTTACGCCTCCTCTACCGGTGCAAGGATGTTTGGCGCTTGTCTCCCAGGATATAACGACTAAACAATTCTAGAAAGTTGCACTACTAACTAGAACCCTCAACGAACTCGAAAGGTACCTCTATCTATCACCAGAGAAGAACTAAGAACTTTGAGAGTGGGAGAGAAATGTGTTTTCGAATGTGATACTTTTACAATGAAAGGATGGTGGCTATTTATACTGTGAGGATTTGCAATCAGCAATAAATAAGATGGCGGTTATAGAAATCAAAAGATCATAACATATATGAGTTACATATGTTACAAACATTGATTTCAATTCTGTTATAATTCTCCATAACACACAATAACTCAGTTGTTACAAGAAGAATTTAAACAGTCAAGAGAATTTGAAAAGTCAACCGAATTTTCGGAAATGCAAAAAGAATCTGACCCTCAATTCGGTGTTGCATTCGTGTCCGCAGGTCGCACGGGCATACACGAGTTTCCCTTGCGACCTAGGATTTGCACCCCCCCCTGCGCGTGCGCGAGAGAGTATAAGGGGGCTTACACACTTTACAATCCATACACAATGGATTCTATATAAAGGCTTTTCAACACTTCTCTTTTCCAATGTGGGACAATTACATTTCCCTCATTCTAAGTAGCCATCTTTGAGTGACAATTTCTTATTCACCCACAAACCAAATTACACAAACAAACATATGATCTTGTAGCCCTCATTATGGAGAACTCAAATCTATATTCATCTTTGATTAATTATAAGTTTAACTTAATTTAATTAATCAATTAAAATTTGGTTTTAAATGGTTTTTTCCAACCATTCTCCAACAATTCCCCACATGAATGAAATTGGCCACCAAAGACTCGATAGAATTTGGTGATAGATTTCTACGGTTGAAACCTGCATAGGATAGGTAGGTTTGACCCTTTGAACCTTCCCTTATAAAAGTATGCTTACTTTACTAACTAAATAGTAGACGCGATGTCTTTGAACTATTCGTCATTTGTGTAAATGATAACATACTTTACACAGGAGTCTCCCTGGTACACTTCGGTTCTCATTTTTGTGCCCATTTTGGCCATGGAACACACGCCTGGTTCTGCAAGTAGTTTGATAAGAGTTATGCCCTCATTAACTCCCCTAGAAGCGGCCCCACTTCTCTCTTGCATAGGTGATCTCTTCATTAAGAGTAACCCGCATTACTCTGCTCGATTTCTCGACGCATAAGAATCATTAAAAGTTTTAACTTAACCTCATCCTTCACGGGTATCACTGGTTTTTATCATAGGAATGGACTTGGGGAACTCCCCACAATGATCCGAACTAATCTCTCCAGTTTGGTTTTCCCTTTTGAACCTAGATCTTGGGATCTCCAGTCAGCTAGGTTGGGTATCCACTGTAGTGATTTTTAATTTCCAATGGGCTTTAGTCCTATTCCCTTCGATGATTTTTCAACTAACTCTCTGTTTAACCCTTTAGTTAAAGGATCAGCAATATTATCCTTAGACTTTACATAGTCTATAGAGATAACTCCAGTTGAGAGTAGTTGTCTAATGGTATTATGTCTTCGACGAATGTATCTAGACTTACCATTATACATCTTACTCTGTGCCCGGCTAATTGCAGATTGACTATCACAATGTATACCAATCGCAGGCACAGGTTTTGTCCATCTAGGAATGTCCTCTATGAACTGGCGTAGCCATTCTGCTTCCTCCCCACATTTGTCTAGTGCTACAAACTCAAACTCCATTGTGGATCTAGTTATAACTGTTTGTTTTGAGGACTTCCAGGACACGGCTGCACCTCCTAGCGTAAATACATATCCGCTAGTAGACTTTGAGTCTTTCATGTCAGATATCCAGTTCGCATCAGTGAACCCTTCTATAACAGCTGGGTATGATGTGTAGTGCAACCCGTAGGTACGAGTATACCTTAGGTATTTGAGCACTCTTCCAATCGCTTGCCAATGCATAGCTCCAGGATTACTCGTGTACCTACTTAGCTTATGAACCACATAAGCTAGATCTGGTCTTGTACAACTTGTTAAGTACATTAGACTCCCAATTATTCTTGAATACTCTAATTGAGAAACACTTTCACCTTTATTCTTGGACAAATGTAGATTCAAATCTACAGGAGTTCTGACAATTCCAGAACCTTCCTTGTCAAATTTCCCAAGAATATTGTCCACATAGTGTGTTTGACTCAACACTAGCCCTTCTGATGTTCTCGTAATTTTAATTCCTAAAATGACATCAGCAAGTCCCAAGTCTTTCATGTCAAACTTAGAATTCAACATGTCTTTAGTAGACTTGATCATCTTATCGTTGCTCCCAACGATAAGCATATCATCCACATACAGACATAAAATGATATATCCATTTTCAGTGTCTTTGATATATACACACTTATCACCTTCATTTATTCTAAATCCACTGGTGATCATGACATTATCAAATTTCTCATGCCATTGTTTTGGTGCTTGTTTTAAGCCATATAATGACTTAACCAATCTGCACACCTTCTTACTCTTAGAAGGAGCAGAAAAACCTTCTGGCTGTTCCATGTAGATTTCTTCTTCTACATCTCCATTTAGGAAAGCCGTCTTTACATCCATTTGGTGTACTTCAAGTTTGCGCAATGCTGCAATTGCAAGTACCATCCGTATGGAGGTTATTCTCGTCACAGGAGAATAAGTATCAAAATAATCCAAACCCTCCTTTTGCCTATAGCCTTTAATAACAAGTCTGGCCTTGTACTTGTCTATTGACCCATCAGCTTTTAGTTTCTTTTTGAAAATCCACTTGGAAGTCAAAGGCTTACACCCAGGTGGCAAATCCACTAATTCCCAAGTGTGATTTTGCATGATGGAGTCAACCTCACTTTTGATTGCTTCTTTCCACCGAGGACCATCGGTAGAGCTAACTGCCTCTTTGAAGGTACGGGGATCACCTTCAACCATATATGACAGGAAGTCAGGTCCATAGGACTTTGTGGTCCTTGCCCTTTTACTTCGTCTAGGTTCAACCTCAGACTCAGATTCGGACTCCAACTCAGATTCTTGATCTTGAGCATCATTAGTTTCGGCTCGGTTGTCTTCACGTGCCCGTTTAGAAGAATTAAATTCCTCTCTAGACTTCCGTGGAAATACATTTTCAAAGAAAGATGCATTTCTCGATTCCATTATCGTATCCTTATGGATTTCAGGAATATTCGAATCGTGGACTAGGAATCGATAAGCCGAACTGTTATGTGCATATCCAATAAAGATGCAATCAACCGTTTTAGGCCCATTCTTCACCTGTTTAGGCTTAGGAATTTCCACTTTGGCCAAACATCCCCAAACTTTTAAATATTTGTAGGATGGTTTTCTCCCTTTTCATAACTCATATGGAGTTTTCTCTTCTTTCTTTTTGGGCACCTTATTTAAAAGGTAATTTGCCGTGAGAATCGCGTCTCCCCACATGTTGGGTGGCATCCCAGAACTGAGTAGCATAGCATTCATCATATCCTTTAGAGTACGATTTTTGCGTTCTGCTACACCATTGGATTGTGGTGAGTATGGAGCAGTCCTTTGATGTATAATCCCATTCTGAGCACAAATCTCAGCAAATGGCGATTCATACTCACCCCCTCGGTCACTTCTTAGTGCCTTAATTTTCTTGTTGAGTTGATTCTCAACCTCTTTTTTATAGAGAATGAATTTCTCTATGGCCTCACTTTTGCATTTTAGCAAATACACATAGCAATATTTCGTGCTATCCTCTATGAAGGTAATAAAGTATTTATTATTTCCTCTAGATACCGTTGATTTTAAATCACACACATCTGTATGAATCAAATCAAGGGGTTCACTGTTTCTTTCAACACTTTGGAAAGATGATCTAGTCAGTTTAGCCTCTACACAAGTTTCACACTTATGTTTTGAATCAATTTGGAATTTTGGTAAGTGTTCCATGTTAATTAACTTTCGCAAAGTATCATAATTAACATGTCCTAGTCTACCATGCCATAAATTGGAAGACTCAATCATGTAGGTGGAAGTAGAAGCTTCATTCATTTTCTTGATCAAATTCATTACATTCATTTTGATCATCCCACCCGATACATAGCCCTTACCCACAAACATTCCATTCTTGGATAGAACAAGCTTATCAGATTCTATCACTATGCGAAACCCATGAGAGTTCAACATTGCACCAGAAATCAGATTCTTGCGGATCTCCGGAACATACAGGACATTGTTCAGAGTCAACTCCTTTCCAGAGGTCATCTTCAGAATCACCTTTCCTTTCCCCTTGATGGCGGAGGTTGCAGAGTTCCCCATGTACAGAATCTCCCCATCCTCGGATGGTTCGAAGGTGGAGAACATCTTCTTGTCAGCACAGACATGTTTGGTGGCTCCAGTGTCCATCCACCATTCCTTGGGGTTTGAATCCACCATGTTCATCTCAGATATCATGCAACAGAGGTTCATGTCTGCAACATCCTGAGTGACTGCCTCAATCAGGTTTGCCTCCTTCCTTTTATTCCTCTTTGGTTTGTGGCAGTCGACAGACTTGTGACCAGTCTTGTCACAGTTGTAGCACTTGCCTTCAAACCTTGGCCTTTTGGAGATGCCTCCTTTTGGCCCCAGCTTGGACCCTTGATACTTGCCTTTCTTGTTCTTGGAACCTTGACCATGTTCCATCATGTTTGCCTTGGCAGAGACGCCATTGATCCATGCTTTCTTTTCAGATCCTCGGTTGTCTTCCTCAATGCAAAGTCTAACCTCTAGATCCTCCATGGTCATTTCCTTTCGCTTGTGCTTCAAATAATTCTTGAAGTCTTTCCAAGCAGGTGGTAACTTTTCAATAGCACATGCCACTTGAAAACTTTCACCTAGTTGCATTCCTTCAGCGTGAATCTCATGCAGGATTAGCTGAATCTCAGAGAATTGACTCATTACAGTTTTGGAATCCACCATTTTATAATCAAGGAAGCGGCCCACGATAAACTTCTTGGCGCCGGCATCCTCGGTTTTATATTTTTTTTCTCCAAGGATTCCCATAAGCTCCTTTGCCGTTCCCATGCTAATGTACACATTGTACAATGAGTCGGCTAGACCATTCATGATATAATTCCTACATAAGTAGTCAGAATTATTTCATGCATTCACAACAGCAATCTTTGCTTGATCGCCATGGTCATCTTCCTTTAACTCAGGAGCATTCTCCGTCAAAAATCTTGCAAGATTCAGAGTGGTCAGATAAAACATCATCTTTTGTTGCCACCTCTTGAAATGCAAACCGTTGAACTTCTCAGGTTTTTCCCCATGGGATACTGAGACAGGTACAACGGGACCAGTAGGCACAGTTGGCACCAAAGGTCCCTTGCCATTTCCAGAATTTTCTCCGTTAGTCATTTTTAGAAACGAAACACACACACAAGGTGTAAGTTTACTTGAAAAAATTCAGATAAATATCGAATACAAATTATATAAGCAATATCAAACTAAACGTCTTAAGATTGTTGTAATAATCAATGATATAGTGCATATATAATTTAATAGGCTGAATTATAAATAATCAGAAATGGAGAACACGAAAAGAAATTCAACAAAAATACCGAACGATTTGTGATGGAAGAAATAGTCGAGACGTGTGTGATACCACACTGTCCTTAAGACGTTTACGCCTCCTCTACCGGTGCAAGGATGTTTGGCGCTTGTCTCCCAGGATATAACGACTAAACAATTCTAGAAAGTTGCACTACTAACTAGAACCCTCAACGAACTCGAAAGGTACCTCTATCTATCATCAGAGAAGAACTAAGAACTTTGAGAGTGGGAGAGAAATGTGTTTTCGAATGTGATACTTTTACAATGAAAGGATGGTGGCTATTTATACTGTGAGGATTTGCAATCAGCAATAAATAAGATGGCGGTTATAGAAATCAAAAGATCATAACATATATGAGTTACATATGTTACAAACATTGATTTCAATTCTGTTATAATTCTCCATAACACACAATAACTCAGTTGTTACAAGAAGAATTTAAACAGTCAAGAGAATTTGAAAAGTCAACCGAATTTTCGGAAATGCAAAAAGAATCTGACCCTCAATTCGGTGTTGCATTCGTGTCCGCAGGTCGCACGGGCATACACGAGTTTCCCTTGCGACCTAGGATTTGCACCCCCCCCTACGCGTGCGCGAGAGGGTATAAGGGGGCTTACACACTTTACAATCCATACACAATGGATTCTATATAAAGGCTTTTCAACACTTCTCTTTTCCAATGTGGGACAATTACATTTCCCTCATTCTAAGTAGCCATCTTTGAGTGACAATTTCTTATTCACCCACAAACCAAATTACACAAACAAACATATGATCTTGTAGCCCTCATTATGGAGAACTCAAATCTATATTCATCTTTGATTAATTATAAGTTTAACTTAATTTAATTAATCAATTAAAATTTGGTTTTAAATGGTTTTTTTCAACCATTCTCCGACAGCTGTCTGGGCTCTAATAATCTACACTGGAGTTTCACACAGTCACACCTCACACCAGTGCATCAAAAATGCTAAACCCTTTTGTCTTTTTTGTTTTTTGTTTTTAAATATTGTTGATGAGTTAACCATAGCAAAATAACAACCTCTCTAACAGTCCAATTTATTCATTAAAAAGAACACAATTGGATAATCAACAATGGAGGATGACCAGCCTAGTGAAAACCTTTCGAAGAGACAAGTAAAACAAATAAGTCAACATACTAAATTTGAACCGGAAGACAGAAAATATCAATCTCATGATACGACTATCTATAACCTATCATACTTGCTCTGAAAGAGAAGCTCCATAATTAGCTAGAGCATATTTCCTTCTCCAAACAAGTGTGAAGATTCAAAGGTTGATCTTCCTTTAGAAGCACTGTAACTAACGAACTCGGAGTTGCAAGACACAAGTGAAGGAGCGCGATGTGGTGGAATGAGAGCAGATTCTTGTCTCTTTCGGTGGATATATGTAATTCAAAGACTGATCGAGACAGTTCATATTTTTAGTATATATTTATGGTCATTCCTACACACGTACAAAAAAAAACCCCGTCAGGAAAAATACTCGCAATAATTGTATCAGTATGCGTGGTGTATACATTGATGTAAGAGGAGAAGCAATTCATCATTTTGCATCGTATATAGCTAGGGTTTATGATGGAAAGTAGAAGCCCACAAAATTAAGACGTATATATATATGGACTTCTCCTGCATGTTGGCATGGCATACAGCCGCGCATAGCATAGCAGATTTTTCCTAGCTAGTGATTGTTTCTTAATTTTGTCGTACGGCGATGTCCTAGCATACAAAACCGAACCAAGACTAATCAGCAACGAATGCACTAGATTACTACGTACAACCCTGCATGCATGATGTATCAATGAGGGTAGTTAAAAGAGGAGTCACATACCCTATAAGTCCGCTGCGGCACCTTCTTAAATGTCGCCCACACCAGATCAACGTACAACGGAAACTGCGCTATAGCAAAAAATGACACCGGCAAACACGATATTGCATACACCGGAAACGCCGCGTACTTGAGTTTATCTTTGAGCACGAAAAAGTGCCCGGCGCAAAACGATATCAGCATCGAACTGATGGACAAAAACAGCGACGTCAGGCCGAAGAGAAGCTTCCTCGGCAGGTCTTTCCCAAAGTCCCTCTCCTGATACCTTGACGTCAGAATTGCCAGGAACATCACCATTGACGTGACGGAGAAGCAAAGGGCGACGAGGGAGGCGATGCCGAAGATGTCGAAAGCTGGCTGGTTTTCGAGGGTCGGCTTGCCGTTGTTCTCGTTGGTGCCACCAGGAACGGTGGAGGCCGTGGCGAAGGCGACGGTGGCGATGAGTGCTGCGACGACGGAGCAGGACTGTGAGGTGTTGGTCAGCCAACTCCCGCCGTCTTTGACGATCTCGGTATGGGTTTCGGTGAAGATGTCCTTTGCCGTTTGGCCCTTCTTGTTGTAGCGGGCGAAGAAGTGGAGCGGCATTGAGCTTTTCACGAACTGCACACCAAGAGTTAGACATAAAACATTATTAAGATCATCTATACAATACATCAATGAATCAATTAAGAGTAGACTAGCGAGGAAAACGCCATATAATTGCTATCATATTGATGATAATTTGAATTGAGTAGTCTTTTTCCTCCTAAATTGAATTAGTATCAATGAAGTATATCTTCGATCTAAAATAAAATAAAGAGTACACTACTTCGAAAATTATGTCATATTACTCATATATGCATATTGGTCCATCTATGCATGCCAGCCAAAAGCCACATTTTACCTCTCCGCCATAGTAGTCTCTACTCTGAGTACCAAAGTAGTAATCACTAGATTAGTATGCAATCTCATATAGCCGAGTGTTCATAAAAATATTTTTTTTCTCAAACAAATTGGTAGCACATCATTTGGTTGAAACAAGTAAGATATGTACGTATATATATATATATATATATATATATATATATATATATATAACCCCGAATATGAACATATATGCTATGATTATGAAAGATTCGTCGTAGGCAATTTATGTTACCTCATACCACTTGATTTCCCATTGCATTTGCAAGGCAGCACCAGGAATTAACCAAGGTTTATATTCTCCTAGAGTTGCTGCAAGGTGTAATGCACTATTGCCATCTTTATCCACTTTGCAGAAAACGCTTTCTTTCGTGATCTTACTCTTTATCAAGAGTTTGTACACATGGGGTTGCCTGTGCTCCACAGCCAGCAAAACTATGTTCTTTTTCTGTGAGTTAAGGTCATGGATGGCCACTGGAAAAAGTTCTAGGATCTTCTCCACCATTTCAGTCACACCATTCTTCGCAGCAATCAATATGGGTGTTTCCTTCTTTTCAATCTCAGGGGTTTTCTCTATAGTTAATTTTGGCGGCAAGAGCAACTCCGACAATTTCTTTATAATTTCTGCATTATAGGGAAGCAATAATTTTTTTTAACATTTTATAGCATATGCTATAATTTAGGGAATTTTGGAGTATATAACCATAGTGACACATGGATTACCTAAGTTTATTTGTTCCTTATTAACGTGCTGTTGAGTAATCATTGAGGAAGGTTAGAGCAAGTAATTACCTTCTCTGGTGACTTCCTTTTCTTTAATGTTGTTTCCCTTGTTACCGTTTTGTTGTGGATCAGTTGCACTAGATTGAACTGTCATTGATTGTTCTTCAATGCTTCCAAAGGTGATGTTATCGCCACCGTCTGTAATATCGTACGGCTTTGTTTCATCGTCCTTGTGGGATGATAATATTGTTTCTGCCTGCGGGTTCATACCACTGTCTTCATATTCATACATCAAAGAACTTTCTAGTAGCTTGTCCATGATCTGAACGGCCCATTTGTTCTTCTCTTTTTTGTTCCTTATCTTCCGGATCTCATTAGACCCTTCAAATATGTTGGCAATTACATATGATTGACTTGTACAAACATATATTCTCAATTTAGTGTAATGTACGTATTATTGTGGCTTATCACCAAATTACCTTAGGATGGGAATGTGCCATACCTAATCCAAGAACAATCAGCATTGCCTTTGATAAGAGCTTGACAAAATCAAAGCAGGTGTTGTATGGACCTGAATGTCCTTCAGTAGTTTCTTTAGCGTTCTCTACATCTGTGGATTGTTTTCCGCCTCTTCCCTGGCCGACTTCTTTATTAGAAACTACAAAAGATCGAGTAGCTAGTACGTGTAGTACTTCAGTACAGATAATTCAATCACGGCATGCTTACATAGAATCAACCCACAAGTCATAAGTACTAAATGTTCAAATGGATTTGATTAATTTACATACCAAATAGTTGAGCCATATTCCTGAACAGACTAGTCAAGAGAAGCGAAGCCATTCTCCAGAACAGCGTCAGGAAGCTGATACAGGTTTCGTAATTTTCTGGGTATTTCGAAGCCTTTTGATTGTTGATTATATTTTTTACCCGCTTATCGAAGTCATCTTCTTCTTCCACATTCAGCTCATCGACCAATATACCTTTGAGAGTTTGAGAGATAACCATACATTCAGAAGAGTTATAAGCAGTTAATTAACGTAACACACCAGATATAGATTCGCTTTATCGATCACTCCACAATCAAGTTTTACTTACAGTGGTAAATGATTGTAGTCCAAGGTCTAAGGTGGCTACCACTCATGAAGGCAGAAGGTTTACTTGCCAGAAGATGGAGGGGGGAAAATCCATCGTGATTAATATAATTAACTAGATCTTTATACAGGGCTATTATATGAAATGCCAAATCTGTGAAGCACAATTCAGTATGTTAGTTCCTGCAATCAAAGTACATATAGCTCATATATGAAAGATATCAAATTAGAGGAGGTGCTCATGAAGTCATGATTACCAAAGTAGTCCCCAGCAATTGCACAATGCAATATAGTCTCTCCATCACCCCTCCTACAATAATCGTAGTTTGGACGAGACTTTTCAGGAGTACATATGTAGTGGAGATACAAGAAGGCGTCTTTTTTACCATGGAGAGCAGCCAAGAAGAGAGGGGTCTCTTTATCTTTGTTGAGAATACTAACCAAGAAAGGACTCTTTTTGGCAATGTACTGGCACATTGTCACATTCCCCTGTGCTGCAGCAAAATGGAGAGGTGTATTCCCTCGCTTGTTTTGGAGTTTCAGCTCCTCTTCGGAAACCAGTTTTACCAGTTCGTCAACATGTTTCTGTTGGCCATCTAACACTGCTATGTGCAATGCCGTGTCACCTGACTTGGTGATCCTTGCCTTGTGAGCCCGCTTATTTTGCTTATACGCCTGGACAACATCTTCCCATTCGCTTTTCATGGCTATCTGGAACAGGAATTTCTTGATGCTCTCATTGTCCATGTTGCCGACATCGGCATTTGTGGCAGAAGACATTTCTTCCCTTCGAGCTAGATATGTGTGGACACTTGCAACTGATACTGACGTTTGTGCACATATTTATTAACACAAAAAGGAAGAATAGTTATTCAGTATGCTCTGAAGGGGACAACCTATAACACTTGCATCCCAAGTAAGTTTTGTATTCCCGTTGCAATGCATTTCATGCTTGTATCTCATCCACTAAAGGAACGTGTGACATTTCTAATGTAAGACAATCACTAATATGTGATTAATCACCAATATTTCCAGATATATGACGACAGAACACTGAACGCTCTTAAATCCCTAATTCCATCTTCATAGTGAGAACCGTGAAGAGCATATGTACTCTTGCATGTGTTTCACGACTCCAGACGGGACCAGCTGCTAGCTGCAGCCGGCGAAGAAAGCAGAGGATAGCAAACTTTACTTTGGCTGGTGATTGTTATCTCTATCCTTTACACTTCTTTGGCAAACTCGTCTTTATTCTTTTGGCCACCCTTTACACTTCCTAACTCTTACGAGCGCAACACATTTGTATCTTTAGTGGCCGGGTTCCCTTTTTCTGGAAACTTCAAGGCTAAAAAAAAAAAAATACAAGGTGATGTTTAGAAAGTTGGTAATAACTGACAAAGCTAGCGATCAAGCTTAATTGCTGGAGGGAGAATTCTTTCTTTCATCAGTTAACCTTTTGCTTTATCTGGTTGATTATCTCCACCGTACCAATTACACTTCTATTTCTACTTGATGGAAGAGATGGGTTGATATGGTGGCTTTTTCTGGAAAATGAAGCATTTTAGACAAGCTAGGCATACAGATATCGATCGGGCTTCGATTCTGCTTGGATTTTTGTGTTTGGATTTGCTTGAATTCCTTATAACCATTGGATTGAGTAAGGATGACAATTCAATGATTATAACTCACTCCAAGCTTGGGGTGTTGTATTTACGCTTCTGAGTTTAGAGTGCAAGTCTTTACACTTACGTTTTAGTTTTAGCACAAACTCACCAACTTTCTACGTGTCAATTGCTAATTAAGTAATAGATCGATATGTTAGGAATTCGACCCTGAATTCATTTTGCGGAAGTTAATAAGTGCAAAAAAATATAGATAAATGATTGAGAACACAAACACAAAGTTTACAAGGTTCAACAAAGAACTTGTCTACGTCCTCGGGCTGCTGGGTTTTACTATAGAAGAACAACAACACAAACAAGAATATAATATCTCTGACAAGACGTTCTCACCAACTCTCAAAACCTCACTTGCTCTCTGTGTTTTACTTTGATATCTAACTACTGCTAAAGTGAACCTATTTATAGATGTCTAAACCTGAACCTATAAGTCATTGGAAACTTATTCCCAATAGACATAGAAACCATTAGCAAGTAGGAAACCACTGAAGTGTTCCTTCTTTGATCAAGATCTAATGAATCCTTATCCTAAGTGGAATCGGATCCGCAAACCTAACAATCTTCCACTTGGAGCCGATTGCACCAGTAGCAACAATCTTCAACACTCTTCAATCATAGCAACTCAAAACCCACCGCAACCAACATCTTCCTCTTCAAGTTTGGAGACCAACTGAAGCCAAGCATAGCTTCAGTTTACCTATTGGCACATACTTAGTCAACATGTCCGCAAGATTTTCACTTCCTTGAATCTTCAATAATTGCAGCACTGCATTCTCCACAAGCTCTCTTATGTAGTGATACTTCATAGGAATGTGTTTAGTCTTTGAATGAAAAACATGGTTCTTTGCCAAGTGAATTGCACTTCGACTATCACTGTGCAAAGCACAAATCTCCTTCTTTTTACCCAATTCCTTCAAGAGACATTTTAGCCACACCATCTCCTTACCAGCCTCTGAGACTGCTACATACTCTGACTCCATCGTAGACAAAGTCACTTACCCTTGCAAATGTGAGATCCAAGATACAGCAGTACCACCTACAGTATACACATAACCAGTTGTACTCCGACTAGTATCATTATCTTCAGCCAAGTCTGCATCCACATACCCTTGTAATTCAACACTACCTCTCTTGAAACAAAGAGACATATTAGTACCTCGAAGATACCTCATGATCCACTTCAAAGCCTCCCAATGTTGGTTACCTGGATTACTTGTGTACCTACTCACAACTCCAACTGCATGCGCAATATCGGGTCTAGTACACACTATAGCTTACATTAAGCATCCAATTGCCGACGCATAAGGTACGTTCTTCATATATTCCTTTTCCTTTTCACTCTTGGGTGATTGTTCCAATGACAACTTAAAGTGTGCCACTAACGGTGTACCTACAGCCTTTGAATCATCCATATTGAATCACTTAAGCACATTCTCAACATACTCCGCTTGTGAAAGCTTCAGAGTACCAGCTACTTTATCACGAATAATCTTTATACCTAAGATTTTCTTCGCCTCACCCAAATCCTTCATTGCGAACTGATTTGACATCTCTTTCTTCAACTTCTCAATCTCGTCGAAGTCTGCCCCAACTATTAACATATCATCCACATACAATAAGAGAATGATATAAGACTTGTCAAACCTCTTAAAGTAAGAACAGTGATCCGATTGACATCTTGTGTAGCCACTTCCACACATGAATGCATTAAACTTCTTGTACCACTGCCTTGAGACTAGTTTTAAGCCATACAGGCTCTTTTGCAGTTTGCATACCAAGTCCTCCTTACCATGTGCTATAAAACCTTTTGGTTGCTGCATGTAAATTATCTCCTTCAAATATCCATGAAGAAAAGCAGTATTGACGTCTAGCTGCTCCAAATATAATCCTTTAGCTTCCACTAATACAAGCACCACCTGAATTGTTTGTTTAACAACCGGATAAAAGATCTCATCAAAATCAACACCCTCCTTTTGCTGAAAACCTTTCACAACCAGCCTGGCCTTGTAACGTTTGCTCCCATCAACTTCTTGTGTAATGCTTTCTTTCCCGCTGGCAATTTAGCTAACTCCCATGTATTGTTGGACATGAGAGAGTCCATCTCATCTTGCATAGCACCCTCCCACTTAGCTGAATATTCATGTTGTATCGCCTCATCATAAGTCACGGGTTCACCACAGTCAGTTAATAGCAAATAGTTAGCACAATGCGAGTATCTATCTGGTGGTATTCCTTTGTTACTTCTCGACGATACTCTTAGCACAAAAAGAGGTGTCATTGGCTCATCATTAGGAACTTCATTATCAGGTTGTGCGGCCTCAGGAGCTACTTCTTGTTGTTCTTGCCCATGATTAACCTTAGACACATCTTTATCAGACAATTCTTCTAATCTTGCAAACTGTCGATCTTTTCTTATAGGACTTTCAGGCTCTGCTGCTTGCCTATTCTTATACATCACCTTTCATTAAAGATGACATTCTGGCTATTGATAACTTTCTTGCTTTGCATATCCCAAAACCTATAGCCAAGCTCATCCCCGCCATAGCCGATGAATATGCACTTTTGAGACTTAGGATCTAACTTGCTTCTTGCACCGGACTCAATGTGAACATATGCCTCGCAACCAAATACTCTTAAATGTGATAGGCATATCTCTCTTCCACTCCATTTTTCCTCAGGTAGAAGATTATTCAATGCCGCTGAAGGTCCACGGTTAATTAAGTAAGCAGCAGTATTAACCGCATCAGCCCATAACATGTCTGGCAATCCTGCATGTAACCTCATACTCCTTGCGCGATCATTCAAAGTCATATTCATGCGTTCAGCCACTTAATTCTGCTGTGGAGTTCTAGGAACTGTTCATTCCATCCTGATCCCGTTCTATGCACAATACTCTTTAAAATCATTACTACAGTATTCACCTCCATTATCTGACCTCAGACATTTGATCTTCAAACATGTCTGAGTCTCTACGATCGCCTTCCACTTCTTGAAAGTAATAAGCACCTCCAATTTATGTTTCATAAAGTAAACCCATACTTTCCTTGTGGAATCATCAATATAATTCACGTAGTACCTTGAGCCAGCCATTGAAAGCTTAGGTGCAGGACCCCACACATCAGTATGAACCAACTCCAATTTTGCATCTTTTGGTGCCTTACCACCCTTTGAGAAACTGACAGTTTTTTGCTTCCCAAATATACAATCTTCACAAAGCCCAATTTTCACTGAGTTCACACTATGTAGTTTACCTTGTGCTTGAAGTACACCCATTCCTTTCTCGCTGATGTGCCCAAGTCTACGATGCCATAAGTATGCATCATCCTTCTTCTCAATGATCGTACCGCCTACATTGTTTTCAACAACAACGATAATACCCAAGGTCGTGTAGAGTGACATTGTCTTGAGTCGACGAGCTAATACCATAGATCCCTTACTTACTTTACACGTGCCTTTCTCAAAGGTAGTACGACATCTTTCATCATCCAACTGACTCACATAAACCAAGTTTCTTGTCAACTGTGGAACGTGTCTAACATTCGTCAAAGTCCATATTCCACCATGTGTGAGCGAGATCTTCACATCACCCATTCCCACAATCTCCAGGGCTCTACCATCAGCAAGAATTACTCTTCCAAAATGACCATGTTGGTAATTCACCATGAGCTCTCGTTGTGAAGTTAAGTGAAAAGATGCTCCCTAATCTACGATCCATGATTCCAATGGTGTTTCTGTAACACTTGGTACAAGTGCCTCCGAGTCATACTTAGTTGTGTTTGTCATCTTCGTTAAATCCTTCCACTGGTTACAACCTCTCTTGATATGTCCAGTCTTACCGCAATGCCAACACCCATTGGACCATTTTCCTGCCTTGGACACACTTCGTTTTTTTCATGGTACCTTGGACTTGGACCTTCCACGATTATTGTTTGAGTGTTTGTTGGACGTTCTACCTCTATTTTCCATAGATAGCGCAGAACTTGAAGGCTCATCAAGGTTATAAAGTCTTTGTGTCTCCTCATTCAAAAGAATGTCACGCACATCATTAAACTTCAACTTTCGTAGTCCTAACTCCATTACAAATTGAGTTCACAGTCACATCCCAATCTGAAGACATGGAAGTCAACAACACCAAAGATTTGATATGTTCGTCAAAATTTACATCCACTGAGGCTAGTTGCTCGATAATATCACCAACTACTCCAACTTGTTGGCGAACAAATATACCCTCACCCATCTTCAGAGTGAACAGTCGTCTCATCAAGTATAATTGTTGAACGACATTTGGTTTCTCATACATGTTGGATATGCTATCCAACATTCCCTTTAATGTAGTCTCCTTGATGACAAATCGCCGTACTTCATTTGAAAGCGATAATTGAACTGCTCCAAGGGCCATCATGTCAATCTCGACAAATTATTCCTCCTTCATCTCTTTTGGGAGCTTGCCGCTTAAAGTCTTCGCAAGCTGCTTCATACTTAAGTAATCCTTGATATGTAACCTCCATAGGCTGTAGTCATTGCCGTCAAACTTGTCGACCCTCTTCTCAACGTCTTATATGCTCATTGTTTCCACTCTAGAACCAGGCTCTAGATACCACAATGTTAGGAATTTGACCCTGAATTCCTCTTGTGAAAGTTAACAAGTGCAAAAAAATATAGATAAACGATTGAGAACACAAACACAAAGTTTACGAGGTTCGACAAAGAACTTGTCTACGTCCTCGGGCTGCTGGGTTTCATTATAGAAGAACAACACAAACAAGAATACAAGATCTCTGACAAGACATTTTCACCAACTCTCAAGACCTCACTTGCTCTATGTGTTTTACCTTGATATCTAACTACTTCTACCTATGTCCCTATTTATAGATGTCTAAACCTAAAACCTATAAGTCATTGGAAACCTATTTCCAATAAACATAGAAACAATTACCAAGTAAGAAACCACATAAGTTTTCTCTCTTTGATCAAGATCTAATGAATCCTTATCCTAAGTGGAATCAAATCCACAAATCTAACACGATATTTATTTGTTAACTAATATATTTTTCTATTGTATTCCAGTTTGTCTTCACGCTTCTGAACTTGCGCAAAATCACTGCATGCACCTTATAATAACGTCTTCCTGGTTCATAGATATATTGTTGTAGGAAAATAGAGAGATATAAACAACGTATACAAAATAATGAATGAGGAATCAATATGAATTTTATTGATAGATATGTGCCATTATATAAGAGAGTTTACAGTGGTCATAGTCTTATACAACTAATTCTATCTAAGGTAATCTTTAGACCAAGTCTCATGGTGATTGATTCCAAGTTGTTAAGTGAGTTATATTTGGATAAGCATATCAAATAATATTATCTTTAAACACTCCCCCTTGTGTAGTCCAAACATGGAGTTTCTCTTGTTGCCTCATCAAAAACCTTACCGAGTAACAAAAACCATATGAGACAAAAATAATCTCAGTCAAAGGGAAAAATAGTACACCACACCTTTTATATTTAAAAGTGACATGATATGCCAAAATCTCATTGGCGTAAATGACTCCCCATGATTCTTGTGATCATGCGAACTCTTATAAATTAAGTATATATACATTTTCACATGTCTTTCAAATGTAGCCTTAGGCAAAGATTAAATAAATAAATCTAAGGGTGGGCTCGGGCCGGAACCGGCCACTTTTTTCCGGGAACTAGGACCGGATCGGTGACAATTTTTTCGGGCCGGGTTTTTGTTAAATTTTAGAGGGACCAGAGGGAGCCGGGCCGACGGTCTGAAACAAGCCCAAAACTTATGTAATTTTCAAGATGGAGGAATAGTAATTTTCAAAACGGGCCCACTCATACATTGGATAATCCATGTTCGATTAATCAAGATGGAGGAATAGTAATCAGAAGCTTTGCCCAATTTTGGCTTTCCTCTTTGCAACCAGCAAGATTGCTGCTGTGTGCTGAATTTGAGTTGTGAAAGCCTCTAACAACACTAATAGGTTGTCGCCCATGAATCATCTTCTACGATGAAATTGTGTGTTTCTAATTAAAGGGTACTATTGGAATTTTATTGTGTGTGAAATATTTGCCGAGTCTATTTATACATTTGTTTAGTTCTCTCACCTAGTACGTATCGCATGCGCTCGGATTTAGAGAGGTTTGTCGCGGATCATGTTGTGTCTCGTCCGGCTACAAAGCGGTGATGGTGTCGGCTTTTGGCCTCGCTGGCATGCGGCTTGTGCAGTCAGACAGGTTGTAGTTGGTGTGCTTTGCGCTCGTGATCGGAGATGGGGGTTAAGGAGGGATGGGGTTGTGCTGCAGATTGTGATGGCGTGTGCACATGATGGGGGTCTGCGGTGGCAAGGGTGGTTCAGCCTTGCAACGACTAGGTTGTTTGCTCTTGTGGTGGTGGGAATGGGAACTGAAGACAGATCTAGGGGGAATGACGGTGCTGCTCCGATCTGTGGTGGATCTCCAATATTGAAGAGCTCACGTTCTAAGGGTGCGGTGGTGGATGATGTTGGTGGCCAGTTCTCTGCCGGTGAGTTCTTTCAAGTGGCGATCAAGGGCCAAGGGCGGCGGCGGCGCAAGGAGATGGGGGAATGGAGTGGGGGTGGATTCGGTGCAACGAAGGTGTAACTCTAGGTCCAATCTTTGGGCCTTCTTGACTCCACTTCGGTTGTGGGCCTTAAGGCTTCTGTTGGGCCATGTTAGGCCTAATAATAAGGGTTGAGATCATTTTATAAGCCCTAATCTGCTTTTTTTTTATTTCGTGTTTTTATTTGTTTATTTTGTTTAATAATCTCTTACATCAGTGTTGTAGGGGGGGTCAAACTTTGTGTGCGTGTGTGCACTCTTTGTGTCTTGTCTACGGTAGGCGGCGAGTTCCTTACTTCGTCAAATGATCGTTGCCGCCTAGTAACAGGGTGAGACTAAGTGTTATCGAATTAATTTTCTTGCAACAATGTAGGATG
This sequence comes from Argentina anserina, assembly GCF_933775445.1. Taxonomy (NCBI): domain Eukaryota; kingdom Viridiplantae; phylum Streptophyta; class Magnoliopsida; order Rosales; family Rosaceae; genus Argentina; species Argentina anserina. The sequence continues at coordinate 22,093,605 of NC_065873.1, read as the reverse complement.
ATAACTGTTTTATTTGACATTAGGATATGTAAGCGATGTTTCATCGTTTTAAGCGGTACATATCTATTGTGCTCCCAACTATGTCACCGTTGTTTTCAAACAAATAGAGTTGTCATTAGAGTGGTGCTCGTTGCTAGTTGGTGATTGTTAGGTACTTGTTTGTAAGAACTTCTGATATTATTTCAGATTTTTGTAATTAGAGTTCAAGTTTCATGTCCATTTTTGTATTCGACAGTTTTATTAATGCAGATCAGAGGGTAGCCATACATACTATTTATTAAAAAAAACAAAAGAGGACTTTTGTTAGGTATATTTATCAGCACCCAACTATCCAAATATTAAAATAGAGTACAAGTCCGTTCAATATTTTCCTCTTTATTTATTTAGTTGTGATTGACACAATCCATGTTTGTTACAATAAGACGGTAAGACCAGTGAGTACAACTATCGTGCAAGTTTGAATGATGGGCTGAAAGGTAATAAGTACAACTTTATAAGGTAAGAATCTGTTGGCGCCGACATCTGGAAACCAAAGGGAACCTGGTAAAGCATTCAAAACCAGTAGCGCTGCCTGGAACGGAGAATGGGATTCCCAACAAACCACCCGGATTCATGCAACTTGCATAATTCTGCATCACAATTCACCACTCAATGTACCTTCATCATCTCTCTCTCTCTCTCTCTCTCTCTCTCTCTCTCTCTGTTAATAATATTTCCTTCCTTTTCATTTTGCTATGTCTAATTTGTTTCTGATGATTGTGGAATATGATCATATAAACGAACATAATTTCTACTTACTCCCCACATATTTGTTTGATTGATTAAGGTTGCCGTTATTCAATCTGATTTTCTTAGGCTTTTTATTTTCTTTTTGGTGATCAAAGTAAAAACAGAGTATTGCTGGCAGTCGAATCAAGCTGATAGAACAATTCCTTGACACAATCATAAGAAATTAAAATTTAAAATTCCGATTACAAATTACATGAAATTAAAATAAGCCGTTTGATACAGTTCTTGTAACTAGGACTTATCACAAATTAAACAAGAATCAATGAACACATCAACTCGATCGACTATGGAACATCAATTAAACGAAGAGGTGGCAGAAGCAGGAACATTTTCATTCTCATCATCAAAGCTCCAGAGATCACCAACCATGCTTTCCTGAGCACCAGGATTGACAGGGGCTGGGGACTGCCCATCGAGATATGGAATCTGATAGAATTTCATGTAGTTCTCATACGCCATTAGCTCCTCAGAGAGCTTTTGAACTTCATTCTCTTCAGCAGCCACAGTTCCATTCCCTTGTATTGCTTCCTCTTTCTCAGAACCAGCAGAACCGGAGTTTTCTTCCGCAGAATAAGCAATAGCGTCAGCAGTAGTCACAACAAATCCATTTGAATTTGAGGGAAATGTTGTAGTCTGATTCAGATCATATCCCATATGATGGTTGTAACTGAAATCACTTCTATTGTGCTGAATTGGTACAGCATGGCTGGAGTTGGTGAAGTTTTGGTCATCTTCATTAGGGAAATTAACCTTGGCTTTCTTGCCTCGGATTTTACGAGCCTCCCTGTCATAAGCTCTGGCTGCTTCTTCAGCTGTGTTGAAGGTACCAAGCCAAACTCGGACTCCTTTTCTCGGGTCGCGAATCTCAGCAGCCCATTTGCCCCATGGCCGCTGCCTTATGCCTCTGTAGAGGTTCTTCCTCTGCCGCTTGGCCGGCTTCTGTTCTTGCACTTCCCCTGTTTTGCGTAAAACAATATAAGCCTAAGTCACTTCATATCTAATCGAAATTGTTATCCTTGTAAGACGTAGTAGGAAATAGACAAGAGCATGCATACCTGAAATGGGATGGGGTGTTTTGGCGGGAGGTGATGAGTCTTTGTGACTAGATGGGGTGAGATCTGACTTGAAGAAATTGTCCGGCCATATCATGGAGGAGACACGGCGGCCGCGGTTGCGAGGGATGAAGTCAGAGATTATAGCACCGCCGCACATTCTTGAGCTTAAAGGGGCTTAAGATTAGTGAGAGGTTTTGTTGAAATGAGAGGGGGGTGTTGAACACTTGGGAAAGGGTTTTAGAATGAGGTAGAAATGGAGAGGGAAGAGGGGGGGTTTTGTACGAGGAGAATTGTCAATGCTTCTATGGATATGTCACAAACTGGAGCCTTCGTTGGCATTTATAACATTCTTACCTTATTTCTTATTGGCTCACTTTTCCGTCACCGTTTGGACCTTGCGTGGCTGCCAAGGATATCATAGGATGGACCGTGATATATTGAATGACATAATGGTCCTCACGACTTCACTCTGTCATACAGCTCCGATTGACAGCTACGCGTACATGGTAAATGATATGGTTAATTTGCATGCTCATTATATTTTTGATATGTGAGACAAAATCTTCAATAGAACGAAAATAGCTCTACTTATTCATGAACATAAAATTTCTCTTGTCATTTCATGTGAAAATAATCTATTGTTCTTGGTTAGCTTGAGACAACACGGAGACACAATCACAAGATATAGAAGGCAGAACAAAAACGGGAGAACAACAACTCATGTCAATTTCTTCCTACTAGTGAGAATTTGCTCTACCTTGAATTCTTACTAGCACCCTTGAGATGTAGTAACTGTTCATCAAAATGACGGTCTCAACGTACTTGACTAGACAGGCTTCTACTGCAAGTGGAATATAATGTGGAATAATTTGCTCACCTATGTTTACTGAGTTTTCAAAGAAGTTGGTAGATACTATACTTTAATATCACCGATACGACTAGTTGTTTTGAACCCAGTTAAACAAGCACATTGTATGATTAAGTTATTGACATAGTCCATGTAGGTTGACTCGCGTGATGAGAGAGGTACGTGGGATTGAATTTACCAACATAAAAATACGTCGGTCGCTAGCTCTATATCCACTGTCAAATTTCGTAACTTGCTTTGAGATGGTCTAGTCCAATTTGGCACCAATATTCCAAATTGATACAAAATTCAGATACTTGCTAACAATTTGGATGATGAAGTGAAGTTTTCCAGTGACTTGTAAAATGTTCAAAATTTAAAATAAAAAACAACAACAACTAAAGAATATAGAGTAATGCTAAGTAGGAAAAAAAATTTCAATCCTCCCTGATTATATTTTGACAACAACAACAACAAAATTGCCACGTGGTTCTCCTCACCTATTATTATTTGACACGTTGATTTATTACACTAAAACTATAATTTTACATATTTATATTATTTGTGAAATGACTTTCATGGATATTGATAATTTTAAACTATGATTTTTGGTTTAGAATTTAGAGTTTGGGATTTAGGGTTTTAGAGTGTAGGATTTATGTTATTTTTTAATTACGAAAATTATTTTCATTTTCACATTTTTAAATTATGAATTCTAAACCTTGATTACAATATTGTGACACTGATTTCAACAACTTCTGAATTTTTTTTAGAATGATCAGGCGCTTCAACAGACAGTTGTTCTACACCCCTTGTTCTCTTTGTAACGGTTGCACATACTCATCTCTCACCTTCTAGTCGATCGAATTTCTGATTTGGGTTTGGAGTTTAGGGTTTTATAGTGTAAGGTTTAGGATATAAGGTTTTAGAGTTTAGGGTATATGAGTGTAGGGTTTTAAAAATAAACCCATAATAATTTTTGATAAAATAGCTTAAATATATTTTTTATATTAAATCTTAAGTGTCAAATTGGATAACTGGATATTGTCACGTGGTTCTTCAAGATAGTCGCTTGTTGGTTGAATACTAAGGTTCTAAAACCCTACACCCTACACCCTACACTCTAATATCATAAACCCTAAACTTCAAACACTAACCTAAACCCTAAACCCCAACTCTAAACCCGAAATTTTAGTTCAAAATCATTAATACACATGAATGTCATTTTACAAATAATAAAAATATGTAAAATTATAATTTTGATGTAATAAATACACGTGTCAAAATATAACAGGTTAGTCTGACCACTGGACATTGTCACGTGATCCTCCGGGATGATTGAAAAATTTATCCATTTTTAGTGAACCACCTAAAGACCACCTTATGTTGCAGTTGATGTGGCATACCCACATCATCGTATTAGAATTAATGTTTTTTTTTGCTTTGGGGAGTTCTATTTGTACCTCCAAAATTAATGTGTATACCTCTATTATTTTTCTACTTTTATTTGACTTTGTCAATTAATTTGAAAAGACAATTACAGACAAATAAGTAAAAAATAATAATTCACAAACTTGCATTTTCATCCATCTTTTTCTCCATCTAAAATTGAAGAAATTGCAGCACAATGGAATGGAAGATACTCAAACAGTCAAACTGTGGAGCAAGAAGATCGATTATTAATTATCATGCAATACAATTGTTTAAAATCACCTAATTATCATTAACATAATCTCCTCCACACTATCGTTAGATGCTTCCCCATATATGATTTTTCTTCCTTCTCCAAAGCCCCAATCAATCATCAAATCACCAAGCAAAGCCAAAAAGAAAACCCAGAAACCCCTAAGTATTTTTTTAGGTGCAAATAGAACCCCTTTTTGCATTTTCTATTATAGAAATTATTTTCTTTTTCACATTTTTGCTTTCTTAAATTTATATCTAAACCCTAACTAGCATTTGGGATGATGTATATGCATGAACTGAACTGTGTGCTCCTCTATATCTATAAGTGTGTAGCTATGCTAGGGTAAATCTTTATGGAATCGCTAAGACGTCTCGAAAAGGCCAAGATTATTTGATACGAGGGAAATCAGATTATGGATGGCTTTGCAAAATACGGAAAGTATCTACATGTGATCTAAACTTGATTTGGTATAAATTTCCTAATGTGGCTGCAAACTACTACATGTTCTTCGAAGTATGAACAACTGACAAGGTCGATAGCTGCAATTAGCTAGCCAAATAGCTGGAAAACGCCATTTCATGTTATGGATGCATTTTTTTTCTGTCCTGAATGAAATCATGGATTTTTACATTGAATGAAGCGGTTATAACTTAATATTATGAATCTAAGTATTTTTTTTTTTGCAAATGGCGCTACTCTAATTGACTCCTAAAGATTTGTCAAGTAACAAAACTTTGTAATTAGACTTCTCCCTCAAAAACAAGTGTTGTCGAAGGACAAGTGTACAACACACCCTTTCCATTTTACAACATTTGAGCAATTAGACCTCTCCCTCAAATCTGCATCTTTTGACTTGATACACATTCAATTAAATATACATATCGTTATATATATATATATATGAAGATATATAAACTCAAATTATCTTACCACACCACCAGGGTCGGCCATAAGAGAGTGCCGGTGGTGTGGTTGCGTAAGGCCCCACGCTCCAGCAAGACTCTAGAAGCCATATTGTTCTTATATATATAAATACTATTATTAATTAAATTATCAAACCAATTATATGTATAATGTACTTCAGTTCAGTTAGCAACTTGGCATGATGGTTTTCTTAGTGACACACACATTTTGGGTTTAAAACCCAACCTTCCTTTTTTTTTGTTTAACCAACATTTATATTTGTTATTTGTGATCCCTAAACCCTAACCTCTGCCTCTATCCAACACAAATATGAGAGGAGTTTTCAAAGTTGAAATTGTTGAAAATTTACTTGAGATCAACCATGACACAAGAAAGATTGAATTCATTAGCCTTGATTTCAATTGAAAGTAGCTTTATGGAAAAAACTTGATTATGAAATGTTAATAGATTTTGTTGCCAAAAATGCAAGAAGATCCATCTTTACAAAATAATATTGCAATGACTGTTATGTTATCTCTTGGTACATACGATTTAGTAATAGTTAAATTCTTGAAAGTTGGCGAAGTTTCTCAAGAGATTCTTGGAATTTTACGTCTTCTTCTATTGAATTGTTTTCTTGACTGAAGGAATTTAAAATTAGGATTCTAGACCTATGAACTCAGGGTTAGAACTACGTGTTACAGAAGAATGTAATACGCATCATAATAGGAAGAAACATAATATTTATTCATTGATAATGGAGTCTTTATATAAGTATTACATTGAGTATCCCGTAGATTCAGAGATTATATATCATTCCTTATCTAGACTAACCTATACTAATTATGACAAGATACACTGTAAGATTACATAGAGTAATTCTCCTACAACAAGAAGATCCATCTTTACAAATAATATTGCAATGACTGTTATGTTATCTCTCGGTACATAAGATTTAGTAATAGTTAAATTCTTGAAATTTGGCAGAGATTCTCAAGAAGTTCATAGGCAAATTGATGAAAAGTACATCTAGGTTTTTGTTTTATTTTTTCTATGATTTTGATGATAAATGATTGAATGCCAAGAATTATCTACCCTCAGATGTGATGTTTGAGTTGTTCATTAACATTATATGAGTTGATTTGATGTCTGCAATCTTTTTATTATTATTATTTGTATATAAGGCCTTTAAATTTTGCACTAAGCCCTTCTATGGTAAAGACCGGCCATGTACCACACAATTTAAGTAACCAATCAAAGACCTAAAATTAGAGTCTTGGCCCAGAAATTGGGAAAGGCCCAAGGCAATACCAGTAGCATTTCCGCAATAGTGACAACATAATGAAGCACCCACGTCTATGAAGATCTCAATGCCAGCATATAGAGATTAATTAATAAGGCTTTCTCACCAACGTGCAGTGCATTATTTTTTGTGACTCGGAGTATAAAAACCTGTCGAAGTAGATAGAAGGGAATACCTATATTAGGACTTGGTAGTAGCTCTTTAAGTTTCAAGCCAGCAATTGTTAACAATCCTTCAGCTCTTGTTGTGTGTGCACATTGCTTATACAAGTGCAATGGCTCTCACTCGCTTCCTCTTCTCCACCTGTCTGGTTTTACTTTCGTTGCTACTCATCGAGGTCTCTGCTGATTATGGCTATGGCCCAAAACCACCACAGGTTGAGCAACCAAAACCTCCACAGGTCCAGAAACCAGAACCACCACAGGTTGAGAAACCAAAACTAGATCAATTGTATGGAGAGCTACTACCTCACAAACTCTTCGGCATTCAAGGGATTATTTTATGTAACTCAGGCCTTAAACCTTTCCCAATTCAAGGTAATGTATATATCGATCTCTAACTATTACTTGAACTTCAAGCAACCGACACTCTGGTACTTCAGATTTCAACAATTTCTTTCACTTTTGCACTTCAATTTCAAGCAGCCTTCACCTTGATTATTTATATCTTCAAATTTAGAGTCCAAGACTCTTCCTTTTGTTTTTTTGCTCATTGTTTTGTTGGAAATGCATACAGGAGCCGTGGCAAGGATTACATGCGTCGGTGAGGACGAAAATGGGTATGAGACTGCGCCATTCTCCATGTTAACTGCTGCAACTGATGCGAAGGGTTACTTCTTTACAACATTGTCGCCTTCAAAGCTTCAAGGCAATTACAACAAGAAGTGGAAGCTCACCGAGTGCAAGACATTCCTTGACAATTCTCCATTGGAAAGCTGCAAAGTCCCCACTGATGTCAACCATGGTATTAGTGGTGCTCCGCTTGCTTCTTATCGCAAGCTCAATGTCAAGGCCGAGAACATGAAGCTGTTTTCTGTTGGACCCTTCTACTACGCCCCAACACCTAAACCAACCCCTAATGGCTATTAGTTCTGTTCTATATTTACTAATTAATTTGAACGGAATTGAGTCTTCATTGTTGTTAATTGGTTGATTAATTATGCTTAAATTTATTTATTGGTAAGGTCTTAAACTTTGCCATCTGGGATTTTTTGTAATAAGCTTTGCTCTCTTACACTTCGAGATTGTAATCCTGATATTTGTATTCTTCCTCTAAACACCTCTTATTTGTGCAGTAAATCGATTATTATTCTCTGAAAGTATGAAGTCTTAGTAACTAGTGTGAGATATTTTTCTACATAGAACTTTTCCTTTCTCATCTGGGAAAGAAAAATGTGACTTTCTTACTTTGATGATGATCACTGATAAGAAGTTAAGAACCATAAGATGCAAAGCAAGATCAAGCGTACGTATTATCACCAGCACAATTCAAAGTTAATTTCATAGCACCCAAATTAAAAATACAGTTACTTTTTTCTTGTTCTTTTAGAAAATACCGTTGTATTTACATTATCATTCACTGGATTCTTTAAGACAAGATCGAATAAGAGCAGTGTCTAGACTCTAGACAAGAATAATAGCAGAAAACATTGGTTGACGAAGAAAAGCAAGTGAATTCCGTTCCTCAATCCCAGTGCAATGGCCAAACTTGGCTTCAACAGCCTGGAACTGGCTTGTCATCATACCACCAACAGAGGTTTCAGTCTTCTTGATCTGAACAGAGGTTTCAATTAAACCCAAGTTATTCGCCGCCTGTGCCTTGAGACGGTAGCGCTCTGCTCTGGACCCAATCACTTGTCCTAATATAGATGCTGCAATGGTAAACGCCATAGCTGACTTAGGGATCAACACAGACTTTCGTAGTAGGGCTAAGAATGGAACAGCTGCATGCACAGCTGCAAACCAAGATGGAGAGAATTTCTTGGTGTGCTCCCTCCATATCCCCAAAGGAACATTGGCCGTCATTCCCACTGCTCCAATCACAAGCACTTTTGCAGGCAAAGGTTGTGGGCGGAGGTTCTTTGCAAAAGCTGTTTTTGCCAGAGCTGCTCGAGCTGCAACTATTGCTGATGGGCACTTAACTTTCCTGCCTGGAGGGAGCTGCAAAGCCTTTGCAACAAGTGGAACGACACCACTAACGGCACGGAATGACTTTGCAATCGGACAGTTTCCACTTTGCAGCCATTCGTTACTCGATGCGTCGTGATTAGGGTTTCCTCCCTTTGAAGAAGAAGACCCTTTTCTGGAGGAATCCGACTTCTTCTGCATTTTCTTCCACTTCTCTGAGAATGCATCAAAACCGAAGAGTCCTCCAGGTCCAAAGGATGAGAGGCTGATACTAGCTGCCTTTGCAGCTACTGGATTAAACATGCGTGGGGCTGGTTGATGCTCAATTTTCTCAGAGAGAGGGACTACTCCATCACTCCCATGGAAAAGCTTAAAAGCTATTTCAAAATTGGAACCATCTTCGAAAATTGGACCTTTGCCGGCTGCAAGTGCCGGCATCCTGAAAGCCATGGATGACATCGAGGAGAAGGAAAAACTGGTGGGCTCATTAATGTTCTTCAAAAACGGACACCTAAGAATGTCTACCGGAGAAGGTATCAAGTCCTCATTCGCACCTGTGAAAAAGCACTCCATTTCTGATTTAAGGAACTAATTTTCCTTGATGAGACGAGGAAAGGTAATATGATTTGGTGTAAGGTAAAATTGCTTCTGAGGTAACCATGCTTGTTTTATATTGGCTTTGATTTTGGGAAAGGACGGGTTACATTCGGATTTCCTAATCCAAGTCTTACTAGGAAAGTTGGAAACAGAAAGTAGCCTCTCTCTCGTTTAAAAATTTCATTTCGTTCCTTTAAAAATTTCATAATCAAAAGAGTAAATGTATCAATTTTACCCTCAGATTTTAACGACGACGGAATGTTCTGGATCACGGTATGCAACCGTAAATGAACTCGATCACAAAAGGAATTGGGTTCCTATTAGGAAACCTAACAAATCCAAATCTGTATAGGAGAAGGAAAATTGGACTACTCCAAAACCTAAAAGGAAACAGAACCCGCAACGGAGCGTATATAAAAGATGGCCTCTCTTCAACTGATCCTCAACAAACACAATTGATATCTGAATCAAAACTCTGCAACCATGGTTCTCGAGGCGACTATGATATGCATTGACAATTCAGAATGGATGCGGAACGGCGATTACTCTCCCTCCCGATTCCAAGCCCAGGCCGATGCTGTGAATCTCGTTTGTGGTATCAAGACAGGTGCCAACCCGGAGAACACAGTTGGGGTGTTGACGATGGCCGGAAAAGGGGTCCGCGTACTCGCCACACCCACCTCTGATCTTGGCAAGATTTTGACATGCACGCACGGCCTCGAGATTGGCGGTGAGATAAACATAGCAGCTGCTGTCCAGGTAGCTCAGTTGGCTCTTAAGCATCGCCAAAACAAAAACCAACAACAAAGGATTGTGGTTTTTGCTGGAAGTCCAGTCAAGGACGACAAGAAGGCACTGGAAATAATTGGGAAGAAGCTGAAGAAGAACAGTGTTGCTCTTGACATTGTCGATTTTGGAGGAGAAGATGAAAAGTCGGAGAAGCTAGAGGCCCTTGTCGCTGCTGTTGATAATAGAAACACTAGTCACGTAGTCCATGTTCCTTCTGGTCCCGATGCTCTTTCTGATGTTCTTCTAAGTACGCCTATATTAATCGAACAAGGAGAAGCTGGCGCTGCAGCTGAAGGAGCAGCAGCCGGTATTGGTGGTTCTTCTGGCTTTGAGTTTGGAGTAAATCCCAATATAGATCCCGAGCTTGCTCTCGCCCTTAGAATGTCAATGGAAGAGGAAAGGGCAAGACAAGAAGCAGCTGAAGCCAGAAGAGCTGAGGAAGAAGCTGCAAAACAAGGAAAAGAAGAGGAGCAGCCATCCAAATCGGAGGATGTGGCCATGACAGAAAGCGGTGATGTCGAAATGGTTGATGAGAATGCCTTGCTAATGCAGGCTCTTTCCATGTCAATGGCTGATGCTGAGATGTCTGAGGCAACTGGTGTGGATCAAGACTTGGCTTTGGCTCTTCAAATGTCCATGAAGGAAGGCGCAGGAGGGGTATCATCATCATCATCCGAGGCAGCTGATGTGACCAAGGTGATGGACGATCAGTCTTTTCTTTCGTCCATACTGGAATCTCTTCCAGGAGTTGACCCCAATGATCCTTCTGTGAAAGAGTTTCTTGCATCTCTGAGTAAACAGTCCGACAAGGATGAACAAGATCGATCTAATGACCAGGGCAAATGAAGTGCACCGAAATTGTAATATCAACAAACAATTATCTTTTTAAAAGCCTGTTTATCACAAGAATATAAATTATAACTCTTAAAGATCATTACATTTTAAGTTGATCAAAATTATGTGCAAATGAGGGTTTAATCGCCTCTTAGATCGTATTGCTTAAGATTTTTCTCTCTAGTTTTCAGAGTATTTTCCTTTTTTCCCTAATGAATCAGTAAGGCCATGGTTAATGGTTTGCATGCAGAAAGGGTCAACTAGTTGGCCCGGACTATTTTATCACCCAATGATTGATTTTCTCATACAATGTATCAAAACGACGTGGAAACATTATTTTTCCGATTAGCCTTTTGCAGTTTTAAGCCTTTCTACAATTATTTGATTCCAACAAGCTCTATTATACAATCTACATGCATGTCGTGCAACCAACTATGACTGTTTATAAGTTTCATGCATATATTCGACAATAAAAAACAAGTTACCTATCCCTTATAAAAACGCCATTAAGCGATGCTCCTAATTCTATCATCCAGTACTCATCTATTTCTTTTCCCAGCATTGGAACTTCGAACAACTACTACACAATGGATTTGAACCATTTCTTCTCATATGCTAGCTCTTTGCTACTCTTGGCAGTAATGGTAGTTATGGTTTCTGGGCAGTATGAGAAACCCAGTTTGGGTAAGGAGAAGTTACTATCAACCATTGTGGGTATTCAGGGCATTGTATATTGCAAATCAGGCCGCAAAGTCACTCCTCTTGAAGGTATTAACTGGCTTTAATTCTGGCTAGATTTTTGTCGAAATTGACTGATAAATTAAAAATCATGTTCTAATCCCTGATTCTCATAATTCAAAATTTTACCAGGATCGGTGGCAAGGATAACATGCAAGACTGTAGATGAGAATGGATTTGAGGCTGCACCAATCACCATTTTGAGTGATGCAACTGATGCAAAGGGTTACTTCCTTGCAACCATATCTCCTTTTGAGATTCAGAACAAGAAGAAGAAGCTGACACAGTGCAAAGCTTCTCTTGAACTCTCTCCACTAGATTCTTGCAATGTTCTCACAGATGCAAACAACGGAATCAGTGGCGCTCTACTCACTTCATATCATCTCCTCCCTGAGAAGAACATGAAGTTATTTACTGTAGGGCCTTTCGTCTGCACATCAGAAACTAAACCAGTCGATAATGGTTACTAGACACAATACAATAGCAACATTGAGTTGCTAAAGTTAGCAGTCCTAGAACAAATGTACCAAGATTGATTTGTTCTAGTCAATAGATGAAGCATAAAGATCCCTTCATAAAGGTGGGAAAAATACGCTGTAACACTGACAAGAATGTCGCTATTATCATTCTCAATGCTCATGCTCATGTGATTTTACTTTCTTTAGTACTTAAAGTGATAAGTTAAGGCACTACCAACTCTATTACCAGTAATTTATCGAATGATGAAGATTGGTAGTATCATTCTACCAGCTCTATACATAAGCATGTGTGTACAAATCTATCACGTCACGTTGTATTCAATTCCAATATATTGTGCATACAATTTACTGTGCTGAAAAGAGCAGGGGAAGGGGCAAGAATAAACTTACCTCATCAAACTACCATTTCAGCTTCTCTAACATTTGAGGGAATCCCCACATCCAACCGCATAGTTGGCCTGTATTCATCAGGCACAGCAGCGCCAGCCTGAACGCACATTTCAACCACTGCGGGGGCTTGTCCATAGAAGCTCCTCAGCTCTCGCTGCAATGGAGGTCCATTCACATCCGGAACATGCCACACATATCTTGGCGGTATCAAGTCATTAAGCACCGCGGCCTGCCATCCATGCTGCCCATTTCGCTGTTGATGCTTGAAGGCACCACAATTCTGCGCTTTGTGCCCACTTGGACCTACATGAATCTCAGGACAATACCCACAAACCCTCACCAAATACATCTTCATCAGCTTCTTGGCTCCTCTCCTCATCTGTTCCCATGCTTGTAGCGTTTCCTCAGCAAGCAATATCTTCTCTTCTTCACCGCATGGCGCCACGATCTCCGAATCATCTACCTCAGCTAACACTGTGCCCCTTGGACCTGCAGGTTCCGGTAGCTCACTCTCATCCGCATCAACAAACTCACTCTTGGCAATGCGAATGATTGGCTTTCTCCTCCTCTTCGTAGGATACTCCGGGATATCAACCCCAGCCTGAATGCAAAGCTCAACTACAGCAGGAATCCTCGGAATTGCGAACCTCTCCTCATGAGGAATCCGCCTCCCAAGTCGATCAAACAAGTGGAAAGCCTCCACAGGCAAGAAAATATCATCAACAGTTGCATTCGTTAACCAATCATGAACCCCCTTCCGAATACTAGCATCCGGCCCTTTACATGACTTGAACGGATGCCCAACCGGTCCAACATGAATCTCATTACAAAACCTGAACACACAGTGGTATAAAGTAACCGAACTATACTTTACATTGATACATAGTTATTCATAAGCTCGAGTTTCGGGACAAAACTGACCTGCAGGCATGTACAGGCACGACCTTAAGAAGCTTCTTGAGGTTGTTGATAAGTGTGATTCTGGCGTTGTAAACATCATAGGCAAGTGGTATGAGGGACTTGACGAGCAGGCCGTTCTTGGGAGGTGGAACAGGCTTTTTGGGCTTGCCTTTACTCTGCTTAAGCCTCTCCCTAGCGGCACGCCTCAAATCTACTATGGGCACCGGGAAGGGCTTCTTCTCTCTTTTGGAATAGTACCGCGGCAGATCGGAGTTCTGAGGAGGATTCTCACACCTCACCACGGTGACTCTTCTGGGCTTGGATGAAAACTCGACTATATTCTTCTGCAAAACAGTGGATTCAATTGAATGAGAATGCGAAATTCCCAAATGGGTTAGTTGAGTAGGAGGAAAGGGAGGTGTACCTGAAAATGAAAAGAAGGGAGGGAAGTGAAGAGGTGGGGATTGAGAAATTCTGGTTTTGATGAAATTTGCAGACTCCCGAGTTTGGAAGGAAAGTCCATTTCTTCACCACAGACCAGAGCAAAGCTATATTGACATGCCACAAGGTAGAATGAGAGACAAAAATAGATCGGATTTAAATTCTGAGGGGTGTGAAGAGGAAGACAGAGGCCTGGAGATGATGGTAGTGAGAGAGAGAGAGAGAGAGAGAGAGAGAGAGAGGATAGAGTGAGAGAGGACCTGAAGTTTTGGGCAGATATTCGTTGACAAGGCCCAACTGGTGAGACTCATTCACGCGCGACGTGCAAATACACGGTTTAATCTTCGTCGTCGTACATTGGGACTCTACCCTGCATATTTATCAAAACCATACATGTTAACGGGTTTGTCGGTTGTACAGATATACTATACACACACTTTTGTGTGGTGAAATGAGGGGTTTGATAAAATGCACAGTGAGTATGGGTGTGTGATTTGTGGTGGAAAATGTTGCTGCATGGTATGAAACAGCGTATAGCAGAATTCTCTCATGTTAACCATCTAAGTTGTGTCATGTTACACGCCTAAAACTCATATCAACATTGACTCATATGAGCTGCAAGGGTCCGTAACGTATGACCTCTAGTTTCTAATCTCTAAAGTTCTAATTGATTCGTTTCCTGCAACACATTCTCATGTATGCTTCACAAATTTGAAATTTTCATCTTGTTGTCCTATAGAATTTGCCTCAACGTCGGCAGAATTCAAATCTTATCGACTCAACACTTTTTTTTTGGTAATGATCGACTCAACAACTTACTACTGCACAACTTGACATAAGCATAATGTGTAGCATGAACCAGAAACACCGAAGTCGACAGAAACTACTACTATTTGACAGAAGTTGAAAAAAAAACAGCAACCTCTGCAGACGGGGAAGATAAATGATGAAAGACTAGACAGTTGAAAAAGAATATGTATAGGAACATTTTGTGTAATTTGATCACTGTTCTTTACTCCTCACTCGCAATTTCCTTTACAAAGTGTGTATATACTAAACCTAAGTATCCACTCCTTTCCTATATACAGTGCCCTTGAACTCGGAGTTTGCTCCTCATATAATGTCCACTTATTCGGCTATAAGAGTGTCCAAAAAATATATGAAAACTGAAATTTGCACCAAGCGTGCTGGAATTTCTGTTTTCTCAAGGCAAAACTTCATACCCATGGCTGCAACAGCTGGGCGGATTGAGCTATACTGGCTCCACTAATGCCTTAACATTCAAGTAATCGGGGCTTATCCATTAAGCTGGGCAAGCTGCAACCCATAGACCATCCCAAAACACCTAGAATTATATCAATGCTCGAGCAAACATCAGCCTGACAAAAGAAAAATCCATGTCAGAAGATTATCTATCGAGTGAAAAGATTGATGCATTCAGAGGCGGATGTCAGAAACACTACCAAACTTTCCAGGCTTCCTTCAACATGAAATAACATAACTGCCATTCCCCTTTCCCCATCGATCTCAGCCTGATTAGTGAAGATAAATGAGTTATGGAATGACATCTAAGGGCATCAGTATAAATTAGTATCTACAATAACAAGTTCCAACCACTCACCACACAAGAACATATAGTAATGCCTGCAGCTGCCATTGCTGTTGTGACCTCAGCAATCATACCTGAAATTATTGTTTTAAACCAAAGCTCAGTGATATGGAAGGACATTTCTATCTACATTAGGCAACATGAAGCCAATGACAAAGACACTTCCGACATTCTTATTACATAAATCAGATTACAACATACGGAAGGAAGATAACCTTTTCGATCGATGGAAACCACAGAGAACCAAAGGATGGAGTGCCCTTCAACATTATGCCAAGAGGTAATCTTGCTGGTTTGCCAACTTTCTAAACTGGGCAAGGCATCCTTGTACATAGGAATATTGGCTTGCAACAATCTGGCAACACCATTTCCTTGTGACAACAACTCCCCCTCAGCCTTCAAACTCACATTTCGAGCTTGTTTGTTATGTTTCCCATTCACCTTGGGAACAGAAACCCGAGCATTTCCATTAATATTTTGGAAGGGATCTTTGGGACTTCGTTCCGGCAATGCCAACCCTACGACATTCATGAGCACTTTCTCCCACAAAGGTTTGTATTCTTTGGAGGTACTGGGGGGCTCTTCTGCTTCACTCTCTTCTTCAGAATCAGCAACAGAGTCATTTACTTTATCTGCTGTTATTTCATCAGCAGATAAGGCAGCTTGCTCCCTTAAGAACTACAGACAAAAGAAATATTTCTTATAGCAATGCAAAGCTAACAGGAAAAAAAAATACCATAGTCAAACGAAATCCTACTTTCATAATTTTGTGTCTGGCGCTGCGTGTTTTTGCATGTTGCAACCACTGCTTATGCCGCTGAAAAGCTGATTTTCCTGTCAGCGACTGGAAGAAAAGAGAAACTATGAGCCCCAGGACACAAGCATGAGGTAATAGAATGTGGATCATGCAAAAAAAAAAAAAAACGATTTCCTTTATGTTGAAATAGCAAAGATATCCTGACTAGCGCAGTAGCCAGAACCTGAAAATTTCAGTTATGCCAAAGGATTAATACCTAGCTTGTAGACACAATTTATAAAGAAGCATGAATTCCATTCAAAATTCGGAATGACCAGCAATTTTTCACTCTGATTTGGAATAGACTGACATGCCAGCGGCAATTTCAAATTCTAGAACAGTATGACTACAAAGCCTAGAGTCATGCACATTTTAATTTATGCAGATGTTATACATGATGTTGTATACAACTTAAGATATGCAGGGATAGATTGTTGGTTGACAGATACTGACATTGTAAGTGATTATCTCCACAACTTCCGCATTTGCAAGTACATGCATTGGAGAAACAAGATTACCATTGACCTGCAAACAAAATAAATCATCACTGTTTTACTTTACCTTGGATTAAAAAAAACGGAAGTAAAATCTGCCAAAATGTGAGCTAATTACCTTTGCTGCTACCATTTTGTTGCCAATTTCAGTGTGTATCATATAGGCGTAGTCAATAACAGTTGCTCCTTTTGGAAGATTTTTTATCTGCACATAGCAAATCCCAATTTCAGTAAAGTATTCTCCTGCTTGAAGAGCTAAAATTTGATTAATGAGCAATCAAAATTATCTGTTTACCTCTCCCCTTGGAGTAAACACAAACACACGACTACCTAATAGGTCTCTTGTAATGGTTTCTACAAATTCCCTAGAGCTCATGTTGCCAACAAACTCCTCTTGCCATTCTCTAATTGCGTTGAGCCAGCCAATCTGTTGGAGACAAAAGAAAACAGATATTGTCCATGAGAATAATGTCACATGATAGGATTAAAGGGTTTAGAAAGAATTCCTCACAATATATAAACAATCAAATCATAAAAGACCAAAGAATAAATGTGCATACTCTGAGTGCAATATTTGCGTTGTTAAGGCAAACAGTCTTCCCTCTAGAGCTTCTACCACCCTGGACAGCACGTCCAACTAAACCAGTAACAAATCCTCTCCCGCTATAGTGGGAAGCAATGCCTCTTTGGGCTATCAGGTTCATCTCTTCTGTTCTTATCTGCCGCACAAGAAAACCGCTAATGTAAATAATGTATTACCGAGTTGACTTATACAAAAGGGAAAGATAATTTCATATTATAGTCAACTGTTTGGAGACTCTGATAGCCATTAGGTTTGGGTTTGACTAAAGTCTTCATATATCAAAATGATAACCAAGAAAGGAACATATCATCATACCTGCACTTCAAGCCGCAACATGCTCTCATACAAGAAAGGAATTACAGTTGTCTGGAGACTCTGATAACCATTAGGTTTTGGAGTAGCAATATAGTCTTTCATCTATCCGAAAAGATCACCAAATTATGTTAATTTTACCAACTTACTTCTGATATTGATTACAGTGTATCTTTTTAGAGTAACTGAAGACATAAACTCACAGTTCGAGGAATAGGGGTCCAGAATCCATGAACCAACCCAAGAACATGGTAGCAAATCTGCAGCGAATTGATGATAAATAAGCCTGATGACGTACTAAATAAACAGGAACAAGTTCCCCATCCCTTGACAGAAGCAAGGATATACCTGTTGTGGGGTGCATAGAGGCCCTGTGCCAAGGCATGGCTTTGGTGTGATAACAATACGAAGCTGGTAATAATAAATAGAAGCTATAAGTCAATGAAGAAATATAAATTATCATGAAGCGACCTCATCTATATTTCAGCCAAAGGCAATTAGCAGAACAAACCTGTGCAATTTGATTAACCTCATTGATTGAACCTTTAGATTTGAGAACAGATTTATAGATGCTGCACGTAAACAACAAGCACGGTCAGCCTGAATAACTCCTTAAGGTAGTAAATGACATAATAAATATAAACAAAAAACAAAAAATAATAATAGTAAGTACTAATATACATCAAGCATATCTGACAATTTTCAACATGTCACTACAAGGACTATAAGAGTAAGGAATCATATTCTGAACCAGTTTAGAAACCCAGAAAAACACTTTGAATAATGTCCATTTTATTGTTTATGCCAGATATAACACACGGCACTTAAAATATAATCCACTCGGAATAAAGCATGAACGAGTTTAGACACCAAAGCAGGACATAATGTGAGTGAAAAAATGGTAGTAGATCTATAATCTCACCTGTATGGTTCCTTGCATACAGCACGAACTTCAGTTTTCACAGTCATAAGTTCCAAGAACTGGTCATCCTCAATCTTCTTCACCAAAATTTTATTGGCCTAGCACAAAGAACTAAAGTTTGATGAGCAAACATCAATAATGGCATAATGCTAGAAAGCTCAACTTGAGAATAGTAACTGGATAGTCTTTTAAAATCATCATGTAAAACTCTTTTGAAAGAATGACCGCATTACCTCTACAAGTTCTTTCTCATGCTCTTTGTAGAGGTCTGCCACTTTCCTCCTGATTTTTGCATAATCTTCAGGGTTGGTGTACATGAAGGAAAGGTTTTCAAGTTCCAACTGCAACACATTACAGTTCACTTAGAATAGTAGTTTACAGAAGCATTATTATAACTTATGAAGAAAAGACAAATATTCATTGTAGTCCTTTTAAGAATTGGTATTTTTCAAGTGAACAGGCAAAGACACAAAAAGGATCTGAAAACTTCTAGCAACTATAGAAATCAAAGAAAAGGAAGAAATATAGAATTATCAGATTTGTTGATTTGAGGATCATGGTCAGCTAATTTTGGGACCTCTCAAATTCCCGGTCATCGTAACCTTTAAAGTATACATACTTTATCTTACGAATGAACCTGAAAGTCACAACTTTATGATATCTTCAAGGACCTATCTCAAATCAGCCAATATAAAAGACAGATTCTTTTTACCTACACTACAATATTAGACTATGGTGATCAGAAATCAGTTATTTAAGTGAAGACCCACAATAATGAATAATCTATATACAAGGGTGACATAAAGTACAACTGTTGGGAAGGGGACATGATCAATAGAACCTGGCTGGATTTCTACCAATTGAAAACTGAAAGATTAACAATTTCAAAAGCATAAATGCCTAACATCACTTGAAAAAGAAAAAAAAAGAGAAATAAGAGCATACCTTGATTTGGTACATCCCAAGCAACTTTGCTAAAGGAGCAAAAACCTGCAATGTTTCCCTTGCAATGCTGGACTGGATCCCAGACAGATTTAAAATAATATAAGGCTATCAACTAATGATTAATAACTGATAAGCACTGGATCTTAAACAAACAACACATCACCTGCTTATGTGGAGGCATGTGTGAAAGAGTGCGCATGTTATGTAATCTGTCAGCTAACTTGACAATGATAACCCGGACCTGCAATGTCCTTCATTTAGTTTCCAAATGGCATTACTGAAAACAATTTTTTTTTTCAAATATTATAACGAATAAGACTACCTCCTCGGTCATGGCTAGAAGCATCTGCCGTAGGTCATCTGCTTTTACATCTTGTACAGAATCGTGATCACCCTTACATTTCAACTTTCCCAACTTTGACACCTACACACAAAAGAGAAGAACATTGAACTGCTGGTTTTCCAATTCATTGTCAAGAGGCTATGAAAAGAGATATATCATGTATGTTTTATAACATAATAATAAAAGTACCAGCACAACAACAATATATACAAAAAAAGCACCTTAGTCTCTCCTTCTACAATATGGCGAACCGTAGCACCAAACTCCTCCTCTATCCTTTCAAATGTAACCACATTGGTGTCTTCAACTGTATCATGTAGTAAACCAGAAGCAATGGACTCCCAATCCAATTCCTAGGATAAGAGATAAAATAAATTTCTGATTATAGACTGCATAAAGATATTGAAAGATGGATTATATAAAACTTTGCAGAACTCACAAGTTCCCCCAAAATACGTGCAACTTCAACCGGATGAATGATGAAGGGCTCTCCACTGCGTCTTTTTTGACCATCATGGGCGTCAAAAGCCAGCTACACATCCAAAACTACTGTTACATATTTTTACCTATTAATATAAAAGGGTTTGTAAGACATGTAGACTAATTTTTAAGACTATTAATATATCTGACCTTAAGTGCTTTATGAACAAGTTCTAGCTCTTCAGGTGAGAGGTATGAGATAGTCGGCTTAAGATCCTGAAAGAATCAGATTACAGAAAAGATATAACTTAAACCATATCAACCAGATATAACTAGTACTATCAGTGAATGCCTAGTTACATAATAACCAAGGTATACCTCCCACAATCCTTCAGGAGAAATGTCAAAAGAGGTATCTGAGGACAAGGAAGAAGAACACTGCAGCTGCCACCTCCTATCAGCAACATGAACTAAACCTGATTTATAAAGTTGTCCGAGAAGTACCAAGTCTGAAGCCTCAGTAGAATGGCAACCTCCTATATTAGAGGATTCACATCTCTGCACCTAGTACATGTGAACAAGTTCCATGGTTAACAACCATGCATGCTAATTATATGAGGAACTGATCAATACTGCCTTAAATTTAAATGATCACAAGGTATGACCTCACATCAATTAAAACCTAACAAGCACCTCTCCCTAAGAACAATTTACATACTCCTTCTACTACAGTACGTTTGCCTCTAGAAATGCAATCTCATGTTTCCAAACTTCACATTATAATTATACGATTCAAGATAATAGCCTTGTTTTGGCTGGGATATGAATCACATGATCTAACTGAATGCAGCAAATAGCACCATTTTCAGAAATTAAGTTACAGAAAGGTAAAATTGCCCCCACAGTCTAGATACGCAAAAATTAATTAACAAAAACAAATCCATGAACTCATAATCCTATCACTAGCACATAATAAATCCAAATTGCATAATAACTTACATTACTCACCCGGTTTCTTCTCCCATTTCGTCCATACGACAGCCACGAACACTGCGGAGGATGAGCAGTGCTAGCAAGGAACCCCGTCAAGACTCTCGGAGCTTTCCACGCACAAGAGAACATGCTACAATCATACTTCCCAGCCCCTTCCCCTTTCGACAGCTTACACACGTTCACGCATTCTAAGGAAACTACACCAAAATCCAACCATTCCAAATAAAAATTCAAACTCCGAAACCATTAACCACACACAAATTGCCTAATCCTACACATGAGCCACTCATAAAACACTAGACACACACACAATTCTCCTATCTCTCTCTAATTCTCGCTAGACAAATGAAAGCAATAGCTCTGGGGAGCAGTACTGAGCTAAGTTCACTAGGTTTTCATATAAGCAAGTCAAAAAACCACAATTAATTGAGTGTCCTACATTTTGTAAAGCAAAAGAAAAACGAGCATACCTGACATGGAAGAAGCGGAAGCCATTTGTGAAGGAAGAGAGCAATCTCATTGAATCGAGCTGAGCATTAAACCACACACCGCGCGCAAAACGCCGATAAGAAAGTAGATAGATAGAGGGAGAGCTAACTGATTGCAACCAACCGAAAACAAACCGGAAGCGCGTTTTCCGATAACGACGATGGAGACGGCGATTGAGCTGAGGTGAGGATAATTGGAGAGGAAGAGAGAGTGTGGAAATTACGCGGTGTCCGTTAGACGTTAATGAGCGACGGACTGAAAAACTGAGGAAGATTTTGGCAGCAGATAATTTAGGGAGAGAGAGAGAGGGATATCGAGCTTGGCCGAGGCCACACAAATGCCGTTTTGATAAAGATATTTCCTTTTTTTTTTTTTTTTGGTATTCTGGAGGGGACAGTGTTATGGTGTGGAGGGAATAAGTTTAGGACTGTTAAGCCATCACGACCACATGATGACACGTCGGAGGAAATTGTTTTTGGCATTGAGGTTTAGTCAAAGGGCCTTTCTTGGGTTTTACCATTCTTGACGGATGAAAATTTGGAATGGAATTTGATGAGGATCATGATTATCTCTTACCAAGTTTATTTGATATTAGAGAAATTATTATATATATATCAACCACATATTTCACGTGGCGTACCATCTTAATATTATTTGTTCATTTTTTTACTGTGATTGTTTCTGATTGGTTCTTATATGTAAATACAAAGGTAGTTATCTCATCTCTATTATTATAAAGCCAACACCCTTATTTATTAACGAAACTCGTGTACTTTTTAGATGTTTTTCAGTAAATTTTATTTACACAATATGGATTCACTCCGATCTTTGCACAAAAACAAAGACACTGATCATTACATTGCCTGCTTAATTGCTTGCCACTTTTCTCTCTTGATGGTCAAATGGTAAGATTTAAACATAACATCGATCTGTCTTAAGTTCTTAACGTGGTAACATTTGGAAACCATACGTAGTTGAAAGTAACCACATTACTTCAGCTATTCTCTTCATAATTAAGGCGCAGTAACATCATACGAGCGTCCCTTATTACATGCCGTATTAGTTAAGATATGTCAAGCTTTCATGCTAGCTCGCGAGCTACATGCACTAAATGCAATTATAAGCTAGGGGAAATGCTGGACAAACTCATGCATGCACTGAACCTAACATTATGTATATCCATTGTTTAGGCCGGCCACAGCCAAGAATTTAGTGGCCTGATGGATGCAGTTTAAGCTATATAGCAATAATATACACCTACAACGTAGGTTGCTGGAAATCTCCACACCATTGTAGTCAATTATCTATTTTTCTTCTCCTTTCAATTATTTACTTAATAATAGATCCTGATTGATCACTTAATTAGCTAGGTAGACAGTCCATTCATGACATGCCAATGCAAGCATCCAAATTCTGAAATACGCAAATGCGTAGGTAGGAGTAAACATGCTTAATTACATGCATGTGCAGAGATGCTGTAGCTAGCCAGAAGATCGAGTATATATGTTTCTGGCTTTCTGCTAGCTTGGAATACCATTGTCGTTTCTGCAGTACGTTTTCTTCATTCCAGTCGTTCTTCGATCTTTGTCGCCGCCGGAAAGCTTTAAAACTAAATTCCGCTGTTGATGTTGTTTATATATGTTATTATTCTACGTGCCAAAACTCGATCTGTGAGAACCCTTGGACTGAAGGTTGAGATATTTCTACATATATATATAAGAAAGATTCTGTATCTGAAAAACAACAGGGAAGAAGGTCGATTTGATTTCTTGTGGTAAGAAGAGGCCAGGGTCATTGAACAAGAACAAGGAAGAGGCCGTCGCGCGCCATTGCACCTTGATAAGACATTTAGACGTACATTCATCTGCTATCTTTTTGGTTTTGTACTGAAAGGGTATATACTTCATCTCAATCGGTTTCTTCTAGCCATTTCGTTCAAATGGATATTTGATATTGGAGAAGAAAACAAATTAACAATTTACATCATCCTTGTGTGGCTCTTGTTAAGCAAATTTAATGGAAGTGATACGTACAACATAGCTTATTTGCTTAGCCATAAGAACCAAGAAGAGCCTTTCAGTCGAGGACAAGTAAAATAGAAAGCTATGTAGGACGAAATAAGGTTCAAAATCTCCCCGATATATTCTCTGATATCTATGTTTTTCAAAAAAAAAACGACATATCTTAAGAATAAATATCTTTATTTTTTCCCGTATCTGCGATATTTCTCCGATAACATAAAATATATTCGATATTTACAATATATCTGATATATCTTCGATATTTTGAAGAAATATCCAAAAACATTTATCTAAATTTTGTTATCTCAACTTGATGATGATTCAGACTCTCCGAGATGAGTTTTCGATTAAATAATCACCTCGAGCCTCGATAGATATCAAAAGGAAAACTAGAAGAGTAGTCCCTCAATCGGCTAATTTTTAATTTTTCGTAAAAAAAAGTCTGGATGAGGAGTGAAGGTTCAAATTTAACTCTTGAGAGTCAAACCATAACAGTGACAAGTGTTTTCATTGACCTTGATAATGAAAATGGCAACCCTCATCCACACGTCGTAAGAAAAGCGACTGATTTTGAAATTAATGTAAACAATGTATTATCTGATGAAATTGGAGACCCGAAAAATGATTATGATAATGTTAGTGTGTGGGGCGGCGTAGCAACTTTAGATAGTTCAAATGATGATGATGATGATGGTGGTGGTGGTGGTAATGGTGATGGTAGTGGTGGAAGTCGACAAGGTGGTAGAGATAAAGTGTTTGAATATGGACAATCTTATGTAGGTGGAGGATTTGAGTAGTTTACTTGTGAAAATAATTTTGATCATGCTACCTAAGATGAGGATCATGGCTCTAGAACAGGTGGTCATGGTGCGTAACAACATAATAGGTGCAGAAGGAGGACAAGAGGGGCTATTGATGATCAAAGTATTTCGTTTGATGTTACTCTAGTTGCTTTAAGTTTTGATTCTATATTGATAGAGCACAGAGCATAGTGGGACATCAAACGAATCACATGAAATCAAACTATTAATCTGGTCATCCTATTTATGATTATGGTCAGTTTGGATAAGTATATGATCAATCATCAAGTTGGTTTATCATTGTTATCTCATTCTCAGAGAAACTGTCAACAGTTCGAACGAGATATATGTCTATCATGTTAACTATTACAATTCGTATTATATGGCTCGTATGTCTTAGGCAGAGTATTGTAATTTTGTTGACCAACGTGCGTCTTTTCAAGCACATAGAGTCTTTATTTGTTACTAGATAAAACTAATAATTGTATATGTTTGTATATAATTTAATAATAAATAAATAAATAATTTCAGAATAAGAACGATATATTTTTTTCAATATCTGATATCTTTATTTAAAAAAATATATATATCTATCTATACCGATATTTTAACACTTGAGATGAACAAATGTTTTACAAACAAAGGTTTCTACTTCGTGATGATTATCAATCTGGTTGACACCGGGAACCCAAATATTTATTATGAGCAAATTTTTATTTCAATGGATCAATCATCTAGCTAGCCATCTAGGTCTATGTACATATCTGTATGCATGAAAGGGGCGAGGGCAGCATGCATGCGCAGTTCATACATATTATACAAAAGATTATAATAACCTCATGTACTCATTTGCAACTTGCAATACCAGTACTGTGTAGTTCTACACAGCTTGATACCAATCTGCTGCTAGCTTCCTCTCTTAGTTTAATGGAATGCTAATCAAATGATGGAGATGTTTGCATCACCATCAGATTCTCCCCTTTGAGATAAGATATAACCTGAAACATAGAGAATCAAACCCAATCAGAAAACAAATTTCATTCATATTATAGACTACTTAATAATGTTGGTGATGACTGTTACCGCGCTCATGCATGGTCTCATATCTGGACTAGACATTGTGCACTGAAAGGCGCTGCACATGACTTTAAACATTTCATGCATGTCTGCGTCTTCCCAATCTTCATCCAATAATTCATGAAACGCTCTTTTCATCACCTTTGGACGAGCCTGCATTTACATATATATCTTTTAATTAACAGCGATAAACTAACCAATAATGAAACATGTAAATTTAATTGAGTAATGACCATTAACGTACTACTAACCCATTCGATTAGAGTTTTGTCGTCCTGTAGCGCAGAACTTTTGCAGAAGAGCCTCAGCAGCAAGACTCCATAGGAGAGAACGTCAGATTTCACTAGGGCGATCGCGTCGTGGTCCAAATAATCCCGAAGTGAGGGCCTTCATTAATAAAAGCAGATATAATGCTCGAATATTAATACATGCATTTTAGTACGGTTAAGTTTGAATATTACTCTACATATATACATGAGTTCACTAAGCTGTACCTTTGGTTTTCGTTGGATATTGGCTTTGCTTGCTTAAGATGAAGCCATTTGGCTCGTCCAAAACCAGAGATCTACAACAAAGCGGACTGGATATCAATAACAGAAACATAAACGTGTACGTGTAATTGATTCAACGAATTATTGTAATTCTTTTGTTAATTAATTCCACCATCGGGCTTAAATCATTTCTCAGAAAAATGTTGGTGATGAGCAAATTGCCATGGATTACGGGACCCTGGGGACATTCTTCATGCATATATCGAAGTCCTCGAGCAATGTCTATTGCTATCTTCAATTTTTGTTGAAATTTCAATTTTAAGTTCCCCATTGATCCTGCATATGGTTTTTGGAAAATGATTATATATATATAGCTTATATCATGCATGCATGCATGCATGCATACACATCATATTCCGTCACTAATTTTAGCATTGATCAACTTGATCCAGTAAAAATTACCGTAGAGATTTGTGTGTAAAGTCCCTCTTATTGTTAACGGAAATACCAGGACAGCAGTCACTTCACCATCGTAGAAAGCAGTCAGCCGAAGTATATTTTTGTGGTGCATAGACACGGCTGCTTTCTTTTCTCTTTCAAGCATAGTACGCCACTCTCCGGTGTATCTCTTTACCGTCACCTTGGTGCCATTAACAGGTCGCAATCCCTCGTACGCCAAGTAATCGCCATTCTCATAGGCCGGAATTCTAGTCCTGAATCCCTGTGTCAGCTCGTCCACCATTTCCCAGCTCAGCTCTTTTGGTAGCCCTAGCATACAATCAGCCCCCTCAGATAATTCTCTCCATGGACCATTACTATGGCTTTGCAGAGAGGAAGGACCTTTTGAGAGTGCCTGTATCGAAGCCTTCTGGTAAATTTCTTCATCCTGGTGAACCTGATCAGACATTTTTGTTTGGCTATTCGATCGATCGACCTCAGTGATTTCGGTGATCTCGTATTGGGAAAATTAACGCTTGGAACAAGAGGACTTAATTTTTATACCAGGTTAGATACATATGATTACATCCCACATAGCTACAAACTAGCTAATAGAGAGGACGTGGATAACTAACTAATATGTCTTGTTAGCACCGATGGGTGCTGGAGTGGTCGATCTGACCTACCAAACCTTAATCAACGAAGAACGTAGGGGATTACGATTAGCAACTTAGCAGACTCCGAATATACTAGCTGATACAACTCATACATGCCTACAAGGATGCTAAAAGAACAAGAACAACTAAGATGATTCACCAACACTTTTGTCTTTTTCCATTTTTTTTCTCTTATATAGATATAGGATTTTGTTCTTTATGGGGAGTTCAAACCCAAGACATCAATCACTTACGTAAATTTTGAATGTACGTATGCTCGTCTTATCACTAGTGGCGGACCTGTTCAGAAGGGAACTTGGACTGCAGCCCAGAGAGAGTTGGTACTAATTGATTTTATTTGTGCACACATTATTGATAAGCTTGTCAATTTATTTGGCTTTCTTCTATAAACTCAGCTCCTAATATCTTCACCACGTACAGGGTTCGATTCTCACGTTTAAATTTCTCCTGTATTTACATTTTCTTCAGTTCTCCCTTTGTTTTCCTATTTATTTCCCCCATTTTTTCTCCCTCTTAACAAATTGAGTTTAAATATTATTTTGATCAATGAAGGAAACACCAAAAATAATGCAGATGAAAAAAAATCTCATAAAGGAGTTCATTAGCCTAAACAAAATCTAATTCCTAGATCCGCCTCTGCTTATCACGTTTTAATTCCATCAATTCAGTGAGACCACCATATATATCAAGTCACAATATGATGATCTACAACTAGTCCTAGATACTTCTGTAGTTCTGTATATGATTAATACCATATATACGCAATTCATCCAAGTGTGTAGGGGCCCCTTATTGATTTTTTATTAGGTTAAAATGTCAATTATCAAGACATGCATGCATAAATCATGGCGTTCGTTCTCAATTAAAATCTCGCGATCGATTGGTCAATTTTCAATGGTATGATAGCCAAATTAAGCCCCAATGCGATGACTTAGAGTACTATACTCTATGCATAAAATGAAATACACAGAGATGAGAGACAAAGTGAGATATATATTTGAGATTTAAAGGTCAAAATTTAATTAGTTAATACGATAGATGTGTATTTCACGTATTTGCTTTTCCTTGTTTAGATTAAGTAGATCGAAATCTTGTACAAAGGGGAGGACCAATCGAATTACTCATTTGCAAGCCGGTGCTGCTGGATTAATTGTGCCCTTAGTAGTAACCTTTGCGTTGTAACATTCTGATGCGATGCCCGTGTTTTTGTTGGTAGCAGCGCCTCCGAAGGCAATGTCGATGTTGTTCAACTCAACCCCGTCACAAGGGTTTTTAGCGCTACAAGCTAGTGACACGGCAACGTTTTGCGACGAGGTGCCCTTTATGTTTCTGAAGTGGATATCACGGAGCTTATATAGGGATTGCGCTCCGGCGTTTGGATTATTCTGTTGATAGAGAAACTTCAGTATCAGATCGAAAGCTAGATTGGTTTATATTGGAGTACTGAACGTGGAGAAATTAACTAGAATTGAAATACTGAATTAATTACCGGATCTTTCTTCATTCCATAGTGTTGATCGATGACGATTGGAGCTTTTACATGGTCCAAGACAAGGTTATCGAATACAATTCCGCTTGCTTCTCCTCCGTTTTCATTGGCCCAAGTTTTGATTCTGGCACCGTTGGTTGTGTTCGACAATCTGCAGTTGGTCACATTGACACCAACCACGGGTTGTTCGTTCTTATACTTTCCAAGACTTCCAACACTGTGATCAAATTATCTTCCATATATAAGAACGTATTGAATATATATATATATATATATATATACAAATTAGATGCGTGCATGCGATATTAATATTAGTTGGGTCGTTACGTACCTGATGCCATGGCCAGGGCCGCAAGTAACGTTGTTGACGGTGATTTGGCGGGCGCCCTGCCCGATGGAAACACAATCGTCTCCGGTTGCAATAACGCTGTTGATCACTTTGACATTGTCGGAATCACTGATGTGGCAGCCGTCAGTGTTAGGGCTATCACCAGGAGCAGTGATGTGCACACGGTCCAGGGTAACGCCGCTGCAGTCAGTGACGTGGTAATGGAAGTACTTGCTGTTCAAGGATGTGATTCCCTCTATAAGTGCATTCTTAACCTTTATAAATTTCAAGCTCTGCATCCACAACAAATTAACCATCATTTGAATCAAATCCGTCTAGGTTGTTCGCATTTACACCGGAGAATAAATTGGTTATGAATAGATCGGAGTTAGGGCAGTGAGTCGTACGGATGGGGCATGGGGGCAGTCGTCCTTATCGCAGCCATTTCCATTCCATGTCTTCTCGCCTTGGCCATTGACAACTCCGTCACCGGTGACAATCAAACCGTCGATACTTTCGAACTGGATCCATTCAGGGGAGGGATAATCGCTCAGATCGGTTGTGGCTTTCACTTCTCCCTGAATTTCCACCACGATGTCCTTCGAGCTGGTGCAGGGGCCTTGGAACACCATAGGTCCAGTCAAAAATGTGCCCTTTGGAATAAGAACCTTTGCCGGACCTTTGTACTCTCCTCTGCATGCGGCCACCCACGTCTTAATGAATGCCTGCATTGCATTACCACTAATTAAACATTTCATCGTCACATCCATAGTATGTGCAGAAAGTCCGATCCATCCACCATAAACTTGTTAAGACGATCGAACATTTAGATTGATCACGTACAGTTTGAAATGCAATGATCGGTACTAGCTAATGTATATATTGTCTTTAGAAAACTAACCACTCCAGTATCATTGTTGCCATCAGGATTCGGGCCGTCATCTTTCCCATTATCACCGACGGGGACTTGTTTAGTTGGATCTCCACCGCCGGGAAGCTCTCCCATTTTGCGTCCTTTTGAATCGCCAGATTCAGGCTTGGCACCGAAAGCTGTGACATCGAATACTTTTCGGTTCGTAGTATCAGTGAGGCTCCGACGGGGTGCACCAGCCCTCAAAAGATGTCCACGGGATGCACCATCGGACGCGCAAGCGAGAAAGACTAAACCTACGAGAATAATAGCAACTAATCTCCTTGCGGTAACTATGTACGGCGATCTTAATCCCATAGACATCTTCCTATGTACTAGATTTATTATTATTATTTTATAAAATTTATCTGGAATGGCTAAGTAAGAAAACATCTGATAGCCATTTTAAAAGAAGAGCTAGGCTGCCGAGGCATTTGTACGCCCTCCCCCTTTGCATCTATTTTTAGAGGCGCCAACCAAAAGCTGACTAAAAATTTGAATACTCAAACAGTGAGACTATGTTTAGTGCGTGATATTCTCAAATTTAGACATGTATTTCTCTCAAAATAGTAAATAACGACCAAGCAACCACAAATACAAATAGTATCTAGGCCAAAACAAAGAAAACAAACACTATTCGATGGTGCCCTGCTGCACTGTTTGTTAACCGTACAATCCGAAACAGTTATGTTACAGCGTTTATATTTTCATTTTCCAACTTTACGAAATAGATGTCACAATAATTCTCACACAATGCGTAGAAAAGCTACATGATCGATGCTCCACTTATCAAGTTATCAGTTCAAAGAAGAGCTACTTAATTTTCGAAGGAACATTACATGCCATGCAAATTAAGAAGAACCATGATAATAAAGGAATTTCAAGAATGTCACAACCCCGAATTTGAAATGATAAAAATTTAAAATAGAAGCCATGAAAACTCAAAAACAATCTCAAATATATTGAAATAATCTTATCATAACAGTGTATCGAAGCTGAGTCCACATCATGACTCAGTCAACTCGAATAATACACAACCGATGAAAATGTAAAATTCACTCAATCCTCACTACAAACAGCAGAATGAAATCTTCGACAATCTTTAGCGAAAACCCTCTAATTCTGCTAATCCACACCTGCAGAACTATCACATATATCATTGAATAGGTGCACCGGGATTGTAAACACAAACCCGGTAAGCTTTGCAGCTCGTATGAGTAAATCAATAATACAACTCGCATATAAACATAGAAGAAAATACTGAAAACATTTAATTATAAATGTACTCATGAGTCATTAGACGACCCATCTGGTTGTCCAATAATATCTGAAATATGCGTGCTCATGAGAAATCGGGTAACCCCTCTGTTTACCCAAATACATTTATAATACGTGTACTCATGAACGCTGGTACTCATCTGTTACCCCTCATGTAGTACGCCGCTAGACATTGGGTAACCACTTGCTACCCAATATCCAAAAATATGGGTACTCATAAGCTGATAACCCATCTGTTACCCACAAAAGAAAATACTGAAAACATTTAATTATAAATGTACTCATGAGTCATAGGAAGACCCATCTGGTTGTCCAATAATATCTGAAAATATGTGTGCTCATGAGAAATCAGGCAACCTCTCTGTTTACCCAAATAAATTTATAATACGGGTACTCATGAGCGCTGATACACCTCTGTTACCCCCTATGTTAGTACACCGCCTGACATTGGGAACCACTTGCTACCTAATATCCAAAATATGGGTAATCATAAGCGCTGGTACACCTCTGTTACCCCTCATGTTAGTACCCCAACAGACAGACTAGAGCTCTAACTGAATCGTAACTGTCGACCGGCCAAGACTAGGTTCCGACATGCCAACACGTCCAAAGACATGTCCACAGACCACAAAAAATGTTTTAACATTGATAGAGCGTTTTATTAAAACGTCTATAATAAACCCTGTAAAACATCATTATTAGTATAGAATAAGCATGGATCGTTCAGTCCGGAGAATTGAAGGGAACTCTAAACTTTTAGTGTTAACAAATAATTGGGGGTTTGAGATTGATTATTAACTACTAAAATAAAACCTAAATTATTATTTACATGATCGACTTCTCTTTAACAAACTAAAACCAAATTTACCATTACACCACATAATTACATGTTCGAACCTATCATGCATTCTAATTCGACCAATTACATACTTTTTAGACACCAATACAATTAGAGTCTTAGCGGATCATCTAATCGTGCAAGATTTCAATTAACATTTATATTGACTTATGACCTAATCTAAATTTGCATGCAATCGAATTCAAAAACACTTAGAGTATAAATCAAACAAGATTACTTTTAAGCACCAAATCTTTGTTGGAGACATGTTTCATGTATGGCGTCACCCACCATGGTTTCACATGCAAATTTCCAGAATTTTTACCACTTTTAATCAACACAAATCGAACCTACTTAGGGCATGATTCGATTTGTGTCAATATGGTTGATGAATCTAGCACTCAAACACAATCTTAGGGAATGCATCCAAGCACTAAATTCATATGCACATATCTAAAAATTATCTAAAAGTATGAGAAAGATGATTAGGATACAACAATAGAAATACAAACTCATTAATTATAGAAAACCATCAATTCAGCAAAGATCCAAAAATTCAATAAAACAATCTGAAAATTTCGATTCTTAATACAAAACAATAATCTCACACAAACATCATACTCCAATCTTCATAGACAAAGTATTGTAAAAAATCAAAAACAAACAAACCCACGAAGAAGAGTTGCGAGAATCACACGTTATATGAACCTTAGAGGTGTGTCTTCAATAGTGATTTCGGTGGAGATGGAATTGCTATATGGGAGATGATGGATTGTTGTTTTGATGAAGGATGTTTAAGGTAGTATTTTGGTAGAGTTTTGGCTCTTGAATGCAAATGAGAAGTGATTTTATTTGAGAGAAGAAGCCATGTATATATAGACGAAAGAATGAGGGTAGTTGCATCTTTCCTCATATTATAATGCAATGTTTTAATCCCTTAAATCATGTCATGTTTTGCTCCCTAAATATATAGAGGAAAGAATGAGGGTAGTTGCATCTTTCCTCATATTATAATGCAATGTTTTAATCCCTTAAATCATGCCATGTTTTGCTCCCTAAAACATGCCATACTTTAATCCCTAAAACATGCCATACTTTAATCTCTAAAACATGTCATGTTTTATTCCCTAAATGATCATCTTCTATTTAATTGTTGCATGATTTGGCTCTATCTCTTTTTCTTTAATTATCTCTTTAATCAAATCTGAAAATAAGAAAATAAAATCATAAGTAAGATATAATTAGTTTCAAAACCTAACAAGGATTCCTAGTCAAACTAGGACTCTAAACCAATTATGTGTTTTTAACTCATGTAAGCACAAAAATGCATCTAATACCGCCCAAGACTCTTACTACGACTCAATAGTACAACAATAAGGGCTAAGCAAAGTACAAATTGAGGTAAAAACATGTTAAGAACGTCGCACAAAGTGCCCCTATCAACTACCCCACACTTGGCTTTTGCTAGTCCCTTAGCAAAATAAAACTAAATAAGACACTATTGCCCCTAAATGATTGCCTCAGAATCTCAAAACACATAGTTTTCAAATTTAAGCATTTGAATATAAGCACATAAATTTTAAGTTTCATAAACATGCTTCATAGTATGAATAAGTAAGAAATGAGACAATAAGCACATAACATGTTTAGTCAATCCAATCCTCCTCACAAGGCATACTCTATTATTTTCACTCAGATTCATGGTTATGATTCACACACAAGTATATGCAAGAGAAAGGATAATAAGACATCAAATAGCTTGCATATTTCATCAAATGAAGGCACTTTGTGAATAATAAAAGGAAAACCTCATTTAACAACTAAGTGCACAAATGGACCAAAACCATATGCTCAACTCTTGTGATCATCTCCACAAACCAAGATTTGCTCATTTTAAGAATCATTAGGATTATTAAATAAGGTAAATATTTAGGCGTAGCTAAAGACATGGAATATCAAAGAATTACAAAGGTAATTCTATAGACTTAGCAGAGTAAACATCATCCTTATGACACCACACACCATCAGGGGCCGAATATAACAAGTTGGGCAGAATCATCATTCTAACCACAAAGTGAACATGAACAAAGGTCAAGTAAAAATTTTTAGACCTTCAATTACAACTCAACTCCAAATCACAAATGAAAGACAACATAACTTTTTTCTTTTCTTGCCGAGTTCATCATTCTTTTTTTTTCTTTTTCTTGTTTTTTTTTTCGGCAATGCTTGCTTAAAAGCTTATTGATTTTTTTTCTTTCAAATGTCTTCCACCCCACACTTATTTCATGTATCATCACAACATCATCTCAATAAGAATTCTGCCAAATCTATAGGACAAGGTAGAGGTAACTATACTAAGCATGGAGATAACATATGTGATGAATAAAAGGCTCAATGTATGCTCAAATGTGGTTCAACTAAGGGGTCCCAAACAGGGCACATATAGGGATACATGGTTGTTTGGCTAAAGTGGTGGTATTCCTAGAAATGATCCATAAATCATTTTCAAAATCAGAGCATTTTATGACTTAAATGTTTCAACAATCACAAAAGTCAGTTCTAGTAAATTCTAGAGTCCATTAAAAGCTATGACACATAGTTATTGAATATGCAAAGAATAGTGAGGTTCATGAATAATCACGAAATTTCAAATTACATCTCATGAAAAAAAAAGTACATATAGGCTCAAAAACTCACATGTTGTTATGGACTTTAAACTGACCAAAACATGTATATCATAATCAATCAATCCAAATCTCACATGTTCATATCAAATCCACATCATCAATGAAACTTACAATTCAATTCTTATGAAATGCAAAACCATCATCTATGTATTTTAGAGACATAATCATCCTAGACTTTAGGGGCATCCTAAGACTCAATAAAGCAATAATTGTTTTTTTAGATTTTTTTTATATCATGACACAAACAAACAATGAACTTGCAACCCTACCCCACACTTAGAAAATTACATTGTCCTCAATGTAAGCTCAATAGTAAGAATGTAATTCACAAGCATAGAATAAGATCACATATCAACACATATATAAGTCAACCATAAGAGTGAAGGGATTAGAAAATTCAAACTCCCGTAGACGACTCCTCCACAGATACGGTTGAAATGGGTTGCCTCCCATGCAGCGCTTGAGTTTTATAGTCTCTCATCCTAGACTTTCTCATGTTCATTCTCCATTAGGCGCATCTCTCACAATTGTCTCCTCACACGTGTGCTCCTCAAATGGCTCATAGTAGGGCTTAAGTCGATGCCCATTCACCTTGAATGTCTTCCCTGTTGTATCACTTTTAATCTCAACTGCACCATGAGCAAACACGTTAGTACCAACAAATGGGCCAACCCAACGCGAACGAAGTTTCCCTGGAAACAACATAAGCCTCGAATGAAATAACAAAACTTTCTGGCCCACTTGGAACTTCTTTCCTCTAATCATTTTGTCATGGTAAGCACGAGTTTTCTCCTTGTAAATCCACGAAGCATCGTAAGCCTCATGCCTAATCTCCTCAAGCTCATTGAGCTGCAACTTTCGATGTAGACCTGCTTCATCCAAGCTCATGTTGAACTTCTTCACCGCCCACCATGCTCTGTGCTCTAACTCCACTGGAAGGTGACATGCATTCCCATACACCAATCTGAATGGTGACATCCCAATAGGCGTCTTGTACGCGGTCCTGTAGGCCCATAATGCATCATTCAACCGATCACTCCAATCCTTCCTTGTTGGACCTACAGTTTTCTCCAGAATTCCCTTGATTTCTCTGTTAGACACTTCTACCATGCCACTTATCTGAGGATGATATGGTGTCGAAACTTTGTGGGTTACTCCATACTTCTTGAGCAATGCCTCAATTGTCCGGTTGCAGAAATGAGAACCTCCATCACTTATCAAAACATGTGGTACTCCAAACCTGCAAAATATGTTAGTTCTCAAGAAACCTGCAACCACTTTTGAATCATTAGTCTTGGTGGCCTTTGCCTCCACCCACTTTGACACATAATCAACAGCCAATAAGATATACAAGAATCCTCTAGATGAAGGAAATGGACCCATGAAATCTATACCCCACACATTAAAAATTTCGACAGTAATAATAGGAGTAAGGGGCATTTGATCTCTTGGACCAATCTTACCTGTCCGTTGACACCTATCACAAGAAACACAAAACATGTATGCATCTTTGAAAATAGTAGGCCAATAAAATCCACATTCAAACACCTTCAAAGCTGTTCTACGAGGCCCAAAATGACCTCCACATGCCTCATTATGACAAAAGTTAAGAATTGACCTATTCATTTTCTAGGATACATCTCCTAATGACTTGATCACTACATTGTTTCCATAAATACGGTTCATCCCACATATAATGTCTAGCCATTTTCTTCAATTTAGCCTTATTAGCATGCGAAAGTGTACTAGGAAAAGTCTTAGTAACTAAATAATTGACAATGTCTGCATACCAAGGTACACTTACCTCCATCCCAAAGAGTTGCGCATCTGGGAAAGTCTCACGTAGTGGCTCTCTTTCCTCATCTCGCACGATCCTACTCAAATGATCAGCCACCACATTCTCACTTCCCTTCTTATCTCGAATCTCAAGGTCAAATTCTTGAATCAACAGTATCCACCGGATCAACCTGGGCTTAGCATCTTTTTTAGTCATCAAATATCTTAAGGTTGCATGGTCAGAATACACAATAACTTTATAATGCAAAAGATATATCGAAATTTTTCTAAAGCAAAGATTACAGCCAAAAGCTTCTTTTCAGTAGTCGAATAATTTATTTGGGTCTCATTAAGAGTCCTAGACGCATAGTAAATCACTGCAGGCTTCTTCTCTTTTCTTTGGCCTAACACTTCCCCAATTGCATAGTCTGAAGCATCACACATCAATTCGAAGGGCAGGTTCCAATCCGGAGGACAAATGATAGGTGCACTAGTCAACAACTCTTTCAATTTCACAAACGCTTTCTCACATGCAACAGTCCAATAATACCACTCACTGGTAAATAGCGCAATACTTCTTCGTGAATCTCCGCTATTTGAATATGGAACATCATAACAACGAAAAGGAATAAAACGGCTATAGCTCCTATATGAACTACTGGGAAGATCATAGCGAAGAAGTAGAGACCTAACAAAAGAAGTAAACCTGAAGTGTCGCGAAAGACTGGAATGGGAAACAAAACGGAATGTACCAGATTTTTAGCACGTGCAACCATCAAACCAGAGACCAAAGCAGGGCTCCTTTATAGTTAGACAAATAGTCGATCGTATCATCCCATATGAACGACACCTCCTTTTGCAATAGGGTACACATAGGTCTCGCCACCATTGAAAAATCCTTGATGAATCTCCTATAAAATCCTGCATGACCAAGGAAAGAACGAACCTCTCTCACAGTTGTGGGAGAGGGTAAGTGATGCACAATATCAACCTTAGCCTTGTCTACCTCAATACCCTTAGCAGATATAATATGTCCCAAAACTATCATTTGATTCACCATGAAATGACATTTTTCCCAATTAAGAACAATGTTAGTTTCTACACACCTTCTCAAGATTAACTCTAAGTTCTCTAAACATGCATCAAAGTCTTTTCCATAAACACTAAAATCATCCATAAAGACCTCAATGATATTTTTGATAAAGTCAGAGAAAATAGAAAGCATACATCGTTGAAATGTACCTGGTGCGTTGCACAAACCAAAAGGCATGCGTCGATAGGAAAAAGTGCCAAATGGACATGTAAATGTCGTCTTCTATTGATCCTCCGGATGAATGCATATCTCGTTGTACCCACTGTACCCATCTAGAAAACAATAGAACTCGTGTCTAGCTAATCTCTCCAACATCTGGTCCATGAACGGCAAAGGCATGTGATCCTTGCGTGTTGTAGCATTCAACTACCTATAATCAATGCACATCCTATGACCGGTTACCAACCTCTGGGGTACCAACTCATTCGCCTCATTTTTCACAACAGTCACCCCACTCTTCTTAGGCACAATTTGCACTGGTGAAATCCACTGACTGTCCGAGATACGATAGATCACTCCACAATCAAGCAGCTTGATCACCTCATCTTTCACGATTTTCATCATTGGTGGGTGCAATCTCCTCTGAGCATCACGTGTAGGCTTGGCGCCATCCTCCAAAAGTATCCTATGAACACAAGTTGTAGGGCTGATCCCCTTGATATCCGCCAAAGTCCATCCAATAGCGTTCTTGTTCCTCTTAAGCACATCAATCAATCTAGCTTCTTGCTGCTTACTCAGTGTTGATAACACAATAACTGGTAGAGTATCATTCTTTCCAAGGTACACATACTTCAAATGATCTGGAAGCTCCTTCAAATCTAACTTTGGGGCTTGTACCACAGATGGTAACAATTTATTAGTGGAAATGGGAATTGACAAGAAAGAGTGATACCTTTTGTATGGTTGAGCTTCAAGCTCATTCACTATTTCAAAAATTTTGGGCTCAAAGTCAGCCCACTCCTCTCTTGAGACACGGTCCCCATGCTTGTCAAATCCGGCCCCTTGCTCCATAGCTAATTGCTATGCTTTCAACGTCTCTGACATAACCTGTGCAATAGAATCATCCACAGAAAAACACGAGTTAATGTCAGAAACTGGGTACTTCATTACCTCAAAAATGTTGAAGCTGATAACATTTCCATCAAACTCCATCGTCAAACTTCCATTTGCAACATCGATACATGTCCTTGGAGTTCTCATGAACGGTCTCCCCAAAAGTAGTGGAGTTGTCTCCAAGGGTGATACCTCCATGTCTAGCACATATAAATATGCAGGAAAAATCAAGTGACTGACATGCACAAGGACATCCTCAACATACCCCTTAGGGTACTTGTTAGATCGATCTGCTAATTGAATAATCACATTATCATTCTTCAAAGGTCCTAATCCTAGTGATTGATAAACATTATATGGCATGACATTTATCGAAGCACCTAGATCAAGTATAACATTATCAAATAATGTGTTACCAATTTTATATGGGACAGAGAAACTTCCCGGATCCTTCATCTTAGGGGGTAGCTTCCTTTGTATGACAGCTGAAACTGTCTCATTCATCTTCACTACCTTTTCTTCACTAATTTGTCTTCTTGAAGTGCAAAGCTCCTTAAGAAATTTCGCATATTTAGGGATCTGCTTGATACACTCCAACAATGGAAGGTTAACTTGCACCTTCCTAAAGACCTCTAACACCTCCTCATCATATTTATCCTTCTTGCTCTTTGCAAACCTAGAAGGGAAAAGTACATACGAAATATGATTAGTTTTAACTAATTCATTTGAGTTAGTATTTGTACCTTTGTGTGCTTCATGGATCGGCACACTCTCCTTCTTGGAGGTAGCTGGATCTTTCTCCAAGACATTCATCATAGTCATCTCGTCACCCTCCTCAAGAACATGGGTTGTTTGGGCCTTCCTAGGAATACTAGGCCGCTCCTTTAGCTCGAGCCCACTCCTTGTCATGATAGCTTGGGCTTGCTCATTCTTTGGGTTAGGTATGACACCACTTGGTAACTTTCCTTGTTCAGAAAAATGGCTCATGAAGTCTACTACCTGGCCCATATGCGTTTTTAGCTCCGCAATGTCCTTCCTATTCGCTTGTTGACCCACCACCAAAGTTTGAGTCACGGTATTCAATTGACTTTGTCCAGCAACTAAAGATTTCAACATCTCATCATAATTAGGAGTATTAGCCATGTTGGGAGGTGAAACATTGAGTAGTTGAGCTTGTGGTCTAAACAAACCAGCCGGACGAGGCCCAAATTGCATAGCATTCTGATGTGGCCTTAGTACATTCTCATTATTGGACCACCGAAAGTTTGGATGATCACGTAGACCAGGGTTGTAGGTATTCGAAAATGGATTGTACCTCTGACCTCCTTGATAACCAAGGGCATTGACTTCCTCATACCCTCCACTAGAAGCAACTTGAGGACACTGATCAGTAGGGTGCCCATCCGTACAGATTCCACAAACTTGAGCTCCACTAGTCTTCATGAAATGGCTCATCATCTTGGATAACTTGTCAACCTTGTTCTCTAGAGCAGAGCTTGAACTTGAGTTGGTCTCATGTACCTGCCGTGCAGAACTAGTTGATGTTCCAAATTGTTGGTTGTTCATAGCTCTCTTCTCCAAAAGATCCTTTGCTACTACATTGCTCTTGTCCAAAAACGATTCACCAGCAGCTGAATCAAGGAACTCTCTTTCCATTTATAGCAATCCTTCATAGAAATACTGAAGCAACATACCTTCTCTAATCCCATGGCCTGGGCATGATGCTACAAGAGATTTGAACCTCTCATAGTAATTGTAGAATGACTCATCTGGTCCTTGCTTGATTCCTGTTATCTGCTTCCTGATGTGTGTCACCCTTGATGAGGGAAAATACTTCGACAAAAACTCATTGACCATTGTTGTCCATGAAGTAATCCTACCAGCAGGTACCTCAAACAACCACTTTTGAGCACGATCCTCCAATGAGTAAGGAAACGCTCTCATCTTCACAATCTGAATGTCTGCTCCTCTAGGGCACATAGTCTCACAGTTGAACTGGAACAGAGTGAGATGTTGATTGGGGTCATCTCCTGAGAGACCATGGAACTTAGGCAAATGATGCAGGAACCCACTCTTCAACTCAAAATCACTCGTCTTGCCCTCCTCTGAAACATGGTACGCTAAGTTAGAGGATGATGTCCCCCCAACTGCGCCTTCTACTTGGCCATTCAGCTCTCTGATCGATGCCATTTCTAGTTTTGAAACTAGGTTTTCCTTTGTTCGGCTTTGAACTGTGGGCACTGGATCAGGTAAATCGAAATTCAATTGGCCCAAAGGACACAGACTTGTCAACAATTCTAACTCTGGATCCTCAAAGAACAATGGATTGAGCCGACATGCCAACACGTCCAAAGACATGTCCACAGACCACAAAAAATGTTTTAACATTGATAGAGCGTTTTATTAAAACGTCTATAATAAACCATGTAACATCATTATTAGTATAGAATAAGCAGGGATCGTTCAGTCCGAAGAATTGAAGGGAACTCTAAACTTTTAGTGTTAACAAATAATTAGGGGTTTGAGATTGATTATTAACTATTAAAATAAAACCTAAATTATTATTTACATGATCGACTTCTCTTTAACAAACTAAAACCAAATTTACCATTACACCACATAATTACAAGTTCGAACCTATCATGCATTCTAATTCGACCAATTACATACTTTTTAGACACCAATACAATTAGAGCCTTAGGGGATCATCTAATCGTGCAAGATTTCAATTAACATTTAGACTGACTTAGGGCCTAATCTAAATTTGCATGCAATCGAATTCAATAACACTTAGAGTAGAAATGAAACAAGATTACATTTAAGCACCAAATCTTTGTTGGAGACATGTTTCATGTATGGCGTCACCCACAATGGTTTCACATGTAAATTTCCAGAATTTTTACCACTTTTAATCAACACAAATCGAACCTACTTAGGGCATGATTCGATTTGTGTCAATATGGTTGATGAATCTAGCACTCAAACACAATCTTAGGGAATGCATCCAAGCACTAAATTTATATGCACATATCTGAAAATTATCTAAAAGTATGAGAAAGATGATTAGAACACAACAATAGATATACAAACTCATTAATTATAGAAAACCATCAATTCGGCAAAGATCCAAAATCCAATAAAACAATCTGAAAATTTCGATTCTTAATACAAAACAATAATCTCACACAAACATCATACTACAATCTTCATAGACAAAGTATTGTAAAAAATCAAAAACAAACAAACCCACGGAGAAGAGTTGCGAGAATCACACGTTATATGAACCTTAGAGGTGTATCTTCAATAGTGATTTTCGGTGGAGATGGAATTGCTATATGGGGGAGGATGGATTGTTGTTTTGACGAAGGATGTTTGAGGTAGTATTTTGGTAGAGTTTTGGCTCTTGAATGCAAATGAGAAGTGATTTTATTTGAGAGATGAAACCATGTATATATAGAGGAAAGAATGACGGTAGTTGCATCTTTCCTCATATTATAATGCAATGTTTTAATCCCTTAAATCATGCTATGTTTTGCTCCCTAAAACATGCCATACTTTAATCCCTAAAACATGCCATACTTTAATCTCTAAAACATGCCATGTTTTATTCCCTAAATGATCATCTTCTATTTAATTGTTGCATGATTTGGCTCTATCTCTTTTTCTTTAATTATCTCTTCAATCAAATCTGAAAATAAGAAAATAAAATCATAAGTAAGAGATAATTAGTTTCAAAACCTAACAAGGATTCCTAGTCAAACTAGGACTCTAAATCAATTATGCGTTTTTAACTCATGTAAGCACAAAAATGCATCCAATACCGCCCAAGACTCTTACTACGACTCAATAGTATAACAATAAGGGCAAACAAAGTACAAATTGAGGTAAAAACATGTTAAGAACCTCGCACAAAGTGCTCCTATCAAACATAACTCAACTTAAAACCACGTACAAACAATCATCACATGATATTGTACAAATCAAATTGACATGCTCAAATAAATAAATATCAACGCTATAATGAACTCGTTAGCAAACAGAAATTACGATAGTATATAATATAGCAAACTATATATATATGTATCTATTTTACCAATTATACACATACACAATCCATTATATCATATATATATCATAGTTCATTATTTTAAATTTAGCGCAATCATGAATCTCCGCAAGGGTATATTCATCACTGTGAGATTTTACTCACCTTATTTCCTGCGTGCAACTTCCACGACACTGAAAGTAGTTTCCTCACTCGTTTCGTTAGTCACCTAATAGCATGATAAAATACTTATAAAATGATACGTAAAATATCAGGTGACGATTTCAGTACAGCTAAAAGTTGTTCATAAAACATTGTTCACAGAACACTGTTCATGTTTACTGTTTTACTAAACACTGTTCAAATGTACTTTTTTACTAAAACACTGTTCACATTTAATGTTTTACCGAACTCTGTTTACATTTACTGGTCACAGAACACTGTTTACAATACTATTCATGCGTCACCACTGTTCACCGACCGCCACCAATAACCACCAAA
The DNA here is from genome assembly GCF_933775445.1 of Argentina anserina. Classification (NCBI taxonomy): domain Eukaryota; kingdom Viridiplantae; phylum Streptophyta; class Magnoliopsida; order Rosales; family Rosaceae; genus Argentina; species Argentina anserina. The sequence continues at coordinate 22,050,319 of NC_065873.1, read as the reverse complement.
TTTTTCCACCACAATCTAAATGACATTCCTACCAACTTCCTAGTTCACCACAAAGTCTAGTTATAAGCCTAAACACTTCAATTTAACAAAAACCGAAAACTCCCAATTTAAAATTTAAGATTTCTTTTCTTCGATTCTCATAGCACACAATGATTGGGGTTAAATATTTTGGAGGGTTTGTAGTATGGAAGGAGACCTTGAAAATGGGACAAGAATCGTACCGATTGGTTGCCGGAGGAGGGAGATCCGACGAGTTGAAGTTCGGCAAAATATGCTTTTTCGGGAGAACTTCCGTGCTTCACTGCTCCTAACCGGCGGCGAGATGGCGGGTGGCGCTACCACCAATCGATAGGGGATGCAGCAACCTTTCAAACATGACCGGTGCGCCGCTCTATGGTGGCCGGACGGCGGATATTCGACCGCCCAAAGTCAGCCACTCGAAGAGAGAAAAATCTGGGATTTTCGTGTATGAACAGTACCCGATCCGAAATTTCAGATTTTTCTCCATTTTTCTCTTTAATTCCCCTATTTATACTATTTTCCAAAAATGTCCAAATACCTTTTGATTCTTCACTTCTTCGTACGAACTCAGATTTAGGCGTGCCACGTGTCTACGAATTCATATAGACGGCTCTACAACTTTCATGTAAGAAGTTTTCTAAGAAACCCAATGAGTCAAAAGTCAACTCTTAGACTCGTCAAATTGAACGTTTCCGAAAAATTAATATTTCGAACCCTTTCGTTTTCATCCTCGTCTAATAAAATTGGACAATGACTGTAATAACCCAATTTTTCGAAGTGAATATTGGTTTGTTTTAAGTTCATAAATTCGTGAAATTTATTTAAACGAATTTTGTACGCTTCGCGAAGTGGCATATCGAGAACGAAAACGTTATCGTAACGTTTATTTAGAAAAACGTTACGTTTCCGTGACGTGAATATCGACTTTTACTCCGTCGATCGCACGAAAGTTGTAGAGCTCGTCGATACGAGTTCGTGGACGCGTCACGCGTTCGAATCAAATGTCATACGTCAAACTTATTAATGACGGAAGTTCGTTTCCGATTTTGGAAACAGGTATAAATAGACAATTAATGGAACTAAGGTTTCCATTTCAGGAAACCACCCCGCGCGTCCCTCTTTTCCTTTCTCCCTTCTCTCTCTTCCTCCCCGAGCTCTCTCTCCCTCCCTCATAGTCTACGCCGGCGATCTCGCCGACCAGCCCACCGTGGGCCACACTGCCTATCCCAAAAGGATCGCTCAACCCTCCGTAGTCGACCCTAAGGCGGCGACGCTCCATTTCGCCGTCATGAGCCTACACCACGCCCCCGAGCCTCCCTCTGCGTCGCACCAAGACTTCCCTCCTCCGGGCGACGTGGCCATCACCACCGGCCCTACGCCCTCGCTGGTCCGACCCCATCATCCTCCAAGCACGACGTGACCCATCACGCCGCCGAGGAGCCGTATCGACGCACGAGGACCCTGTGAAGAACTCGCCGGTGATTCCACCACTTCTGGCGCCATTCGAGCTCCGATCTAGGTAATGATGCATTCTAATTCATGGTTGTGATGTTTGTGGATGGATTTGAGTGGTTTGGATGGAGAATTGAGCATATCGGAGGAGAAGATGAATTGGTGAACACCGCCGCCTTAGGTGGCGCGTGTGAGAGAGTGAGGTAGTGTAGGGGTGGCCTTGGGAAGGGCGGAGGAAGGAAGGGGAGAGATTTGGGGCGGCGGTGGCGTGCTATGCGCCGGCTTTAGGTTCGGCGCGTGGGTCCCACGCGCTGCCACAGTGAGTGGCGCGTGAGCGCCACGCGCGGTCTCCGGCGAGTGGCGCGTGTATCCCACGCGCCGTCACGTGCGGCGGCGCGTGAACAGTGACTTCGACACAGTAAATTGTAACATTTTTTTTACGTACGGTGAATGTAAAAAAAGTAATTTACGTACATTAAAATTAAATTTTATTTACGTATGGTAAATGTAAATTATTTTCAGTAAATGTAAAAAGTAATTTTAGAAGGGTAAATCAGTAATTAATATTTACTGAGACAGTATTTACATTTAAATAGTATTTATACGTAATCAGTATGTACTCGTATAATAATACATAATGGATGTGTATTTATACAGTAATACATAAATGGTGAATATGTGAATAGTGCTCAGTGAATAGTAGTCAGTAAACAGTAAATTCGTAAAACCAGAAATTGTTGAACACTAACCGATTATTACTGTTTCGGCATTTAAAGGTTTACAAAACGTTTCTAAATTCTTTTCTTATCTTTTCAAGGTGATCGATAAATCAAATAAATGAATTAACTTCGGAAATTGTGGAATTACGCTCGAGTTGATTAGGTGAGTAAAATCTCACATATTTACGAATCTACCCTTGCGGTGATTTCAAGATTTTGCAAGAGTTTTAAATATTGAAATACGACATGTATATGATATAGTGGAATATATGTATATTTGTATAAATGGTAAATAAGTACATATATATATATAGTTTGCTATATTATATACTGTTATGAATTCATTGTGAATATGTCATTTTGATGACGAAATTTATATACCGAGCATGTGATTTAATTTGTACAATATGAGGTGTGATTATTGTACGTGGTTAACATGGTGTTTGTTAAAACGTTTTGTCTTCGGACGTGTTTATGAAATATGACATGTATATGATATAGCAGATTATATATATATTGTATAAATGGTAAATAGGTACATATATATAGTTTGCTATATAATATACTGTTATGATTTTATCGTTATGATGTCATTTTGATGACGAAATTTATATATCGAGCATGTGATTTTGATTTGTAAAATATGTGGTGTGATTATTGTACGTGATTTTAACATGGAGATTGTTAAAATGTTGATTTGTCTTCAAACTTGATTTTTGTACAATATGAGGTGTGATTATTGTACGTGATTTTAACATGGAGATTGTTAAAATGTTGATTTGTCTTCGGACTTGATTTTTGTACAATATGAGGTGTGATTATTGTACGTGATTTTAACATGGAGATTGTTAAAATGTTGATTTGTCTTCGGACTTGATTTTTGTACAATATGAGGTGTGATTATTGTACGTGATTGGCATGTCGGAACCTAGCCTTTGGCCGGACGAAAGTTACGATACAATTAGAGCTCTAGTCTGTCTGCCGGAGTACTGCATGTGAGGTAACAGGTGGTTATCGACTCATGAGTACTCACATTTTTGGATGTTGGGTAGCAGGTGGTTGCCCAATATCGGCGGTGTACTATGTGAGGGGTAACAGATGTGTACCAGCGTTCATTAGTACCCGTATTATAAATGTATTTGGGTAACCAGAAAGGTTGCCAAATTTCTCATGAGCACTTCATTTCATATATTTTTAGGACAAGCAGATGGACCGTCCATTGACTCATGAGTGCATTTATATTTGTTGATTTGTGGATTTTCGTATATATTGATATGCGAGTTATATTTTCATTTTACTCATATGAGCTATAAGCTTACCGAGTTTGTGTTTACAATCCCGGTGCACCAATTCGATGGTGTAGAGGATAATTCCGCAGGTGTTGATTAGTGGAAATTGAGAGACGACTCCGAAGACTCGAAGTTGTTCATTATCCTGCTTGTGGTGAGGTTTCTATTGTGGATTTGTGTATGAGAACTTGTGAGGATTTATTTGTGGGTTTGTGAGGAATATTACATTTCCATTTATGTAATGTTGAATTATAAATTGATTTGTAATAATTGGTTGTCTGAGTTATATTGCGAACTCAGTAATGATCCGATGTGCATTTAAAATGATTTCGATTCATTGAGATTGTTTTGGTGTATTACGACTTGAATATTTTGAGTTTTCATGCTCGAAATTTTATGGTCGTTACAATGACCAACTATTAACTCTTTGAAAATTTGATATGAATTTTCGGGATATTACAAAGAAAAATCCGGTTATATTACTTGGGTATCACTTTAGTAGCGGTTCAGTGAATAATAAGATTTCTCACCAACTAGATTAGGATAAATAATATTCAAAGCATCGATTGTGATTTGTGAAAGTTTATAAGATCTTATCCGAGTTGTCAATTTTCTACTAGAACTAGTCCTAGCTAGTGACCGAAGAATAAGCTTGTGATTTTCTGAGGGACGTCGACCAACTCAGCAAACTTTGATTCATATAAATACGATAAAGAATAGTGGATAGTTATCATGATATGATTCCAATTTGTCATGCCCTGTACAACCCGAAACCAGATAGTCACAGTTTGATGGTTTACGTACACAATGAATGAATGCTGCAACTACAACGGCACTTAGAAATGGATAGTCCCCCGACTGAATTGAAATAGGAACAGGAGCGCAATGTAGAATAGCATCATTTGTCTCTTGAATATCGAAGTTTTGAACTGTTAGGATTCAAACCTAATCTCTTACCGATTCTATTACACGCGGTGGCCGGTTTAATCTAATTAAGCAGTCTTCAAATAATCAAATCAATTGTAGATTGTTGCTAAGCAACTAATTTTTTTTATTGAATCTATGTAGCAGGCGTCGAGTTTCTTAATTTGTTAACTGGTTGTTGTCTTTAAGTTACCTTCATATCAATATATTCGGAAAGTTGTGTTATTGTTGTTGCTAACTGTTCACAATAGTCGAGTTATTTTTTTTTTGTATGTGATTGTTATATTTAAAAGGGCAACACATTACTAGTAAGTTTTTTCGATAATGAACACATTGCTAGTAAGTTTCTCGTGAATATATTGTTGTAGAGATCTATGATAATTAGTTAATTAAGCCCTGCACCAACCAGCAGTTTAGCAAAAACAATGAGATTTTGTCATCAGTTTATCTAGGACTGCCAGATGCCTTGAACCAAGCGGAGAAAAGTATTCTTGTTCTATTCCTTGAACTCCCAATTCATTAGTCACAAGTCCGTCTCTGAAAGATAAGGCAAATCCAAAGTCCTCCACTATATATAAACCCGTGCCTTCTCGTACGCTCCCACGTCTCCAGTTCAGACAGTTACATTCATTTTCACCAAAACCACAGTAGACAACAAAGAAGAAGAGAGCGAGCTTGCAAATTCAATCATGGCGAATGGCCGTAAGCTCACCCGTATTCCGAGCATGAGGGAGCGCGTGGAGGACACTCTCTCCGCTCACCGCAACGAAATCGTCGCCCTCCTCTCCAGGTTAGCTCGCTTTACTCAATTCACTTTTGCTACAGTTGAAATTTGTAGAGTTTACTGAGTTGCGGTGCGGTTAGGTTACTGAGTTTTTGTTGGTTGTGAAGGTATGTGGCTCAAGGAAAAGGGATACTGCAACCGCATGACCTGATCGATGAGCTTGAGAAACTGATCAGTGATGACGAAGCTAGGGTGACGCTCACCGAAGGTCCTTTTGGTGAAGTCCTCAAGTCAGCACAGGTTTGTTCTAGTTCATATAGTTTTCGCGCTTCGAATCGATATTTCTGATGATCATTTTGAATTATGTACTGATTATGTGTATTTGAAGTTAGTGAAGAACTTGATGGTTTGTTTTATATAATCTGTTTATTTATTTTGTTGTGATTAGTCTTGAATTGACCAGAGATTCGGTTTGCTTAGCTAAAATTTAACCGACTGCTACGTAGTACTCTGTACTGTAGTAATCGAGGCTAAAATTAGAAAGTTTAGTTCTGTTTACAGCTATTTAATTCGTCCTTCAATTGATTATTTTGATATTCATACAATTTCGAAGCTGAATTATAATATTGTGGTCGTCCGGTGGCCTATTTTCTTCTATGATTTGTTCAAAACTGCAGCGGAAAATATTAAGGAATTGAGTGATGATAGTTTCAGTATACTTGTTATATCCTTGATTATTTTAGAATATAGATGAGGACTTATATTGTTTGTATTCTATCCTTGTATGCATTTATCATGTAAATTAGCTTTACATGAATAAGAAATTTAACAGAGATTTTTGGTGGTATTTTGGTGTCAGGAAGCCATTATTCATCCTCCATTTGTGGCTCTAGCAGTTCGGCCAAGACCAGGTGTATGGGAGTTTGTTCGTGTTAATGTTAATGAGCTCAGTGTGGAACAATTGACTGTTTCTGAATATCTTGCATTTAAGGAAGAACTTGTAGATGGGAGGTAAGTAAATTTTCCTTATGTGACGTATATGCGCCTAGTCACAAGTTGCATCTTCTCTAACGGAATTTTATTTTCCTGTTTGATATATATTAGGTCTCATGACAGGTATGTACTTGAGCTTGATTTTGAACCTTTCAACGCTAATTTTCCTCGTCCCAACCGGTCATCATCCATTGGGAATGGTGTTCAATTTCTCAATCGCCACCTTTCTTCAATGTTGTTCTGTAACAAGGACTGTTTGGAGCCATTACTGAATTTTCTTAGAGCACACACATATAAAGGGCATGTAAGTTGTTGAGCAAGGCTTTAAAAAGCATTATATCAGTTCCTTAATTGGTGATTGTAGTTTGCTTTTGCTGAATTTTTCACAATATCTATTACGAATTTGACTGTTGAAAAGTACAGTATCATAACTATTATTTGCTCATTCTTAAGAGTCTGTATATCCTTTACTACTTTTTACAAGTTTTCATTCATAATACATGTCTTATAACCTAACTTGGACATAATTTCTGTAATAAAGGACTGATGAAATTATCGTGTGTTTTTGTGAGAGGACTTCATTGATATACTTAATCTAATGAGAAAAGATATTTGCAGGCACTGATGTTGAATGATCGCATACATAGCGTATCCAAGCTTCAGTCAGCGTTGGTTAAGGCTGAGGATAAACTTTCCAAAGTTCCATCTGAGACACCCTTTTCTGAGTTTGAATATGTGTAAGCTTATTTCCAGAGTGACAACAACCACACACGTTATGTCTTAATTAGTTTTTTTTCCTCTCTGCAACTGCCACACCCAATTTGATATCTCTTGTGTTTCTTCATTTATTAAGATTACAAGGATTGGGTTTTGAGCGAGGTTGGGGAGACACTGCAGAACATGTATTGGAGATGATGCATCTTCTCTTAGATATCCTACAGGCTCCTGATCCTTCTGCCTTGGAGACATTTCTTGGGAGAGTACCTATGGTTTTTAATGTTGTCATTTTGTCTCCTCATGGATACTTTGGGCAAGCAAATGTCTTAGGCTTACCCGACACTGGTGGGCAGGTATTACTTCTCATTTTCTTTTTAAATAAGCTAGCTGCATTCTACAATGTGTGTACTCTTATTCAGGTTTAATGTTCTATATATAAGCGTTAAGACGTCAGTTGTCAATGTAATTGTTAAAATAAGAACTACTTATATGATATTATATGCAGGTTGTCTATATACTGGATCAAGTACGTGCCCTTGAGAATGAAATGATTAAAAGAATTAAGAGGCAAGGATTAAACTTCAATCCACGAATCCTTATTGTAAGTGTCTTTATCGTTAATGCAAGAATGTAGGTTGCTAATTTCTGTGAAGTTAATGGATGTTTATGCTCCTGGTCCTAGGTAACCAGGCTAATACCAGATTCCAAAGGAACTACGTGCAACCAGCGGCTAGAAAGAGTCACTGGAACAGCGCACAGCCATATTTTGCGAGTTCCTTTTAGATCAGAGAATGGAATTCTTCGTAAATGGATCTCAAGGTTTGATGTATGGCCTTATTTGGAGACCTTTGCTGAGGTAAACATGTACACAACTCTTTTAATTTAATACTAAATGATGTGGAATTAATCCCCAGAGGTTGAGAAGGGCATCACATATGTTTCAATAAGATTCCATACTCACCGTCATCCTTTTTTAAGTAGCTAGTAAATCTACCAATTTGTTGTGTTCATGAAGTAATTCAATGATTTAACTTGTACATCTGCATTACTATCATAGAAAATTAATCCATGTCATTTCACTGCTGCCACTGCACTAGCCATTTCCTTTCTATCAACACTTCCTGTATCATGCTGATAGCACATGACTTTGTTTAGTCATTCTGCACCTAGAATCATATAAAACGATATTGTATTCTATTTTTCAATCAATTTCATGCTTTCTCATTGTTGTTCATGTTACCAGGATGTTGCAGGTGAAATTACTGCCGAGTTGCAGGGATATCCAGATTTTATTATTGGAAATTACAGTGATGGAAATCTTGTTGCCTCTTTGTTGGCTTATAAAATGGGAGTTACACAGGTTTAGTATTTCTTATTAACTTCAAGGTTCATCATATTATCCAACAAGATTGTTATCTAACTATTTAGTTTCGACATGTGCAGTGCACCATTGCGCATGCTTTGGAGAAAACTAAATATCCGGATTCAGATATCTACTGGAAAAAGTTCGATGAGAAATATCACTTCTCTTGTCAATTCACAGCTGACCTTATAGCCATGAACAATGCAGATTTCATAATCACGAGCACATACCAAGAGATTGCGGGAACGTAAGTCTTTTTCTTATGTTATTCTTTTCTTATGGGATGTAACATGATGTTGATGTTCTTGTCTAATTTTCTTAGCAGAAATTGTACATTAGCTGTGCCATTGTTGGATGTGTTCAATCTTATCTACTTTGGTGTATTGGCCATGCTAAGTACACTAGTCTGTGTGTGTCCTTTTTTAGTTTTTAAATATCTTATTACCAGGAAAAATGATATTCAGCATCACATCTTAATTTAGCACTAATACTGCCTACAAAATTTGGAATGCATCTTCTACTCCAAATACATCTTACTTTCTCTTGTTGTATTGTTGTTAATATTTACGGTGGCTTATCCATTCTTTCAGGAAGAACACTGTTGGACAATATGAGAGCCATAGCTCTTTCACTCTTCCGGGGTTGTACCGTGTTGTTCATGGCATTAATGTTTTTGATCCAAAGTTCAATATCGTGTCTCCCGGGGCAGATATGAGCATTTATTTCCCTTACTTTGAAAAGGAAAAGAGACTTACATCCCTCCATAGTTCCATTGAGAAGTTGCTTTATGATCCTGAGCAGAATGATGAGCACATGTGAGTTCCTTCATAGAATTTTGAGTGCTAGTAATTTGTGGCAGTAACTAGATTATATATTTTTTTTTCTTTTATTCTTCCAGTGGTCTTCTGAAGGATCCATCAAAACCCATCCTATTTTCTATGGCAAGGCTGGACCACGTGAAAAACATGACTGGGTTGGTTGAGTCCTATGGTAAGAATGCCAAACTAAGGGAACTGGTAAACCTTGTCTTGGTGGCTGGTTATAATGATGTGAAGAAGTCGAAAGATAGAGAAGAGGCTGTGGAGATTGAAAAGATGCATGATCTCATTAAGGAGTACAACTTGGATGGTCAAATTCGGTGGATATCTTCCCAAACTAATCGAGCACGTAATGGTGAGCTATATCGTTACATTGCAGATACTGGAGGTGCTTTTGTTCAGGTACACGACCTGTCAATTTTCCTTCATCTATAACCACTTGGGCAATCTGATTTACTTTGCTTAGTCTGTAATTGTAGCCTGCACTGTATGAAGCTTTTGGACTCACAGTTATTGAGGCCATGACTTGTGGCCTTCCAACATTTGCCACAATCCATGGTGGTCCAGCCGAGATCATTGAGCACAGTATATCTGGATTTCATATTGATCCGTATCACTCTGAACAGATGGCTGTAATTATGGCTGATTTCTTTCAACGTAGCAAGGAGGATCCTAGCTACTGGAAGAAAATATCAGATGGAGGCCTGAAAAGAATTTATGAAAGGTTGGTAACTTACTGTTGTCTGAATGTATGCTGCTCAACGTCCTGTTACTTGCAGTTGAACGAAACATTTGTAACTTTGTAGGTACACATGGAACATTTATTCTGAAAGGCTAATGACCCTGGCTGGTGTTTATGGTTTCTGGAAGTATGTGTCGAAGCTTGAAAGGCTCGAGACCAGGCGATATCTCGAGATGTTCTACATTCTGAAGTTCCGTGATTTGGTGAGTAATAGAAGATGTAAACATAATCTAGAATTTAGGACATAAAATTTGACAGTTTACTGCCACTTTTTGCTGAAGATTTACAGTTCTATCTTTCTCATGATCATAATGCATGTTTTGTTTCAGGTGAAAACTGTTCCTCATGCAAGCGATGATCCACATTAAGGCATGAAGCTACAACTGCTCAACGATGACTTCCACAAGGTAATAGTTGTACAAATGAAATAAAGTTACTCCTGTGTGTACCATGTAAAACTCCTTGCAAGCTCTTCTTTAGCAATTTTGATGTTATGTTCCAATAAATTTGTAATGGAACTCTTCATATGGCATATATCCCAAAGAAAAAACTGTTCAACAAGATTCTCCAGAAAAAGGAATTTCCCTCATGGATACAAAGTCTAGTGCCATTATTGTTTGTAATGTCTTTTGGTTCCTTCTAGTTCCCTTTCTTCTAAACTCGAATCGTATCCCCACCACACTAGGATTGAGATCAGAAACTATGAGAGGCCTAGACCATGTGACCATCTCCCCCCAGTCCGATATGAAAGACCAGAGACCAAGACTAGCCACTTTTTTCTCGCGCCAAAACACACGTCTGACACAACTGGGTACTGACAAGCCTGCCTACAGACATATGCAGCTTGTTTGACTTTATGATACCATTGCAGAGTTACAGCACAACGCCACAACCCCAGCAGCTCTCACATGCCACCATATTATCTTTCTTTTTCTCTTGATCTCTCCCTTCTATGTCTTTTATCCACGCCCTTTTCAATGGTCAATTACTCGTTAACCACCAACGGTCAAATATTTAATCACAACATTATCTATAGTACCAGCCAATCTTAATCTTCATAACAATGTTTTTCTTGTTAATTAACAACTGTAGTGTTCCTACTTATTGTTGTGAGATTTTAATTAAACTCGCAAACACACGAATCATCGTTAGTATAGTCTGCAAGTACGAGGTTGTTCCAACTAGGAATTGAGAATCGATTTAGTTCTAACTTATTTAATTTAAACTAATAACACAAAAACAATGAAGATATGATTTTCAGATTTTCAAATAACGAGTGATACGAGAGTTAAAGGATGAAACAAACAAGATATAACCTAGGGTATCATAATCAACCGCTAACAATCATATTTATGTATCGATGCAACTAATGGATTCTTTCGTCTCTCAAGTACTCTAGACCATATTTTTCCTTAAGTGTATGATGTTCTCTCTCTCGGGTAAATGTCGTATATCCTAACTATGTAGTCTATCATTCTCGGGTATAAATTTAACATGCAAAACTTATTACGTTCTAGAACTTATTCATCTTTGCTTCCAATTTATCTTTGAATTATTATATGCAAAGTCCTAAGGTGATCAATCAGATAACTTAAACATAAAACATCAATTCAAATAGTAAGTGAGAATTCATCATAAATAAACTATAAATCAATTAATAAACCATTAAACCTACATAAACAATCATAATAGAGTATCATCCTAACCCTAGAAAAATGTTTAACAAACTACAACTATGAAAAACATTAAAAAAAATGGAATGACAAAGATGGATGAATGATCTCTGCTCCTTAGGTGTCTACATTGTGTTCTGGAAACCTCTTATATGAAATGTGTGTTCCCTTATATAGGGAAGATTATTGCTCATCTTTGACTTCAGTTTCCTTGCAAGACTTCGGTTTTAGACTCTTAACTTGATATGGAATGGGAAAACCTTGAAATATCTTTTGTAAAAGTAGGAATCCATGTACTGTTTGCATCTTCATCTGAATCATTGACCTTAATGTATTGAAATTGAATGAACTTAGCAACACAACTTGAGTTCAACATGAATGCTAATGAACCCGAGCAGATTTCATATCAGACCTCTCGTCACTCAAACTATCATAACTTCCTCTTAATGTATCGAAATCAAAATATGTAAAAATCCTATAAAAAAATATACTTGTGCATCTTTCCAATGATATATGGCTCATGGTTTGATTCGATCTACAACTCTCACAGTAGCTCAGCAAAGTTAAATATTCTGCACTTGCAGATTTTGACAATGAATAATATAATTGTCATCTAATCTTTGTTAGTGTTGTAGGGAAAATAGAATTGGTCTACTCATCTCATTGATATTTCCCCTTATATAAGGTTCAGGATTACAATAGGAATAAATGGTAATTAAAACTACATAATGCTGATTGATCCGTTACATCCGTTGATCATAAACGTCATAAACTCATTTCATTATTTACTTTAATGAAGTCACAATAATGGTGTTTTTTCTTCAACAGTTGCTAATTTTAGCTTATTTTCTTCTCTCTTTGAACTAAAACCTATAAACACTAAAATAACATAAATCAACCATAAATGAGAACTAAACATATAAACTATGGATATGATGTATAGAAATATATCACTTATGGTCTTCAAGTATTTGGCTTAGGGGGTTTAGGGTAACGGAATGTCTACGTTAGAACTCGGGTTCATTTACTATGGAACAGTCCAGTACGGTCTATGAGATAAGTTTGATTTGGATATGAGATACATGGAGATTATTTGACAATTTGCTCTTGAATTATACCATTTCGAACTAGCTTTTCATGGGGCAGAACATCCGACATTTTGTAGTTTTATCTCCGGAGAACTAATTCGAGCCAATTGATTGTGAGTTAAACAGTGGAAAGCAAATAGACCAACAAGCATCCATTAGAATAGTTGGGGAGATATTAAGCAACCCCAACGGACATTAATAGAGCCCATAATCTTTTACACAATAATAAACACCGTTACAGGCACGAAGCTTTCTCTCGCGCCAAGGGTCTTGAGCTCTAAACTATTAATACTCATATTAAACCTAAAACAATATAGAACCAAGGCCACCATCTTTCATCATCTAGACCTTGACCACTGTGCTTCGTAGTTCGGGGCCTGGCTGGACCATCTTGGTCTCGGCCTCATCACCACGTGCACTTTGCATCCAAAAAACTAAAAAGAAGCGCTTAATAATATTCAAACCAAACACCTAACAACCTGGAGAACAGATGATGGGCTTTTATTTAGATTTGGCCAAATGAGTGAGCAAGGTAGGCTAATGCTCCTACGAGGGGTGCGTTAATGTAAGTCGCCGGCTCCGACTGCTCGTAATCGGACCGGTCATCGGGAAACCTGTCGTTCTGGTCCGGTCCGCCGATCACAGCTCCCATTAGGATATTAGGATTTGGAGACTGGGACTTCATCACACTGAAGCCTGAGGAGCACTGGATCTTGGCCGGGTGTGAGGCCATGCAGGGTAGTGATGATCCCCTGTGGTGGATCCTCTGTGGGTACCTTGGGCCATACCCCACCATGAAGGACATCTTCATGGGGTTGTCCCCTAGTAGATAGTCCACCTGATTATATAAATCAAAAATGTTAAGAACACAACTAAACAAATTAATTAAGGGAATAATGGTCTGGATTAGTTAATGAGGTTATGTGACCTGTCTTTTAGCCATGGCTTTGAGTTTCTTTGGGGTGATAATGTTGCCACCACAGTTAACCACCTGGTGGGAAGAGGTCAAGTACTTAGCATAGGCCAAGATCATGAAAGAAGTAGAGGTCACATATTGCATGTTGCTATCGTTCATTTTGAACAAAAGGCCTCCTGCAAACAAAGAACCAAGACTGTTACCTAGCCGTTACAAGAAAAAGGACCACTGGAGAATATCACAATAAAGTGAGAGAGAGATAGGGGACCTGGGGTGTATTGGGTCGATGCAGAGCCTGGTAGGATGGAGCATATGAAGTTATCAGAATGCCCTTTGTATTCATGGAGGGCTGGTAGCTTCTGGACTAGGAATGCCTGTAAAAAGGTCACATTTTTCATATCAGAGACTAATTAGATATGAAGGACTGGACATGAAAGAATCAAAATTTGAGAAATTTGGACCTTGGAGAGAAGAATTCTTGCTCCAACATGCTTGTTATCCCATCCGAATGTGTTATCGAACTGCGCCGCACCTAAAATCTGGCCATTGCTTTGAATATAGCCCAGGTATAATGGGTTCTTGGTGGCCTTGTGTAGCCAAGCAGCTCCCCATAGCAATTCATCCTAGCGTTATTGAAAGAGAACAAAGATATTAGCTTTAGCTACTGTTTATAGAAACAACATAATTGAGAATTTGAAAAGTGAGCCTTACCTGATAACCAGAGTAGTCACAATAGAATGGGCATACAAACTTCTTCAATCCAGTGCTGTACGCTCCCCTGTGCTTGTCAGCAAATTCAAACACCTAGTAGACCCAGAAGAAAAATCAGTGAGAGATCAAATCCACTGTTTGTGTATGAAATTTGCATTCTTAATTTAAGCTTACCCTCATAGCCCTCCTGACCAAAAGCTTGGAATAAACAGGGTCACTTCTCCTGAAGACCAATGAAGCAGCTGCAAGAGCAGCAGCAGTTTCTCCTGCTACTTCAGACCCAGGGGTATTTGCGTCAATCTTGTAAACACTTCTTGGTGTGTCCATGTCCTCTGGTCTCTCCCAACAAGCATGGTCACTGTTAGCATCTCCAACCTGCCAAACAAAACCCCCCAAAATCAACCACAGCACTCAAATTTTGCTCATTTCTGAAATATGAACAATGCAAAGCAACTGCTTTGAATACAAACCTGGACATAAATGGTGCCTGGGTGGGCTGTTGCTTTGAGAAGGTAATCAGTGGCCCAACGAACGGCTTCTTTAGCATTCTGCAACTCACCCTTCATCAACCCACCAAACTCAATCACACTCCATGAAAGCATGGTGGTCGTGAAAGCCATGGGGAACCCAAACTTAACATTGTCCCCTGCATCATAGTAACCTCCAACCAAATCAACCTGCATCGCACAAATCACACACAAAATGAGCAAAATCCCACTTCAAATTCCAAAACCAAAAACTGAAAGAACCAAAATGAGGGTGTTATTGGGTCATAGAGGGTTTGTTTTCGCTTACATGCACGGCTGCGCCATCTGAGAGACCAGAGTCTCTCCTCCAGTTAAGCCTCTGGTTAGGAGGGAGCTTCCCAGACCGCTGGCCCTCAAAGAAGAGGATAGACTTGGTGAGGGCATCTTTATAATTGTGACCGGCGACGCGGGAGTGGTGGCGGTGGCGGTGGACCGGGTTGTGGTAGTGGCCAGTGGCATTGCAGAGAAGCAGAGTGGTGAAAATGCAAGAGAGTAGGAGACCAAGTGTGAAGGAGAAAGTAGAGGAAGCCATTTTGGGTGCCCCAGAGTAATGGAAAAACCCAACCAACCAACCAACTAACAACTACCAAAGCTTTAAGCTAGCCAAGAGTGGTGAGTTGAGGAAGAAGACCTATCACTGTATTTATATACTGTAAAGCTGCAACTGCTACAGCCTCTGAACCATGCTTTCTCGTATAAAGAAGTAATAATATAAGCTCACATCCTCCAATCAAGGGTTGCCTTTTCTTATTTGATTTGTATAATTTTCACTATGAGACATTTGTCACACTGTTTTTGGTTTCTTGTGCGTTGTCCCTTTTGATATGTTGTGTTAATTTCTTCCTTTCTTTATAGTGAATAAGAATGACAATGCTGAATTACCCTAGCTCCTATTTGCGGAAGCCCTCACATGGTTACTTGCATTCCTATAGCATTTTTAGTAGTTACATCAGAAAACACTATTCTGACATGTTTGTTCATTGCAATGACTAGTTATTTGATTCGTTTTGATTGCAAAACCTCTTGTTTAGCTCAGAAAATACCATAAAACACATCAGAACTTAGTAATCTTGGATCATAAGGTTGCCATTGTTACCGAGCTCCTGGAGGAGCTGTTGCCCATAATCTGATTCAGATAAACGCAAAAACTGAGGTCAGTCACAGTGACGAACATATAAAGATGGGTGCAAATACATGAAGGGGAAATTTGCTATTGGAGAAAAGTGTTGATTGAACACCATAAACGTGGTTTGCTTCTGAAAATCTTTGAGTTCTGTGATCGAGTCACAAGACGGTCAACAAACGCCCATGCAAAACTAGTGCTCAGGAATGGAGAGCACTAGAATCTCAGATTAATAAAGGTATGGAGCACTTGGATCAAGAAGTATGGATAAGCCAAATTATTTTCCCGTTCTTATGTGAATCCCCCATTCACATAATAACAGGAAAACACACTTCAAATCACACCAAAAATTTATGGTTCCTTCTGTACTAGTAGGTCCAGTTCCATTTCCTTCTTGTATTGATACGCACCGAATAACCAACCCAATAGTGCCTCAACCATTTAGAGCTGAATACTTGGCACACGAGCCCGTATGTTTTTGCAAGGGAAAAGGAGAAAGTAGTAATTAGGCGGAACTTAGGGGTATGTAGCGAAATGAAGCAACTATTTCGCACTAAAAATTCTTTAGTTACAACTTACCAACACAGTGAACACTCACTCTCTGACTATAATGCAAGTTGAAACTATAGTCATATTCCTTCAAAACATTATCTAGTGGGGATTCTTTATCAAATACTTGGCTTCGGAAAACAAATATAGGAGCAAAGAGGAGCCGGATTAAAGCATGTTACCCAAGAAACTAGTGATTAAGTTTGTATACAGAGAATAGAACCAAGGAATAAAAAGCAGGACCCCAAAACAGGGATCGAGGGGAGGAATTGGGCATTATTAAACCCCGAGGGATAAAAGAGGCTAGGAATTAATAATGCATCGAAGAATACTACGGATTATAATCATTTCCTTGGTTGAAGTTATGCTGAGAAAGCGATGGCCCTTGAATATTTGACAATAGACCATGTTTGTGAAAATGGCCAATTCGGATCATCATGTGCTTCTCTGAGTACGTGGTGCCCAGCTCTCACATAGTCACATGCAAAGAAAGCAAAGAAAGCTTTCGTTCATGTTCTTCTTCAAGAGGCCTCTCTGTAAAATAGGGAACTAGTTTTATAAAGCAGACAATGACACCCTGCATTTGCTTATCTGAGTAATCTCTGCATTATTATGCAATCAAATTTATACCAATGGAGTCATGTGTTTTAGAAGCTTATTCTAGTCTTCATATACAGAACATTCTCCTGCATTACTAATAATGCATTTCATGTGCTATATGTGCATGTGTATAAACATAAGTCTTAGACTTCATGAGTTCGTGGATAAAGTAGAGCATGTGTTAACCCTTCTCATCACTAAGGCTTACACCCCCTTCCAAACTTTTAGGTGTCAAAACCCGACGTCCCCATATGCTCTTTCTCAGTTTCTTTCATTATCTCCGGTTTGCATATCCTTCCATTTCCGATGTTTTTGCAGAGCGCGCCATGATTATCTATGGACTAACACGTACGTGCCATTTCCCATTTAAAAAAAAAAACACGTACGTGGGAATCCAATGTGCTACCAAAACTCTTGAAAATTATGAAATTTTTCAATCCCTACGTACATATGGGATTGCCTTTCACTTTTCGAATTTACATCCTGTACGTACGAAAGCATAACATACATTCTTTTTCATTTTGAAGATACACTCAAAACCCTATCTATGTACGTAGCCGTGTATGAACGTAGGTAGGCTGATAAACGTGTCGTAACAATCATGTAGCTAGCTTATTTTTCACTGTTGCGAAGTATTTAATAACTGAATACTACTTAACAATGCTGGTACCGGAGATATACAAGAGTATCTGGCATTAAGTTAAACCGGCAAAGTACGGAATTCCGGTAGAGTTAAGCCACTCATTCCCTTGTATAAACGGCCCAACCGTGAACTGACTCGCCTCCGTGGAGCTATTAATGACCCGATAACCCGGCCACGTCACTCTCTTGGTCGTAGTCGATCCGTTTCCACGGTTCAAATACTCCCCATAATACAACGTGCTCAATGCAAACGACCCATTCCACTCCAACCAGCCGACGGGGTCTACCACGTCGTCGATATTCGACCTCATAAAAACGGTCCGGGAGTACTCCTTCCAGGGACGGCCGAGATAGGTCTTGAACGTTGATTTGACCGGAAGGAGGTCTGACGCGGCGGTGACCTTGCAGTTGAGGATGAAGATACCGGTGTTCTGGTTGGGGTCCTCGCGGCCCTGGGCCGTGAAGATGTTCTTCTGACCGTTGTTGGGTTTCCTGGCGTATAGGTTGCAGTTCTGGAAGACGACGGCGGCATTGCCGAAGATGAAATCGACGGTGCCGTAGATGTCGCATTCACGGTAGAACTGGCGGAGGGAGTGGACGTAGAGAGTGTCTTGGTAGCCGACGAAGCTGCATTGGTAGAAGGCGGAGAGGTCAGAGCCGGAACGGAGGGCGACGGCTTGGTGCTTGCTTGGTCCAGCTGAGTTCTCGAACGTTATGCCTTTGGCGATGAACCCTCCTCCCACCACGGCTGCAATTTAGTTCAGAAACATTGGAGGGATTAGTTGGGCTTCATCACCACACAAATGGGCCATTAGAAACAACAACCCGAGTCCATCGACCATAACAGCGGTCTCCGTGAGCTAAAATTGTCAGTTGTGAATATGGAAAAAAAATTTCTCCTTAAGAACCATGTATTAGTGTTCGGTGGTACTTCTCACATGTTATATTTTGACACATGAATTTATTATTTGTGAAATGTCATTCATGGGTATTGATAATTTTGAATTAGAATTTTTGGTTTAGAGTTTAGAGTTTAGAGTTTAGGGTTTTAGAATTTAGAGTATTAGAGTGTAGGTAGTAGGGTTTTAGAAAGAAACCAAAAATAGTATTTGATAAAATAGCTTAAATATGATTTTTTAAATTAAATCATAAGTGTCAAATTTTGATTATAAAATAATATCACTAGACATTGTCACGTAGTTCTCCAGAATGAGTGAAAAATTACTCATCAATATGGGAGAGTGAACTGACAATTGTAATAACAACAATTATCAGCTATTCAACAATTAATCCACCTTGTCAAAAAAATCAACAAGTTAATCTAAACTAGCCTTGCATTTGTACGGATTCAACTTCTATTTACCCACTAAAATAGGGCTAACCACAACACTTATTTTTCCTTTTCATCTCTTGAAATTTTTTTTGTTTTTTTATTACTATTTTACGTTTTTAATTATTCTGTATATTATTACTTTAATTTATCATTCTCTTTAGCATGAGAGTATTTTTGACAAACCTATTTTTTAATGTAGTTGTTGACACTAAATGAGGGTTTCTAGTTATAATAGTGAAGATGAGCGCTCCTAACTATTCGGTTCTCGTTAGACTACTTTTTTTTTTATTGATGGTTAAGATTTGAGGAGAACCTTACTAGCCTCCATTCAAAGAAGAAAAAAAGACACAGGAACGAGCTCAAAATATTTTGCGAGCTCAGCTCGTTGCTGATAGCCCTATACGAACAAATTATAAAGTATTCTTTGACAACCTACAACTGTTTGGGAGTTCATGCATGTGAGTTTCGTTTAAAAAAGTGTTACTGTCAAAGACCACGAGATTGAGTTATGCTGCAAGTGCAGGGCAATGGAAAAAAAAAAAACAAACATACGAGATGTGGATTGATACAAAGATTCTGCATAATGTTCAGTTATTGTAAACTAAATCAAGAGTAGGTAACCCTGTCTTGCGTTGAATCGTGGAAATTATTAATTGTTTCTGCTCTTAATAATAGTTGATATTATAAACACAATAATAGTTTCTTCAAGTATATATATATATACGGTTCATATCCAGAGTGAAAACTTCATTCTGAAAAATTAAATCTAGAGTGAAACTTAACTCTGAAATTAAATAGTGAAGTTCCAATTTTAACACATTTTTCATCCAAATTTTTCACCATAAGCAATTCAATATGTATGTATGTTATTCAAGATCATCTCTACAAAATTTCATCCAATTCGGACATCGTTAAGATATTAAAATTAGATTAAATCAATGAATGAATTAAAACTGTTCAACATGAACCGTTCGTGTAAATCTCAATTTTAAAAGCTCAAACCATTGTGGAGTTAGATGAAATTAGATTAAATCAATAAATGAATTAAAATTGTTTAACATGAACCGTTCGTGTAAATCTCAATTTTAAAAACTCAAACCATTGTAAAGATTGAAAAACATGTATTATTGAACCTAAACATGATTGAAATGGGAATGGGACCGATGTATCATTATATCTATATCAGAGAACATGAACTCAAGTAAAGTAAGCAGGCAGGTTAGGAGACCCGCGCGCATAGCATGTGAAAGTGCCAATTATGATTTCAATTTGGTTAGTCTAAAATCGTATGGTCATAATTGATATATCAATTATAACTAAGATCTTAATAAACTTTTCTATCTTGTATATATATTATGACATCTCAAGTTATTTTCTAATTTCAAATGTATGTTTCATAATTTTCCGATCTTAGGAGACGAGCGTGTTTACTTTGTATCAGGCTCACTACACGTGAGCTGATTATTTTGTTATGAGTTATTCATGTATGAGTAAGATTTGGTTATCCACCCATCAAATACTTATTCAACGGTATTGCAATTCTCTCATCAAATTTTGACAGTTGATCATCTAATAAATTCAACAACAAAAAAGGTATAGTTTTTAACATAATTTTTTTTTATCTTGTATGCTTGTATGCGGGTGATGTGACAATAGAACTATTAGGGCATGTCTGTCACGTTATACTATCATAACTAGGCTTAAATCCTAGTAGAAGTCTACTCTCCTCAAGCCTAGCTTATCTTTCTATTAGACCACACTCATGTTTGGTGGAGTTGGTACTAATTTGTAGCTTGGAGTTATTGACCTCATATGCAACACATCAACAGAAAAGAAGCATGAACTATAACACAACCCAGAATAACAAGAACCATAAACACAACTCCACCCACCTGAAAATAACTTGATATTTGATACCTACAATTCAATCTAAATTAATTCACCTATCAGATTCTTCTATGCCAAAATACCCTTTATTTCAGTTTCTTATATTTCACTGTTCATTATCTCCTTCCATTAGCCAATTATCTAGCTAGCTTTCAATCATTTCATTCTTCCTTTCTACTCGTCTATCTCCCTCAACAGAGAGATCCCAAATTGACCCAGCTGCCACCGTGTAGTAATCTGGCATTGGCAGCCTCAAATTGAACTCGAGCACATTGCGGTCGCACCGATCGGAAATCGGCAGCGACATTGTGGCGGGGAGAGCGGCCATGGTTGGCATGGGGAGGAAGAGGAGTGAGGCAACGAGCCTCTGGCAAAAATTGGTTTAGGTGTTGCCAGGGGAGTAATGAACCCCATGTGAATCAATCTTTACTTCAGCCAAACGTGAGTCATGTCTTACTTCAGAAAATAAGCTAGTCCAATCCCATGTATACCATATACGAGACGTGTTGTTAATAGTCATAAACAACAATACTAATGAATCGGTGTTATAAAACAGGCTAAAATAGATAGTAAAGGCGGGTGAAGATTTAACTTCGAATTAGCCTTGGTAGTGAGTGTCACCGACACAACTTTCTCCACAATATACGGGTGATTACTGATTAGTGAATCAGTCGACAAAGGATCAATTAGTCCGATCGATCGACATCACCCCTAGCCTGTATGCCATGATTCAGGCAAATGCTTTATGAAGTATGGACCATCCAACCCACTTTTTGTTCCCAATTACTTCTACACTCCGGTTCTACTTGTGGGGCATCAATTCCATTTGATACCTTATGCGAGAAAAACTTCGCCAACTTATAACCCATACCAATCTTTTATGAGATCTTTAACAGGCAATTTATAAAGCTAATCAATCTAAATCCAAGTTGATTTGTTTATATAGCAACCCTAATCCTCACGAGAGTACCAAATTAACTTGTAAGATTTGAAGGATGTTTGATTGTATGAATGGCATAATGTTCTACTTTCTTTTGTTTTTTGTGAGACAAGCCAAACATAGAGAAGCAATAAATTGAATATAAGCATGTTGAAAAAGTTGAGAGGAGATTAAACTCACCGACGGTGGCCGATCGGAAAGTAGTCCACCCATCCACAACATTCCTACTCGCTTTCACAACCGTCTTTCCTATCCCATCTCCCAAAAACATCAAATTCGTCTTCTTGCTCACAACCTCTACATTCTCAAAGTACGCACCTGCTTTGATGTATATGACAAATCTACATGTAATAATACATCCAACAAAACCAGTTAAAATTTTACCTCAATCACAGCAATGTTGAACTTGTTTATAGTATACGGATCATATTTGATAAATATATAAGGCTATAAGCTTACTTGGTTACGCTTGAATTTGGAGCCGCAGTCACTGCGTCCGTGATGGTGCTGAAGTTTCCAGTACCATCTTTCGCCACCACTAGATCATGCTTGGTCTGATTCGCCGAACTAGTCTGCAACAGTTTCCGAGCTTTGGATCCGATCCATGTAGGGAACCCGTTCTTCATGGGTCCGTACTCGTCAGTCTCACGTGCAACCACTCCCGGAATCTTCTTGAGCATCACTAGGGCATTGCTGACGTGCTTGCAGGTAGTATTCAATCTGCTCTCAAGTTCAGCCTTCACAGTTTTCGCCGTACTACTGCTGGAATCAAACCCTTCAAGGCACGTGTACTGGTTCGTCATTGCAGCGCTGAGCAGCGTCCTCAAGTGGTTGTAGTGCTTAGCCGCCGGTGACTTCTTGGAGGTGAGTTCCGACATGGTGACCTTGAGCTGGGCAATGGTGCTGTCGAAGAGCTCCAGACAGTCGTCGAGAGCTCGCTGCTGACCGGCGGCGAGTTTGTTCTTGGTGTGTTTTTTGATGCCGGTGCAGTTGGAGTCTGAGGCTATGACCTCGTACATGGTCTTGTTGACGGCGGAGGATATGATTTCCGGGACCGTTTTCGAACTCAGGTTCGGGAATGAGGCCAGGGTCGAGACGCAGAGATCTTTGTAGAGTGTCTTTTGGCATGCTGAATGGGCTACTTGGTTGTGCTTCTGGACATGGACGGTAAATTCTTTTGTGGGTTTGGGGCTATCAGTGAAATGGTTATGAGAGAAGAATATGATGACGATCAAGGCTGAAGTTGGAAGAAAGGTGAAGAAGAGCTTGGTTCTCCTTCTTAGACTATACATGGCTGTGACTTTGTGATTGTGAGCCAGGGAAATGTGGGAGGATAAGAGGTGCTGGTAGTGAGTTTATATAAAATGGTTGTTCATGAGTGTAAAAATCAGCGGTAAATAATTTAGTTTCTGGTTCACGGGCTACTTATACAGTAAACATTAGATTTCGTTTTGGTTATATAGATTCCTTACCCAAGTTAGTAATGAATCTAATCAGCTAGCACAAGTTAATACCCCGGGCCTCATGACCAATATTTCCCATATTTGGCTAAATGTTTTAAACTATATTCATTACTTCTGCTTTTGCTCTGAGTTCATGTGAGTGTTAGGTTTAGTTAGACTCGATCAGAGTGTGATTTTGGATGTTGGGACCGAAATAAAGAAAGGTCTAGATCTCTATTAAAAATAAGAAATAGCAGGGCATCCAAATTCGAAACTAAAAGAGACTAGTTGGTAGAAATAGTTACTGGACCGGTTGTATTAATGGCTACTCTATAAGATATATTTTTTGGTGATAGCTACTCTATAAGGTTTGGCATATTGATTAGTTTGTTTGATTTAGACGAACTACATAAAGCCAACTGATGCGCAGGTATGTACATTTTTTTTTATCACAACAATAAATATTTGACACAGCAAGAAGGTTAGAAGCATAACCCTAAGGCAGTACAGAGTTGAAGATTTTTAGCTATAACATTTTGCTCTATCTGATTTTATAACATGTGTTTCGTGTCCAATGGAAACTTGTAATTATTACTCTAAATTTCGGTTGAGTCCAATATATCGACATGCTGTGGTTGATCATATATATTTCATGCACGATGACAAATTTGATAATAGATCATACGTACCTAGGCTTTTTGAGTACGTAAGTATCCAGACTTCATTATTGGTTGACAGCTGCAATAGAGTTCGATCTGTATGACTGTATTATTGGAGCTAGGAGCAAGGCAACCCTCAATGCCCTTTAATTTTGCATGTGCAAATTGATTGTGTCCCAACTTAATAGAATCAGAATGTACCATGTGAACATCAATAGACCTTTGAAGAGTGAAGACCTTAAGTTGTGTGTGTATATATAAGTCGTTTCAAGTGCGGATTCGTCCGTTCTGACAACTGCGATGCACAATGACAGTGTGGATGGTGCCGGCCTTACTCCCATTCTCTCGGCGCTTCTGTCTGTGTCTGCCGGAGCTGCAACACAGTCCACGGTATCCAGAATCTTGAAATTTCTTAAATTTTCAAGTTTCTGTGTAGATTTCGGAAATTTCTAGATTATGGCCGTCATGGACAGATGCTGGAGCTCCTGCTGCCACATACAGTAGTACCGAGACAAGGAAACACGGCCGACACCATCCGCGCCGTAGTTGCGCGTTGCCGGTCATCGGAATGACGAATCCGCACCATGCGGACGTCCGCATTTGATAACCATTATAGATAGCATAATATTTGGAGCAAATGAAGAAGCTAGTTAAAATGGAATTGATCATTGGTCTTCTCCTTCCCAAACCTTAGTAGTTCGGGAGAATTTGAAGTCTATTTTGGAGTTAGTATATACTTTACTTGACTCCTACAAGCAAGGTCCAAGTTTACCGACTCCTACTTTGTGTAGTGTACGTGTACAAGTCGGGTATCTATATCTATCTGAATTCTACAAGTCAGATATTTTACTATTAGTATTATAATAGTCAATTGACCTCTATCCAAGGTAAACTAACTTCACAACAAATAAGTCACCTATGTGATAAAATATCTAAACTAAGGATGACACTTCAAATTGAAAAAACAGAAGTCGAGTTGAAGCTGAAAAAGACAACTAAATGAACAAAAATTTCGATCGAATCAAGAAAATCGAACCGAACTTAATCAATTTGATTTAGTTTTTCAGTTTCAACACATAAGAAACCAAACCAAAAAAAAAATGAATTCTCTTCAAAATAATGTTGTTTTACGTTTTTTTTCTTAATGGATCCGGATATCCGCCTCAACAAATATGTAAGAACAAAAATTATAACGATCGAGCAACGTCCCATCGTATAGGAAAGTTGGGACTATAATGATATGTTGTGAAGTGTGAACTCTATTTAACAAATAATATGGCAACCCAAACAAATGTTATACAATTATCGTACGTGGTTCCTCAACTAGACAATATTTCAATCAGTTAAATATGTACTTAAGCTAATACAAGCTGACAAATATCGGGTATATATCTATTTCTCATTTTAGAAGATCTGGCATTAGTGTTATACTTAGCTACGTACCTTAGGACTCTGGAATTAAAAGTTGATGAGATGATGATATTTTAGAAGAAAGATTGTAAACTACTTAGAATCAATTGACTGATATCTACTTAATTGATCTATACATTTTGATTTAATACTAGTCGAAATATGGATATTTTCAACTTAATTAGAATCAAACATGTTTTATGCAGTTTAATTCAAATCAATTAAGCCTAGACTAGCTCGCTCAAAGTTGATCGAAAAAGAATAGGTAGGTATGGTGCCCTGTGCTTCTCGGAGCTTTCAATCTCTGAACGCTAGGGTTTCCTGTCGGCGGCATTGCTCTTTTAAGGGCAAGGATCATGCTGGTTTGAGTTTGGCGGCAGCACGGAGGCTTCTCTGTGTTGATCGTGTTCGTGCGGCGAAGGTTTCCTCTCCTAGCGGTGTTCACCAGTTGGGGAGAATTTCTTTGTCCGTGTTTCGGCAGTGTCCATCCTTGAGGTGGGTTTAATAGAAAGTTTATTTCACACTTGATTAAATTACACTTGATTTGTAATATATATATATATAAACAATCTTAGTTTACCTACTCCCTACAAATCACGGAGGAAATCACGCCCGTGATTTCCTTCTTCAATCATGCTTAATCATGCTAACACTCCTCCTGAAGTTGGCGTATACACATCGACCATGCCTAACTTGCTAAGTGAGTCATAAAAAACCTTCTTAGACACTCATTTTGTGAGCATATCGGCAAGTTGCTCTTCTGTAGGAACAAAAGGAAAACTGATGATCATCGCATCTAGCTTCTCCTTTATAAAGTGGCGATCAACCTCCAAATGTTTTGTACAATCATGTTGCACAAGATTATGTGAAATATCAATAGCCGCCTTGTTGTCACAGTACAACTGCATAGCACACTTAGGGTTAATGCCCAAATCTTATAGCAAATTTCTAAGCCATAACATTTCGCAGACTCCATGTGCCATATCTCTCTATTCTGCCTCAGCACTAGATCGAGCTACCACTTTTTGTTTCTTACTCTTCCATGTAACAAGATTACCCCAAACAAAGTGTAATAACCCTAGTTTTTCGAACAATATTTGGTTTGATTTGGAATCTATCAAGTTGAGAAATTTAATTAGAATCAATGTGATTGTTTGCGACGTTACGAAACTAAAAAACGGAAACGTTCTTGGAACGTTTAATTCGAAAAACGTGACGTTACCACAACGTATATATCGACTTTTATTTCGTTGCTCGGTTGCGAAAACTTTCTTCACGAAAGTTGTAGAGCTCGTCGATACGAGTTTGTGAGTATGTGACGCGTTCGAATCGGACGTCGTACGTAAAAGTTATTAACGACGAAAGTTAGTTTCCGATTTTAGAGGGGGTATAAAAGGAAACTTTTGTGAAGTAGGGTTTCCATTTTCAGAAACCCACTTCCTTCATCCACCCGCGCCTCCTTTCTCTCTCTCTTACCCGATTCTCCCTCTCCCCTCTCGGCTTCACCACCGATCTCCCATCTCCGGGAGACGTGGTCCTCACCGCCGGCCTAGGAGACACCGCACCACCCCCCCCCCCCCCCCCGCAGGCAACCCCAAGGAGGACGCACCCTCTCGCGCCGCGCCGGAGCTCCACCAACATTTCCAAGTTGCTGCGTTTCCTCCGCCGTGTCAAAGCCAAACTGCGGTGGTCTCCAAGCTTGATTGAGGTGAGGGTTAGCATGATTAGGTTGTTGTGATGCTTGATTGTCGATTTGTGGTTGTTTGGTTGCGATTTGGAAGAGATTGGAGGAGGAGGGTTTTGGAGGAGATGGTGCCGCCTTAGGCGGCGCGTGTGAACGCATGGTGGTGCCTAGGCATGGTGTGATGCCGTGGGAAGGAAGAGGGGAGGAAGGAGAAGAGAATGGGCTTGGCGGTGGCGTGATACGCGCCGTGATTGGTGTCGGCGCGTGCACCCCACGCGCCGCCACGTGCGGCGGCGTGAACAATGTTTTCTGAAAAGGGTAATTTTTTAATTTATTTTTACGTACGGTAAATGTAAAAAGTGATTTACGTACGGTAAATGTAAATTTTATTTACGTACAGTAAATGTAAATTACTTTTAGTAAAGGTAAAAAGTAATTTTGGAAGAGTAATTCGGTAATTATTATTTACTGAGACAATACGTACATTTGAATAGTATTTATACGTACAGAAATACGTAAACAGTATGTAATCGTACAGAGATACGTATTGGATATGTATTTGTACGTTAATACATAAATAGTAAATACGTGAATAGTGAATAGTGAACAGTAAATTCGTAAAAACCCGAAAATTGCTGAACAGTAACCGATTATTACTGTTTCGGCATTTAAAGGGTTACAAAACGTTTCTAAATTCTTTTCTTATGTTTTCAAGGTGATCGATAAATCAAGGCAATGAATTATCTTCTGAAATTGTGGAATTACGCTCGAGTCGATAAAGTGAGTAAAATCTCACATATTTACGAATCTACCCTTGCGGTGAATTCAAGATTTTTGCAAGAGTTTTAAATATTGAAATACGACATGTATATGATATAGTGGAATATATATATTCGTATAAATGGTAAATAAGTACTTATATACATAGTTTGCTATATTATATACTGTTATGAATTCATTGGAATTAGTCATTTCGATGACGAGAATTATATGACGAGCATGTGAATTAAATTGTACAATATGATGTGAGATTATTGTACGTGATTTTAATATGTGTTTGTTAAACGTTTTGTCTTCGGATGTGTTTACGAATTTTGACATGTATACGATATAGTGGATTATATATATATATATATTGTATAAATGGTAAATAAGTACATATATATATAGTTTGCTATATAATGTACTGTTATGATTTTATCGTGATGATGTCATTTCGATGACAAGATTTTATCGAGCATGTGATTTTGATTTGTACAATTTGATGTGAGATTATTGTACGTGATTTTAACATGGAGATTGTTAAAATATTGATTTGTCTTTGGACTTGATGTTTGTACAATATGATGTGAGATTATTGTACGTGTTTGGCAAGTCGGAACCTAGCCTTTGACCGGGCGAAAGTTACGATACAATTAGAGCTCTAGTCTGTCTGCCGGAGTACTGCATGTGAGGTAACGGGTGGTTATCGGCTCATGAGTACTCAGATTGTTTTGGATGTTGGGTAGCGGGTAGTTACCCAATATCGGTGGTGTACTACGTGAGGGGTAACGGATGTGTACCAGCGTTCATTAGTACCTGTATTATAAATGTTTTTGGGTAACCAGAAGGGTTGCCCGATTTCTCATGAGCACTTTCATTTCATATATTTATTTTGGGACAACCAGATGGGCCGTCCATTAACTCATGAGGGCATTTATATTTGTTGATTTGTGATTTTTCGTATATATTGATATGCGAAGTATATTTTCATTTTACTCATACGAGCTATAAGCTTACCGGGTTTGTGTTTACAATCCCGGTGCACCAATTCGATGGTGTAGGGGATAATTCTGCAGGTGTTGATTAGTGGAGATTGAGTGACGACTCCGGAGACTCGAAGTCGTTCGTATCGTGCTTGTGGTGAGGTTTCTAGCGTGGATTTGTGTGTGAGGATTGATGTGGATTTATTTGTGAGTTTTGTGAGAGATTGTGAGGATTATTACATTTCCATCTTATGTAATGTTGAATTATAAATTTGGGTTGTAATAATTGGTTTTATGAGTTGTATTGAGAACTCAGTAATGATCCGCTGTGCATTTTAAATGATTTCGATTTCATTGAAATTGTTTAGTGTTTAACGACTTTGAAATTTTGAGTTTTTAAGCTTGAAATTTTGGGGTCGTTACACAAAGGTAAAGTACCCTGATGTGGATCTCTGATCTGTAATATTTTCAGCCCAGTCTGCATCTGTAAAGCCACAAACTTCAAGGATATTATTGTGATTAGAGAACATTATTCCTCTCCCTGGAGCTGACTTCAAGTACCTCAAAATCTTTACAACAACATCCATGTGGTCCACACTGGGATTATGCATGAACTGACTCACTACACTTACTGCATACACAACATCTGGTCTGGTATGTGATAAATAAATCAGGCGTCCAACTAGCCTTTGATAACGAGGTTTGTCAGTAAGAACTTGATCTGGATATTCTGCTAACCGATGGTTCTGCTCAATAGGAGTATCAATAGGAGTCCAATCCAACATACCTATCTCTGTTAATAGATCAAGGATGTACTTCCTTTGACACAGATAGATACCATCACTTCCCCGGGCTACCTCAATGCCCAAGAAGTACTCGAGTGTACCTAGGTCCTTCATCTCAAACTCTGTGGCTAGCTGTTTTTGTAATCTATCCACCTCAAAGTATCATTCCCAGTAACTACATATTATCAACATATATAATTAGGGATGTTACTTTCCCTTGTTGATGTTTGAGAAATAATGTGCGGTCTGAATTACTCTATCTGTAGTCAATTTTCCTCATGAATTGTGAGAATCTTCCAAACCAAGCATGAGATGACTGTTTAAGACCATATAAAGACTTTCTCAATCTGCAAACAAAGTTACTTGGAGAAGCGGCCACATATCCAGGCGGAAGATCCATGTACACTTCCTCTGTAAGTTCCCCACGAAGGAATGCATTCTTAACATCGAACTGTCTAAGTGGCCAATTTAAGCTAGTAGCAAGAGAGAGCAATACCCGAATAGTGTTTATCTTTGCAACATGTGCAAATGTCTCATTATAGTCTATGCCATATGTTTGGGTGTATCATTTTGCTACTAGACGTGCTTTTTATACCGGCTTACTGACCCATCTAGATTATGCTTCACTGTAAATACCCAACGACATCCCATAGTCTTCTTGCCATGTGGTGGAGATACAAGCTCCCAAGTATTATTATTTTGTAATGCTTCCATCTCTTCCTCTATGGTTTTCCTCAATTTTAGATCTCCCAATGCATCCTGCACTTTGTTAGGTACTGATATAGTAGATATTTGATTCACAAATGACTCATATGACTTAGATAATCTTTTGGTAGACATAAAATTTGCCACATGATACTTAGCTTTAGCCTGAAGGGTGGGTTCATACTTTTTTGTTGGCTGACCCCGAGTAGACCTATTTGGCAAGACATATTGTCTACTATTAGCCTCACTAGTATTGGCCCCAATAGGATGACTAACCTTAGATGAGTGATCTTCTGTACCAGGAGAGCGTTGATCAGGGGTATAAACAGCTGTACGGGAGACATGAGAGGCAGCTTCTGGTGCCTGAATCTCTTGAGTGACGACCTCCGGTAGTGCATGTGTGGCTGACCCATTGGTAATCTCAACGGAACCTGTTACCATATCGACTGGCTCACTTGTCTCCCCCTCTCCATGATATAGCTCTTCAAAATATGAATTGTCCCCCTGAAGAGCAGTATCAGAAGAGGGAAAATAACTCATGTCTTCAAAAAAGGTAACATTCATAATGACATAGTACTTCCGAGTAGGGGGGTGATAGCACCGGTACCCTTTATGATGTCCTCCGTACCCAACAAACACACATTTAACTGCCCGGACATCCAACTTAAAACACTGATGTGGTGGAAGATGGACGAAAACAACACAACCGAAAACACGGGCAGGAAGATTATGAAAAGATGGTAATGAGACATGAGATGCAAGCACCTCATAGGGAATTTTCCCTTGAAGGACTCGAGATGGAAGACGATTAATAAGGTGGGCGGAAGTAATGACAGCATCACCCCAAAGGTATTTCGGCATGTGGGCACTAAAAAGAATACACCGAGCCATATCAAGTAAATGACAATTTTTTCTTTCAGAAACCTCATTTTGCTCAGGTGTGTAAGGACACGTTGTTTGATGAACAATCACATGTGTGTTAAAGTACTCCTGAAAGACATGATTCACATATTGCCCCCATTATCAGAACGAAGAATTCGAATGGTGGCATTATATTGTGTTTGGATAGAGATATGGAAGGTACGAAAAGCTGGAAAAACCTCATCTTTATTTTTGAGGATAACAATCCACGAAAGACGGGTGCAATCATTAATAAATGACACATAATACCGCATCCCTGACACAGTAGACTCTTTAGAGG
Organism: Argentina anserina; assembly: GCF_933775445.1. Classification (NCBI taxonomy): domain Eukaryota; kingdom Viridiplantae; phylum Streptophyta; class Magnoliopsida; order Rosales; family Rosaceae; genus Argentina; species Argentina anserina. The sequence goes on along the minus strand of NC_065873.1, from coordinate 22,018,937 downwards.
GTCCCCAAATATCAGAATGAATTAAGTCAAAAGGAAGGGTACGTTTATGAGAATTACTAGGGGAATATGTATCTATGACTCTTGCCCAAAACACATGTCTCACAACGTAAAAGTGACTCATCCACACTAATAAACAAAGTAGGCATAAATGTTTTCATAACACTAAAAGATGGATGCCCTAAGCGACGATGCCATAACCAAATTTCACTTAGCTTGTCAGAAGTGGAGATTAAAGCGGTCCGAGACTGTGCCCCTGGTTTCTCCCCCGCATATGTCGGATCGAGATGAAACAACTGGCCCCTCAGATACCCCCGACCAATTAACTCCCCGGTGAGAAGATCCTGAAATATCACATGCATAGGAAAAAAAGTCACAGAACACTTAGCGTCAGTGTTCAATTGGGGAATTGATATCAAATGATGAGATAAAGCAGGGACATAGAGCACATTGTGAAGCTCTATTGTGGGAGTAATGCGAACTGACCCTTTCCCTAACATGGGGAATGCCTCACCATTAGCATTAGTAACATATGGTACTGGTGGAGGAGATAATATGGTAAAATAAGATTTGTCATAAGTCATATGATCAGATGCACCAAAATCAATAATCCATGTATCAAAGCCAACAAAGTTAAAAATATTTAAAGCCATACCAATTTTACTACGAACAACTATGGATGCGGCATGTATTGCTTTTCATGTTGTGTGATGATCATGTCCAATCAGACCATAGATATTTGGTTCGTGGACGAATTGAATGGCTGCTTTCGTCTTGGGATGATAATTAGACCGCTTAGGCCTAAGGTGTGGATACAACTTCCAACATGTTTCCTGAGCATGGTTAGAATCATGACAATAAGAGCAATGAACATAATAGAACTGAGAACTCTCTGTGTCGGCTCCAAAACCCATTGAAAAAGAAGAGATCATGATTGATGCAGCGGAAATACAATAGAATAAAAAATAGAGTTGAACCTATCTCGGGTGCACCTACATTGTCGGTGCACCTACACTGACAACCCAATTTAATAGAATTCGGGTCAGACCGGATCAGGTCGAATCCGAGTCTCGGGTCGGGTCGAATCCGGATCTCGGGTCGGGTCGAATCCGGGTCCCGGGCCGGGCCAGGTTGAATGGATAAGGGCCAGGTCGGGCGAATAAGGGCCGGGTTGGATTTTCGTCCAAATTTTTCCGTCGTCGCGCTCCTTTGTTGCGACCTCCTCTTCTTCACCGAAGCTTCATGGGTCAACAGCAGCACCGGGACGAGAGTCCACGTCTTGACAGCAGGTTCGACTTTGGAAAGGGACTGGATGGATTGGCGTCGTAGCGAGTCAGCCCGGGGGTGTCGTCCTTCGCGGAGGCTCCGAGTAGCGGAGATCGGCGAGCGGAGGTACCGAGCAGTGGTGAGCAGGTTCCGGAGGTTTCTTGGAGGTTGCGAGCAGCAGCGGTGATCATGGCTTGAAGTGAACTCGGACGGTGGCGATACTGTGGCTCGACGGTTTGAAGGAGGGAAGGGCTGCGTGTGGGCAGCGTGTGAGTTGTCTCCGTTGGGCTAAACGCAGCTATGCTCCACGGGGGTAGGCAGTCTCCATTTTTTTTTGGCAAAACTGATTACAATAGAAGGAGCTGTGCTCCACAAAGGGATGGATGTGCTCCACGAAGGGATACCAGTCGAGCTTCAAACCAAACACGTAAAAACAAGGAAAAAACCCAAAAAGAACAGAGCAAGGCATGGATGTTAAAGCCTATGACGTCAGTGATGGTGGGAATTCTTGTTCAGTCTAGAATTGGATGTAGTCAGATCTTGCCGTCAAGGGTTATTGGGTCGGTGGCTGTACAAATTGGGGTTTAAAACCTAAGTGGTTATGCCGTGATTGATGGCGACGCAATGGTGGGGATGTCGGCAAGGCTAGGGAAGCGATTGATCTGAGGTTGGTATGGATGCCGGCGACGTCGGCGAAGATCAGATATGGGAAGCAAGGGAGCTCGGCTCGGGTTTGGGCCTCTCGAATTTGGGCTAGGGCTTTTTGGTCTGGGCCATGTATTAGGCAACCTAGGGTTTCCCATCCTTTTGGGCCTCGACCAAAGAAGGTGTCGGGAGATGTGCTAGCGTACCAAAAAAACCTCCAACCCCGACCTCCAAGGGGAAGGGAAAAACTTAATTTTTTTTGTTTTTCAGTTTAGTTGGCCTCGTTTTCTTTGTTTGAGGTTGAAGTCTTTTATTGTTTAAACTCTAGGTTGTTTTTAGTTTTGGTTTTGTTTGTTGTTGAAGTCATGCTTGTCCTAGTGTAGATTTTTCTTTTCCTTACATGGTTCAAAAGTAGATTTAGTAGTAGGTTATCACATGTATCACTATGGTACATATAGCATGAAGCCTTACATGCCCCTCATGTGGTAGTGGTTAGATATGTAATGACCTCTTTTATTTGAGTTTGACTTCTATAATGAATTCTCTCGTTAAAAAAAATAACATGTTTCATATATGTAAGTATATATAATTGTAACCTTTTTATTAGTGAATTTTGGTACACATGACCGACAACGTCATTCTCTCAAGCTTATCAATATTACTTTGTAAATGACATTTTCTGTTTCTCGCTAGTCATATTGGTTCAAAGAAAGATCATGATCGACAATGGTGGAGCCATGATTTTATAATGGGGTGGGCTAGAAAAAATTTATAATTATTTATGAACTATATATATAATTTTGGGATGAGCAATATTTAAAATGTAAATTTTAACACTACAATTTAGCTAGAAAGACGAGTTTTTTTTAGTAATTTGAGTTGCGTTGTAACCCGTAGATAGCTACGTCCTTGATGATCGTAGACGAAATGATAAACATACAGAAAAGATGAGTTGCCGACGTTCCTTGAGGACCCTTTAAGCTAAGGTATACGTCTCAGCTAGCGCTCGACCAAAACCTTGCTGCAAAATGGTAATAATTTACTGCTGAGTTCGTAGACTACGAAAACCTCAGCACATATGCCATCCCAGGTGTTTCAAAATTAATTTACTTAAGAAATCAAACTAATGGTAAATTAAAGACGTGTGATGCATCAGATAGTAGAAATTTAAAACTAATTTCATAACCGGACATTGCCTAACCTCAAAGGGTTCCTTAATTTCACGGTTTTTCAGTGCGCATTAGCTATCTAGATCTAGAGTTAATACTGACGTCCAGAAACTACGTACGTGCTGATCAGCATGAATCTTATCTTGCACGTCAAACAAACTCACTCAGCTTATTCAAACAACTAATCCAAATTGCCTAGCAAATTAGTCTTATTGATCACCCTTCTCTGTTTATATAATATATATATATATATATATATATATATATATATATATATATATGCAAAACAGTATCTTGTAAACTCGATTATAGCGAAGCCGATATGGATTCACAACCAACCTTTGTGTTCAAACTATCAACTTTCATTCTTCATCTGATTCCCATCCTTTTTGCCTCTGGATTTATAGCTGCAGAGCCATGTTGGGCAACTGATCCGGTCTCCAAAGAAATAATTTGCGAAAATACCCCAAACCCTTCATATTGCAAGTTCATTCTCCCCAACCAAACCACCAATGGGTATGACTACGGCCGTTATGCTGTCCGGAAATCATTATTACAATCCCATTATCTGCTTAATTTGGTGAACAAGTATCTCCAAAACAACTCGACCCTCTCTAAAACAGCAGTTCTCGCCCTTGAAGATTGCAAGCTTCTTGCAGAACTCAACAAAGATCTTCTTGCAAGCTCCTTAGAAACCCTCAACCCCACTAACCAAACACTTCCCAGATCGAAAGCTGAGGACGTTCGTACCTGGCTCAGTGCCGTCCTCACAAACCAGCAAACATGCTTGGATGGCGTACAAGCAATTTCTTCTAAATTATCTTGGAGGAGCATGAGAAATGGACTTTTGGTCTCAGACAACACGAACCTTTATAGTGTATCTCTAGCTTTGTTCACCAAGGTATGGATGCCTGAAAAGGAGGAGGAGGAGATGATTACATGGAGGAAGCAGCTGCTTCAGAATATTGGTGACGTGCCAGTGAGGGAGACTGTCACTGTGAGTTGGGACGGAAGTGGGAAGTTCACCACCATAAATGACGCTGTTGCCGCTGCTCCAATCAACACTAAAGGTCTAAATGGTTACTTCTTGATTTATATCAAGGCAGGAGTTTATGAAGAGAATGTGAACATTGCAAATAACAAAAACTATCTGATGATGATTGGTGAGGGCATCAACCAAACTGTCATAACAGGCAATCGGAGTATTGTAGATGGCTGGACAACTTTCAATTCAGCAACGTTTGGTAAGTAATAATTTCCGAGCAAATAAAGTTCAGAAATTTCTTCAAAAAAAAAAAATTCACTTGCGCAAACGTTGTCAACTTCCGGTGTAATTGGTTGCCTAGCTATGTTCTAATTTATCTCAATTTGGTGGCTTAGATTCTTAAATATATCTTTGTTAATTTATAAGTTTAACTTATACCACTGTAATTTCTAGATCTCAGATATGTAGTTTTGGTCTCTATTGACTTTGGGTGTATTCATGTATTGTATAGGGCATCATGTGATTCATGTCAAATTTATATATAGTCTCTATTGATTTTTGGGATTACTCGTGTACTGAATATGATATCCTTCCCAATTTCATATACCAAAGAGAACATCATATGCAAGTAACCATAATATGGAGGCCATGTATAGTTAACTTGTGGTTCTTTAATATTGCAGCTGTAACTGCATCATGGTTTGTAGCAGTGAACATAACCTTCCGCAACACTGCCGGAGCAATCAAACACCAAGCCGTCGCAGTTCGAAACGGTGGAGATCTATCCGCATTCTACAGTTGCAGCTTCGAAGGGTACCAAAACACCTTATACACACATTCCCAAAGACAATTCTACAGGAAATGCAACGTCTACGGAACAGTGGATTTTATATTTGGAAACGCAGCAGCTGTTTTACAAAATTGTAATATATACCCCCGGCTTCCGATGCGTGGCCAATTCAACTCCATCACGGCTCAGGGTCGAGCAGACCCGAATCAAAACACAGGCATTGTAATCCACAAGGGAACCATCAGAGCGTCCGATGACTTAGCTTCTGACAAGGGAAGAACCAGGACTTATTTAGGGAGGCCATGGAGAAAGTATTCAAGGACGGTGTACTTGAAACCCTTCATGGATGGTTGCATAGATGGAGAAGGTTGGAGTAAATGGAGTGGAGATTTCGCACTAAGCACATTGTATTACGCCGAGTATAAATGTCGGGGCCCTGGATCGAATACTAGCAAAAGAGTTACATGGCCCGGTTATCATGTGTTGAAAAACATTATGGAAGCAAAAAAATTTACAGTGTCCAAGTTCTTGCTTGGGAAAATGTGGCTTCCTCAAACTGGAGTCCCATTTACCAGTGGGTTATAGCGAATTCAAGAAAAATAATAATAATCTTGATGTTTCTAGCGGCTCATAAGTTTCAGCCAAAGTTTTAACTTTGTATGATAGCTAATAACTTTGTTATTCTGATTAATAGAATGATAACTATAGTTTGACATCGAGTTTTTATTCCTACGTAAACTGTTGACCATAATTATATATGTGTGAATGTGTGATCATTAGAGTCGCATGATGATGTACGTTAGTAGCAGAAAGCCATAAATTAACTTAATTCTTGAATTTCATGACTAGCTAGGACAAAGGCACAATACATGTGACTAGTACGTGTGCCAAATGTCACGCAAAGTTGCTAGCTAGTCGTGCAACTTGTAACATTTCCATCGATAACGATAAGCTGAGCTTAGTTAACTTTCAACATAATGTATTAGGGTTTATTAAATTTTGAGGAATGTTTACTTTGTATATATAACTCCCCGTACGCCTAAAAACATGCTGGAGTACGTGAAGACTATTATATATATTATCCCCGTCCCACTTGTATCTAGGCGTTTGTAATTAACAATTGTCCTCAAATATTAAGATAATTGATCCTAATCAAATTCTACTGCCGTGGATTGAAAGTTTGAAAATGAATTTGTGTTTCTCTAGCTTATTAGATCAAAACTTGTAATTACTTACGAGTGCATGCATGCATGCGTAGAAGCCCCAGCATTGATACGCTTGTGGTGTCATTGTAATCTTCATACCATATAGAAAACTATTAATTATGAGAAAAATTAGAAACCAATTAAGAGGATGCTTAACGAACTTAATAAATTAAATCCATTGGTGAGCCAGGTGAGGATATGGTCTATTGACTCTATTCAAATGCATGGATATATGCATCAATTCCATGCGCAATTTGCACGAACATGCAGGTCGATCTCCCAACTAAATCAAGATACGTCTCTCTGTCGACTCTTCAAAGATTAATTTCTGCATGCATTAAGCACTTGGCTCATGACTACATAACCTTATTCGACGAAGAAGTAATGAAAGATGGTACAAGTTTATCTTTAGCTAGGAGTTTGTCAATAAAACCTGCCCGCTGCCTTACATATATATATAGCCTACCTGCCGTATACGACAACGCTTCAAACCCCAAATTAAAACCCTAACGTACGTGTAGATCGAATACACGCGTTAAGTTGAATTCAAACTTCCAAAGCTTGTAAGTCAATCTCATGCATATAATCAAATTGATCGATTATCTTCTAACGACTAGTTAGATATCTCTATAATACAATTCCAGATTTGTGTAGGGTATATAAAATGCATTATCGTCGTTTTTTTCTTCGCAATCAGAATAAATTCGTGTCTAGTCTCTGCAGGAATATAGGTAGGTATAAGATCAGTAGTAATAACTATAGTTTGATATGATCAAGTAGACTTAAGAATATATAATAATCAGTAATTATTAGATTGGAGTTTCAGGAAGCTTCATTGCATTTGCAGGGCTAGTTGGGAACTAGTTTTACTTGCTGCTTCCGGAATAAACGCAAGGCTTAACTGGCCGGGCAATGTTGGAAAGTTCTGAAATCGATCATAGTGATTGACTTTGTCGATGCCTTAGATAAACCCAACTTGTAGATGGAGTAGAGTGACAAATGAAGCTAGATCGAGACAGGTAAACATTGTCATTGACCGGTCCTTGCCTCCACCGTCGTCTTCGATATGAGCTAGCTAAGCTTCACTAATTGGGGTTACATAATTCAGTGTCGGAGAGCTAGCCAAAAATGAGGATGAGCCACGCGGTTTAAGTATTTTTGGTTTTAGTCAAACTCAGAACTCAGAATTACGTAATATATAGGTGCATGTGTGAATTTGTCATGCATGTTATGTATTAGGTTTATTCCCAACTCAACTCGGGCTTTGCTGATCCTATTATCCAATGACCATTAATGATCATGCATGTTTTACCACTTGGATTTTTCATTTACTTTTAACATGATCTAGATCTATATATCGGTAATTCGGTATATATGAAATAATTGCTGTAATTAAATGACAAGTAGATATGTTCGCTGATATATAATTTCATATTAAATCATGCATGTATTAACTAGTTAATTGACGATGTCTTATTAGTGACTTCCATGATTGCTTAGACAAAAACATATACGCATAAATGTAGAATGTTGGGTTTAATTACAGGATTACTATACGAACATGAGCATATGATTCCAATCACACCTTGGTCAAAAGTCAAAACTCAGTAATTAGGTACGTTCAAACTATATCTCATAAGAACCCACCCTCACAATATATCCCAATTGATAGCGAATGAACTACATATTTTGCATTAGCTCGATCGTCTTTTCTTTTCTTCCAGACATATTAATCTGTTATGCATGTTTTTATATATCTTTCTGGGTTAGTTGTGTTGGAGAGGAAAAATCTCACATATGAAAAGTGACAAATAAAATAAAACATATAAGTAGATGAATAATGCATAATTGTACCGAGACATTTTGTGATTAAAATTCAACACATGTGAATTGACTAAAGTAAGACAATATCGGTACAGTTGGTTCATGGGCCACGTTTCGCTGTTTAACATGGTAACAGAGCCGGTTCATCTCTAGTCGCGCCTCCAATCTATCGTGAGCCCAAATTTGGATGTTACTTTGTCATGAGCCCGAGCTGGATTCCATTATGTTATATCAGAAGGTTTCTGATTTGATTGTCACTAAGTGTCCATTAGAGGCCGGCCTCGGGTTTGTTATGTCTCACATTGTCAGTTAATCAGTTTCACGTGTAGGCCTAAAAATTAGGTTGCACATGAGGGAGTGTGTTAGAGATGAAAGACTCTACATCTGAAAAGTGACAAATAAATAGAGCTTATAAGTAAGCGGATAATACCCAAATGTACAATAGTTTTTGTGATTACAACACAACACTTGTGAGGTGACTAAGTTGAGACAGTATCGGTACAGTTAGTCTACGGACCACACTTATCACTATTTAACAAGTTGATGATAATTAAGGCATAATTAATCATATTTTCATAAACTAGGTTGAAACAACGTCATCACCCACTAAAAGAATAATATCCAAACTAGAAACTGTTTAGAGATATACGACAATCATGAAGACCGTTCTTTCATTCTTAATAGAAGAACGTTCTTTCGAATTACAAGTCCGATCTATTATACAAATTAGAGCATGGAGATTGAGATATCCTACCTGGAATTTCATATCCCATTAATCCGGTTGGCTCCTAACCTACAGTTGACAAACACCTCTATTTATTGGATTCAGCTGTTGTATTATACATACATAATTGAATGGTTAATAGATGACTTTCAGAAAATACACGTGTTGTGTGTTGTGTGTTGTGTGTTGTGTGTGTATAATGGATTATACTGCGTACAACAGAAATTTCCACTACTTATCCTACCCACAACCCAATCACCGAATTCCAATGAATAGATATAGTACGTTCTTAACTTCTTATTGCTTTGAATTTTGAAACTGAAATAAGAATATTAGACAAGCAGAATTGCCTAACATGAGTAACATCCAAGTCCAAAGATCGACGCGTATTGTAATTGTTGACGGCAATTGTTGACCTCTCAAAGTCGCATACACAGACAAGAACCCACAAGAATTTAAATCAAATTCTTATTACCAACTACCTTATTATATTTTCAAATCCTCTTCCTCCCAATCCCTATAAGGCCTATATAATAAACCCACTCTCATGTAGCTAATCCACCACTACACAATATTACATCACTGATTATAGGTCTAGCTAAGCCAAACCTCATGGATTCTTCTAAATCCCTAGCGACAGCTTCATTTCTCATCCTCCTTTCTCTCCTAGCCTCTATGTCTCTTGCTGCTGATACCACTGCTCCTACTACTACGGTATCTGCAGGGACAATATGCAAGGGTACCCCGGACCCCTCTTACTGTAAATCAGTTCTTCCCAACCAAACATCCTCGACCGTTTATGACTACGGACGATTTTCCGTGCGTAAATCCCTTTCCCAAGCCCTGAAGTTTCTAAACTTAATCGATAAGTACCTCCAAAAACGATCCTCTTTGTCCGTCCCCGCCGTCCGAGCCCTCGAGGACTGCCGGCTCCTCGCAGGGTTCAACATGGACTTCTTGCAGGACTCATTTCAAACCGTCAACAAAACCAGCAGCATTCTTTCTACTATCAAAGCCGACGATGTTCAGACCTATATGAGTGCTATTATAACAAACCAACAGACGTGCTTAGACGGCATACAGTCGGTCGCTTCGTCTTGGGGACTGAAAAACGGGCTTGCTGTCCCGCTCCGCAATGACACCAAGCTCTACAGTGTCTCCCTCGCGCTCTTTACCAAGGGTTGGGTCCCCAACAACAAGAAAGGCAGTGGCGGGAGGACCGGGAGGAAGAGCGGGTTCAAAAACGGACGGATGCCGATGAAAATGTCGAGCAAATCACGTGCGGTTTATGAGGCGGCGAGCCGGAGGAAGTTGGACGAGGATGATGGGGTGTTGGTGAGTGACGTGGTGACGGTGAGTCAGGATGGCACTGGCGACTATACTACTATTACTGACGCCATTGCCGCCGCTCCAAATAAATCTGCCGCGGCGAATGGCTACTTCATGATCTATGTGAAGGCTGGAGTTTATGAAGAGTACGTGTCCATTGCAAAGAACAAGAGGTATTTGATGATGGTTGGAGATGGGATCAACCAGACGATTCTCACCGGTAATCGGAGCGTTGTTGATGGATGGACAACTTTCAACTCTGCAACATTTGGTAAGTCCTTAAAAATTATAATCAAGTCACTAGATTTAATTACTAATTCATTATGATGTTGTATGGTAACATATCATTTTGGTATATCAAAATTGGTAGGCCTGATATCTAACAATCTCTTTTGTGTGTATTCCAGCTGTAGTTGCACCCGGATTTGTAGCCGTAAACATGACATTCCGTAACACTGCCGGAGCCATCAAGCACCAAGCAGTCGCACTCCGAAACGGAGCGGATCTATCCACATTCTACAGTTGCAGCTTCGAGGCGTACCAAGATACCTTGTACACACATTCCCTAAGGCAATTCTACCGAGAATGTGACATCTACGGAACAGTGGATTTCATCTTTGGAAATGCAGCAGTTGTGTTACAAAACTGCAACATATACCCTCGGCTTCCCATGAGTGGCCAGTTCAATGCCATCACGGCTCAGGGACGAACTGACCCGAATCAGAATACCGGTACCTCGATCCACAATTGCACTATCCGAGCGGCCGATGACCTAGCTTCGAACAATGGAACTACCGAGACTTATCTAGGTAGGCCATGGAAGGAGTATTCAAGAACTGTTTACATGCAGTCCAACATTGATAGTGTGGTTAGCTCTGCTGGTTGGAGAGCTTGGGATGGAGAGTTTGCTCTCAGCACATTGTATTATGCAGAGTACAATAACACAGGAGCAGGATCGGACACCACAAATAGGGTTACATGGGCAGGATATCATGTGATTACCAACTCTAGCGATGCCTCTAACTTCACTGTGTCCAATTTCCTGCTGGGAGATGACTGGTTGCCTCAAACAGGAGTGCCTTACACCGGCGGCTTACTTTGAGAATCAAGCTCTTAAAATTTAGCTAACCAATTAATTTGTTCCTTCGTTTTTTCATTTTCTATTTCGCCATTGTTTTAAGTGAAGCAATAAGTATGTAATACCCAATTAAGCTTTCAACTATTACAAGCTTAGTTGCTGGTTTTGAAATATTGTTATACAATCCCAAAATGTCAATTCCATTATCTATAGATTCTAAATCAAGAACAGTGAAGCAGCTTTTATTATTACTCTTAGTAATTTTATATTTTTCTAAACTCATAAGACTTGCTTATGGCTGAACTCTTTGTAATTTTATATTGTTGACTGATGACCAGGTTGAATTAATTTATAAGATCTGTCTTCTGTCTATTTCTGAAACAAATATATTGAGATACGTACATTGATCAAAGTCATCAAACCTTCTAGTACGTACGTACGTAGAAGCTGCCAGATATATCAGTACTATATTGCATTCTGAATTTCTGATAGCAATGCCGATCGAGTATAAGATTAGTTATGATCAAGGCTCCGTATACACCGGAGTTTATAGTCCCCAATGTGGTTGAATTTTACTATTTTTATTAATTATTTGCTTGGGCAATCAAATTTATTAGTTTTTAAATTTCATTCATTTGTATCATACATATATATGCATGTTCATGCTTGCAAAAATTTCAAAACGTTGAAGTTTGAGCACTCTTAATATGCAACAGCTTCTTAAAATTGAATTTAGTCTTACTTGACCTAACAATGTTCGGTCCATATCGGTAAATGTGCCTAAACTTTGGTTTAGACGCATAACTCTTAGGAGATGATCATTTTAGTAGAGACATGTGATATCCCCATTATTTATATGTCATTCAGGTCTAAGTTTTGACCATGGATGGGTGTAAAATTTGACCATACATTGCTTCGTTCTACATAAAGCTCTTAGCTGTATGCATTTGAGACTGCTCTAATTAAGTTCATTTATGTAAGCCTTCTGAAAGCACAAGAATGAAATTAAAAACAAATTAGAGCGACGTCCATCAAATGAACGCGACATATGGGGTAGTAATCAAACTTTATGTTCCTATCTGAGAAGCGTGTCCGTATTGGACACAATTCGATACGCGGACACGGCACATGAAATTTTTATTGGACACTGACACGTTTTGGACACGTTAATTATTATTTTTAAAAATATATATACCTAATTAAGAAAAAAAATATGGTTTCATAAATTAGAACAAAATCATCTCGAACTTCAAATACCTCCTAACATGAGCAAGCCAAATTACAACAATGTGCAACAGCCAAATTGCATCCCTAGCTAGTTATAAATTAGCTCTTTTGATAGAAATTAAATGCATACACCATTGCAACTAAACCAATGAACTATAAAGCATACTTGCACCATTTTTACTTCATGTATAGCTTCTCTAACTGATCTGGAATTGACCAAACTTGGCATATGCATCGCACGTGCCTCCATTGGAGCAAATATGAGCTTACCTTTAGCTGCTCGCCTTCCTCAGACAGAAAGCTATGATAATTGAGAGACAGCTCTTTTTTGATAATGGGGCCTAACTGCACAAAATGTGATTGATATTGTTAATATTTACCATAGAAAAAGGCACCAAATCTAGCAAGATGTAGCATTGGTTTCCCGTCAGCTTTAGCTTTTATATTGAAGTAAATTTTACTAACATCGGAAAGGTTGTGCCTTCTGAAAGATATAACCAGTCATTTGTGTACTCATCAAACTCGGCAACAATTACGATCATGTAGGTCACACCTTTCGTGAAAGATCTTTCCTTCATTCATCAATTGTTAGAGAATACATCATTTCATTTATCATGGAAAGCAAAAGAGAGAGCAAAAAAAAGATCATAGTTTACTAAGAGCAAACCTGATATACTACAACTACTGCATATAATCCAACAAAAATACTGGAGACAACTGTGAGTATGATACTTCCAATAACCACAATTGGCCATATAAGGATTATCAAACCAACAATTGGGATGCAAGCTACTTCAAGAAATGGTCCTTCTCGACTAATCATATCGTGGATAAGTCGATACCAGCCTTTAAACAACATATATGGACTCTTCACAACAACAATTACAGTGTAAAGAGGAATCGCCACCATTAGCCCCAAAACACCAACTAGTATACATGCTGGTATATGAATCAACCTACAAGACATCTCCTAAGAAAACCACTTAGCCTATCTGAGATTACATAACAGTCTAACTCTATTCATTTTCTCCAGCATGTATCACCAGAGTACTCATTTAAATACGATTACCTTAAAGTACGAACTTCTTCTGAAGCAGGGGATTCGTGCAACTCTTTCAAGTATAGTGGATACGAATGGTAACACAAGTCTGCAATGTCTCTAACTATAGTGCAACTTCTTTTAACAGTTCCCCAAGTTCCATCCTATGTATTAATCAAGCAAGCATAGTGAGTGTTAATATTACTAAATCAGATACTGCAACAAAAGTATAACCAAACTTAAGACTTTACCGACCACTCTGAGGCATAGCAAACACATCCACAACTTTAACTAATATAGTCATCCACAAACTCTCCCAGCATCAAGCCCATCACCTCCGGGAACCCTAGCTTTTCCGATTATCCGGTAAGTAAAACACCAAATCAAATTTAGTTTCAAGTCTATAAGAATCAAACCCTAATTGAGATCTAAAATGCATAATTTCTCTACAATCTACAACCCTAACAGCTCAGATAGATTTTAAAGTCCATACATCAATTCGAAAGCTAAGCAATTATAAAACCAAACCCTAATTAGGGATTCAGATTAGAGCTAAACAGACGTGTACCGTGCTCAAGCATCTTCAACAACGCAAGTGAGGAGATGTAGACCTGTTCTGAGATATCGAGAGTAGGCGAATCGGGCAGTGGGTGACCCAGAGCTCCTCCGGCACCGACGAACATCCAATGGAGCATCTCTATCCCTGACATTTTAGAGCGAAACCGGTGGTGACAAGGAAGAGGCTCGGAGGATAAAAGCAAGGAGTCTTAGCAAGAAGACTGCGTATTGAGACGTGAGAGGATTTTGGTCCAGCAATTTTGTAAGGACAAAAATACCCCACCGTGTCCTCCTTAATTGCGTGTCTAAAGACGACACGCACGTGTCTAAAGACGACACGCACGTGTCCATTACGTATTACAGCGTGTCCGAACCGTGTCCATAATCAATTCGCGTGTCCGAGCGTATCCTTGCGTGTCCGTGTCGGACACACAATACGCAGCCTAGACAACGTGTCCATGCTTCTTAGGTTCCTATGCATTTCAATTACAACGTTCATGATTGCAACACGTACGTAGGGATTTCTGCATCTTCATTGCATAGACCCTTGTTTATAACATGGCTGCAGCCATAACAAACTCTAGAAATATTAAGGAAGCAAAAGGAAGAATATGAAGAAAGGAAGAGAACTCCGAACAAGTTTTTTTGTGATTTAAAAAAAAATGCCAAAACGTAAACTTACAAGATCACACACGTATGAATACTTGGAGCAACAAAAGGGAAATTAACTATTACAACTTGCAGTAAAATCTTGGCATTGTAACAACTTTACTACATCATTATGAACATTAGGAAGATTTTCTGATGACTTGCATACTCTTTAACACTTCTTAGTCTTTATTTGAACAAAATTAAGGACATGTAATTAATCACGATATCAAATCACTCATATTATACACTTGATCAATAGATGATGCTAGTACGTTTGTGACAACATCAACCGCTCTGATCAAGTTCAAATGGTACGTAGTTCATTCTATTAGTTTTTCATTTTCTTTCCCGTGAAACTATTATGAAATTTATTCACGTCGATCAAATACAATTACATTATGTGTGTGTAGGAGAGTCAACAATTAATAGATTAAAACATAATATAAAAGAAAAGATACACAAGCCAACTAATACTAACTAAATGTGTTTGTAGAATGAAAATCTGGAAACAAATGAGAATGCAGACACGTGTACAAATACAATCTTTGTGAACTCATCTGATTCTATCCCCGTATGTAACTTGGCTCAATGGTGATATGCACTTGATCTTGAGAATTTGAGTTTGATTTGGATTTGGATTTGGTGAAGAACGAACGATTTGGTAGCTTGATGATTATTCGTGGACTTCAGTTCGGATTTGGACTTGATGAAGAACGATCAATTTGGCAGCTTGATGATTCTTCGTGGACATGAGTTTGGATTTGGATTTGGTGAAGAATGATCGATTTGACATCTTGATGATTCTTCATGGACTTAGGAGACTTCGGGATTTCTCGAAAATGATCTTGCTCGAATGATTTTCTCTCTTATTCTCTAGTCTCATTCTCTTCGTGTTGGAAGTGTTATTTATAGTGTTAAGCCTTCTATTTTATTAAATATTTTAATGACACTAAAATAATAAATTTCTTTAATTGTATACTTAAATTAATATGTATTTTCTGATTAATTTAAAATTAGTTATTCTTATAACTAAATTAAACATAAAATAATTGACTTAATTATAACCGTTAACGAATTTATTAATTTAATCAAATGTCCGATTACCATTTCAAATCGTCAATGATATTCAATTTTTCAATTTACGTCTGAATTACGTAGCTTCAATTACGATCATCCATTTATGTGCTAACACGAGTTTTATTCGGATCAGCACCAACTTTGTTGACTTTTGGGCCACGTGTGCAATTTTTTCAGGTCCTTAGTCGATTTAATTATTTAATAAAAATGATCATGTGTGTAGGAGAGTCAACAATTAATAGATTAAAACATAATATAAAAGAAAAGATACACAAGCCAACCAATACTAACTAAATGTGTTGCGTGTAAGTGTGTAACTTCCACACTAATACAACCTTGTAGCTAGCTAGAGATAAGAAAAAGTGGAAATAGCTCTTCACTTCCTATTCTGAAAATGTCCTCATAAACAATTTATTGGGATACATTTTCATGGACAAACAATTCATGTAGAAAGTTCTTAATAACTTGGAACATCATGTGTGTGTATAAATTGATATCTATCAGGTATACGCACTAAAGCTACATGCAATTAGCATACGAAATTATGAGTACTTGATACCATTGATTGATGATGATCAGGGGTTTGGGGCCAAGGCCTTGATCACGGACAAGGCATTATCGCACAACTCTAAAAACACTTTGCTCTTGTCAGCAACCACAGTGGGCTGACCTTTGACGGCGTTTTGACAATATTCCGAATCGGCAACGGCAATCTTCACCCACGTTATGATATCATTGAAATTCTTTTCAGAAAGAGCGGCCGTCGAGTCATCTAACTGCCCGTTGGCGTCGGAGTAAGTTTCTGCACAATCCGAAACCCCCTGCTGAATCTCCGGTGACATAGGTGCGTTTTTCTGCAGCAACGTCCTCAGGTGGGATTCGACCTCAGCGGCATTCGCGGCAGCAAGCCTGAGCGCGATGAGGGCCAGGCCGGTGAGGTCGGCTCCTTGGCTGTTCGGGTCTTTCTTCAGGGTGTTGATGCACGTTTCCTTGTTTTTCGCGAACTGGCACGCTTGTTCTAGTACATTCCCACCGACGGGCTGGCCTCCGAGGGCAACATGTTGGAGAAGGCAGAGTGTTGCGAGGAAGATTAATGATGCGATTGGCTTCATTATTGTAATTCTTTATAATGGTTGGAACTTGGTGGATTGAAATTGTGAAGATGATAGAACAGTGTGAATATATAACAGAGAACTGTAAAAATCGACGAGAGTTGGATGAGAGGTGGGGAATGTTCATCAAGGGAGAACCTCTCGTTGTTACGATTTCTAAGGAACGACCAAACGTCTACGTTTTGTGCGTTCCTCCATGCAAGTTATAGTATACAAGTTTCTATTAATTACGTGAATATTTTGACAAGTCATTAATGTAAAAAAAACAAGAAAAGGAATAATTGGTTATGCTGTGAAGTTTAAACTAGCTTCGAGACCTCTTTGGTGTTGTTTTCTCGATCTAGAGGTGACTCTCTCTAGTTTGTATTTTCGTATCTAAAAAAAAAGTAAGAGACTCCAAACTAATTGCTTTTATTAAATCAGAAATGGGTAAAGACTAGAATAACACCCATATGAGAGCCAATACACTTGGTACACTTCCATTTATTCTAGTTGGTAATGATGCTAAAACGCTTGATATCTCTACTACTATAAAAGCGAGCATGAAAGTATCACTAAATTATGAGCTGAAAAATTTACATTTTTATCATAAGTTTCTCATTTAAAAATATAGGGGCTATAAAGTAAAAGACAAAATAAATATATAAATAAAATTAAGAGAGATTTGTAGAAAAGAGAATAATGGGTAATGGGTAGCGAGAAGTTATGATCAAAATTAACTTCAATTAAAATAATCACGGGTAAATGCTAGTAACATCAAAATAAACACATATCAATAACTTTTATTGAGATTGCCAAGAAGTAAGAAGTAATTAGACTAGTCGGCACAAAGACACCGAATATAACAAAAACTTTTATTGAGAATGCGAAGATGTCAGAAGTAATTAGATTAGACGGCACGAAGACACCATATATAATAAAATGATAACACATACATAGCGAAAGCTCTCGTAACTCAATAATTTGAACGAATTATTCACTAGATACACATATATATATCACATAAACAATTAGCCAAAACATAAAACGTTTAACCATTTGTTATTTAATTTGATCCAGATATACAAGTTAAATTCGATTTCTTTAATCTTTACAGTAATTATAAGAGTAATATCGATCGATCTATGGTTTTGTTGCTGTCGGAAAAACAACCAGAATGGCAAACAGCATTACATGGTGTGATAGATATACTATCAACAAAAGAGTTGGTCACACCTAGTCTTAGATCTGGTTTAATTTATAAAGTCGATAACATCAAGAAATGTTGAGAACACTGGTGATTGTTATAGGTCATTTATACATCCAGTATGAGAAAACAAACCCAATACTGTGTAAACTGTACAGCTACCATGAGTTGTCCCTAGGAGAAAAGGAAAAATAAAACCACTAGCTAAACAAAAACAAAAGAAACCGCCACTCTGTTTTGGTCACTGCAAGTAGCGCCGCCCATGCCCACACCCAAATGGATCGAGATCGATCAAAGCTTATGCTGATCTATATGCTCCAAATCCTCTTTAACGATGCAGTCTGATCTCCAGAACATTTCACCCCATGACTTTTCGCCCACCCAAAATTCCTTACTCTATCATCCGTCGCCATCCCCACTAGATCCAACGGCCTCCTCCCACACTCCTCCACCGGAAACCTCGTCGACGGCGAACCCATTTTGTCTTCACCCTCTTCGTCGCTTCTAGAACTGGCCGGTTCTCCACTCACCGTGATCACAACCTCGTGCGGAGTATCCTGCCGAACATGACATCTACAAAGCGGGCAGTTGGTGTTTGACTTGAACCAAGTGTCTATGCACTCTATATGAAACGCGTGCTTACAGTTCGGCAACACTCGTCCTCGCTCTCCGTCCTCGAACTCCGACAGGCACACAGGGCAGTCTAGCTGCTCCAGTTCGTGAGTTGACACGTCGTAAAAAAAGCTAGGCAGCGTCTTGAGAATTGAGAAATCCAAGCCCTTCTGAGATACGTTGCTAGAGAATCCTACCGCGGGCGGAATGATATTATTATGAGAGAAGACGCGTCGCTGACGGCGGCGGCGGCGGCGGCGGAGGGGCTGTTCGCGGCTGAAGCAGAGTCGGACGTAGCTGTGGAAGCAGAGGACGACGAAGATGACAGGGAAGAGAATAATAACCGAGCAGAGCATGATCTTGCCATTGAGGGCGTACTTGGCGGGTGCTTGATCGTGAATCATGTAGCTAGGAACTTAGGTTTTGGAGAAGGAATGGAAGGTGGTGGGTTTAAGGGAAATGGGGAAAGGTGGTTGAGGGTACGTTAAAATTGGTTATCTTAAATCAGCATAGGAAAATGGAGAGGAAGGTTCGTGTCTGAGGTGATGAGTTGGTGGGGGGTTCTGGTAATGTTTTTATGAGCATCGGCAACTGGGAATGGCGGGGTTTCTTGTATTATTATTCTGCTTCTGTGCTCAGCAAGGTGGTTTATATAGGAACCCGACTCGTGGATCCATTATAATATTTGTGGGTTTATAAGTTGGAAATTACATCTCATTTCTTTGAGTCTTCGTTAAATTAGAAACTCACCTTTTTCTCTGATGATAGGATTTGATTTACAATGTAAATTGGTGTTTCACAGAATGTATAGAAACATAGTCAATAATGGCAAGATCCTTTTCTTTTCTTTTCTTTTTGGAGAAGAAATGGGAAGATCAATTGCATTTGAAAAAATGGCAAGGTTACATCAGCCAAAGACAGAATTCATACGACTCTCTGGTTCATCAAATGGGCAAGGGGAAACAAAAACTGAATAAAGGTAGCTACTTGGTAAGAGACCAAGAGGTGCATTCTGTCACTATGTGCCCGAACTTTTTCCAAACTCGGTATAAGTGTGGAACACACACAAATATCAGAGATATATACATGTACAGTCTCCACTATATATTTAGATATATACAATAAATATATCCAGCTCAATAATTCATGAACCTGAACTACTGCTCCATATTGGTATTAAATTCATTGGGATGCTATTCTAATCGATCGTTTATGAGTTACATATTATATATGCTCATTTTCAGAAGAAACGTAAAAGATATAGATCTTGAGGTATATATGATAGATAGTAAATTAGTAATGTGAAATTCTTGTTGATTACGTATGGGATGAACGCAGTAGTACTAGCTAGCTAGTGGACCTTGAGGTATATATGATATGTACAGTTGCCCATGATCTAAGTCGGGTCCTATGAAGCACGGACACGGTTTATAGGGACACGGCTTATAGGGTCCGTATTGCGTGTCCGACCGTATCTGAGCGTGTCTTTGGACACGGTCCGGACATGCACCATCACATGATAAAAGTAAAAATACTTATGGTGAGAATCGAAACTTGGTCATCCGAGGCACCCAATAACTCATCAATATTCAGTTTTTGTTATATTTATGCACACTTTAATATATATAAGGAGAGAAACTCATGATAAAAATAAGAATGTTTATGGTGGGATTTGAACCTTGGTATCCAAGATATCCAACAACTCCTCAACCATTCCAACAGATTCAGTTTTTTTTATATTTATGCACACTTTAATATATATATATATATATATATATACACACACATATATAAAGAGAGAAACTCGTGATAAAAATAAGAATGTTTGTGGTGGGATTCGAACCTTGGTTATCCAAGGTATATCAAGTCATTAGTCATTCCAACAAGTTATGTTTTCATCATTATAATGCACACTTTGACATATATATACATCTAAATACTTTCAAATTTATAAATTAATTTTTTAAATAAATACATATATTAAAAATAATTTTAATTGAAGTGTCCACCACGTGTCCGTGTCTAAAAAAAATTATATATGTCGTGTCTACGTATCGAATCGTGTCCGTGTCCGTACTACTCAAGTCCTATATATTCTGTCTAATCTAGAATGTAACTAATTAAGGATATATATATATATATATATATATATAATCAGACAATTCAAATAGGTGGATTGAGGTTTGATGGCAACAAGAGCATATAGGTAAATAAGGACTCCCACATCCCCGTCCCTACCCAAAGATATAAGCTGCCGTAGCACTCGGTTTTGTAACCCATGTTGTGTACTTCAAACTGTGGGTAGTATCACAAATGGCACATACAGATAGTAGCTAGTATAACTATTATATATGTCTATTTCCAAAAAAAAAAAAAAAACTATTATATATGTCTGTCATTGGTGTGAGATTAGAGTCCTGTACTTACATATTAGTGTGATATATATCACTGATGTGTTAAGAATTCTAAGTCTAGGGTGGAGAAAGTCAGAAAACAACTGCAAAACCGCTTGATTCTAACTATCCTGGATAATCTGGAATGGATGGTCTGGGGGTACTTATTAGGTTAGTGCATCTTTAGTTTGACACAGACGCTTAAACTATTAACACACGCACCTTTGATGTGCTTGTTTATATCTACGATTAAAATCGCATTGCCTTGCATTAACTCACATAAAAAGGAACGGTACGAGCAGAAGGACATTTACTATATAACCAACTTCTGCTCAGACTGAGCGAAAATCGGAACTGAAATTGCCCAACGTAATGACAGCAGTCACCATTGTCAGCAAGTAGTGATATACTAGGTTACGATACTCGCACGCTGCCGCGGGTTGTGCTATTTTTTACACAGTAGTATATTAATTTAGGGTCTGATTGTAAGTGGATGAGAGAGAGAGAGAGAGCAATCGAATGAAAAGAAGATGAGAGAGAGAGCAATCGAATGAAAAGAAGATGAGAGAGAGCAATCGAATGAAAAGAAGATGAGAGAATGAGGCAAAAAAAAATTTATACTCAGTAGCAGTCGAGTAAATAAGCGAAAAAATAGGACATGAGCCAAACCGACAATGTTCATAAGTCGTTGAACAGTGCATCACCAATTTTATGGCATGATTGTAAGCGAATTAGAGTTTTCAAAACTGGTTTAAGTAGAAAAAATAACGAAGAAAGCGAGATAAAGAGAGAGACCAATCGAAGGAGAAGAAGATGAGAGAATGAGATAAAAAAATTATACCCAGTGACAGTCGAGTAAATAAGTAAAAAAAAGACATGAGCCGAGCTGGGTTAGGACATGATTGTAAGAGGATTAGAGTTTTTTAAAACTGATTTAATTAGCAAGAATAACAAAGAAAATGAGATATAGAGATAGAACAATCGAATAAGAATAAGAGGAGAGAATGAAGCAAAAAATATTTCTACTCAATAACAGTGGAGTAAATAAGTAAAACAAAAATAGAGCATGAGCCTAACCGACACTATTTATGAGCCGATGAACAGTGCAACACCAAATTTAAGATCTAATTGTAAGTAAATTTAAGTTTTAAAAATTGGTTTAAGTGGATAAAATATCGAAAAAAGCGAGATTTTATGTGTGAGAGAGTAATCAAAATAGAAGAATATAAGAAAACAAAAAAATTATATACAGTAACATCGAGTAAATAAGTAAAATAAATATATGAGCGGAGTCCAGCCGACACTCTTTAAAGGCCAAGCCAATGAACAGTGTATCACCAGATAAAGTAGTAAAAATATGAGAAAAAGGTCATCGATCTCTACTATTTCCTGCCACATTACTGCAGTTCAGTCACTGATTCTGCTACTTGTTTAACTATGCAGACATATATAGCTTGAGATAGATAAATGACGATAGCGGTAAAATAATAATTAGTTATTGGCGTCATTGAAAAATTTATGTAATCGACTCTTTACTAGTAGATTCAAAAGAAGTACGTAGAGTATGTGTTTTTTTTTTGGCCTAAACCCCAACCGTAAATGACAATGCTCTAGTAAAACGGTTAAGTTATTAGCGTCATGGAAATTTTGACATCATTAACTTTTATAAGTAAATCTAAAAGACATAGACTTATGAAGTAAAACAAATGATGACGCTAATATGGGATGTGTGATAAGTATATGACAATAGCGCTATTAAGTCCTCAGTGTCATTCAAACTTTGTGTGTGAATGTGTGATCAACACTTATAAGTAGATTCAAACTTCAAAGGACCTATGTTGGTCTGATCGTAAAACATGCATAAGTAACTCGTGATCTAAACTTGTAACTGTAAACTGTCGATTTCAGAGAAATCTTGTGCAGGCATTGAATTTCAGTTGGTCAGCTTATGAAACCCCATTGATTAGGGTATGGTAAGTTTCACGACTTTCACCAAACCTATTATATCCTGCTCCCCAGAATTGTAAATGTTCGTCATCGGCAAGTATTCAATGCTTTCACTTAGTTCGGGTCTCGATCAACTAACACCACCCATATCGATCGATGTAGAGTTTAAATTGGTGTCAGGCCCTCCAGTGTACTTGGTGGGTGGCTGCCCTCTTAATCTGATCGATCTGCTCCTTTTCTTTGAGACAAGGATTGGCAATCGGCGGTGTTATGTTTCTTGCTGGAAATGTAATTTGGAAATTTTGATGCCATGTTTGGCATATTGCTTTTGGAATTTAGAGGAAACAGACCCAGGTTTTGTGCTCTTGAGAATTGGAAAGAGTTGCCTAAACTTGCCTATGTTGAATACAAATCCGTTAAGACTTTCTATAGCTTTTATATGTTGAATTCAAATCCGCTAAACAATAACAATTGAAGAGATGGACGGTTTAGAAACGCTTCTTCTAGTTGGAACACTAAAGTCAGAAAGGAAAATTGTTGTTAGCAACGTAATTACTCACAATTATGTGTTTTCCTCGAGGCTAGTTGTTTGGTTCATAATATATTCAATTATGGCAAAACAATTCAATTTGCCATTATTTGGTATGAGTCTAATTTCACACACTAGCAAATAATGGACACCAAGTTGGAGTAGGAAACTAGTTAAGTTAGATACTCATTTTGCACAAAATGCTCTTATATATTATTCTTTGTCAATGAAACAACTCGTTTTAGTTTGTAACTTAATTTTATAGGAGCTTCTATTCATACCTCTAAAATCAACACTTCGACCTCCTTGGTAATTAGACCTCCAATTCACTTTAACAAACAACTAAAATGTTATTTAGACCTCCCTAATTTTCTCAAAATACCCATAGTCCAATAAAATCAATAAAAATATATTTTTTACATAAAAAATTTATTCAATTGACTCAAACATATTATAATTATATCACTCTCTCAAGCTTGAACAGAATCACAATATAATTAGCAAATAAAATTTATCTACAGTTCATAACAATGAAATGTATTTAGACGGGTGGATCATAATAAACTAGAGGAAAAAAACGTCTACAAAGTGAGAACAATATTTATGCTAGGATGTATGTGAGTTATTGAAAATGATAATATGATTGTTTAACTTGATGAAAGCCGTTTGAAATAATTATTATAAGAAAAAAATTGAGAAAATATATGTATGGTGTTGAAATATTTGTAATTTTTTGTTTATTCTTATACTTGTTCGTATTAGTAATTTTGCATCAGTTGACAAAGTACACTAACTTGGAAAAATTTGAAGATCTAAGTATTATTTTTGGGAGGTATGATTAGACGCTCACTCATTTTATTTCACTAAAAAAAGTCTTTAACGAGTACAAAATAGAACAAGAGTCTTTAACGTGTATTCAGGAAATGAGTATATACAAGTATACAACTTACATCAGTACCTTTTAAAACCTAATTACAACATCAAATAGGTCTTGATGTAACTTATATATAATCAATATCGTACAACATAACTCAGTTGGTGCATACACATTACAAATGCTCTAACTTATGAAGTGAGTCGTGAAAGGTTTTACCTGAGAGAGTGACTGCTTATGTACAAGAGACTGAATACAAAGCCACTCTGAACTATGAAGATAAGGACATTCAAATTTGAACCTTTAAAATTTTAGTAAAACCATCATCAATGTGAAAATGACATCTCACAAAATGTTCAGACGAAGTAAACAAAGACAGGCCAACGCAGTAACCAAAGCCAATCCTCCCTCTCCTATTATATAGGTAAGTACAAAGCTCTCGGGTCCAAACGAACACAGACACCAAAAGATCTCAACTGAGTTCATCAACCATGGAGAAGATCGAACACGCAACGGTACCCACAAACGGCATCAACATGCACGTAGCCTCAATCGGTTCAGGCCCACCAATCCTCTTCCTCCACGGCTTCCCGGAGCTCTGGTACTCGTGGCGCCACCAGCTCCTCTCCCTGTCCTCCTTGGGATACCGTTGCATAGCCCCGGATCTCCGCGGCTTCGGTGACACCGACGCGCCGCCGGACGCTTCGTTGTACACGGCCATGCACATAGTCGGAGACCTGATCGGGCTGCTTGACCATCTGGGGATTGAGAAAGTGTTCCTGGTGGCGCATGACTGGGGTGCTGTGATTGCTTGGTGGTTCTGTCTTTTTAGGCCGGATAGGGTTAAGTGCTTGGTCAACATGAGCGTCGCTTTCAATCCCAGAAACCCCAAGAGGAAGCCTGTTGATGGGTTGAGGGCCTTGTTTGGGGATGATTACTACATTTGCAGGTTTCAGGTAAATTTTCTGATCTTTTTGTTTGGTTTCTAATTGGGTCTGATATTCTAGTGTCATTGGAATAGTGTGTGTTTGTTCACTCAAAACTGCTGTTCTGTTTTTAGAAATTCTGTTATATGAGCTTCTTCTCTGTTTGCTCATCTGATTAGGGTCTGAAAGATTCTTAAAGCTCTGCAATTGATTGATAGTGTTAGCTGAATCTGAATATCCAAGTAGTTTATTAAGCATTCCCGATTTCAAAAAAAATTAAGCATTGCCCTATAATGAAATTGGACATGATGCATGCTATAACAGTTTCTGCCAAATGTAGTATCTAAAATAGTAATGAGATGCCTAGCGATTTTGGAGTGAAGGGAGTTCATTCATTTGGGTAGGTACAGTGTCATTAATGTTATATCTAGTATGCACAGCAACCTCCTGTAGTGTTAGATTTCTGTTGTTCAAAGCCGAACCCTGAGTAATTTGACCATTAGCTGACACTACCTGCCCAATTTATTGTGTATGTATGTGAGCTCTGGTCACACATTTCCGATTCGAAGTGTGCTATGGAGTAGCTTATTGCTTCCCTGTCGACGTAGGATGCTTATCCTCGTTCTTCAAACTCATTCTTTGGTACACAATCTTGTTTATCGACTATTTTGCTGGAAATACTTTGGCCAGGGATAAATGCATTTATAATCTTACTCGCCTGAACTGGAAATGTTTACAGATAAAATGTATGAGCATTATGTCTACAAATAAAATTGTCAATGTTGTGTCACAGGAACCTGGAGAGGCTGAAGCATATTTTGGTGGTGTTGATACTATCTCAGTGATGAAAATGTTTCTTACTGGTCGCAGTCCGGAACCTCCTAAAATATCTAAAGAACTTGGACTTACGACTTGGAAACCTAAAGAACCCATGCCCGCTTGGCTCTCAGAAGAAGATGTTAACTATTTTGCCAGCAAATTCAGCAAGACAGGATTTACTGGTGGATTGAACTACTACCGAGCTTTGAACTTGTACGTTACTACATTTTGTGCTTTCCGTCTTCTTAGTACTTGTACAAAAATTATAATTTTGGAAGAAAAACCATTAATCAACACTGAACTTATATGTTTTTGGTTGCAGAACCTGGGAGCTAACGGCACCGTGGACTGGCGTTCAAATCAAAGTACCAGTTAAGTTTATTGTGGGCGATCTGGACATCACCTATAATACTCCAGGTATCAAAGATTATATTCATAAAGGTGGTTTTAAGAGCCAGGTGCCATTTTTGCAAGAAGTTGTTATAGTTGAAGGAGCAGCTCACTTTATTAACCAAGAGAAGGCAGAAGAATGCAGTGCTCATATATATGACTTCATCAAGAAATTCTGAATTTCATTCCCGCGATAGGTTTCGAGATTATATTTCAGTATTAAATTTGTCTCGCACTTGTGAAAGAGTCCCTTTTTAAGTTTTGTTGTGTAATAAAAAAAAACCTCAAAATTTGTTTCAATCTTTCCATTGTCTTAGACATAATAAGCAGTGCTGGTCGAGATCTGACATAAACCGCGGGAAGGCTATTCCCTCTTCGCAAGAAATTGTTTCTCTCAAAACCTATTTTAAAACAGGCCACAACTAGACGACCCCAAACAATCCGAACACAATCAAGAGTTTGTCTCTCCATTTCTCCATGCCCTAATTCAAAACAGGCCACATTCAAATGAGGCCACATTCAAATGACCCGAACACCAATCGTCTTGCCACTCTACCAGGCCGTCCAAAGAGGATTGCATAAGCTAAAGCATTTTTCTTCACCAAATTCTTTGAACAACATTAGGGTTAGATTAGAAAACAGCTTCAGGCAGCTTAGTCAGGTATCCTCACTACCAATGTGTAAAGAAATTACGGAAATGCAACAAAACGGATTAAACCAGCATGTAAATAATCTTCAACAAGATCACATCAAGCAAAATTCTAGACATTAAATCCAAGCTTATAAATATCCTTCATTTGCAAACT
This sequence comes from Argentina anserina, assembly GCF_933775445.1. Taxonomy (NCBI): domain Eukaryota; kingdom Viridiplantae; phylum Streptophyta; class Magnoliopsida; order Rosales; family Rosaceae; genus Argentina; species Argentina anserina. The sequence goes on along the minus strand of NC_065873.1, from coordinate 21,991,779 downwards.
AGATAGTCATGGCAGATGATTGGAACATAGATGCGTCCTACAAAATAAATCAGTTCCAGCAAAAACAAAAGTGATGAACAAAAACAGAAGATATGACAATTCCATTTGCATCGCTTAAACACGGAAACCACAGCTGTTTCTCTTTCCTCTGGCCTTCTCGAACTTCCTGCCCTTTGATCGCACATATGGCTTGGTGTGGCTGTGTGGAACACCAGGAGCTGGACCAAAATGCTTGACAGCTTCACGTGCATTCTTTGGTCCTCTGAGGAGCATCTGCAGACAGCACACAATTGAATTGAACTAGGCCTCAAACTTAAAAGATTTTAAACAGTAACAACATACAAACATTGATTTTAAAAGAAACCAAAAACAAATTAGCTATAGACAATCTTCAGCTCAAATGGGTCATCAGATTGGACACATATGTAGGTCGTAACCAGGCCCTCAAATCAGTAAATTATCAGAGAGAGCAGACATGCGGACCCTTTTAATTCAATTTCTGTGCACATCACCATGCTTCCTTCCTTTGAATCATCCAGAGCATCGGCTTATTGTGCACAGAAAGATGTGAACCAAATAAAACAGTGAAAGAAAAAATCTAAACTATGCATCTACTTGAAAAGATACAGAACGTTCAGTCAATTGCAAAACACAAAGGATTGACAGAACAAGTGTCATCGGCAATGTACGGACTCAAAATGTCCAAGACATTGTCCAAAAGCACAACAACCAGGACACCACATCAAACTAAATCCAATCCAATAGTCAATTACACAACAACTACCAAATACAGACCACAATCACCTTCAATTCAATCATACAAAAGCAGATACCAATCATGACTAAGATGCTTAGCTAAACAAGTAGGCGCAAACAAATTAACAACAAACACAACCCAAACAACCACAACCCAATTTCAACAAGGCAACTGAGTACAAACTAGATCAAAATCAAATTTAAACACGATCTTGTGAAATTACCGTGTTCTGTCCAAGTGGAGCCCTGAGAGCGAGCTGGTCAAATGTCAAGCACTCTCCACCAGCCTTCTCAATGCGAGCCCTAGCCCTCTCGGTGAACCTGAGAGCAGTGACCTTAAGAGCAGGCACTTCAGCGACGCGAACATCGTCGGTCACAGTTCCGACGAGTACAGCAATCTTGTCCTCATGGCCCTGCATATACCGAATCAATCGGGACAGCGACAACGGCGCCTTGTTCACCTTGCTCATGCAAAGCCTGTGACGAATCACCTTACTGAAGCGACTCTTGGTCCTCCTGTGGATGAAATCATAGAGCTGCAGACAACACAGATCCAGAGTCGTAAACAAGCAGAAAACGATCACAAACGACGTCGTGTTGTAGAAGGAGCATACCTTGACAGTGAGCTTGAGGTAGATATCTTCAGACCTAGGCTGCGTGCGCTTGGTGTTCTTGCTCTTGCCGCCGGCGACCAAATCGATACCCTGCGATGAGTAAACAAGAGGTGAGAAGGAGGTTAGAGAGAGATAAACGCAAAATGGAAGAGGCGGAGGAGAGATTAGGTACCATAGCGACTTCTCAGAAAAGAGCAAAGGAGGTATGCGGCAGAGAAGGCTTCTTCTAGGGTTTATGAAGAAGAGAGGATGCGAGGGTGAGGGATATATAAACAAGGGCTGAGGTGGCTGGGTCTTGGGCTTGTGAATGTTTTTGGGCTTTCCATCTTAAAAAATTGAAAAGTACTGTTTACACAGTCGCATAGAAGTTTGTCAACTTTAGATTTTAGAATGCCGGGTAGTGTAGCCAACTTGTTTTTTTTTTTTTTTTTACTTTTATTTAAAGAAAGAAAAAATAATTACAGAACATGGAAAATATCGGTGGGAAGAGAAATCTCACTCACTTTCCTACTACGAAAACTAGCTGTGGGTCTGTCAGCATAGATGGCATCCATGAGCTAATCGGGCCTAAACCCCAACCAAATAAAACGCCCCTCTAAACGAGCTACACTAGTTGCAACCATATGCGCATCACTATTAGCACTTCTAGGAATATGAGAAATGTCCTGCAATCCAAGAGATAACAACAAAGATTTAACAAGTTCCACCAACACCCCTTCATGAGCAAATGCAAAACAATCAGTATCCTCATTCACCAACTTGGCAGCTTCTAAGCAATCAGTCTCAACACAGCCCGGAATCCAACCCTTCTCTATCATTATCTCAAGCCCAAGAATTAAGGCCTGGAGTTCAGCTGCACAAGGATTCAGCCGTCCCATAAAATGCTCACACTACCAAATTAAATCACCAGTTATCTCTCAAGACTACACCAAGACCAACTCTATCCCCAAATTCACTACTGAGGCATCACAATTCATTTTCTGCGAGCCAACATTAGGTGTCACCCAATTTGGGTAGCAATCAAACCTCCCCAAACAGAGATACAATCTGTATATATCTCCTCAGGTGGCCTAGGTTGAGCACCATGCACCATCATATTTCTCTCATGCCTATTGTACCACATAATAATCACCAATAATTTCATTTCATCCACCGTTAACACACTAAAAGCATGCTCAAAGAACTCAATGAAATTGTGTAACGTACCCGGATGTAGCTTTCCATAAAACCCCGCCCTCTCCAACACCACAACACTATATGGGCATGACCATGTTGCATGCAAAGGCATTTCATCTGTTAGTTGACATGGAGGGCATGTTGGACTATGAGCAATATAACGCTGATATAACAATCATATGCAAGGCATGAAACCTATCGAACACTTCCACAACAAGTGGCTCATCTTAGGAGGAATCTTCAGCTTCCACAAATGCTTCCAATGCTCAAAATTATCGTGATTCTACCGCCTTCCCCTCATCCATAGCAACCCAATAACCACTTTTGACCTCATACTTTCCACGTCTAGTCTTTCCCCAAATTATTTTATCCCGACCCTGAGATCGTACCAACGGAATACACGTTTTAGCCAACTTGTAATTAATTTCTTAATGTTATAGATATATCATATAGTAAAGTAGATGGCAAGGTGCTCCTTAGTTTTGTTTTATTTCATAACTATAATTTTGATTTCTCCATTATTCCAACTAGATCTTGACGTGCTACTATCAATGTGTTGGTGACAAAATCTAACGGTGACAAAAGTTATATGTAATTGTGTTTTTGAGATTTTTCTTTCCTCCAAACTAATTGATTGTTTTTCCGAGTTAGCCGACACCCTATGCACTTGGTAATGATTTGATGAAAAAGTCATATTATGTAGTAGAGTGCACCATATACGTACTATAGATCATTTTACATGCAATCAAACATATGTATGGTTGAATAATTTATGTTGGACGGAGACGTGATTTTGGAAGGAGTGAATCAGTGAAAGGTGGTATTTCAGAGACATAAGAACTTCAGAATTACTAGTTCGCGGACTATTAAAAAGTTTTAGTGGGGTTACAAAGATTTTTGTTAGCTGATAACCCAAAGTGTAATTTCTTTTCACCACGAAAATTACATGCGATAGCACGTAATGACGTAATGATGCGTTGAACCAAATAACCATTTGCGTTGTATGACTACAGCCTAAAGAAGTAATAATGCATTGAATCATTTAATGCAAGTGAGAAGAAATATTTTATTCAATTTCATCTGACACTATTTTTGTCTATGTTATCAAATTGTTCACACACAAAGCTTTTTATATTTTTTTTTATTCTAAACCTTTGCAAGTTTTGAATATGAGTTGATATTAGAATCAATTAAAGATTGAAAATGTTGTTATGGTTTATGGTAGAGATGAACGGAAAATGGAGGAGGAGGAACAAGAGACATGCCATAGCGACTTTTTATTTTCTTAGCTGCGGTTGAGAAGAATTGTAGGTTTATCAACCATGTTCACCTAGTCAGTTGCTAACATGATTGATATGGACAAATACCCTTACACTACAAGAAAAATGGTCATTGCACGCCGTGAATTTGGTTTACAATGCGCAAAAGCACGCCGTTAAATACCGCCTCGTAAAATGTCATTTTCAATTGCGGCGCACAATACACGCCGTAAATGATTATTTATTGCACGTTTTGCACGCCATAAATTTGTCATATACGGCGTACAATGCATGTCATTAATGTCATTCTGATTATAAAAAAAAAAATTAAGACCAATTAATAGCTTGAAATCCAAACAAAATAAGAGAACAAAGGAAACTTTCTTGAAAGCTTATATTCCACTCCAATGAACTAATCCATTTAAATGTAAGGATACTTATCTAAATATTTGGTCCTAATCGATCTATATGAATCTACATTCCAAACTAATGAACCTAATATGTAAGTTTTATCATCGACGATCGACCTGGTCGAGTGGTACATCATCAATAACTTCTTTTTAAGTCATCTTTCCCAATTTTTACCTTAGTAGCTTGATGTAGATGATAGAGCCATTGTGCTTCCTTAGCTGCAACAAGCATATCAAGCTCTGGGGTTGGCTCAAACAAAGCATATAAAACTTTAATTTCACACAAATCAACAAGCATACTAAGTCATTACAAACTTAATTGTAATTAAAAAACAACTTACTGTTTTCCGTTGAGTTGTGAATTTATCTTACAAACTAATATTGGCCCTATATTTCAACCAAATACATTAGTAAGTTGAGACTAAAGACATTATTAGTACATATAGTACAATGACACTAAAAAGACTTACATTACTAAGCTTTGCTATTTTAATCCTTGACCTCAACTCATAGGTGATGGATTGTATCTCTAGTAGCTTTGCTATTTGTATTCCTTGACAGATGTCCGCAGTAACTTCACATCATGCACTGGCCTGTATTTTAAACAGAGTTGAGAAATAATGTAAATGAAAACCTCCTCAAGAGTGTACAAAATTCAGACTATAAAAAAAATACAGACTACAAATAATGTAAGCTTGTAGGATGAATTCGAAGTCTTGTGTAATCAGTAACCTGAAGTGTATAAAACGAGTGCAATTGAGAAAATGATAAGAAAACATTCTAAAATTAATAAATTTAATTACAATAAGAATACTTTGAAAAGTCTGTAGAATTGACCCCAAGTATGCAAATATGTGATGCATTTCCAAATCTTGAGAAAAAATGAAACTGAGGCCATGATTTAAGAAACACACTGACTTATTATCTTTCCGAGTATATTATCCTCGAGATAAAGGTAAGATGAACCGAAGTGCTGGAACATGTATATGCTTTCATGTGAATCAAAAACAATGCAACAAATCCATTAAATCAAGGTCAATAATCTCACTAGGGAATTAGTCAGAGTGTTGGGGCCCCAATATTTAAAGGCAGAAAGATCATAAGCTCTGGTTGCAGCCTCTTCACCATCATACGCCCCTGCAAATTACATATGCTAATCGACATATATATCCACAATAATAGCAAGCTCCTTAAGGTACTTTAGAGAACTGAAGTCACTAACTTACCCAAGTTAAACACAATTAGCAACTATAGATCAATTCACAGATCTAGAGACAGACACAAAAATAACATACAAACTAAACTTATATAGCAGAGAGAGAGAGAGAGACATGTCTCCCTTCTTATTCTGGTTGCATGTACTCTTATCCCAGAGATGAGCTTCATACTGATCTGTCCACCTGTGCCTACAGTTGCAACAACAACAAAAACCAATCAACTTCCACAATCGAAAGGTCTAATGTGCTTCTTTTGCTTGAAATTATTAACAACTATATCAAATGTTTTTCGTTTTCTGACTAATAAGCAAAAAAAAAAAAAAGTCATAGTTTTAGTTCAGAAAATAAAATTAACAAACTCAGGCTCATACATTTCGTTTTTGTGTATCTGCATGTGTCCAGTGCATCTGAAAGTCCATGTCCACCTACTTAGTTTTTGTGTATTTGCATGTGTCCAATTCATTTAAGCCATTGATTACAGTTGGAAAATTAAATTGTGATCAGAAAGCAGAAAGGGGTTGAGGTTTATAAAACACAACTTAACAAAGCATCAGAATGTGATCTTAATCGTCTTAAAACAAGAATGTGGCTTAGACTCGAACTTGTAGCATCATGCGCAGTTCTATTCCATACTGCATTGTTAAAGTTTTCTCAACAAATTAGTTTTACTTCTAGTCTTTAAGACAAAATACTCTCAGACGGTATGGCATATGAACTCTTCGTGGCTTTGGATATTTTGTAGCACTCTGGTATGTTTCTATTGAACAGTTGTACTTTCATTAATGTTGGACTTATATAGATCTCTGTGATGCCAAATCAGAAAACAGTCATATCAGCTATGATGCCAAACAAGATGATACAAGATTACACTCCACTAGCTTCAAAACATCATGAAAAATCAGAAGATTACCTCATGCAACCTCACAATATTAGGATGCCTGACAATCTTCATTATCAAAATCTCTCTTATAATATGCAACACAATTTCAACTAAAACTTAACCAAATTCATCATCACAAACAAGGATTGCATCTGAACTCAAACAGATTCCGAATTCAATATTAAGATAGAGCAAGTTAATTGAGGAAGTGACTACCTGATCAACCATCATGTGCTTGAGAATGGTGCTTTTGGCTACCCTCATACTTACTTCCTGATATGAGCACTTTGTGCGACGTTCTTAACATATTTTTACCTCAATTTGTACCCTCATACTTACTTCCTGATATGAGCACTTTGTGCGACGTTCTTAACATATTTTTACCTCAATTTGTACTTTTTTTAGCCCTTATTGTTGTACTATTGAGTCATTGAGTCGTAGTAAGACTCTTGGGCGGTATTGGATGCATTTTTGTGCTTACATGAGTTAAAAACGCAAAATTAGTCTTGAGTACTAGTTTGAGTAGGAATCCTTGAAGGACTAGGAAACCTAGTTGGATTATGAGTCTTCATCTTTCTACGTTTTTGTCGCATTAGCGATATTTGGAGAATCATATTTGCATTAGGAATCCTTTTTAGACTAGAAAACGTACAATTTGAGAAAATCTTACTTGAACTTAAACTTTTATTCCGTAAGTTTCCTAATCTTACTCTCCTATTCTAGTAACTTACTTGATTTTTTTATATGAATCATCTTGTCTTTTATTATTTTTCAGATTGTACAATGAAGAAAAAAATAGAGAAAAAGTCAAGAAAATGAGGAAAATAAAGAAAGAATGAGACACCTAGAAATGAGAAAAAGAATGAATTTAGTAAATGAGATTGCACCCACCAATGACAAAAATAAGTGAAAGAAAAAAAGAGAAAGAAAAAGGATGAAAATAAAAAGAGATAATGCAAAAGAGAAAGAGAGAGACACATACAAATGAGAAAAAAAGAAGGAATTTATCAAAAGAGATTGCACCCACCAATGATAAAAATATGTGAAAGAAATTGAGGAGAAAAAGTCCAAACTATAATATTCAAGGAGCCAAAACTCTTCTATAAATAACACATCATTCACAAATAAAAATATCACTTCTCATTTGCATTCAAGAGCCAAAACTCTACCAAAATACTACCTTAAACATCATTCACCAAAACAGCAAGCCATTCTCCCCCATATAAAAATTTCATCTTCACCGAAATCACCATTGAAGACACACCTCCAAGGTTCCTACAACGTGTGATACTCGTAACTCATCTCCACGGGTTTGTTCGTTTTTGATTTTTTACAATACTTTGTTTATGAAAATTGTAGTATGATGTTTGTGTGAGATTATTGTTTTGTATTAAGAATCGAAATTTCAGAGTGTTTTATTGGATTTTTGAATCTTTGTCGGATTGATGGTTTCCTATAATTAATGAGTTTGTATTTCTATTGTTGTGTTCTAATCATCTTTCTCATACTTTTAGATAATTTTTAGATATGTGCATATGAATTTAGTGCTTGGATGCAGTCCTTAAGATTATGTTTGAGTACTAGATTCATCAACCATATTGACACAAATCAAATCATGCCCTAAATAGGTTCGGTTTGTGTTGATTAAAAGTGGTTAAAATTCTGGAAATTTGCATGTGAAACCATGGTGGGCGACGCCACACATGAAACAGGTTTCCAATAAAGATTTGGTGCTTAAATGTAATCTTGTTTGATTTCTACTCTAAGTGTTATTGAATTCGATTGCATGCACATTTATATTAGGCCCTAAGTCAATCTAAATGTTAACTGAAATATTGCATGATCTCCTAAGGCTCTAATTGTATTGGTGTCTAAAAAGTATATAATGTGTCGAATTATAATGCATGATAGGTTCGAACTTGTAATTATGTGGTGTAATGGTAAATTTGGTTTAAGTTTGTTAAAGAGAAGTCGATCATGTAAATAGTAATTTAGGTTTTATTTTAGTAATTAATAATCAATCTCAAACCCTCATTCCCATTATTTGTTAATACTGAAAGTTTAGAGTTCCCTTCAATTCTCCGTAAAGAACGATCCATGCTTATTATATACTAACGATTATGTTTTACATGGTTTATTATAGACGTTTTAATTAACGCTCTATCACTTCCATTTACCTTCGCCTTCCTCATCATCGTCTTCCTTCAGCTCTCATTTCACCGTCAATCAAACCTCTATGAATCTTCGAAACTGAACAAAACACCTAAAACCTTAAACACAGTCACAATAAAGGTTCAATTTCCCCGTGAAAATTAATTGAAATTCTCAATCAAATTAAATTGAGATATGCAGCCTCCGAATCGACGATTGAAAAAGGACATACATATTGGCGACAACGTTGGGAATATTCATGTGAGATTCTTACCAGGAAGTGTGAATATTCCGGTTGCCGGAGAATATTTGACCTCCGAATTCGTCCGTGATAACACCACCACCTCCTCATCCTCCCTCGCACCCGACGTCATTGCTCAATTCATCCGCCGCAACCTAACAAAGTGGGAGCCGAATTGGTCAGCGCATCTGCATCGTTTTCGTTCTTGATCTCACTGTAGTTGTGCGCGACGCTTCGTAGACGACATTGTTTTCCTGGCCATTGGCGTCGGATAACTCGATCGCGGTGAATTGGTCCTCTGATAACTTAATGATCGAGTTTGGTTTCTGGTCGGAGGCTTCGGAGTTTGACTCAGAGGTCATGGCGGGCACAACTGTCGGGAGATATTTGTTGGAATTGGGGTGAAGTTGGAGAGATATTTAGGGCTCTAATCGAGTTTGAGAGAGAGAGAGAGAGAGAGAGAGAGAGAGAGAGAGAGAGAGAGAGAGAGAGAGAGAGAGAGAGAGAGAGAGAGAGAGAGAGCCTTCGGGTGAAAGAGAGTTCTTCAAAGTCTATTTTTATTATAACCCAAGGACTTTGTAAAGTAAACAAGAAGAAATAACATTAGGGAATTACGACACTTAAACACGACACGCAATAGCGCACGCCGTAAATTTTTTAAAGAAAATACATGATTAACGGCTTAATTTGAAAGCACGTCGTAAATAATACTTTTCACAGCGCACATCAATGCATGCCGTAAATTTTGCGTCGTGAAAACTCAATTTTCTTGTATTGTTAGATCAATCCATTTGAAATCCAATGGTTGAAAAAAAAAAGTCAAAATGAATAAAATATATTTTTCTTATAATCTTTAATCACTTTTAATTACTCACTCTCTTCTCCCCACACTATCTCTCTCTTTCTCCCAGCCCCTCTCGCTTTCCTCTCTTCCACCAAATTTCACAGCATCTCATTCTCATTCTTCTCTTCTCAGCCCAGAGAGGATACTCACCCTACAACCCCTCCCATTATTTGACTGGAACTGTCATGTGGAGACCATCTTCACCGCCTTTTGTCGCGACACCCCCGACATCAATCTCCGTCTCCCAACACCACCGATTAAACTTCTCCCAATCTCCCCGTCTCCATTTTTCCGGCCAAGATTAGGTTAGCTCTCCCTTCCTACACCATGTCTGATAGGAAATACAAATATATGCTTGTATTAAGTTAAAGATAAAAAAACATTGATCCAAGGTACTGGGAATAGGGAAATTTAGGGGTTTAAAGATTATTTCACAAGAGACTGGCAGAATGTGGTTGTAGTGTGACTATTTTCCAATAATGTTTCTACGAATTTAGGCTTTTAGAATGGTTATGTCATTTGTTTTATTCTTATAATAATCCAGCTTATAAAATAGTTAAATTGGAATCACATGTTGATGTTAATGATTGATTATTTATACTTGATGTTTTTTAAATCTTTGACCAGCTGCAATACTCTCGACATTATGGAGGTAATACAAGAGCCTATCCGGGCAACGTGCAACTGGTCTATGTTCTTGAAGTTGAAGATGATATGAAGCCAAAACCTGGGCAGCAATTCGATTCATTAGATGCAGCATATAAATTTTATAATGATTATGCCCGTAAGGCTGATTTTAGTGTCCGAAAGAGTAAGGAGACAAAGAAGAATGATATAGTATATTGGAAACAATATGTTTGTTTCAAAGAAGAGGAAACTGATGAGACATGGAGAAATAACAATGAAGTTGAGGAAAGAGACCGTCGAAATACTCGAATGGGGTGCAATGCAAAATTAACCTTATGTCATGATGGAAGTAATTACGTGGTCAAAACCTTCAAGGAGGAACACAATCATGCACCGACAACGCCAAGTAGAGTTCACTTGTTAACATCACATCGTACCATGTCTGCAGCAAAAAAAAATTGATAGAAGACTTGACACGGGTGGACCTTCCGATATACCAACAATTTTAATTATTGAAGCCACAAGCCGGTGGACATGAAAATGTTGGATGCATATAAAGAGATTTGAGAAATGCGGTGCGAGATGAGAAAAATTTTGTCAAGGGTCATGACGTTGACATTTTATATGAGCACTTCAAAGCTGAGCAAGAGAAGAATCCTGATTTCTTTTTTGCATTTGATACAGATGCAGAAAACAGGCTTATTAGATGTTTTGGGTTGATTCAGGTGGGAAAAAATTGTATGCACATTTTGGTGATGTTGTTGTGTTTGATACAACATACAACACCAACCGTTACAAGATGCTTTTTGCTCCATTAGTAGGAGTGAATCACCATGGCCAAACAATGGTTTTTGGATGTGCATTTTTGAGTAATGAGAATTTTGATTCGTTTGTTTGGTTGTTAAACACATGGCTTGCAGCAATGCCTAGAGGTGCTCCGAAGGTTATTATCATCAATCAAGATCAAACAATGGCTAAGGCAATTGCTCATGTTTTGCCGCACTTGCCAAACACATTTCACAAATATTGTGTGCGGCATATTCTAAGAAAGTTTCAAGATAAGACTAGTATGGAGTTTATGAACAAGTACTATGATTCTTTCAAGGCATGCATATGGGATTCAGAGTCTCTAGAGGAATTTGAAAGGAGATGGTTTGAAGAGTCAACAAACTCGTAATTCATGGTTTGAATTAATGTATAAATTGCGAGACAAGTGGATTCTAGCATATGTAAATAAGTATTTTTTAGCATGCATGTCAAGTAGCCAAAGAGTAGAATTTGCACATGCTTTCTTCAAGCGTTACTGTGATCATGAAAACTCTTTTATGGATTTTATCACATGATTCAATAGGGAAATTGATCATCAAAGACATCAAGAATTGGTTGAAGACCATAAATATTTGAATGAGGTACCTAATCTAAGATTAGGAATGCCAATGGAGGTCCAAATGGCTCATTTGTATACCAAAAAGTACTTTCAATACTTTCAGGTTCAGCTACACGATGGTAATAGTTACATTATTGATGTCATAAAGGAAGATGGTGATAATTGTGTTTACGAGACTAAAAGAGTGTTTACTCAAAACTATAGAATGTAGACGCTTGTACATGAGAAGGTATCCAACAAAGTAACTTGCAGTTGTAGAATGTTTGAATTTGAAAGAATTCATTGCAGGCATATTTTGGCTTTATTACGGGTGAAACATATCATAGAGTTGCCAAAAGAATATATTGTATGAAGATGGACAAGGTTTTCAAGAGTTCGTAGAGAAATATGTCAAAGGCAAGATGGTGTAGATAATTCATTAATTTTTAGGCATAATGGCTTGTTCAAAATTGCATCCAATTTAATTGATGAGGCTACGATTTCAGATGAGGGTACAAAACTTGTCAAGAAGGCATTTGAAGGACTTATGGAGCAAATTAATAAATTTAATTTTCTAGTGGGCAAGCGTCTACCAACAATTCCACAACAGGAACTTTGAATAAAACCGGTTCCTAGATCCTTCTCAAGCGAAGACTAAAGGTAGTGGGAAACACTTCACATCATGGAGAGTCATGAAGGGAAAAGTTAGACATTGCTCTATATGTTGAAGTAGTAAAGATATGAAAAATAAATGCACAGTTGATAGGTAATAGTCTACTTATATTCAATTGCTATAAGTCTTTATATTATGTTGTTTAGCTAATAATCAAATAATCTGCTATGTTTGCTAGATCAAATGTTGGAGAAAATGATGGTGACATGGTGGTTGGTGAACAAGATGATGTGGTGGATGAATTATAACTAGTAAGTTATTCCACATGAATCCCAATGAAGGTGTTACTTCCTAGTTCATATAGAAAAGTAAATTCAATGATTAATTTTAGTTTCTAAAATTTTGTAGTTAGTAACTTGATGGTGACTTTGGCTATATGGAATTTCTTGATGCAGTCTAGACTTTGGATTAATGAGGAAAATTTTGAAGCAAATTTTGGCTTACCAATTCCTCCACTGTTGCTATAGTTTTGCTTTATGTTTGCTCAATTTTTTGTTGTAGAAAGTTGTTCTGGTGTTGTGGTTGCAGCTAGTTAAGGAACAATACAAATTCTGCATATGTACATAATATTGCTATTAATATTGCAACTTTTATGGTGATTGTTATTAAAATCTATGTATCCAACTTATACACCATTAACCATTTCCATACATGATGACTGAAAAAAAAAAGAGATGAGAACAAACTTCTGGAATCAAATAATGTGCCTATAATATGGCTGATGTTACATATTACATATATAACACTCATGTCTGAACTGAGTATGACAGTGATAAGTGGTCACCACCTCTTCATATCTAAGTTGAGATGAAAGACAACTTACAATCATGAAATATTTATACAATCCAAAAAATGGAAGCATGTAAAAGCAAAAATCAAAGAAGAGTCGATGAAAACTTTTGTGGGAAGTTAGATTGGTATCTTTGAACATCAAAAACTTCAACTAGCTTCCACTATCATAAGCTGTTTGTTTAGACACATTTGGAATCCAACTTGTGACATGAAGAAGTTATACGAACATATTTTGACTTGTGAACACTATCATCACCTGAACCTGCATATTTAGCAACCAAGAAATCACATGCATGCACCAGTCCAGTAATCAAACAACTTACTTGCTTGGTTTAAAACACTAACACTACAAATCACAAAGCTTCTTATCACTACTCAACTAAGCTATGAATACCATGCAACACAATTCTATAAAATAATTTAAATTTTTCAGAAAGATGAAATCTTGTACAGTGAAAATGAAAACCCAAATCGAATTCAATGTTACGGAAGACAACACAAGGCTCAGGCTCACCAGCCCACCTAAAAATTTTGCAGAGTATCATGGAATTACATTTTGAAATTTTTTCAGAGAATACTTGATAGAAATTTGTCATAAATATTATTAAAGCCCTTATGGAAATCCTCATCTGCAATCACCAGATTGAAAGGATTACACAACGACACAACACCAGAGAGATGACACGCATTAAATTCCTATAAGTACCAAATATCAAAGATAAACAATATGGACTTGAAGCATATAATGCATATAAAACACACCAGTGCAAAACTAAATCCTTATTATAAGCTCCCATTTAGTAGGTCAAAACCATATCATTTATTAGGCCTAACGGCACTGAAAAATTCATTCGAGTAGAAACAACTTGTTACATTAAGACATATTGCTAAACACACTAGTGAATGGCATTAATCAATTGATCATGGTACAAAAAAATGAAGGCAATGGTACATGTCCCAAATAATGAACGAGAATGTTGGCGCCAAGAGACCAGCCTACGACATAGAGATAAGCTTCCAAATACCTCCCAACAACATGATCTACCACCTCACCGTCCTCACGTATATCTCCTAAAAATGAAGTCGAATAGAACTGCATAATCAATCTCATAAAGATAAACAAACAATCACAATGCTGGCTCAATGTCAAATTATAGAAAGAAACAGGTAAACACTAATGTAGTACCTGAGGCGTGGTTGCAGGGCTAGCACCACAGCCGCATCTGTTGAACACCACAACTCGCCATCCTCTATCTCTAGCTCTAATTAACATGTGCATCACATACGAGTCTTCACTCCCTTCAGTTACACATAGCTGCAACATTTACATTGAAAAGACTGAATTTTTATCAACTCAAAGATGAAAAAGCTTTCATTTTTATTAACTTGAGAGGATGCAAAAAATAGAATAACCAGGAGAATGAGGAGGGGAGCGTCGGCGGGGAGGAGGCGGTCGTCAACAGGCACCCAGTCGAGGGAGACAGAGCCATTGTCTTTGGTGCGGAGGCACTCGCGACGAAGATTAATGTTGGGGGTGTCGCGGTAGAAGGCGGCGAGGATGGTCTCCACGAGGTGGTTCCATAAGAATAAGGGGAAAGGGTTGTAGGGTGAGTATCCTCACTGGGCTGAGAATAGGAGAACGAGAAGGAGAGGCCGTGAAATTTTGTGGAAGAGAGGAAAGAGAGGGTTTGGGGAGAAGAGAGAGAGATGGCAAGTAAAAGTGATTAAAGATAATGAGAAAAACATATTTTATTGATTTTGACTTCTTTTTTCTCAATCATTGGATTTAAAATGGGTTGATCCAAAGATAATTGTCCATATCTCCCTTGGTCAGTTGCTGACTAGGTTAACGAGACTCGTAGCTTTATAGAGAAGTGAGGAGGCGAGGGGGAGATTTATAAACAATGTCTGGTGACCAAGTCTTGGGCTTGTCGTCGTTATTGGGTTTCGTGCTCTTAATTTGGATTTTCCTTTTTCATTTGGCATTGAAAACTTATAATAATAAACAAATTGAATGACTGCCCTAAACAAATAAAAGTAGAATTCCTTACCATTCTACTATGATTTTCAATTGGTGGTTGAGGATGTGTACAAGGAATTTATTGCCGTTGCTCCATGTTTCACTAAGGGTACTACCCTATTTATAAAATATGTACGTGGTAATATTTTGTTGAAATGGCGTAGTAGAATACACCATATTCTATGTACTTGGTAATATTTATTTATTTTTATAAAAATAGTGTACTTGGTAATATTATTTAAACAATACTCATGAATCGGTTAAAACGTGTTTGAACTCTAAAATTAAGGCTCGTCAACGGGCCGGGTCGGGTATTTTCAAAAATATAAAAATCCAAACCCGCCCACTTAAGGCGGGCCTTGCGGGCTTTTGCGGGCCGGGCCTTACGGGCTTGTATTAGAAAAACAATATAATACTCTAATTTAAGGGTTTGAAACAATAAAAGAATTATTAGAAAACATTCTAAAACAAAAGTCACAAATAAATTCTAGTTTCAAAATATTGTCGATCGACACTAATAGATGTGATCGATGTATATATTTAGGGACCGTGTAAAAATTTCATCCAATTCGGACCTCGTTTAACCGTCGGAATTTTCGGTCAACAAAAAAAAAAGACGTTTTCACATAAAAAAATCTCATTGACCGGGGCTTTACCAAATAGTTTTCTCATTGCGACAACGCACGATCGGTGAAAAAAATTAGGTGATTTCAAATATGTAAACAAATTTCCACATTCGCATCTTGGTAATTGGTCCCCCCTTAGGGCATATTAGTGTTATTTTTGGTTTACCAGAAATTCCGACGGTTAAACGAGGTCCGAATTGGATGAACTTTTAAAATGATCATTAAATATATATATTGATCACATCAGATGGTGTCGATTGATTCCGAGAAGTTTCCTTCATATAGTCGTTTCGTAATGTGATAGTTTTATTATAAACCTAATATAAAGGTTATAATACATTAGTGGACACTTCGGCGATCGACAACTCAAATTCAAAATATGGTCGATCAACACTAGTAGATGTGATCAGTATATATAATTAGGGAACCCGTAAAAATTTCGTCCATTTTGGACATGGTTTGACTGTTCGTACCTTCGGTCAACTAAAAAAAAGGCGTTTTGACATATTTAAACCTCATTGACCGGGGCTTTGGAAAATAGATTTCTTCAGTTCGCCCGCGTACGATAGGTAACAAAAATTAGGTGATTTCAAATATGTAAACAAATTTCCACATTCGCATTTTGGTAATTGGTCCCCCCTAATGACATATTAGTGTTGTTTTTGGTTTACCGGAAATTCCGACGGTTAAACGAGGTCCGAATTGGATGACATTTTAAAATGATCATTAAATATATATATTGATCACATCGGATGGTGTCGATCGATTCCGAGAAGTTTCCTTCATATAGTCGCTTCATAATGTAATAGTTTTATTACAAACCTAATATAAGGTTATAATACATTAGTGGACACTTCGGCGATCGACAACTCAAATTCAAAATATGGTCGATCGACACCAGTAGATGTGATCGGTATATATTTTTAGGGAACCCGTAAAAATTTCGTCCTTTTTGGACATGGTTTGACCGTTCGTACCAACGGTCAACTAAAAAAGAGGCGTTTTGACATATTTAAACCTCATTGACCGGGGCTTTGCCAAATAGATTTATTCAGTTCAACCGCGCACGATAGATAACAAGAATTAGATAATTTCAAATATGTAAACAAATTTCCACATTCGCATCTTGGTAATTGGTCCCCCCTTAGGGCATATTAGTGTTGTTTTTGGTTTACTAGAAATTCTGACGGTTAAACGAGGTCTGAATTGGATGAAATTTTAAAATGATCATTAAATATATATATTGATCACTACGGATGGTGTCGATCGATTCCGAGAAGTTTCATTCATATAGTCGCTTCATAATGTGATAGTTTTATTATAAACCTAATATAAGGTTATAATACATTAGTGGACACTTCGGCGATCGACAACTCAAATTCAAAATATGGTCGATCGATACCAGTAGATGTGATCGGTATATATATTTAGGGAACCCGTAAAAATTTCATCCGTTTTGGACATGGTTTGACCGTTCGTACCAACGGTCAACTAAAAAATAGGCATTTTGACATATTTAAACCTCATTGACCGGGGCTTTGCCAAATAGATTTCTTCAGTTCGACCCCGCGCGATAGGTAACAAAAATTAGGTGATTTCATATATGCAAACGGCTTTCAGCATTCGCATATTTGTAATAGGTCATCCCTTAGGGCATAATAGTGGTGTTTTCGATTTACTAAAAATTTCGACGGTCAAACGAAGTCCGAATTAGATGAAATTTTTACAGGGTCACTAAATAGATATACCAATCACATCGGCTGGTGTCGATCGATCCTGACAAGTTTCGTTCATATAGTCGCTTCATAATGCGTTAGTTTTAATATAAACCTAATATAAAAGGTTATGATACATTAGTAGACGCTTCAGCGATCAATAACTCTAGTTCAAAATATGATCGATCGAAACTAGTATATGTGATCGGTATATATATTTAGGGAACCCGTAAAAATTTCGTCCGTTTTGGATATTGTTTGACTGTACGTACATACGGTCAACAAAGAAAAATGCGTTTTGACATATTAAAATCCTTATTGACCGGGGCTTTGCCAAATCGGTTTCCTTGGTGCGACCACACACAATCGGTGACAAAAGTTAGGTGATTTCACATATGCAAACGACTTTTGGTGTTCACATTTTGGTAATGGGTCTTCCCTTATGACATATTAGTGTTGTTTTCGGTTTACCAGAAATTCTGACGGTAAAACGAGTTCCGAATTGGATGAAATTTTTACAAGGTCACTAAATATATATACCGATCATATCTACTGGTGTCGATCGATCCCAAAAATTGTCTTTAATATAGTTGCTTCATAATGCAATAGTTTTATTCTAAACCTAATAAAATATATATGTATAATATTTTATTATTTGGCGGGTTTTTACGGGCCGGGCTGGGTTTCACACCTCTAATTTAAGCCCGGCACTCTACCCACGGAAGCGGTCTTTGGCGGGCTTTCTCGCGGGCCGGGCCGAGTAAGAGCTCGTTGGGCTTGTGAGCCTTCGCGTGCTTTTCGGGTCCGCGGACTAAATGATGAGGCCTATCTAAAATTCATACACGACATCCGATACAACTATAATATTATGTATCAAAAGACACATAAATGAGGATGTACCGTCCTCAAACACATAGTTGGCCATTGCACGTTTAATTAACAGTGTAATATTAACTTTTGCAATTTGGATATAAAATCAATTGATTAAGACAATTTGTCTTATGTAACCGCAAATACTTATTGTACATGATTACTGTTGATTTATGAAACCATGTATATAGAGTTTTTATTTAAATAAAGATAAAAACAGAAAAAAAAACCTCTTTAATGCATTTTTGTTTTCTCATGTAAAATTCTACGATTATGTAATTCAAAATCATTTATCACTATTCACTCACGTGAGTGAGTGCGGTCCTTCTCCATGTATACAAAATATTTTCAAAAATAAACCTATCCTACCATGGGTTCATAACTTCATATAACTACTTATGTCTATAGTGCAAGAAGGTTAGTAAATAAAAAAAAGACAAAATTATTAAAATACATTCTAAATTTAGTTTAAATTGTTAATTTACACTCCGAACTTGTAAATGTGAAAATTTACCTCTTCAACTTGGCAAAAACTGTCGATTTACACGCTCACCGTTAAATTTAACATTTTTCATCCAATTTGTGGTCACATGTCATGCACATGATATACATTTTTATTAATATTTATTTTATTTTAATAATAAAAAAACACGAGGAATTTAATATTTGTACAATTATATTTGTTCACTTATTTACTTCATGATATTCTTTTTTCTTAATATTTTTTTCCCGCTAGTACATTTAACATTCATCATCCGCTAATTAAGTGAAGACACAAGACAAAACTCAAATCTCTGAAACGACAAAACCTTGGAAGTAAACTTGATGATTGCTAGAGACTATAGACATAATTAATTAATTTTAGTTATTCACTTATAATCGTAATTATGTATTGTTATTTTGAAAAAAAAATTATCAAAAAAGATAAATATCGTGAAGTGAATGAGTGAGCAAATATAATTGTACAAAACTTAAATTCTTTGTACATTTTTATCATTAAAAAATAAAATAAAAATTAAATGACAAAAATATTCATCATGTGAATGACATAATTTGAAAAATGTTAAATTTAACGGTGAGGGTGCAAACCGATAGTTTTTGTCAAATTGAGGAAGTAAATTTTCATATTTACAAGTTTGGAGTATAAATTAACAATTTAAATAAATTTCAAAATGTATTTTGATAATTTTGTCAAAAGAATAAAGTCGGCAGTATGAACTATGAAGTATAAAAAAGAAATAAATTTGCCGGCTAAAATACCGTAGCCCGTCTTTCAGACAAAACTCCGTATGCTCACCGCGCCGTCGTACTTTCATACAACCAGTTTACTCAAATAGCCCCAGAACTTTCATATAACTCCCCCAGTCCCCCAGTCCAGCAGTGGGCATGTTCGTCAAACACCATCTCCTAATTCTCACCCAGCTGTCCAAAATAACTACCCTCCCTCCCCCCACCGTCTCCCCCATTCCTCCTAAATCCCCTCCGCCCAATATGGCCTACACCCCCACGATGTCCTCCACCAAACCCCGCCGCAAAATCGCTCCGGCGGCGGCCACCGATAACGGTGACTCGGCCGAGAAGCTCGACCAGCTCCTCCTCTCCTCTGCCATCTCCAACGGCGAGGACGTCGGCCCCTTCGTCCGCAAAGCCTTCGCCTCAGGCAAACCCGAGACCCTCCTCCTCCACCTCCGCCACTTCTCCCGCTCCAAAGAGTCCGAAATCGAAGAAGTCTGCCGCGCTCACTACCAGGACTTCATCCAAGCCGTCGACGACCTCCGATCTCTCCTCTCCGACGTCGACTCCCTCAAGTCCTCCCTCTCCGAATCCAACGCCAAGCTCCAGGCCGTCGGCCTCCCCCTCCTGACGTCACTCGACTCCTTCGTCGAAGCTCGGAACGTGTGCCGGAACGTCAACCTGGCGCTCCAGTCGGTCCGGAGCCTGGTCCGGCTCATGGAGCTTTGCTCCCGATCCAACTACCACCTCAGCCGTGGCAACTTCTACATGGCGCTCAAGTGCGTCGACACAATCGAGTGCGTCTTCCTCGACAAAACGCCGTCGTCGACGATCAAGCGGATGCTGGAGAAGAAGATTCCGGAGATTCGGTGGCACATAGAGCGCAAGGTCATGAAGGACTTCAACGACTGGCTGGTGGAGATCCGTGTAGTCTGCCGGAATCTAGGTCAACTGGCCATCGGTCAAGCCTCGTCGGGGAGGCAGAGAGAGGAGGATCTGAGAATCAAGCAGCGGCAAGCTGAGGAGCAGAGCCGGCTGAGCCTCAGGGACTGTGTGTATGCTTTGGAGGAGGAAGATGAAGATCCAAATGGAGATGATAGTAGCAATGGAGAAGGAGTTGATTTGACTCCATTGTATAGAGCCTATCATATCCACCAGACCCTGGGATTTGAGGACAGGTTCAAGCAGTACTACTTCGAAAATCGCAAGCTTCAGCTCACTTCGGATTTTCAGGTATCTTCCATGACTCCATTTCTTGAGTCTCATCAGACTTTCTTTGCGCAAATCGCCGGGTTCTTCATTGTGGAGGATAGAGTTGTGAGGACTGGAGGTGGATTGATATCGAAATTGGAGGTTGAGAATTTGTGGGAGACTGCTGTGAGTAAAATGTGTTCAGTTTTAGAGGATCAATTTTCTAGGATGCAGACTGCGAACCATTTGTTGTTGATTAAGGACTATGTGAGCTTGTTAGGTGTGACTCTGCGGAGGTATGGATATTTGGTGGATCCTTTGCTTGATGTGTTGAGCAAGCACAGGGATAAGTACCATGAGTTGCTGTTGTCGGATTGTAGGAAGCAGATTGTGGATGCTCTGTCTGCGGATAAGTTTGATCAGATGTTGATGAAGAAAGAGTACGAGTATTCCATGAATGTGCTTTCGTTTCAGATACAGACTTCTGATATCACCCCGGCTTTTCCTTATGTTGCACCATTTAGTTCTACGGTGCCTGATTGTTGCCGCATTGTGCGGTCTTTTATTGAGGATTCTGTGAGTTTCATGTCCTATGGTGGGCAGCTTGATTTCTTTGAGGTTGTGAAGAAGTATTTGGATAGGCTATTGAGTGAGGATTTAGATGGCGCTCTTGTGAAGCTTATCAATACATCTATCAGTGCGGTCTCCCAGGCAATGCAGGTGGCTGCCAATATGGCCGTCATGGAGAGAGCTTGTGATTTCTTCTTCCGACATGCTGCTCAGCTCTCTGGTATTCCTCTAAGAATGGTGGAGAGGGGAAGGAGGCAGTTTCCGCTAACCAAGGCCCGTGATGCTGCAGAAGACACACTCTCTGGATTGCTTAAACAAAAGGTTGATGGTTTCATGACGCTGATGGAGAATGTGAACTGGATGGCTGATGAGACTCTGCAGAACGGGAATGAGTATGTGAATGAGGTGATCATATATTTGGAAACTCTGGTTTCTACTGCACAGCAGATATTGCCACCAAAGGTTCTTAAACGAGTTATAAAAGATGTCCTTTCTCACATATCAGAGAAGATAGTTGGGGCTTTGCTTGGGGACGCAGTCAAGAGGTTTACTGTAAATGCAATTATGAGCATCGATGTGGACATTCGGATATTGGAATCGTTTGCAGATAATCAAGCACCTTTACTCTCAGAGGAGGATGCAAATCAGTTGAAATCAGCACTTGCTGAGTCGAGGCAGTTAGTTAATTTACTCTTAAGCAACAATCCAGAGACCTTCCTCAATCCTGTAATCAGAGAGAGGAGTTACAATAACTTGGATTATAGAAAAGTAGTGATTATTTCAGAAAAAATGAGGGATTCATCAGAGCGGCTATTTGGAACCTTTGGGAGCCGGGGAAGCAGGCAAAACCCGAAGAAGAAATCTCTAGATGTGTTGATAAAAAGACTGAAGGATGTGAGTTAATCTGTTACATAGCTGTACGTATGATAATTGTCCACAAATGCCTATGTTGATTGTGATGGGATTTACTTCATAGCTTGTTTACTGTTCATTTTGTTCTTTCCCCTATTCCATTTATTGCCTGCTGAATCTGTTGATTTGCATAGAAAATTCTGTATGTATCAGTTTCAAAGTTCCTGATTTGTTATTTTATTGATGATTTCTCCGAGCCGTATAAGCATTTTACACATGTACATAAATAAACTGTTTGCAACCGCCTACTAAACTTGTCTTGAAAGAGAATGGATATTTACTTATTTTGTTACACATGTCAACATAGTGAGAACTGAGAAGTCAACAGAGGAGCTAGCTGGCTTTCTTATATGAATGCATGTAGGATGGTATACCATAAAGTCTCAGTATACAAGTCTGTTGTAATCAATATCCTCTAGTCTCTCGATATTGCTTTCTGAACTTCATTGCTTGCCTTTATGTTAGAGGTATTATATTTCACCTGTTACATGATTATGTTTCTTATGTCAAAATTTTGTTCCTGGTACATATTATTTGCAGATGGCATAAAACCGATGGACCTGTGTTTCTCCATTTAGAAGATCCGGCAAAGGGTGATAACCTTTGTTACCGCTGGAAAACTAATTAGCATCCGACCGTCTGAGTTTCAAAAACAGGTTTTTCTTTTCCTTGTTTCCAGAAACAGGTGATTATTTAACAATAGTTGACATATTTAGGACCGCTATTGATATGATTCCCTTGAATTTATTAAGATTTTTACCAGGTCTTTCATTCCCTTGGAAGTTTTTTGCTAGAATTTCCTTTTACCATATTGAATACTGAAACTAGTTTGTTGATGCTATATTCTTTATCGAAGAGTTGAATGTTAGCTTTGGAGAGGTGTTTGCATTTCATTGTTGTAAAGACCTTCACCAATCTTGCTTTGGTGTGATTCAAGTTAAAGAATTTAAAGTGTTTTACAAACTACAGATTTTATTCATAGTGACCCCCAATTAGCTGTATTTTGCATATTCACATCAGAACACGGGCTTTATAATATTGAATTTTCATGAATAATTTGCTACATGATCATTGGTCAGAATAAGTGTGCTGGTTCTGGATAGAGTTTCACAGCCTTCCAA
This sequence comes from Argentina anserina, assembly GCF_933775445.1. Lineage (NCBI taxonomy): Eukaryota > Viridiplantae > Streptophyta > Magnoliopsida > Rosales > Rosaceae > Argentina > Argentina anserina. The sequence goes on along the minus strand of NC_065873.1, from coordinate 21,968,515 downwards.
TAAGTCGGCTTAATTTCTGGCAAGGTTGATTGTTCATAGTTTACAATCAAAAGATAGATTCTTTTCTTTATTTTCCTTGTGCACATATATACTACCAGAAATTTGTAGCCCTATAAGAAAGCTGAAAAATCTCGTGGAAGTCTAAGAAAATTTCGTTTAGCCAAGACTGTAGTTGTACTTTTTGTAGCCCCAACTCCAATTGGTTACCATTGCATGTTCATCCTTGACTCAAAGTTCTCAAGTTCCAAATTTCCTGTCCACAATATCGTTGATTATCACTACCTGCTTGTGTAAAGTCTCCAACGATGTTAGCACGCACCTTCTGTACTCTGATGAGAAGAGATTATATACAATGCAATGAAATTGAAAACCATTAACGGGAACTTTGACAAAAGTGTCCCCTTCATTTTAGTTGTCTGAGATGCACTAGTCCTCAACCACCGCAAGTGATGAAAGTCCCTTATTTGGATCAATACATATCTCCCCTACTGCTTTGGCTCAATTTTCTACCTATCCCAACCACCTTCTTGAAGCTCCAGAGAAGAAATGGGTTCCTTTTCTTGTCGAAATCCCACATATTTGTTGATGATGTATCCCTTGCTGATCATTCTTTCATCCGTTGCTTACTGCGAAGTTGGCGAGTCATCAGCCTATGAAGTACTCCAACAATATGACTTCCCAATTGGTATTCCTCCCATAGGAGTTGCAGGCTACGAGTTGAACACAGAAACTGGCCATTTCTTGGTCTATTTCAGTGGAACTTGCACCTTCTCCATTGAAAATTCATACCAGCTTCAGTATGAGCCCACCATATCTGGTGTTTTGTCCAAAGGTAGACTCAGTGATCTGAAGGGCGTCAGTGTCAAGGTGCTCTTCTTCTGGCTCAGCATTCTCGAAGTAGTTCATGTTTGCAATGACCTGCGGCTCTCTTTGGGAATTGCTTCCACAAATTTTCCATCCAACAACTTCGAGGAGCGTCCTCAGTGTGGGTGTGGATTCCATTGTGACCAGTTGAGCACTGTCCTCCCCTCATATCCAGTCGCTACTTACTGACTGGAATGAGTGTTTTGCTGATAAGTTATCGGCTTTCTGTATATTGCTATGTAATGCAGCATGTCACTTGTGTTTTACATCGAAGGATTATTGATTGCCTGATTACAGATTGTTATCTAATTTGGAATCCCTGCCCCCGTAGAATTAGATGACAACAGAATTAGGCACCATATCATTTTGCTGCAGCTTCATGTGTCACGTCTGTTAGAGAGGAGAGATCTCACATCTAAGAAGTGACAAAGAAAATAAAGCTTATAAGTGGGTGGATATTAATTGTACCGAGGCCTTTTGTGATTAAAACCCAACACCTGTGAGGTGGCTAAGTTGGGACAGTATCGGTACAGTTGGTCCACGTGCCACGCTTGTCGCTGTTTAACATGGTATCAGAGCAGATCTCTCTCTAGTCGCGCCTACAATCTGTTGTGGACCCGAGTTGGGTGCCACTTTGTCATGGGTCCAAAATGGGTGTCATTATCATGCCATCGGAGAGTTTCCGATTGGATGATCACCAAGTGTCGTTGGTTACTGGACCTTGGTTTAAAAATTAGGTTGCACGTGAGGGAGCGTGTTGGAGATGAGAGATCTCACATCTAAGAAGTGACAAAGAAAATAAAGCTTATAAGTGGGTGGATAATACTCAATTGTACCGATGCCTTTTGTGATTAAAACCCAACACATGTGAGGTGGTTAAGTTGGGACAGTATCGGTACAGTTGGTCTACGGGCCACGCTTGTCGCTGTTTAACAACACCTAACGCCCGCCTAGTCTCGCCCAACGCCGCAACAGTTTTAGCCAAGTTTTAGGCCATTTTTTCGACTTGGGTGTATCTTTGCATACAGACTATGTTTTCCGATTAATCAAAACATCAAATGTAACTGTCCTATCGTGCATTTCATATGTTTGAGAGTCTGTTTTTGAACCTATCATACAATTTGTATGCGGTAGATTGCATAAGATGGAATATGCTTCTTTCATCTTTCAAATTCCTCCTCCCAGCTAACATTGATTAGGGTGTGATTAGAAACAATTCGACAACAACCTAACAGTCAAGTCTTCAAGCCTTCAACAAACCAAGAAGTTCTGCTTCCAACTAGCACAGAAAAACATTTCCAATCAAAATCTCATCTCTAATGGCAACAGTACTATCCTTCTTACTCTTCCTTCTGGTTTCCTTCTCAATATCAACCCCATCTGCTTCTGTCAAGGACGAGTTGACGGCTTACGAAGCCTCCAAGAGTATGACTTCCCAGTTGGCATTCTTCCCAAAGGCGTGTTAAGCTACGAGCTGGACAATTCCACAGGTGAATTCTCAGTCCACTTGAATGGCTCTTGTACATTTTCAATTGATTCATATGAGCTTAAGTATAAGTCCACCATAACTGGTGTGATAACCAAAGACAAAATCTCGAGCTTGAGTGGTATCAAGGTCAAGGTGTGGTTCCTGTGGTTGAGCATTGTCACGGTGGTTCATGACGGCGATGATATCGAGTTCTCTGTTGGTGTTGCCTCGGCGGACTTTGCCGTCAGTAATTTTGTGGAGAGTCCCACCTGTGGATGTGGATTTGATTGTGTCAATGTGAATGAAAGGAAGATCAAGGTTGATGATCAGTCACTAGTCTCCTCTGCTTAAGTTAGTTGTCCAATTTGATCTGAAATTTCTGATTGTATGTTGAGCACCCGTGATGCATTGTAACAAATTTTCATTAATGACATTTTAGTTCACTAGCGCTTGTGTTTCTTTCATAATTTGAAATTCAATGGTCAGAATAAGTTGTCCGATTTGATGAATCATGTAAACAAAAGATTGCTCAGTACTTAGTTGAGTGTGTGAAACTTACTAATATTAGGATATTATTTTATTTCAAATTACATAGTTATTCTCGTACTCTTGACAAATGATATTTTTAAAATGAAGATTATAATTATTCGATATGAAATTCGAATACGATAATTCATTTTTTTTATCGTTAGATTGAGATAAGACACATTGATAGTTCGACAACATGTTACCCTAAGTCCCCAACTCTCTAACATAACATTGATTTCTTGCATTGTAAGACACATTTTTATTAATATAAGCAGCTTTGGACAAATATTCCCGTCACTGCAGGTAATAAATCACTGCTTTTCGCCCTGTTTTGGTAAACCTTGAACTCTGTGTTGACCACGAACATGGTTTGCTAAGGTAAAACCACGTCGTCTTCCACCTACTTCTGTAAAACGTCGCCGTATGAATTAACTACCATCATTCTCTCCCTCGCTGTCAATCAACTCCAACCGACTCCCCTACTATTATTTCCCGGAACCACCCGCAAAAAACAAAAAGAAAATTCACAACAGATTTCTCCGTCGACGAAAACCATGTCTCTCCCGGCCATTCTCGCCGTCCTCGTCCTCCTATCACCATTCACCGTATCCTCCGCCGACGACGATACCCGGTCAGTCTACGACGCCATCCAGGACTTCAACTTCCCGATGGGAATTCTCCCCCAGGGCGTCACCGGCTACGACCTCGACCGGAGCACCGGCAAGTTCGCCGCCTATTTCGACGGCGCTTGTAGCTTCTCGCTCGAAGGCTCGTACCAGCTCAAGTACAAGTCCACCATCACCGGCACCATCTCGAACAACAGGCTCAAGGACCTGACCGGCGTCAGCGTCAAGATCCTGTTTCTCTGGCTCAATATCGTCGAGGTGTCCCGGAGCGGCGATGACTTGGATTTCTCGGTGGGGATTGCGTCGGCGTCGTTTCCGATTGATAACTTCTACGAGTGTCCGCAGTGCGGTTGTGGATTGAATTGCAGCCCTGCGCCGCCGCAAGTAAGGAAGATTAAGATGAAGTCTCTGGTTTCTTCTATTTGAATTCAGAAATTGGATTTGTAGAGACAATTTTTATTATGCAATTTACTGTTTGATTAAGTGGTTTAGTTCTTATGTTTTTTTGTTTTGCAATAATCATTTGTTTTCGTTTATGACTGTGGAAATAAATTTACCGGCTTTCCCTTTAGCTTTGTGGTTGTGTCCTTTGCCTTCTTCCCGAGCTAACGGGGTTCAAAAGCTGGTAAGGTGGTGGCGGTGGATGTGGAGGAGGTGGCGACTGGTTGTGGATCTTGTTTGATCCCCAAAACCCAAAATCAAACTGTGGAAATAAATTTTTAAAAAATTGATTATGATTTGTGGGTAGGAATTAGAGGAGTGTTTAATCTATGGTTGATTGAGTGTGTGGAACAGTTTATACATCAGGGCATAGTTGCAGTGTGTTTCGATTAAGTTGAAGGGAGTTGCAGGGAGGTTGAGATGTGTTGATAGTGATTGGTAACTATGAGAGCTAAAGGTCTACATGATCTTGCTTTCTGTGATTTCTAGTGTCATATATGTGTGTGGGTCATTCAGGAGTAAGTTTTCTTGTAGCTGGATCAAGATTCATGTTTGTACTGATGTATTATAAGGGAATACTGTTCAGTGCCTTGCTGTTCTATCTACACTTCTGCAGATAGATGAATATGTTTGAGTTAGGTGCTGATGGAAAGGCTGGTCACATATTTGCTCAGTTTGTTGAAATTTGAGTTTTTGGGAGTGGTTTAGGGTTTAGATCAGGTACTTAAGAGTTTATAATGACAACATTGAGTTCGGGTATAAGAATACATTTTTTTTGTGGACAATTTGTGTATATCAATGTCTACTTGGGCGTGGTTCTAATCTTTCTGCTCTCTTAATGTGGGCATAGATGCTTGCTCAAGATGTAAGAAGCCTTTAGGAACGATATGTCCTATTAGTCTATTACAAATGAGTTGAGTAATGTACACCAAGAGGGCATCTTTACTATGTTATAGACTTATAGTCAGCTTTGAAGATGCTATTTTTAAGTTGAAAGGAATGTGACGAGTAAATCTGTAGTATTTTGGAAAATTGAGTAGTAATGTACACTGAGATTTGAGAGGGTTCTGCACATGTTATAGACTTCATTCGTAGAGTTGAAGATGGAGTCAAAAGGGAAGTATGATAAATGTCTAAGCAGACTGTAGTGAATCTAGTAATCAGTGAATATTGTTAGAAATCAGGATCATATTGAGTGATTGGCCAATGAAGGGAAGGTATTTAGGTGTGCAGTTCGTTGTTTCTTTGGTATAACAGAATAAAGGTTTGCTGGGTGTTATTATGCTATTGTGCCATTGAACCTGTGGGGAAAAACAGAAATTGATCGGACTCGAGCCTATATAATTTCCAAGTGGGAGAGAATGAGAACATCTGCAGCGTCTTCTTCTTTTTTCTTTTATGTTTCCTTTTTAGCATTAGCTATTAGATTAGAGTTTATATATGACTGTATAGTTATACAGAAGTTCTGGTCTTTATTTAAGAATATGATTCCTTGTTGAATAGCCAAACAGTATAATGGAGGGAGTATGAAACAACCTGGAAAGATTTTCCCTTTATTTTTTTCTTCTCATTCCTCAGATGCAGACATGCAGTTATGCACTGATGAGTTCAGTTTAAGGTTTTATCAGGAGTTGTATTTAGTATTGTTTGGGAACCGGTATATCAACATGCTTAATCTTCTTTCTTTCTGCCTGATCAATACGCCTTATTGTTTCACTGCATTTTATGTGATGAACCAGGAGCGGGAAGTCCTGTTATGGTTTGGATGACCTGAGAAGAGCTTTGTATATACCCGTCCCATTGTGTTCATTTCTCTATCTTACATAAGAATCGTTTGGATACAACTTTCTTCTCGTGGCAGACCGCATTGTTTCTCCTATAGATTCCTAAAGGACAGTGAATACAAAAGTTTAAAATCGGAGCCGAAAGTGGTTCTGCTATTTTATACTATGAATCATTGCGTTGCTACGCATCCTTGTTTTATTCCACATACAGTTCCTCCAATCATTGGTATGGGCGGGTATAAAAAGCTGCAATCCATATCATGTCCAAAAATTCGTAGAGATTGGATGAGACGGAGGTCTAAAAACGTCTATTCCGTTCTGATTTCGTCCCGTTTCATAACAATAGGATGAGACATGAGACATATATTTTATATCCCGATTCGTTCTGTCATGTCCCGCAATTAAATAACTTCTAATTTTGACGTTGAATATCTCATCTTTAACCATTGATTTTATAATTCTAAGGGTTATGTACTTATGTCTTAAGCCACAAAAGAGAACTTCATTCTCACTTTCTCAGCTTTGGCCTCAGTCTCTCCCAAGTCTCATCTCGCCGGCCTCCCCCTCCTCCTCTTTGATCTCTAACCGCCTCTCTGTCCATCCATCCTCCGTTCTCTGACTTCTCTCCACCCCGTTCTCAGAAATAGGAGTTTTGCGGGTTCGCTTCCCACGACCGTTGCAACCACTCTCACAGTCGGAGTGACCGAGTGATTCCCTCTCCTTCCAATCTCAGTCAGAACTCTCATAATCCGGGTAAGTTCATTTCATCAAGAGATTTCAGTTTCAAATTTCGAGTTCATTCTGATTCAAAGTAGTGAGTGTGTGAGATTTTGATGCAGGCTTCTGATGATTACTAAACTTTGTTTTAGATAGATGTTTGATTGATTTCACTTGCTTGGCCTTCATTGTTAAACTTTGTTTCAATTGTTTGACTTTCTTAGTTGATTTTTGTGTTAAAAAGACTTTCAACAATTATGGGTTTCTTGTCATATTGGTTAAGGATAGCTAGATGAAAGAAATCAGGTTTAGTTCGACTTAATCTCTCTACTTCATGTTTGATTATTATTTATTAATGTTTTTGTGTGTGTAACTTATATTTTGAGATAATGGACATATGGTAATGATGTGTGTAACTAATGTTTTTGAGATGATGCATATATGGTAATGTAAGTACTGATGTTACTGTTTTGTGAGTATTGATGCCTATGGGGTGTTATTGTTATGTGAGTAGCATTGATGCTACTGTTCTGAGCTTTTGTGAGTACCATTGATGCATATATGGTAATGTTTTGAGATGTTTTGTTGGACTGATCATATATTATTGTCATCTTTTGTTAGTATGTGGTACATGTAGATGGAGGCATACACATGTTGAGGCTGCAATCTCCTAATTCTTCATCTAGTACTATTACAAGTAGAAACAACTCTGGCTCAGGCTCAGTAATTGGAAGAAGCTTGTTCAAGAAAATGAAGAGGTAGTCGCAGCTCATAAAGTTGATCGATACTTGGATGCTGCATTGGATCCAACTGATGAAGAATATCACTTTGACACCCTTGTGGAAGATTAATTGTAATTTTTAGATTTGTGATGGACTCTTTGTCAATGTTGTTAATTGACTTTATTCATAGTTGATTACTTGAAATCTTGAATGATAATTATCTCTTAGAATTGAGAAAATATGTATTTTAAAGTTATGAGACGGTGAGATTAGGCTCGTTTCCTCCAATTCCAATCGGAATTAATCACGAGTGTGATGTATTATTAAAAACTCTCGTCTTGTTCCGATATCGTCCCGATTCAAAAGAGTAGGATGTGACGTGTAATGAGTTTTCTCCCATCCCATCCTATCCTTCGTGCCCAGTCCTAATCAATGGCGACATTGCCACAAATCAAACCAAATAGCAACGCATATACAAATCAAAACAAATCGAGGTCAACCCGGAAGAACCTGTAAATTAATTATCACTTCAACATCCATGTCGACAACATCCATATCGAAGTTGCTCGTGCTTGGCCCGGCCCGGCCCTTGAGAGCTTGAATTGGACAAGTTGTTTTAGTATTGCATGACCTGTGTTCTTACACAGAGTAGAGAGTTGACAATTCACCGCATCTGGCTTAACCTTGCATCACATAAGCTATCTGGATGAGAATGGAGTTGGCTAACAAAGAGATCAGACACTACCCTATAATATATCTTCCCCTAATTAAATTAGGTCACAAACTCGTATCCATCTTTAGTTTAAAGGCCTAACACTAATAATTCTATTATCTTGGACTAGTTTATGGCCACCAAATGGCAAGGTCGAATGATTGCATCATATTATCATTGATGCTCTATGCACTGCATCCATTCTCTATTTTATAGTCGGACCTTGCCAACTTGGGAGCTACATACATGTTGCTTGTCCATCCAGATTTTATTTTAATTCTCTTAAGAAAATCGTATGAACATTTTTGTCTTTGAATTCTGAAAACTTTATTTCAAATTTGATGCCGGGTAATTATACTAACTAGACCTCTTGATTCAACCTTACCTCAAAAAGGATGATCTAAAGTCTAAACTCTAATTCCATAGTGGTCTTGAGTCTTGACTCTTGAGCGTTTTCGAACATCCATTCATGACCCCGTTGCAATTGTATAGCGTTTACGTTTTAGACTGTTCATCGGATCTAGAAGCCAATAGAGACAGTTGGTCAAGAGTCATAAACACTGTAAAATAACTATATTTGGTCCCAAACTATGTTTATGTAAAATACCTTGCTTGCTTAATTTTGCCTTGATACTTCAATTCCGTGCACGCACCAAATTAATGACTCCGAATCGCAATACAAAGTCATCAGAATTAGTGTGATTGACCTTCTCATTTGAGGAGATTGTCACTTCAATAATGTTAGACATCTAAATCTAGACGAGGATTCGAGGAACCATTTATAGCACAAATGGACATGGCCGATATGCTCAAAGAAAAGACGCGCCTAAAACTTTCCTGTCAATTTCACCACCCAGTTCACGAAACCATTCAATGATTTCAATCACATAAAGATTCATTCTGAGATTTTTTTTAAAATTTTATTGCAAAATTAAACTTAAATATTACATGGAAAACCCTAAACAGAGGCGAGAGGACGAAGAGAACCAAGCAATTACAACATTATATATAAAATCTGGCCAGGTCCGCCGACAGCCCGTTCCTCAATTTTCTTGTCGAGAAAATCTTTAATCTTCCCAGTTTCAGTTGAACTTCTCAAAATGAGAATCAGTGCTTCTTCAAAAGCGCGTTACGGAGCTCGGCTGCGTCGATCTCATCGGCGCGGTTCTCAGGTCCGTAGACGCCGGTCTTAGGGTTGGGGACCCACGAGACCTTGAAGGCGGACCCCACCTTTTCTTCACCTGATTTCTTCCCTGCTAGGTTTACGCTTCTAGCAACAGAAACGGCAGCACCCTCTCCTCTGACCGCCGCAAGCCCTGGTGACCCCGCCGCGTATCCACGTCTGCAAATAAAACCAAACACAACACCGTTAGCTTACTTATAATAGATCACTGATGAATCAATAAAGCAAAAAAAAGCTAATAGATTCGTTGTTTCTAGATCTCAGAAAAATGAAAACCTCCGTACCTGGCGATTGTGTTGGAGACGAGAGCGGAGATTTGCTTAGCGCTGGAGAAAGAACGAGCCATTGTTTTCTTTTTTTTCGAATCGGAAACTGGAAAAAACGCAAAGAGAAGCCGAAGCCGAAGGAACGCTACTGCGGAGAGTCAAAAAGCGGAAGGAGAAAGATGAGTGTTTCAGCTTTCAACTTCCACAGCAGCGAAGAAGAGGCAGAGGGATCTCTTTGTGTGTGGCTCTCTCTATCTCTTTCTCTGTGAAAAACTGAAAATGCGAAGATGGTTTCAGGGAGAGAGGAGGAAAAGGGTTTATAAAGGGCAAGGAGAAGCAGAGGGACGGGCAAGTGGGTCTCGTAGGGCCAGTCACTTGGCGCCACGTGGAGGTAGAAGAGAGGAGGGCGGTTTCGTTTCTTATTACGAAAGGGTAGTCGAATCCAACGGCTGAAATTTGGAGGGAGGATTTTTGATTTGAGGAGGGGACTTTTCTTTGAACCTTGTCAACGTCGAGGTTGTGGGGTGGGGAATTTTTTGTGGATATCAGCCGTTGATGGCGAGGGGAGAGGAGATCGGAGGCGTCCACGTGTGTGTGTAAAGAGGAGGAAAGGGTGGCGGGGTTTCTTGGTTAGGTTCTGGAAGGGTGGCGGAGGCGAAATTGGCTCGTGTAAATTGAGAAGAAGTTTGATGGAAGGTCCAGCCAAGTCAAGGGTCAATCATGATAAATCAGAAATGGAGCTTCAAATTAGGAGCAAGTCTTGTATGCGACGCGTAGATATAATGAAGCTACTATAAAGTTTTTAGAATGTAATTTGGAAATTACGTATGGTCGACTATATAGTTAGTTAGATAATCTGTCATTATTATATATGTTACGTTCTAATGTGTTGTACGAAGACAATTGGCACTTTAATAGCTGTGCAGTGTGCACCCAGGTATATAACAAAAACAAAACACTTACGAACATCATGAAGAAGTAGACACGTATTTTCCTTTGTTCTCTGGGTGAAGGTGCGGGCATGAAGCTAATATGCATTAGGCTATGGGTCTTAGATTTTTATCAAAATTGAGTGGACAATGCAATCGACGTAAACTGGAAGCTCCAGGACCTCGATCATGTGCATGCACACATGCTGTTCACAGCATATAAATCATGTCACGGCCTGGAATTGGAGGCCACTAACCTTATTATTATGATCATAAAAATGTCTTGGACGTCATATTTTACCACAAAATTTTATCATAATGTTTATATATCAAGTTTCTATAATATGAAAACCGATATATTTAACGGTTTACGTTTTTAAAATTTCACTCAAGTTTCAATATTCGAAAGCGCTAGAATGTATTGTCATGAAATAGTAAGCACCGCCATGAAGGGATGGTCTGGATTTGATATCATCCGGATAACATAAAGACGGCGGTAGTGCAACAGAAATATAGCCAACTGAGATCAGAAGGTAATCTTGTTTAATAAAACGTGCATGCAGTTGCAAGTTGGACATACCAGCTGCTCTCTGCTGCGCGCTACAGCTGCTTCATGGCATGTACACGCGGCGCGCCGCTTCAGGTCAGCAGTTTTGCGTAGATTCACTCTTGTCGATCAATGCAGATATTTTCTTACATAAAATGGTCCTGCGGTACTCAATTATATACACTCCCTCTCTACTGTAAAGTCACAACTCACAAGCCTACAAATGCGACTGTCGTTTTAACGCATAGCAGCCTCTCTCTCTCCCGGCATGCATTGGTCCTCGTTTCTCTACGTACCTCTTCTGCCTTCATCGTCGTCATGCAAGGACTACGACCGGAGTAGTCCACTGGTTCTAGATGACACACACGCCATGGTTTTTTCTTTGGTCTCTATTAATTTCTCATGTCCATCCCCCTTTGCCCGATGTGTTTCTAGAAAGAACCACAAGTAGTCGATCAAATAGGATGAAAAAGGAGAGTTGGAATTGGTGAAACATTGAAATGTTGGCTTTTCCAGATATCGTGTAATTCGTCTAATAGAGCCAATGGTCTAAATAACGGTTATCGGCATCGTATCGGTTTTGTAAAATAAGGATATAACGGGGATATATCGAGATATATCGGATTATATCGGATTTATCGTTTTTGCTAATTTTTAATTAAATTTAATATAATTATAAAAATATACATCAAAATATACCAAAAAAAACTTGAGAAATTAAAACTTATAGAAGTATATCTACTAAATAAACTTCATAAAAAAATTATTTAATTATTTTGACAATTAAAATACATAAATAATATTAATTAATAAAAATAAAGGTGATCATTCATCATAAACTCTCTCGTCATTGAATGTTATCAACGAAACTTTCATTTTTTTTTAAATTATTTTTTCAAAACGACGTGGTTTTAAAAAAATATTTTAAAAAAGGGCACCGATATATCGGGTCAAACAAAGATGATCATTCATCATAAACGCTCACGTCATTGAATGTTATCAACAAAATTTTCATTTTCTTTAAATTATTTTTTCAAAACAACGTGGTTTTAAAAAAAAATGTTTAAAAAAGGGCACCGATATATCGGGTCAAACTCGGTTTGACCCGATATATCGTCATTTGACTTGATTTTTCGGGTTGACCGATATAATAGACCGATAAGCAACTTATCGTATCGTTTTCTTAATATTAGGGATATATCAGGGATATATCGAGGATATATCGGGATATTTAGAACATTGAATAGAGCCATCAGCCACTCGATCTTCTTATTCTTCTAGATCCTTCAAGAATTTGGATTACAATCTTCAAATCTAGATCAGACATGCAGTCATGGACCAAGTCAATGTATATATTATCCTTGAGTCTGTTTTAGATTGATCCAAAGAAAATAAAACAATTGAGTACCCTTCGTACATAACAAAAAGTGTCTTGTAGACTTGTAGTTAATAATGAATTTAATGGTCAATGCATATTTAAACATACACTTGCATTTTCGATCAGTTCAAACTTCTTATTTTAAGGGTGTCGAAAAGAAACTTCTTATCTCTTAATTTAACTTTTAAGGGTAAACATAACTATAGTAAGAATTCATTCTGGTTTCAAAAAAAAAAAAATATATATATATATATATATAGTAAGAATTTCAATAGTAATCATGAAAATGATGTAGAAGAAGTAAATACTTCATATAGAAAAGTGTAATTGTCACTTAGAATCAGTCCCACGATGCTACGAATCTAGCTAAGAGTAAAACGTCCTTCTTTTAAAAATTTATGAACAGTTCGTCAATTTATCTACTCTTGATACAAACACTGCATGAACCAATTATGTTCTCCAACGTACTTTGTCAATATTATTATTAATGTAGCTAAACGGAAGTCTTCAAGTACTTATTGTAATTCAATTTTCTGACCGGGAGTATTTCCTACACATATAGGCCGTGTTTGTTTGCCCTGATATAGGGACCGGATAGGCAAACATAAATCATATCCGGCTAATTGGTCTGTTTGAAAGTTGAGATTTTTTGCTACTAGAAAACTTAAATCTTGTTTGACATTCATATTAAATCCTGCTAAAAATGTGGGAATTAAGTTATCCATCCAGATTAAATACTCAACCCAGAAACACGAGCTCGTCTCTTTAGTCTCTCTGTAACCCCAACCTCCCCTTAATCTTCCCAAGGAGGAGCTTCTCCGCCCCCGTTGCTTCCTCTCACAACCGCCGCCTTCTCTGCCCTCACCGTCAAATCCTCTATTGCAGATCTAATCCTCATTCGTAAACCCGACGACCAATTCGAACCTTGGAGACGCTCAATCGTTTTCTCCCGCCACCCATTAGCTGACTTAGCTCCCATGATCCAAGCCAGCTCTAGAGCCGACGACTCTGTCCCATTCGAGATATCAGTGGAGAACGCGCTCAAGCTCCTTGACGTTGCCAACGCAGCGTCGTTAGATGAGATTCTTCGTGCCAACATAAACATCGTCGCCATTACTAGGAGCAGGTCTCGTCTCCGCCTAAGACACCTCCTCCTCCTCTGCCTTCCTCTCCTGACCCCCACTTCCAACTACGCCTCCTCCACCTCCATTGTCTAAATTTCTTTTTCTGAATATTAATTCAAGAAATAATGAAAAATGAAATCCAACTTGTGTCTGGTTCTCCAAACATTCAATAAGATTGGAGTTCTCTAAATCCAATTTGTTTCCAATCTAATCCAAGTCAATGTTGGATACTAATCCAATCCAATTTTTTTTTTTACAGAGTCACGGTTCCCTAAAGGCGTTGTAACCCCAAGAGATTAATAGGCCGGCACATGTGAAATGGTCAAGTCCTACATTGCAGCAGCATTGCAGCAGGGCGTCTAATCCAATCCAGTCTGGTATGCCAAACACGGCCATATAGTTTACATGACATGCCAATAACCATGGCAACTCAATATCTGTGTCCCACCTTATGCGAGGTATATCAACGTCATATATATGATAGAAGGACGTGATGTTAAACTATTTACAGCATTAACTACTCTACTTGATATGAGCTTATTTCCTGTTCCTGGTTGGTTGCTTGTAGCATCTAACATCGTACAAGGTAATTAATTGAGTATAGTATATAGTATGATCTGTCATGAAAAGAGACCTTAAGTAGCATATAGTAGACCTTGTATAGCATGTAGTATATAGTATTATTATGCGACTCTAGGCTGAGCACAAGGGTTGGGGTCAAAATAATGAATTGAGGGCTTGAGGCAGAGAGAGCTGAGAGGCCGTGTTTACAAATCTTTTGGACACCTCTAAAATAATTGTGGCTAGCCTCTGGAGGTTGCAACTTGAAGAGCAACTTGAGCATCCCATGCCACATCCCAACCCTTTCGAAGTTAGTTTTTATTGTTGCAACTTTCTTCAGAACAATTTGAACCAGATACAAAAGGATCGAAGGGGACTGCTCATGCCCTCACGTTATGAACTCTGCAATCTAACCACATAGATTGTGTTCCTTGACCCTTGTGATCGATATAACACGGACTTAGAAATACCTTTTCACTTTCGATTGATGAAAAGGAAGAAATTGACCAAGAAAAATTAGTGTGGCTTTGTTTTTATTGTGATTTTTAATTGGGGGTGTCAAATCCATTGATATTACTCTTTCCAAAAAAAACCATTGATTTAAGGATTTGTATCAAAAACTATCTTTTATTTCGGAAATGGCCAATAAGGTACTCTGAAAAGGGTTTATAACTTTATATAGGAAATAAAAGTGCAAAAACAAAAATACAACTGAGGGCCCAAAGAGGCCCTAGCCTAAGCAATCCAAAACTGGCCCAACCATGGAACTGAAAACATTTAACACGCAAGGGTAACATTGTCTTTTCACAACATATCCAATCATCTCTTGCAATTATCCGAACATATCCGACCTTTTTATGACTATAATGTAAGGGTTTGAGATCTCTGAACTCAGTAATACGCTCAGAAACGCGCCGTAAAAGGCCTAATATGCGCCGAAAACGATTGAATACGTTCACGTGTATTACTGATAAGACCAATTTACCCCTATGTGTGTCTTAAAGTTGGGCATCAAAAAGAATGAGCCCAGCCCATATCAATCTCTCACTACGCCATTTGGTTAGGGCATAACAGGCAAAAGCAAAAGGCCTAAAGTGCAGTGGGTGCTTGATTCAAAGCCCTCAGCTAAATCAAAATTGGGAGAGAAAACGAGAGAAGCCATGGGAGAGAACAACAGTGGCAGCGAAGTTCCGGCGAACCAGACGATCTACATCAACAACCTGAACGAGAAAATCAAGCTGGACGAGTTGAAGAAGACGCTGCACGCCATGTTCTCGCAGTTCGGGAAGGTTCTGGATGTGCTGGCCTTCAAGACTCTCAAGCACAAAGGCCAAGCTTGGGTCGTCTTCGAGGACGTCTCTTCTGCCGCCAATGCCATTCGCCAAATGCAGAGCTTCCCTTTCTACGACAAGCCCATGGTAATTCTTAACTTTAATCTTACCACTGCTCTTAATTTTGAATTGAATTGTTATGTTTCACCCTAGCTACTGTAAATTTAGGTATCAGAGCAAGGAATTTACAGCTTCGGTTAATTTGAGGTGTAGTTCATATAGAGAAGTATTAACTTAGTTTGTTGTTGAATTAAACTGCTATGATGTGAGTTTTAGGTGTCTGTAAAATGCAGCTATAGGGATTGGGGTTGGTTGAGCACAGTTGATTATGATTGTTCATGAGTATGCACTTATTATTAAGGAAGCATGTGTGCCATGTCGTCCCATGAGACTAATCATGTGTTCTTTACAATTGTTGTATATGATTATGATCAATATAAGTACTGGTTTCGATTATCTGATATAGTTTTGTTGATGTTGGTTAATGCAGAAAATACAATATGCCAAGACAAAATCAGATATAATAGCAAAGGCTGATGGTACTTTTGTTCCACGGGAAAGACGAAAGAGGCATGAGGAGAAGGGTAAGGACATTCTGATTTTCTCTTCGCTTCCTCTGGTAGATGTGTACTTTCTTCTTGGCTATTAGTGTCTGAAAAGCTTGCAGTGAAGGTGTCAGACTGTCAGTTATGTGATTGGTTTGTTGTTCTGTTGTGTCTATCATTCTCTTCGCCTGCCACATTTTGATGATGATTGGGGGTTAGAATATCATGATAATCATTCAAATCGTCTTACTGATTAAATTTACACATCCACAATCTATGTCTTGCCACATAAATGATGCCGGGGATTTAGAATATCATTATAATCTACTTATTAGACTAACCAATTAACCATGTCAACTTTTATGGATAATGGAGTGACATATGCAGTTCCCATTCCCTGCATATTTTTGTCTGTTTTGTCTCTTGTTTGCATGTATGCATTATTTGACTATCTTATAGTATGATGTTTTGTTTAAAGAAGCAAATGCTATATATATTTATTGTGGATATATGGCTTCATATAGCTCAAAGCTCAATTTTCTGCAGGGAAAAAACGGAAAGAGCAGCAGGATGCTAACCAAGCTGGAATGGGTCTCAATCCCGCGTATCCCGGTGCCTATGGTGGAGCACCTCCGGTAAGAATCATGTCTTCTGTTTTAGGAGAAATTGCTTCTTCAAGTTATCTTTCTGTAAACCTTAATTTTTCATTTGGATATCTATCTGTTTAATGTATATATTCTTCACGTGGCCTTCTTTGAGCTGAAATACTATTTCAGTTATTTGTGCTAGTGTTGGGTAGTTTGCATGTTTATAGCACAATACACAAATCATTACAATGAGGAGAAATCAATGATTATACAATTCACACAAGTACCTCTCATAAAGAAATTAATTTTGTTCGTTGATAAAGGGTCATCTGATAAGAGAAAAGGCACGGTGATGGAATTGTGAAATCAATTGTTTAATTATAACGAGTTCAGCCTTCCCCATCTGACTGGGCTTGAATATTGTACTACCCGTTTAAATGTCTTTAGGCTTGAGCATTGCTCTGTTGATAAGTAATGAAACCTTTACCATATGTAAACTCATTAAGCTCTGTAGGTTTGGTTGAATTGTTAGCACGATGCACTTCTAGGAATTACATTATAAGCATCTTCTCATATGTGAGTTTTAACCCTTTGGCCAGGTACAGCTCTCCCAAATACCATATCCTGGTGGTGTCAAAGTGCCTGAGGCCCCTGCACCACCAAACAACATTCTGTTTGTTCAGAATCTTCCTCACGAGGCAACTTCCATGATGCTGCAAATGCTCTTCTGTCAATACCCTGGTTTTAAGGAGGTTAGAATGGTGGAAGCTAAGCCAGGTATTGCTTTTGTGGAGTATGAAAATGAGATGCAATCATCAATGGCAATGCAGAACCTCCAGGCTTTTAAGGTGACAGCGCAAAATTCAATGTTGATTACATATGCAAAGAAGTAGACAGTACGATTTAGGTCTTTGCTATTCGGATGGACGAAAGTTTCAGTCCTGGATCCACTAGTTATATTGGTTTAGTGATAAATGCTTCAAATGTATTAATGTTATTGGGATATGTTCAAGAGGGATATGTTTAGGGTGACCCTTTGACATTTCGAGTTTCCTTTGAGTTGGATTTTGTTTCATGTAATTGTAGTTAGCTTGTATCTGAAAGCAGGTTTTAAGTGTTCCTTCTTGATAATCCATGAATGGGGACAGTCTTGCCCATTAAGATGTGCGTACAATTATGCATTTAATTTGTATGTTTTTGGTGCACATCACGTCAGTCCTTTTTTTTTCTTGGTTTCTTCATTTTCTAACAAGGGAAGATCCAACCATGAAGAATCCAGTGTTCGTCATCTGGTTTGCATGGTTCAGCAAAAGTGTGAAACAATTGAACCTAGGGGTGGGACGGGACGGGGCGGGACATGATGAGGTTAATTTCACGTCTCATCCCACTCGGGATCAATCCCGGATCCGGACGGGATTGGAATAGGATCGGGCTTATCCCATCTTCTCGAACTTTAAATAATAAATACTTAATTTACTATTAATAAAATTTTAATACCAATTATTGTAATAGAAGAAACATGTAGATTGTTTCAAATATCATTTATCATCTACTTCGATATCATGAGTTTAATTATTATAAAATTAAATTAATCATTCAAATTATAGCGTTATAGATATTGTACATAAAAATTCTAGTGTTATCATACAAGAGAAACATATATAATTATATATTATATATACGATTATATAAGTTTCGATTGTTAAATTTATAGAAATTTATAATATACAAATCGTCTTTATTTATATCATATAACTCAAATCATATATTAATGATAAAATTAACTGGGACTTGTTTATCTTTAGGAAATGAAGCAAGGTCCAAGATTTATTCTTTGAAGTTAGTCATTTCCTTATCAAATGCATCCAAGATGTTCTCATAAATTATAAATGTATGATGATGATGAAATATTTGATGGTTAAAATTGAAATGAAATTTAAAGCGGGACGGGACGGGACATATGTTTTTAGACTTCTGTCTCGTCTTATCCCTATGAATTTCGGAACGGAATCGAGATTTTGATTTTTTATGCCCACCCATTGAACCTATTATGCTGCGTACAAGTTGATAAATCCAAATAGCTATGATGAAACAGATCGGTAACATTACAGAGGAAGGTACACTCAATTTTAGGAAACATTCTTAATTTGATGCACTTTCGTTCTTAATTCATAAAACCTTTATTTTAGGCCGAATTTGTTCACACACTCATAATCTCAGTATTACATCAAACTCAACGATGTCAGTTAGGTTAATTAACCAATTAGACTATGACTCACTTATAATCCTGTGATAATTCTTAAAGTTTCATTGGCTCGGATAAAATTTGTTTATATTTTTAGGATCTCCAAATTTTCTCACTTGACCTCTATGTATATTGAATTATTAAATTACATATATATATATATATATATATTAAGAGTACATATATATCTCTTTACATAATGACGATTAAGGACAATATGTATATAAAAAGAGATAATTTTATAGACTTTATTAAATTCAATAAATAACATATTGTCGTATTTATTAGTTTTCTTATCTATATTTATTTCCTAATTTGTCTTCATAATTAAATTTATATATAGAAGAACTAAAACTATACCTAAGATCGTTTATGTGACACAAAACACTATTAATAATTTAATATAATTTTTTAATTATGCAGAATAATGCAACACTAATAGTTGATTTGATTATAATTAAGAGTTTAACACAGAAAAAATTAGTATATAAACGTCAGTTTCACATGCTCACAAATAGTTCAAATGTTCTGGTCAGCTGAAATCATGTTCTACATATATCTCCAAAGCGAGGACGCTTGACATATCCGAAAACTTCAAAGAGTTGGATAAGGGTAGAGTAGCTATAAATGTTTGAGCACACATACCATAATATAAATATATAATTACAACTACTTATTGAAATAATGTACCACCATTTATAAACAAAAAAATTCACTCAAGATAAAGGGGGCTCCCGGTTTTTCAAAGGCCTCCATATACCGAAACCCTAGGTTTGGTGTGCAGACGATGGCGTAGATTCACTCAGTGCTGGCCGAAAGGCATCTTCTGGTGTAGTTTCATCTTGGGGAGTGAACAAAGATTGAGTGTGGCAATGTATGGGTCACAAAACCTCTCGGCAAAGGATCCTCTAGCGATCTCGACGTTTCAGGCAACGTTCGTCATTTGGAGGGGTGAAGCTTGAGTTTGTGAGGCGGTGGAGCGGTTATGTTTCTCTTTCAGCAAGATGACGTTCGTTAGGTATCGGCAAAGAGCGTTTTGAGGACCGCGAGGGGATGTGTAGTGAGCAGATAGGTATGCTGAGCAAATTTGACGGTCTCAGTAGCAACACTCTTATTTTTTTTTGTTCATACTCAATTTTCTTAAGGGGATTTCTATTTGCACCTCTTATTTGCTGTTTGTACCTCAATTGCTAAATAAACCTCCTAATTAATTTTAGCTTTTACAAATAACTAAATACACATCTTCTTATTTATCATAATATACACTTGTTCCATTAATTTCTACCAGGAAAAAAAAAAGCAAAGAAAGATCTAAAATCCATCTTTGAAACTCAACAACAACATGTAATTTCCCCCCAACTAATTCTTCTTCTCCTACATCGTCCAAGGGTTTCAATTTCTTCCCATTTTGAATTAGTTCTTCATCTTAAAAAAATTAGTTCTTCATAATTGTTAAATATCAATTTGCACCCATTGCAATCAAAGCTCTAATAGTCGTTGACTACTCCGATAACGACAATTCCCATCCCTGTCAAAGGGAAAATTTGACTAATAAATTTAGATTTTCATGAATTTGACAAATTTTGAGAGTTTGAAACTCAACAACGACATGTAATTTCCCCCCAACTAATTCTTCTTGTTCTCCATCATCCAAGGGTTTCAATTTCTTCTCAATTTGAATTAGTTCTTCATCTTTAAAAAAAAAATAGTTATTCATAATTGTTAAATTCCAATCTGCACCCATTGCAATCAAAGCTCCAATGATCGTTGACTACTCCAATAACGATAATTCCCATCCCCGGCAAAGGGAAAATTTGACAAATAGATTTAGATTTTCGTGAATTTGACAAATTTTGAGAGTTTTAGTTAATTTGGGGATTTGAGATAATTTGAGAGGTGAGTTTTGATCATTGTTTGATATATATATATATATATATATATATTCCGATCTGTATTTTCCACATTAATTGAAAAAATCAAACTTAAATAGAAAGATTAAAGATGTATAATCAACAATAAAAATAAAAATAGAACCCCCGCTAAATTTCTACCCCACCAAATGGCTTGTAGTGGAAGCTTTAAAAAAAAAAACTTGCTGCGGACTCTTTTAGAATCCCCGCCTCGCTAAATTTCTATCCCACCAAAGAGCTTGTAGTGGAAGCTTTTAAAAAAATAAAGCTTGCTGCGGACTCTTGTAGGTGAAAGAAATTAAAACCCCCCCACTCTTCCTCGACTCCCCTTCAAAGCCCGCCTCTCCCCATTTCATCAACCGCTTCACTAAAAATGGCGAACAAGCTCAAAGTCGAACAACTCCGAGACCAATTAGCCCAGCGCGGTCTCAGCACCGCCGGAACCCTCCCCGTCCTGGTCCGCCACTCCCTCCCTCTCCTCTCCTTATTCTCCAACACCTCACTATTTCTCCGCCACTGATTTTTACACTCCCTGCAGGTTTCGAGGCTCGAGTCCGCTCTCCTCCAAGACACCAAGCCACCGCCACACGACGGCGACGGTTCCGTCACTAGAAAGCGGGGAAGGAACTCCAATGAAGACGACGGTTCAGCCGCCGCCGCGTCGGAGAAAATCAAGGCCACTGAGAAATTCCGGAGTATGAATGTCAAGCAACTCTGCGAAGAAGCAGGTCTTCGCGGAATTCCGGCCACTGGTTCCAGGAAGGAGCTACTCCAGAGGCTTTGTGAAGATTCGGAGAAGGATTCTGATGACATTGCTGGAAGAAGTAGAGGTATTAGCTTTCGATATCTGTGTGTAATTTGAGATATGTATATACTGCTCAATTTTAGGTTAACTTATGCTTTATGCTGCTGCGGTGGTAGTTGTGGCGAAGGAAGAAGAGAATGAGAGTAAGGAGAAGATGGTTACTGCTACCAAGAAAGGTGCGGCTGTGTTGGATCAGTGGCTACCGGATCACATTAAGACACATTATCATGTTTTGCAAATGGTGAGTTTATTGAGTTATGTAATCATTGTCGTGTTAATATTTTGACTTAAGAAATCGATTGCATTTCGTGGTTGGTTGTGAGAACTGAGAAGTCGTGTTTTTGGTGCAGGGTGATGATTTGTATGATGCCATGTTGAATCAGACGAATGTTGGCGAAAATAATAACAAGTTCTTTGTGCTTCAAGTTCTTGGTGAGTATCTTTTTCCTTTCGGCATTTTGGATTCATGTAACGGTTGACAGGTTGGACATTCCAGGTTATTAGATTGTTGTAATTTGAAGTGATGTCAATACGAGTGGGGTTGGGATGGTTGATCAAGCACAGGATATCATGTTCACCAAGTTATATGTAAACTATAAATGACTTCAATACATAAACTATTATCTGCTCCAATTAGTCAATGCCCTTATGCCATTGGGATATTACAGAAGTAAATATGTATTTATCTTTCTTTCTGAAATAACATGCAGAATCCGATGATGGTGCTAGTTTCATGGTTTACTTTAGATGGGGGAGAGTAGGTGTCAAGGGTCAAAACAAGGTACTAGGGCCTTATCCCCGAGACCGTGCAATCGCGGAATTTAAAAAGAAATTCTCTGAAAAAACCAGGAATGATTGGTCCAAACGAAAAACATTCGAGTCATTCCCAAAGTGCTATGTGTGGTTAGAAATGGATTACAGCGAAAAGGAAGACCTATCAGCTGTGAGTAACTACGATCATTTATTCCTTTTTTTTTTGTCCCCTGGAGCTACACTTTTGACTGTCTACTGAGGACGTTGAGCTGTATGTTCATTCATGTTATGTTTCTAATTTTTTTTTTCAAATTAAAGTCTGCTAAGTTCATTGCCTCAATATATAAGAGTATGGGGTGAAAGGGGAGGGTTGTTAGTTTGTTACAGTAAATTAATCTGCTTGCTCCTTAATAGCACTTTCTTTGATGAACAGGTACCAGAAAAAAGTGGCTCAGCTTTAGTACCTCAACCTGTGGAAACAAAACTAGATCCCTGTATTGCAAAGTTCGTATCTCTTATCTGCAACATTGCCATGATGAAGCAGTATATGATGGAAATAGGTAGGTAATGTCGTAAGGTATTGGTGTTAGAAAAGAGTTGATCATATCCTATAAGAATTACATCCTTATAATTCTATTTTGATACATTCAATTGATCAGTATAGTCTATCCGCTTAATTGTTCTGTGTGTTGGTGCCCTTATATGGATACTTTCTTCTTCTTCGAGTAGGATACAATGCTGACAAGTTGCCACTGGGGAAGCTGAGCAAATCAACAATTCTTAAGGTACGCTGTTGGCTTATGCACTGAAGTCTCCTCGGTTATTCTTCAATTTTGGAGTATAAATATCCGGTTGTTTCAGAATCAAGAATAATTGGGTTCGACCTTTATTAATTTACACAAAAAAATTTAGAACTTTATTGTTACTGTGTTTGTTTTGCTGCTAAATTCAAATTGTGCCCTACGTTTTTTTAGTCAGAAAGTGCAATGATATGTTTTTTTCTTTTCTAATTCAATCCAGGGTTATAATATTTTGAAGAGTATTGCTGATGTGATTGGTCATTCTAATAGAAAAACACTTGAACAATTAAGTGGGTAAGTACTCTCTCTCTCTCTCTCTCCCCCTCAGATGTAAAATTAGTTTTAAAAATGTAGAATTACAATTTTGATGTACCTCTTGCAGAGAGTTCTACACTGTCATTCCTCATGATTTTGGATTTAAAAAGATGAGTAAGTGCTCTCTCTCTCTCTCTCTCTCACACACACACACACACACACACAAACACTGAGTTCACTGAGCATAGGACATACCTAGGATACGGGTAACTCTTCATTTTATCTTATTTACTTTAATAAGTCTTGGACACCTGAATGGCTCAGGCAACTTTGTCATTGATACTCCTCAGAAGTTGAAGCAAAAGTTGGAAATGGTAATCCTTTTTGATATTATCTGTTATATGTTGCTATTTTTATTGCAACTTCCATGATTTGATATTTAACATTATTGTCTTTGTACACTGCTCTTGTAGCTAATCAGCAGTTTGCTATTTGTCTATGACAATAATTTGTTGCCTTTGATGATAAAAAAACATGTTTAATTCCTTCCAACTACTTGAAGGTTGAAGCACTAGGTGAAATTGAAGTTGCAACGAAATTGTTGAACAATGATGCTGGGACACAGGTATGTCTTGTTTTATTGTTATAATTTTATACACAGAGATATTTCTATGGTTATGGTTCTGACTTACACTTGATAGCATGCCATTTGCATCTTCGATTCAAAGTTTAAAGATCCAAGCCTTTTTTACTCCCTTTCTTCTCATGTTCAAAGATTATATATCTTCGCTGGCGATGCCTTTATGTGACGACCTCTTTATCATTGACAGTTCCAAGTAGTCTTACTTTCTTTTTCTTTTTCTTTTTGTATCTTTATTATTGTAGGAAGATCCCTTGTATTCTAATTACCAGAGCCTCCGTTGTGAGCTGACACCGCTAGGCGCTGATTCAGATGAATTTGATATGGTATGTAATAATAAATGCAGGGTGCAAGGGTTGCACTGTAATGCAAAATTTAGTTATTAACTGCTCAGTGTGCTCCGTAGTTTTATCTTTTGACTCTGTTTCTTTGTCTTTTCCTCTGGCTGATCTCAGGTTTCAAAGTATTTGCATAATACCCATGCAAAAACTCATTCAGGTTATGCAGTTAATGTCGTTCAGATTTTCCGTGCATCAAGAGAGGGTGAAGCTGAACGTTATAAAAAGGTTAGGATGAGATGCTCTATAGATTCCAGTTTGGAAATTTAGCAACTTTGATAAAATTTATTATTTATCTTGAGTGTCCCAAAAGTTTAGCATTTGTAACAGTCTAACTACAATATACTTCTATGAGCAGTTTTTCAGTATGAAAAATAGAATGCTTCTCTGGCATGGTTCTCGTCTCACAAATTGGGCTGGGATTTTATCTCAAGGTGATCCTTGTTTATGTATATATTAGTATCGACTTTTTGTGTGTGAGCTTTCATGGTACATGCTGTGAATAAATTATAGATAAGTGTACAAATTACATCTCATGGCTTCCCAGGTTTGCGCATAGCTCCACCTGAAGCTCCCGTATCTGGTTACATGTTTGGGAAAGGGGTTTACTTTGCCGACATGTTCTCCAAAAGTGCAAATTATTGCTATGCTAACAGTTCTTCTTCAGCTGGTGTGCTACTGCTTTGTGAGGTTGCATTTCTTTCACACTAAAAATATCTGGTACAAAAAGGTGTACCGCATCAATTATCCAATTATCCAGCTGTCGCTTTATGTGTAAATAAGATAACAAATTGTGTAACAAGATAACATTCACTTTTTTTTGCACGGATGTTGATTATTCTAATTAAAATTTGACAACTGAATTTGCTTCAGGTTGCATTGGGTGACATGGCTGAGCTTTTATCTGCTAAATATGATGCTGACAAGTTACCAGAAGGAAAGCTAAGGTTGTTTTTTCTAGTTAATTAGTCAATATATGAATGAAACTCTCTTCTTGTCACATTATTTTGGTTATCTTCAAAATTACAAAGCTAAGTCATGTATTGCATTAAGCAATTGACTAAGACTAATCATCATTATGGATGCTTGTGAAACCTAAATTTGCAGCACAAAGGGGGTTGGTGGAACTGAACCAGATCTTTCAGAGGCTCAGTTACTAGAGGATGGTGTCATGGTTCCATTAGGAAAACCAAAAGAGAAGCCGCGCAAGGTAGAATATTCATCTTAAATTCTTTTATTCTTGCAGGGATGGCATTCCTTTACTGTTCTCAATATCTTAATTCCTTTATGTTCGCGTCGCAGGGTTCTTTACTATACAATGAGTACATAGTTTACAATGTAGACCAGATAAGGATGCGCTATGTTGTTCAAGTGAATTTCAATTTCAAGAGATAACCTCTAGATGCTGGCTCCTTGCTAGCTTTTGTTAACATATTTAAATAATTTAATGCTTTCATCATGTATAATAGTTTTCGTTCTTTGGTACGGAAAGAAGTGTACTTACCTGCGGTAATCAATTTATAATTTTGGCAAAATCCAATCTGCTTTTCCCTTTATTATCGTTCGAGAATTGGATATTGATAACGAGGATTTTATTCCTCGGTATGGAACACTATTTTTCAGATCCAGGAGCTGGACTAGGTAGTAAGTGTGAACTATTTAGCTTGCAAATGAGGGATGAGGCCTTAAAGCTGTTCTTTGGTTGCTTCTCAGTTCCAATTTAACAATTTAATGCATGAAAATTCCGTTAGATCTTTTGGTGCTCTTTACTTTGAACGCATTCTAAATAGTAAATATCATGCTTTACCAATTGTGAGATTAAGGTGCACATCTATTTGAACAAAAAATGGATTTTCATGGTTTGGCATGTATGACATATTGAAACATATTAAATATGGGTTATTGACTTATTGTTGAACATGGTTCAGATAAAGAAAGAAAATTAGCAAAATCAGAGCTGAAATGCCCCATACCACAAGTACCTTTTGTTGTCGTTCTTTTTCAGTGTTAGAAGCAGACTGAAGTCAAATATATCCATCAAGTATGTAAAAATTTAAACTTGTGGGATACAATAGCATAATTGAATATAAACCCTGCAAATCTTACATGAATGAATTATGAGTGTTTGACCAAATAAAGCATTTACTACTACAAGGTACACACCCTTTTCAAGTGCCGTGCTCACACGCCAGGATACTACTAGACTTGGCTAAGATTTCATAATGACCTCACCCAGAATCTATGTGTTCTTCTCCCTCAACTCAGTTTTGTGACCTAAGGGTGACTCCTATTTTCCATTTGCTTCACTCATAGTGCACCAATTTTCCAGAGAGATTAAATTCTTGGGTTTCAACTTAGGAGGACCAAATCTGACATTATTAACTGAGGCTCATACTTGATGAGTTGATGGTCAAAGTAAGCTGCTGAAGCAAAAGCATGGTTTACCCTGGTTAGGTTCCTTGAGAAAATTAGCTATGGCTTTAATTTTGAGGTCTGGTAAACCCAGGAGGAAGAGTGAAAGTTGAGAAAGCATGATGACTATGGGGAAAGTGACTTTCATGCAGTACTAGTTGTGCTGTCACCACATGAGATCTATGAATCTTAGTTTCTACTATATGTCAGTTTGGTTTACCCTACATCGTTGAAATGAAGGAGGAGAACATAGCAATGGTACTAGCAACAAGGTTCGACGCACTCCTTTTATCATGTCCCCTAGAACAGATTGCTAGTAAACCCGCAACTCCTGCTAAATAGATTGAACTCGCAAGTTTCATGTCAAATCTGTTGTAGCTCGGTCATGTTAGAGTGAGATATGGGGTTGAGCATCAATACCTCGATGAAGTTTTAGTCTACGTCATTCGACTAGCTCTAAAACTTTCAAAGGATCACACACTTTTTGGTTTGACATTGTTAAATTAAGCACTTATAAACTAACCAGACGAGATGCTAATCACACTTAGCGTGACCAACTCGTTGTGCAGAGTCTAGCTAGTTTCCAAAGCGAAGTGCACGCCTGCTAGCTGCACAAGCAAGTCTGCAAAATATGCACAATAGTTTCGTCTCCATAGCCTATAGTGAGCTAATGCTTACACAGGGGTTACTCTGCTCCCACATACATTATCATAAGTAGCTATAACATAATCTTGATGATGATCAGTCGAAGACCAGGAGGGAGGGCATGAGTTTCTTAATCGAGAGTCCTTATATTTATGATAGCACCATAAATTCTGGGGGGGGGGGGGGGGGGGGAAGCTGATGTCTATGATCTTCAAATAGATATGTAGGGTGAATCATGAAGAACTCGAAACTTAAATACCACACTTAAAAACTTGTGCACAACACGCAAAACCCTACGTGCACTCTTACATTATTCCATCGCTTCCTCCCCATGCTTGCATTGCACTCACTATATACACCATTTCATATCCAATCCCACACTGAATAATTTCATAGCTAGATTCTCTGAAGTATTTAAAATTCACCCAATTAAGGCCCCACCTAATAGAACATCATGGCCGTAGATTCTTGATCCAAGGATGAACAGCATTGCACTCGACACTGATCTAGTTTAGAGGGTAGTGTTTGTCACTTCTCTTTGTGCATTGAATCCTTTGAAGAAACAAATTGAGATGGCTTTTGTGATAATAGGGCAGACATGACTCCTTTTTGAGTCTCCTCAGAAATATAGGTATCACTACTTTGGATTTCTTCACGTACAAAATGATCACAATCATGATGGAACGGCATGGCCTTTGGACAAGACCTTGAATTTACTCCTCTGCTTCATCTCACCATGACATCTAATTAACACACACTGAGAGAGCCTCTCTCTCTCTCTCTCTCTTCTTCGACCTCTCTCTGTTTGCACTATAAATACGAGTGCTTCTTCCTTCTTCCAACTCACAACTCGACCATTCTTTTTCTCTGCTTCTTGAAGTGTTTTGAAGCCATGCAAGATTGTACAGGGTGAGGGTTCCTCGTTGGAGAAGCAGGGCACGTGCAAACCTCTTCGGCTAATACTTAGCTGATAAACTCTTGCACGTGCTCCCCTTCTCCAACATGGGCTCCTCGTCTAATAATGCATGTCGTCTCTACCTCGATCTCGATCCATCTCTTCCAACGTTCATGCAACTTTCCCAGAAGCTAGCAGATGCAGTCGATCACTGAAACTTTATCATCTATATGCTTAGTTAGTTAGTTTTGCCTCGCTATTTAGGTGTGTTATAACTACACTGATGCTCTGTTGTATACATACTTGATAAATATAACCTTATAACTACAGTGATCACTATCTGTGCTAACCGTACTATATATGCAGGGTACGTTATACCAGAATTGGATATATTTTCTGGGGAACCAACTTGATGAACAACTGGGTCGACGATCGCTTCTTTTACCAAATAAACAACTTTGTTCGATGTTGGAGGAAACCATTCCAAACCAGGCTTACATATACACCAATTACCAATAGGCATGTTTAGTATGACTTTCAATATGATTTCATGCATGAATTAAGGATTCAAATATATACAGCCAGGTCTCAATCTCTATCCGACTGAAACAGAATATATGAAAGTTGGAAAGAAATAAATGGCAGCGTAATGAATCATTGGAGCTAATTAATGATGAACTGATGCATTGTATTCTCAGCTGTATAGTTGTGGTAGTTTTGAAACTTTGCATGTGATTTTTGGCCTGAAAAGAAATGAAATCAAACTCTTATTTTGTACGCTACGTCCCTATTGAAATTCAACCTAATCAGTCATCCAAATCCTGTTTATCGTACGTTATTATGAATGATGAAGATACCGACTTAGCATTAAAATTGTGTGACATTTAGTGCATAAATGAGAAGCGGTGGATACTGACTTCAGTTAGTTCCTAGTTTTTTTTTTTGTGGGGGGGGGGGGGGGGGGGGGGGGTCGGGTCGGTTGTAGCCTTGTAGGTTTGTTTTGTACATGCAAAAAAGCATAAAACACAAAATATATTTGTTAGTTTAGCTGAGATGCTGGTGAAAACCAAAATGATGAATAGAAAATGCGCACCAAAATGATGAACAGAAATTGCGGAAGGTTTGAAGTGCTATTATGCATCGAGGACAATTTTTTTAATTTAAAATTAGACAAGTTCATGTAGTAAAATTCGTTTTCATGAATGACTCAATATATCTCCGTGTCAATTTTATGATAAATACGAAGTAATATGAGAGCTCTCGTTCCCAACGTTGTGCGGCAGCTAACCCTAGGATTTTTCCTATGTCTCGTGCAGTTTACGTTGTCGTCGTTTCTAGCCTCTGTCCAACGAGTCTTCTAGGCTCGAGCACCCTTTTGTTCAGCCATTTGGTTGTCTCATCCCTCATTCATTAGTGCTCTCTCGCTTTGGTGAGGAGAGGTGGATTAGAACTTTGGCAAAGAATCGTCGATCTGCTTGGTGGCATGGCGGTGCAGTTTGGGAGGCGTCAAAGTCTCGAGTAGTTAGCAAATCGGATTTGGTGTCCTGGATCCATATTTGGGATCCAAGTCGTCATCCTTTGTGGATCTGAGGTGTTGATTGGAGGAGGAGGTGGCCTCGGGTTGAGCGGCCACGGTTTCTTGTTTCGGCTGAGATGGTGTTCGCTGATGTTTAGGTTCGTTGATCAGATTATGGTAGGACGGCCCTTGCGTCGGCATTTGGTGTCTAACAGCGTGGATCTAGATCCGAGAGGCGACATCACCAGGCGCAGCTTGCCTTGCCTGATTTTTCTCTAATAGTTGGTAGCGGTGGCTCACGACGGTGGGGGGGGGGGAGTTTATGGGTGGCGGTGGATCTATATTAGGTGCCTAGAGTAGTTTGGGACACTCCATAGTGGTCCTATCAAGGTTAAATTTCCGTTTTTTGACACTCATGATATTATCCTTCCATACCATGAGAATATCGTAGTAAACATTTGAAGCTCAACATGGGCCCATTTCACCAATCTTGATTCAAAATAAGCGTAAAAGAGTGCTCATACCGGGACTCAAAGCTTGTTTACTCATGTAAATGAACTTGAGCTTTGCCAACCCTGCTATGAGAGTAACAATGGTTAACCCTCATAAAATAACAAATATAAGTAGTTCTTGTCGAATTTTAGCTATATTGATACTTTCCATATTTCTATCACAATATTCATTTTTCAGACCTTCAATAATACCTCGGTTGTCAATATTTTAGACCTTGGGGTCCTATGCTATTGGTGGCCCAATTGGGGTTTGGGCTTTGCGGCCCAACCACTTTTGGGCTCGGATCTGGGACCCTGGTGGTGGAGGCAGTGGTTGACGATTTTATCCAATAATAAGTGAGTCTCGTCTCACAATTTTTTGGTTTTTTTTTCTTGAATTGCAAGTTTAGGGGGTTTTTTTAAGGAGAGATTGTGAGGCTACCTTCGAACCTTGATTAATGAAACTGACGAATACAAGGGGGGATGTTAAGCCTAAACCCCTTATTACAAAGACCTGAAATAATATCATACATCTCTACAAACTTGTACTCAACTAGGCACCAACTAGCAAATAGTGCACTACCAGCTACTCTCTTTGCTTTATAATAGCGGTGACATACCAGAAAGATAACTCGATTACTGCGAAGATAACACAGCTTTCCCACTATGTTGCCGCCGAAAAATAAATCCGACGACACTCAACTTCACCCTGCCACTCAAATCCAAGACAAATCAGATCAGATCGATTAGATCTGAGCCGTCCCGCCACAGATCCAAGGAGCTGCATCACCACCATCTTGCCACCACCTAGAAGTTGCCGCACCTGCAACGTCAAGCTCCTCCATCGAGGCAGACCATAGTGTTTAAGCCAGAAACCAACCGCCGCCGCGCCATCTCCCTTCTGCAACCCCAACAACACCGACAAAGACTCCCTGAAACAACCAAAGGTCATGATCAAAGAGCCTCGACACATCTCCTCATACCTGCACAGTGCCGACAAGCCTAGTCTGACGACGACAAATGACACGCCGCCGGACAGGGAAGAGAACCCTATTTTTGTGTCTCAGAGCGTTTTTTAGGTCGAGATCTCTATCTAGTCTTTAGAGTTTAGATTCGTGCGCTTGTAGCAAGAAATTTGTCTATCTTTGGCTAACAAGTTTAGGGTTTATGACATTGAGATTGTTAGACTTAGTTTGGTTTATTTCACATGGTTCTTTTAATTTAACAAAACCCTAATATGGGTAGATCATGTTTATGTTGTACTTTTATATTTTCTATAAATGACAAATCGTCACTTGTTTTAAAAAAAAACTCAATATATTACATATTCTATAGCAAATTCAATACTTCTTGAAAAATCAATATTAAATAACCTGATGTTATTTGTATGGATTTTATTTGCGATCATGCACACAATGTGAAAGATGTATGACTCATTCGAAATGAGAGTAAGACGTATCATGTTATTCATGTATGTATACCAGTATACCACACTTAAACACCTGAACCCGATACACAAATCTCCAGATGCACTATTACATCATATGCTTATATCTTCACATATGTGCGTTCATTAAACTTGATCATTTTACGCAACATTCCAATCGACATTGAAATATAAAGGTACTGATTGGTGAAATATTACAAAAAATCACGAGCAAGCTAGCTCCAATTGGGGCTCCATGCATGGCTCCATATAGAATTTTCATCCAAGGATGCACATCACTGCCCTCAACCGTTGTAATATTTAATCACCTAGTTTAAAAGGGTTATGTCAGTCTCTTCTTGAAGAAACAAAGTAAAACTAATATCAACTCCAAAGAGCACAGTTCTTCAAAAGACGACTTTCTTAGAGCATATATAGTACGTATAAGATTGAGTTGGGGCAATCAACTGATTAATTAACAAGTACTCATAATAATCTTACGGCTATTTGAACTGTAACAATTAGTATTGTTTCATCTTGATCCATTTCTGTTTGGAATGTATCCGTGAATGTAATTATTGTTGTCGGCAAAAGAAACTAAATCATTCACTTCTTCTTTGAGAGCGGACTCCAAAATTGATGAAAATGATTATCATCAGGACGGTTCTTGCTGAATTAGTTGTTCTTCATACTCTTAGCCCTAAGAGCTTACCTGCACAAACATTTGCCCTCGGTAAAACTCGGTGCAACTGAAATACTGTAATCTGATCAGATCATTAGAAATGAGTGCTGCTAAATGTACCAAACAAATATCTTAATATATCTAACAGTAAAAATATAATCAGCCATTTTACATTTTTACTATTTGTTGCAACCTGCAACGGTTGATCACTCACGCTGAATTGCCTCCTCCATCCCCGCTACCTCCGTTGAAACACCAAGTTTCAATCAATCTCCAATGATTCATCAAATCGTAGAGCTTTCATTATGGGTATATATTGAGGAAATAAGTTTTGGAACATTGGGTTATGTGTGTTCTTGTCCAGTTGATCATATAGAATCTTACAGATTCATCTATACATTTCAAGCTCATCGATCGATCGAGAGAGAGTAGTGCAGGTCTAGTAATGAAGATGGAAGACACAATTTCAATTCAAGGTTAATGGTGTTATTGACTAATTTTTTTTTGATCGATCCAGTCATTAATTGAAACCGAAATAAATTTCTCTATAAGGATGCAAGTTATTGTATTGACAAAACCTGACACAATTGTTAATATTGCTGGGTCTCAAATCTATTTTTTCTTGTTAACAAAGTTGAAATTTAAGAGATAGATATTTACTGGATATATTTAACAACACCCTTATAAATAAATTAAAAACATTTGATACGAGAAATAAAATAAAACAATCAATAATGGGTCACACACACACGCGGGTAGTAACCCTACACTAGGCTCTATTGGGTTTATTATCCAAAAAAAAGGCTCTATTGGGTTTAGGCGGATCCGAATCATCTATTGGGCCTGACGGGTCAAGTTGGTATTTATAATATTTTCCAAGTTATAGTAGAGGTTTATGCAGTAGGTTATCGCAGCTCACCGTCACTTCTCTCTGAAACCAAAGCGCGAATCGCCGTCGTCTCTCTCACTCACCAACGACGAGAAGCCATGGCAGAGACGAAGCGAAAAACCAGAGACGACGGAAGGAGACAACAGCGCGGCGGCGGCGGCGGCGGTAAGAAAGGCAAGGGCGGCGATAAGGCAGAAAGAAAAGGTCCTCGCTTGCCCAACGCTCTCCGTAAGGTGCTCGACCGCCCAAACCCTAGAACCGCCGACTCCGACGAAGAGCTTGCTTCCGACGAAGAGACTTTGGCACAGGACCTCTACGAGTACGAAGAAGGACGCCCCGAGGAGGAGTCCAAGAAGAACCGGCGGTTCGACCCCGTCGATAACCTCGATTATGAATTGCCTGAAGATTTCGAGGTTCGCCGCTATCTCATTCCACTGTGCATAGTTGTTTTTTTTTCTTTTCTAAATTTTTATTTAATTTTTTATTTTTGCTGAAATGTGCAATGTGTATGTATGTATGTGTGTAATGCAGGATGAAAATGTGTCATCAGATGATGACAATGAAGCCCAGAATGATGCGGAGGATGAGTTTAAGAGCGAAAATGATGGAAGGAGAATCAGGGAAATTCCGAGTGAGCCTACTGAAGGTTAGAGAATGCTTATTTTTTTGCTTAGTTAGCTGAATTCACTTGTTTGTGGAACAAGTTATATGTATTAGAAGCGATTGTATATTTCCATAATGAGTGGATTGCCGGTAAATGTGCCAGGGAGGAAGAGGAAGATAAACAATGTTGTGGTGTCAGAGGCGTATCCCGAGTCCGAATATAACCCAACTCGTGATATGTTGGAGGGGGAAGGAATGCTTAGCATTGGAGACCTTCTGGACCCTCTACAAGGGAAACATGGTTACACCAAACTTAGGAAGAGAGTGGGAAATCTGGATAAGAAATCTGCGCCTATTCAGGCACCACGTCCGAGGCATGAGCAGGAGGAAGTGGAGAGGAAGGTAGTGCGTGAAAAAGTAAAGGAAGAGTCAAGAAAGTGGGAGCCGATTGTAAAGAAGAATAGGGAGACACCTACTTTATATTTTGATGGTGATAGGGATCTAGGGCCGTCAACTGTGGGAACAATAGCGTCTGAATTTGAACCTCGTTCAGAGTTTGAGAAGAAGATGGCTTCATTAGTTTTTGATGAAGAGGTTATAGATGCTCACAGAAAAGATGGTTCAAGGCTCCTTGAATTGAATAAGGTGTGTTTTTCTATTATATTGAATAAATCTGGGAATTAAAATTGTATGACATGATTAAAATAAAAAAAATGTGGTAATTGATATATACTCATGGCACTTGGTCATTAAGTCACCCGCCATTTGAACTATCTGCATTTGTATGACATTTGTACATTTGTACGACCTGCACCAAATTCCATTGCAAATTTCTTAAACTATTGTTTCCTGTTAATACTTGGTAGGTATCAGCTGAAGATGAAAAGGAGCGCCAGAATCGAATTGCCAAAATGCGCAGCCTTCTGTTCCGGCATGAGTTGAAATCAAAACACATAAAAAACATCAAATCCAAAACGTATCATAAAATAATGAAGAAAGATAAATTGAAGGCGAACTCGTTGCAAAGTCTAATGGATCCAGAAGCTTCTAAAGAACTTTCAATGAAGCAGGAGTATGAACGAGCAAAGGTAACTAATTACTCCCTTATTGCTGGTATATAAAGAAATGGTCTCTATTCCTGAAGCCAAACAAAATGTTAATTCTTTTCCCTTTTGATTTGATCCAGGAACGAATGACTCTGAGGCACAAAGGCGGCTCTAAGTGGATAAAGCGCATAAAAGAGCGTGGTGTAGATGTTCAAGACGATGGTACTCGAGCTGCTATAGCTGAACAGCAGCACCTGCATGCTCAGCTGACAAGAAAAATGAATTCCATGAAAGATAGTGACACCAGTAGTGATGACATTAGTGATGACGATGATGATGATGATATTGGTATTAGTTCAGATGATGAGGGTAGGGCATCAAAGTTAATAGAAAAGGCAAAGGAGAAGACACTTAAACTGTTGGATGAAGATGTTGAAGTTCCAAACTCAGGAGTGCTGAGTTTACCTTTCATGGTAAAAGATTTTGGTGCTTACACTCTGTTTCATCTTATTAAAGTTGTGCATTATTATTGTGAAAGCATTTAAAGCCCAGGTGACAATGAAAACATTTCATGTATGTATTTATGTTAAAGGTCTTTTTGGTTTGTTCTGTTATAGGAACGTGCATCTAAAAAACAGAGAGAGGCAGCTGATGAAGAAGCTAAACTTTCTCTTCAAGAGTTAGATTCATGGAAAAATCAGTTGGGGGATTCAGGTGTGGTCAAAAGTCCTGAAGTAGGCCGTTTGAGTGGTAGAATGGTTTTCAATGGAAAGGAGGTCCCCGAGTCAAGTAAGAAGGCTGGTTCAGATTATAAGAATTTTTCAGATAATTATTATGGTGATAGTGCTAGTGAAGATGACTTGGAACCCATCAATATTGCCCCTCTTGGCAAACACAAAAGTAATGGTTTGATGAAGGATGCCAAAACTTCTGTTTTACTTCATGAAGATTCTGAAGATCATAAAGATCCTCTTTTCAAGGTTATATAACTAACCCTTTTTGGTAAGTAGTTTCGTTTTGGAGGCCTCTATTTTGTTCCATCACCCTGAAATATGTTTTTTTTTTTGCTTCAACAGAAGCTTGATGGTAGTGTTGAAGACCCAGGTCCCCAGGCTACACATGAAGTTTCTATTTTTGCTTCAGGATCATGGAGAAAGGTTATTTCTAGCTTCTTTATATTGTTTGTTCATTGATATCAATGATTCACATCCTTTATAAACAATTTTCTATGATGGATATTTGCCTTTCATCCTTACTGTGTTAAATTTATGAGTGTGTTGGTACAGATGAAGAGTAGAAGTGACGCAGATGCCAATGCCAAGAAGTCTTCCACGTCACTACAATCAGCCGCTCTTGATCCAAATGTGCAGGTATGACTTTCTCCATTCATAAATTTACAGTTGTATTTCTGATTGATTTGCGCCCTTAATTTCCTTAACTTTTGAGTATGTATTCACTACAGGAAACTTTAAAGGATTTGGATGATGACAGTGATGGAGATAGTGAGGAACAAATTGCAGATGGGGTTATTTCAGCAGTCCCAGAACCATCTTATGAACTTCCTTCTCAGGATGAACTAATTCGTCAAGCCTTTGCAGCAGATAATGTGGAGGATGAGTTCAAGAAAACCAAAGAGGATATTTTGAATGAGGAAAATCCTGAACCTGAAAAGCCTGTATTACTCCCTGGGTGGGGTCAGTGGACGAACGTACAGAAAAAGAAAGGGATTCCTTCTTATATGCAGAAAGAACATGAAAGTGCAAAGAAGAATAGGGAAGAAGCCCTTAGAAGAAGGAAGGATGCAAATATCAAGCATGTTATTATCTCTGAAAAGCCTCCAAATAAAAAGGTCAGCTATTTTGGGCAATGGTCATAAATCCACCTACTTCTCATCAAATAGATATGCCGGCTCATACAAATTGAGCTTCGAATTTTCATGGAAACTTTATAATAGGGAATCATGACTATTAGATTCAAGAGTCTGTCTAAGTGGTTGTTGCCTTTGTATATGAATTTGACAGGCTCAAAAACTTTTCACGCCATCGCTGCCCTATCCCTTCACTTCCAAAGAAGTTTTTGACCAGAGCCTCCGCATGCCTCTTGGTCCTGAATTCAACCCTGCAAGCATGGTTGGAGTGATTAATCGGCCTGAAGTAAGTGCCTCCTTACAATACACTGCTTATTAACTATCCTTGTGGAAAATAAAATAATGCCTCTTACCTTCTGTATTGCTATTGGCTTTTGTGCACATCTCATTTTCCACCTTAAATGCATTTGCAGGTAATAAAGAAACCTGGTGTAATTATACAACCCATCGAGTTTGAGAAGGTGAATGCTTATGAAAAATTAGAGGGCCATAAAAAGAGTGGACAGAAACAGAAGAACAGCAAGACTAAAAGCAATAGCGGCAAAAATATGACAAAGATGAAGACCAAATAATAAGAGCTACTTGACCAGAGTTCTGTTTTTGCACTGTTTCCAAATTGTCTTCTGTGATTTCCATTTTTGAATGAGATGAGAGAGTTAATGCGTGATGTATGTGCATTTTATTGAACTGATGAGGGGAAGGATAGTATTATATGTAGGATTGATCATTGTATCGTATGTCTTTCATCACTGTGGATTACATTTTTCTAATTTATGAATGAAATTTTGTTAAATTTTATGTTTCCAATTTACTAATGGATCGAATTATGTGGGAGTGCGAGTTTTTTTTGTTTTTTGTTTTTGTAATTTCTTCTATTAAAGTGTATAATAACAGCAACATGTTTTTAAACCCCAGCTATGAGACTGTTGTATCTCAAACACGAATGAGATGAGAGAGTTAATGCGTGATGTATGTGCATTTATCGTATGTCTTTCATCACTGTGGATTACATTTTTCTAATTTATGAATGAAATTTTGTTAAATTTTATGTTTCCAATTTACTAATGGATCGAATTATGTGGGAGTGTGCGAGTTTTTTTTTTTTTTTTTGTAATTTCTTCTATTAAAGTGTATAATAACAGCAACATGTTTTTGACGGTGGTTTGGTTAGTGGTGAAGGCTTTTGAGATACGGGGCGAAACAATACATGCTCAAAAAATATTTTTGTTTTTGTTTTTTTTTCTTTTAAGAAAATATTAATGTTGAAAATTTGAAAAACCCTATGGGATCCCTCACCGTCCTCTCTTCTTTTCCCCTAGCCACCCTGTTCTCAGATGGGGTTGGGGGGATTACGGGACTGTGACGGTGGTTTGGTTAGTGGTGAAGGCTTTGACTAGATCTAGGCAACGGGTTGGGTGAGCCCACCTCTACTCTTTTCATCTCTCTCATGAATTTGTTATGGTGTGGGGTCAGAGTTAGAGCTGTAAGTAGGCTCGAGCCGTTCGTTTTGAATCATGTTCGGTTCGTTATTTTAGTCTGTTAGGCTCGAGCTTATAAAGTTAAATGAACTGAGACTGAACTCAATATTAAATCAAACCTTGAAAATGAGCTGAGCTTGAACAACAACTATTCGGCTCGTTTGACTCGTTTATGTCGTAAGTTAGTTCGGGCTCGTTAAAAGCTCAGCTCGTTTATTAATTAAACTCGACTTATTAACTATTATAGTATATATAAAGTATAGTTTTTAAATAAGAAATAATATTAAAAATATGATATTAGTTAGAATGAGCCAAAATGTCATTTTTTTGAATAATTAGTTAAAGACTGACTTTAAGTTCAATAACCAATTTAATTTGTTATTTTTTTAGTTTATTACAAATAAAATGGATTTTACGTGATGCCATGACAACATATTTTTAATTTTCTTTTTAATTTCTTAATATTAAAAATTTAGTTTTATATGATTCAAACTGACTTGATTCGAGTTTGAGTTCGTTTAATAAAATAAGCCAACCCGAGCCCAGCTCGAGCTTTATGAAATCGAGCCGAGTTTGAACATGAATGATGAAAGTCAAATATTAGCCCGATCCGAGCTCGATCGTATGAAAACGAATCAATATGAACAACCTAGTATTCAGCTCGGCTCGGTTCATTTACACCCCTAGTTAGAGACGATGTGCATTTTGATTCGGGGTTCTCCGCGTCACTAGAGGTTGGAGGCTAACATTTTTTATTTGTAGGTTTGTGCTAAAATTAGGTGTACTTAGTTCTTTAGTTAAAGTTTTTCTTTGTTTTAGTTATTTGCATAGTTCCAATCTATGCCGGGCCGGAGGGTGAACTCAATTTCGTTGCGTTTCAAACAAAAAAAAGTGAAAATTTGATCTTAAGAAAAAAAAAACAAAAACAAAAAACGTTTTTTGAAAGAAAAGCAGAAAGCGCTGTCTCCTCATTTTTCCCCAGTGTGGCATTCACTGAACTCCCAAACCCCTCCAAGTCCAGAATCAAACCAACACCCCAGCGATAACCAAAACGCACCAAATGCTACACGAGCTTCTACTAGCACTTCTGGGCTACACCGGCGATCTCATCATCGACGAGAGAGAGCACTCCGCCTCTCTCCCAATCGACGCCCCCATTTCCGACCACCCTACTTTCAACCTCGCTCCTGACATCTCTTTCATCCAACCCAGCGAAAGGTACCCTACCCCCTAATTGAACTGATACTCAAATTAAAATCAGACTCTTCTAATTCCTCTCCAAATTGTTTCCTACTTCAATTGCAGGGATCTCATACAGAGAATCGTCACCTTAGGGTTTTACTACAGGGAGCTCGACCGCTTCGCCACCAGGTCTCGCAATTTGAGCTGGATAAGGTCCGCTAAGCCCAGTTCTGTACTCGCCGGCAAGGTTGAGAAGCCGAGTGTGTACCGGAGAGCCGTCGCTAACGGAATTGTGGAGATTCTCTCCGTTTATAGGTCGGCGGTTCTTCACATTGAGCAGAAGCTGTTGGCGGAGTCCATTCCTATACTGGCAACTGTGACTCATGGCCTCACTAAGGTCTGGTTTGTTTTTTATGAAAATTTTATACTGCAATGTAGCTGTGTGTTGATGATTTGGTCTTATAATTAATTGAATTTTCGTTGCTAGTTCTTCGTGCTTTTGCCGCCTTTGTATGAGCTTATACTGGAGATTGAGAGGAAGGACATTCGTGGCGGTCAGCTGCTTAATCTTTTGCATAAACGATGCCACTGTGGAGTGCCGGAGTTGCAGACGTGCATTCAGAGGTATATACTCATCTTTCCACTAGTTCAGTGGGAAATGTGTATACTATTTACTTTTATGTGACGTGGTTTAGTGATATCTGTAATGCAAGTAAATAATAATGAGCTAAATGAATTATGAACTGATCAGTTTCGGATACGTGTTTATGTCTGTGATGGTAGCACAGGCTTCTTTGGCATGCACATCAGGTCATGTATAATCAGCTAGCAGCATGGATGGTGTATGGAATCCTTCAAGACCAGCACGGAGAGTTTTTCATTAGGAGGTGGTAACCTTGTAATTTCCTTCTGATGTGTAGCCTTCATTTTGAGTTATACAAGATTGAAGTCATTTATTTGGTTGTTTGGAATTCTTTTCAGGATGGAAGATAAGGATGCAGAGGCCGGCTCATCTAATCCAGACATATCTGAAAAGTTGGCACGTATGTCAACGGACTATACATCAGATTGGCACTTGGGATTTCATATATATTTGGTAATTTAGAGTCTATATTATTGTAGTTACGTGATAGATATGTCTGGATTCTTGATGGATCTCTCTAGTTCTGAACAAGTTTCTGGGCAGTAATGCTGCCGTATTCATACTCTTACCTCTCACTTCAACTCACTAAAGACTTCCAGGTTGTTGTCACTTATGAGTTACTTCTTTTTCCGTTTTTTTTTGTAGGATATGCTGCCCGAATATATCCAGATGCGTGTCGCAGAATCAGTATTGTTTGCTGGCAAAGCCATCAGGGTTCTTCGCAATCCAAGTCATGCCTTTCGATTTCAGGATGATGTATTACTTCAGCAGGTGCCAAGGGGGTCTCAGAAAATCCAAGGATTTTCAGGACGTTTCCCATTTCACAAAGACCCTTTTGTTGAGAAAGAATTGATTGGAGAACAAATGCTTCCACAATCTGAAGCTGACAAGATTGAAACTATGCTTCTAGAACTGAAGGTTTGTTTGTTTCTTTTCTTGTTGGGTACTGTCATTGCTTATTCTTCTTGCTGGTTTTCTGCCCTCGTGTGTAATGAGTTGTTTTAGGTGATGGTTTGGAAAAAAATTCTCTACACAATTATTACTTTCTGATAGTCATTCTTCACAGGCTTTAGTCCTTGTGTTCCTATGTGCAGGAATCATCCGAGTTCCACAAAAGATCTTTTGAATGTGCAGTCGACTCAATACGAGCTATTGCTGCCGGCCATCTTTGGCAGGTGCTGAATGTGACGAATTTGGTCCTTCCATGTTAAGAGCAAATATTTACTGTATTCTCTCAATTTGCAGCTTGTGGTTGTACGTGCTGACTTAAATGGTCATCTAAAGGCACTGAAAGACTACTTCCTGTTAGCAAAAGGAGATTTCTTTCAGGTAATGGTGTAAAATTATATAATTTTTGCTTGCTTCTGTGTTCCCAGTGACATTTAAAATTATTGTTCTCATGACACTGAGAATATAATTCTTTCCCTAAACAATTAAAAAGTGTTAAGATAGAGGTACAGGAGGCACTGACTACAATTAGGTAGAGTTTCCCATTGAGGTTTTAACTAGGAATGATTTATTATGCCAGTGTTTTCTTGAAGAGAGTCGCCAATTGATGCGTCTACCTCCTCGCCAGTCAACTGCTGAGGCTGATCTTATGGTCCCTTTTCAGCTGGTAAGATGAGTATGATTCCTCATGGACGTATTGTTCAACTAGTTGGTCCATATCCTTTATTTTCTGATTGACTTCTAGTGGTTTCAAAACTCATAATGCAGGCTGCTATTAAGACTATAGGTGAGGAAGACAAACATTTCTCTAGAGTATCCTTAAGGTTTGATTTTTATCAGCCATTTTCTTATCTGTCATTTCACTTAAGCTAAGAAAGATCACTTAACAGTCTCTCTGTACCTACCAGGATGCCTTCATTTGGGATGGCTATCAAATCTTCCCAATTAGATGGACCAAAGACAGATGGAAATTCAGGCACTGCACAATCATCTTCTGACATAACCCTTGATGGTTGGGATGGAATCGCTCTTGAATACTTTGTTGATTGGCCCTTACAGTTGTTCTTTACCCCAGAAGTGCTCTCTAAGTAAGAGTTCACCGCTCGTTCTGCTTGTGCATGTTATTGATTCTATCCTTAGGTTGTCTGTTGAACTTGGTTTTTGCTTTGTACTTGGGAGGAGGCAAACAAACAATACCAGGAAAACTTGTAGCAGTTCAATTAACTGATAGTCATGAATGTTGACTTTGTTCTACTTACAAATGCTGTGAATTTACCCAGGTACTGCCGGGTTTTCCAATATTTGCTAAGGCTAAAGCGAACTCAAATGGAGTTGGAGAAATCATGGGCCTCTGTGATGCATCAGGATCACACAGATTTTGCCACGCATCGGAATGATCGTGTAAAATGCTCAGTATCACAGCAGCGAAGGCAGCGAAGCAGACCAATGTGGCGTATTAGAGAGCATATGGCCTTCTTGATCAGAAATCTTCAATTTTATATACAGGTCATGATTGTTCCGTATACTTTCACTTCTGTGGTTGAATGTTTTTTCATTGAAAACCATGAATCGAAGTTCTCTATACTTTCATGACTCTGGTTTCATCTATCCTCCTAGGTGGATGTGATAGAATCCCAATGGAACGTTTTGCAAGCTCACATCCAGGATTCTCATGACTTTAATGGACTTGTAGGCGTCCATCTGGAGTAAGTTCAATAACTGGGTTTCTGATTTCATATCACTTCTAATGTCTAATTTCTCATGTGCATTTTGGCAGTTTTACTTGTGATAGCTGTCATTTCTTAAATTGTTTCTATATGCATAGAATAATTGTCCATGACATACATTAATAAAAACAGTTGAGGCATGTGCTTATCAATGATGAATCGACGGTAACTACAGTGAAGCCATTCAGAACCCAGTTGACAGTCTAGTTCTGCTTTCTAACATAAAGCTCCTTAGCTCCATTCATTTTTCTGGTTAGATGCTTTATTTATAATTGTGCTAAAGCCATAGAGCACAAGAGCTCCACATGCAGAAGAATTTGTTAGGGTAAAAATGGTCTTTGTGACACTTTCTCCCCACTTAATATATATTTGGGCTTACTTCTTTAGTCAGCTATCAATTGGATTAATTTACTTGTTCTGGACTTTGCCTGATATCTCACGGAATCACCATTGCTTGTTTCTACAGTGTCTGTAGTGTGATATTCAAGTTGTGGAATGGCCATGATTTAGAGTGTACTGATGTAGTTCTAATATTGCCAACAGGTACTTAAATGCTCTAATTTCACAATCTTTCTTGGACATTGGCTCTTTATCAAGGATACTTGACAGTATAATGAAACTA
Organism: Argentina anserina; assembly: GCF_933775445.1. Classification (NCBI taxonomy): domain Eukaryota; kingdom Viridiplantae; phylum Streptophyta; class Magnoliopsida; order Rosales; family Rosaceae; genus Argentina; species Argentina anserina. The sequence continues at coordinate 21,925,384 of NC_065873.1, read as the reverse complement.
TGCATTCGATTCTGCTGGAACATTGAGAACCAAGAAAGCAGTGCAAATACAGCTGAATTGGAACATATTATAGAGGTGCTGGTCTACAAAGTTTCTATATGATTATTATTTTTTATATTGCTGAGAAATTCTATATGATTATTTGGGTAGTCAAAACTTGGGTAAATGCAGTTGATGTACCCAAAAAAATCATCTCGTCTAATTTTTGGCAAGAATGCTTTCCACGGTCCTGTGAATTTACACCCTTGCCTTCTTTTTGTTTCTTGCAAGAGATAATTTGAGTGTGTTATATTTTTGTTTTCACGTGACTCCTTGGTTGTGTAATATGTACATATCGATACCCCTGTGCATATCTAGTTTCTTTCTGCCTTCAGAAAATCACCTAACAGAGTACTAATTCAAGTCGCCTCAGGAATGGGGCTTGCTGACTCCCTAATTCAAGTTGGCTTTCTTTTTCTTTTTTCAGGAATTCAACAAGAAATCAAACTCCCTGTACACAATATTACGGAGTAGTAGGCTTGTAGGGAGTCAGCGAGCCCCATTCCTGAGGCGTTTTCTGATGCGTCTGAACTTCAATTCTTTCTTTGAGGTAATTCCATACGAGATGTGATCTAGATACTTCACTTTCTGTCACTTTCTGTGCTGCAATTTCCTAACAGTTCATTGTTTCTCTCTCAACAGGCAACAGCTAGAGGTGTGCTGAATGTTGTTAGACCCCGCCCTGCAGTTTCTGTTTTGAATCAACAGTAGAATATGTCTTACTAAGGGGGTTCAAATTGATCCAATTATCTTCAGTACTATGCCATGTGGGAACTGGTAGACTTCATCTTCAATCCTTAATATTTAATATAAGGATACATAGAACTTCATTCTGGTCTATAACAGATCTTCTTGCGGCCTCTTTGACAGTTTGGTGGTGCACCTTACTGATCAATTTATGTTTTTTCATAGTCAATTATCCAGATTTTGTGGGGGCCCTGTGAGTTTTGGTTGTTGATGTGAAGGGTTCTAGGGTCAAATCCCTCCAACCTGAGAAAGCCGTGAAAATCTGTTAACGATTTTTTTTGGGTAGCTTGGACATGTGGGTGGACTTGTCACTTGGCTTCTTGCGAGTTGCGACTAACATCAACACTGTTGATTTATAGTTAGGGTTTTTGGTTTGGGTTTGTATTTGGTTTGATACTCGGAATGTTTGTATATACAAATGATTATAAGCTAATGCATCAGTTTCAGGAGATACTTCTTTCCACTAGTGAAGAAAAGAGTATTTATTCATCTACTATGTCCATCTTTTATGTAGTGAAGAATCTACTCCAAGTCTCCAACTGTACATATTTAAAGTTCTGTGCCTTATTGTTGCTTGCAAGCGGGACATTCGGGTCCAACCAAGGATTCAGATGCACTTCAGCATCAAAGAGCCAAAGATATATACATTCTATTAGAATCTGTCAGCAACAAACTTTCTATAACAGCGACTGTTCAAAATGAAATACAGAAGGCTTACACATCTTAGCTCTTAACAGTTGACACTGGGGCTGGGGTGTGAGATTAGCCGGAGCAGACATAAATATGGACCATTGATATTTGACACCTGATGTATACGTTATACTTTTGTATTTCTATACCAACAAGAAAATTGAGAGAGGACAACCACATTCCAAAACCTTTTATTAACAAGAATTGACAATGTGGAGGCTAGAAGAAACAAGATCGCCAAAAGAAGCGATATGTTGTTATGGCGACAACTAACCAATTTCTATCAGAGCTCTTCAAAGCCTTCTTCATCCCCTTGTTCCTCAACTCGTTGAAATTCCCTTCTCCATGTTTCCATCTGTCAACAATAATAAATGCATTAGTAAGTTGAAGCTGTAACCACTGGATTGAGGAACAATATCAGACGAAAATCAGCAGCAAAATAACCATAGTGATTCAATGCAGCAACTTCCAGGGATGACAGGGGGAGACACGAATTTCTAAGGGGACAAGTGAAAAATTGATCCTTACTCGTACAGCTACAACTAAAGCATTTGCTGATTTAATACTTACACTGAACAGTGAAGAACACCATACCTGATCATCAGAAAACCGCAGTTGTTCTGAGGAAAATAGTATATTCTTGTACGATCCTGGTGCTAATTCTTTGCCTAAACTCTTTGCAACTTCTTCATAGCGGATCATGTCTACCCGAAAGCCATTGGTCATGAACAATTTTTCCATCCATTCCTTTGCACTAGTCTACAGAATAGAGGAAAGCGGTAGTGTGAAAGACGAGCAATTATCTAAGCGCAAAGACACTTTAAATAAGCCAACTGACCTTGGTCACTAGTTCAGTCTCTGCCAGCCAAGCTGGCAATTCTCCCAAAAAGCCACATCCTTTCATTGACAGACCACTTACAGTGAGCAAAATGTCCTCAAAATTTGCCAAAGTCATCACAGGCAGTCCCTAAACATATAACATGATTGCCTTATTCACCATATCGTCCAACACAGAAAAAACTAACTATTAATTTAAAGACAAATCCACAAAGTCACTTGAATGATCATTATTGCAGAACGTCAAAACCTATAGCATACCTGCATGGCCCATATACTAGGCCGGTTACCATTAAAGCCTTTAGCACGTAGAGTTTGCTGCAAGTCGGAGGAGTCCAATGGAACATGAAGGAACAAGCAACTTTTTGGGATTTTAGCCCCAACACCTGAAATATATAAGATATCACAATGAGAAAAGCTCGTAATGCACACAAATTCACAAAAAAAAAAAAAAGGAATTTATCAAAGATGAATAATGAAACAGTATCTGCTTAAACTCCCCATGACTATTTGAAGTCATGAGAAAACAGTATTATGACATTTCAGAATACCAGAGCTCTTTAGCCAAGTGCACGGCATAGGAACTCACATATAGATATACTAAATGATGGCAACACTGACACTCAAAAACTTTTAATAATTCTTCCAAATCGACACATAATCGTATGTTTGCATCCACCTTTAAGCTTCTCAGTCGCTCCATTGAAAACCCGGTCCGGCGATATATCAAAAATTATAGTCGAAGTCGGCCAATTAAGCCTATACGGCCGAGTGTCCATTCCATCTGTTAGCAAAACAACCTGCATTCACAAGAAAAATGCCTTTAAAACCAGAAACTGTTGACATAAATTCTACAAAGTTCAACCTATTCCTTACTAAAAAAAACACACCTAAAGTACCTGCTTAAGTCCATCTATATGGTTTACTGTACGAAGCAACTTATCATCAATGTACTTAGTTGCAAGACAATAATGGTGTGACCATTGCTTCAAATCCATCTGCGCATTCGGATGAACAAAGCAACCCGCATATGGATCAACAAACAAAGGCTCTGCACATTAAAATGTTAACCAAATACTTACACATCTCGCAAAGCCAAACAAAAATGTAAAACAGTAAATGCATATGTCAAACTGAATTGCCTATCAATTATAAAATGCCCGACTGAAAAATAGAGTGAAATGAAATTACCAGGGCGATGGGTCTCTCGGAAACGAAGAGAAGCAGAATTAATGGCGTCTTGGAGTAATGGGTCAGTTTCGTCGTTGGGTTTAGCTCTGAAGCTCAACCCGCCATTTCTGATTGGTCCTGAAGTGGGGGTTAGCGGACGGCGCAAGACAGCAGTAGCCGGGGATTGTGCGAAGCCGAGTAAAGAGTCCATATACAATTCCGATGAGTAGTGTTTGTCACCGATGATGATGATGATAAGCCGTGGGAGTCAGAATTGGCGAAATCATCGTCCGCCCATTCAGCTCCGTAAAAGGTTGTTTACTCTGTGAGACGGCTTTCCCTCCGCTCATGCTGAACGACACACCGTTTTATTAAGCTTACATTCTGAACGACACACCGTTTTATTATTTTATTTATTTTCCTTTTCGGAACGACCCAATCTTTATCAATTTTTATTGATTATAAATTAAAATTATATAGTATAATCTCCAATTCTCCATTGTTCTCCCAAACATAACCTAGGCTCATATTCGACATTAAGCACATGCGGGACCTAAATCTCATGACCAACCTGAGAGATATACCTACATGTAAATCGAGCCCGAAACTCTACACGAATTCTAATTTTCAACCAAGTTAGCATCCGCTCATTTTTTTTATATCATTCGAATCTAAACATGAAAGATAGTAATCTTACAAAGTCACAATCCTCAAGACTTCACTGCTTAAAAGTTTCAGCTACAGTTCATTTTGAATTATACTAGCTAGTAAGAAGTCATTCCAATTATCTGACTAATTATGTTTCTATCATATATGGGTGGACTTTTAGACACCGAAAAACTGAAAACCGACTAAAACCGTATCGAACCGACACCGAGAAACCGAAATTGAACAAAACCGATCTATCGGTTCCGATTTTAACATCAAACTGAATAGTTCGGTTTCGATTTGCGGTTACGTCCGTGTAAAAAACCGATTAAACCGAACCGAACCGAATCGACATATATGTATTTAATTATTAATATTTAATATAGTAATATGTGTACATTATGTTTTTATTGATTAAGAGTTACATACAATATACATGATTTTATATGATTACGGCCTCAAAATGTCTAACTTAATTACTCACATTCTTTAACTCATTAAAAATTACGTTTTGGTTAATACTCTATCGTAACTTTGTTGATTTTATTTGTTGTTTCTAACTTATCGCAATCTAATTTACTTATTTACTAATTTGAAGTACTAAACTTGTAGCTTACTACTTTATTTTGATTTTAACTTTTGTTTTAAGTAAGTATGAAAAGTTATTACAAATGGTAGGTTATATAACCGAAATTGAACCGAACCGAATTATAAGTTAACCGAAACCGTGGTTAATAGATATTTTTTCCGGTTTCGGTTTAAAAAAAATTCAAAACCGAGACCTCGATTTCGATTTTTCAGTCAGTGTTCTTAAACCGAACCGATAGAACCGAGTTCACCCCTACTATCATGTGTGATAGTCTATTATAATTGAGTGAAATTGTTGGTCCATGAAACAATGTCACATCGATTCCTTCTCAGCAAGAAAGTAGATAGATCTATTTATTCCAAATGTCACAATGAATATAATATGCACTTGGCGGTTACACTGGCTCGAGAAACTATTGGTAGACCTATGGTATTTGTCATATGATGTTATGAAAAGAAGATACGCTCCTACTCTAGTTTCCCATCTATTTTCACTTCATACTATATGCCAATGTTATGTTATGAGCGACAAATATATAGTTTTAGTTTTATTTGAAATCCAATTCAAGAATTCTTTTCAGTTATAAATAACCGAGACATTCATTGACATTACTCATTCTCTCAACTTTGTGTTACAATGGTGATCATCCAAAAATACATAAAAAGGCTAAGAAGCCCCATTTCTGTAGGATAATTGAACTACCCAACATTCCAACAATTTCTTGTTTCAGTTTACCTACCTAATTTAAATAATTCAAGTAAAATATTCATATATAAAATTGAAAAAGGGTCTTGAAATGGAGCTCTAACAACCCCCATCTAATCATCTGAAGGGCTATGATGGAAGTTGAAATGTTAGTACAAAATGTTAGGTGCCGGAATTGCCTAGCCTTTTAAAACCCCCCAAACCAATTTCAAAGCCCACCAATAAAAACAATAGTGAGAAGGCTAGTCAAGCAAACCTCAAGAATCAGCTTATCTTCAACCTCCTCCCCCAAAAATGGACCCCAATTCCCAAATCTCAGAGAACAACCCAGAATCCTCACCAGAAGAGCAACTAGCTCTTGTCCCCTCTTCCTCTTCTTCTCCATTTGCCACAGTCTCTCTCTCACTCTCCTTAGCCTCAATCCTCCCCACCCACCACTTCTTCCACCAACCCAAACTCACCACCCTCTTCTCCTCCAAAGCCAAAATCCCAACCCAAGCCTCCTCCCTCTCCCACCTCTCCCTCTCCGCCGCCGTCCCCTCCACCCCCTCCAAGCTCTCCTTCAACTCCTCCATCTCCGCCAACCCCCTCCAAAGCCCCCTCACCCTCAACCCCCGCCGCCCCCTCGACCCCAGCAACGCCGCCGGCCTCCGCCGCGCCTCCATCGTCTGGTTCCGCAACGACCTCCGCGTCCACGACAACGAGTGCCTCAACTCCGCCAACAACGAGTCCATCTCCGTCCTCCCCGTCTTCTGCTTCGACCCGAAAGACTTCGGCAAATCCTCATCCGGGTTCGACAAGACCGGCCCGTACCGGGCCCAGTTCCTCGTCGAGTCGGTCTCCGACCTCCGCAAGAATCTCCAGGCCAGGGGCTCCGATCTGGTCGTCAGAGTCGGGAGGCCCGAGACTGTGCTGCCTGAGCTGGCCAAGGCTATCGGAGCCGATGCGATATATGCGCACGGGGAGGTGAGTCATGACGAGGTCAAGGCCGAGGAGAGGATTGAGGCGGCGATGAAGGAGGAGAATGTGGAGGTTAAGTACTTCTGGGGAAGCACTTTGTATCATATGGACGACTTGCCGTTTAAGCTGGAGGATATGCCGACGAATTACGGAGGGTTTAGGGAGAAGGTGAAGGGTTTGGAGGTGAGGAAGACTCTTGAGGCTTTGGAGCAGATGAAGGGGATGCCGTCTAGGGGTGATGTGGAGCCTGGAGATGTTCCTTCCTTGATGGACTTGGGGCTTAGCCCCTCTGCTTCCATGGCTCAGGTTTGTGCTTCATGCTTGCATGTGTTTTATACTTTTATATGTTGTGTTGGTATAGTTTTCATCGATAATGTTGGTTTATTGGATGGACTGTTGTGTGGAAGTAGATTGTTTAGTTGAGAGTAGAAATGGAAAGTGAAACTGAATAAATAATGTAGAATGTAGAATGAAAAGTAGAGATTAGAGAAGCTGAGCAAGCGTATAGATCCCGCGATTAGAGAAGACTGTTTACATGGCTGTGTTGTTGGGATGTTAAATAAACAGATTTATGAGCAGCATTGTAGCTGTAGTTGTGCTTGGTGATCATGATCTGGTCTTCCGTTTCTAGTTCTAGCGTTTAGTTTTGAATATCGGATTGAAGGAAGAAATGACTACCAATCCACCTTTAGCGTTAGTTGTCTACTTGTCTTGTCCCTGGGGTGAAGTGACAATATTTGTCGTCTACTGTTGTGTAGGATGGGAGGCCTTCTATGGTGGGAGGAGAAGCTGAAGCTCTAGAGAAGCTTAAGAAGTTTGCAGCTGAGTGCCAAGCACAGCCTCCCAAGGGCAGCAAAGAAGGAAGTCAGGATAACATTTATGGTGCAAACTTTTCATGCAAAATCTCACCATGGTTGGCCATGGGATGCCTCTCTCCCCGCAGTATGTTTGATGAGCTAAAGAAAACTGCTAGCAGGTGGGCATATCCTTTCTTTCAAATTGATATTATAGCACCTAAACTCTGTATTAGAATGTTCTTCTCACTCGCAAATTAATATTGTGTTTGATAGATCTGTTTCTGCTTCCTCAAACCCGGATGATGGTGGCAGTGGAACAAACTGGTTAATGTTTGAGTTGCTGTGGAGGGACTTCTTCAGGTACATTGACTGGCCATGGATTTTTTCATATTTTCTTTTTCAGTATTTAGTATTACTCAAATGGCTTTTACAGTCTTGCATGTACAAACTGCCATGATTTAGTTTGGAATAAAACATTATCAAGGCTTCCTGTGATGCCAAAGGTTTCGGTTTGGACCTTGAAGAAGATGTTCATGCAGATATCAGTGCACTAATATTTTGTTCAACTCTTAAATGCAGATTTGTCACCAAGAAGTACAGCGCTGGAAAGAAACAGCTTGATGCTGCTCCAGCAACAGCATGCACGGGTGCACTTGCCTAAGCAAGTATGTAGCTCGGTCTTTAAATTTGTTGAGATCTCGGTGACCTTCATCACCTTCTTTAAGTTTTCAAAATGTAGTGGTTAGATGTTGTAGGGTTCCTCTTAAATGAGTTGTTACATGTTGAACTTTGATTCTATTGCCAAATAAGATGGTTGAGTATGGTGTTTTGCCTCACGCTTGAGACGTGCTCTTGTGAATAACAGATCTTCTTCTGCTTTGTAATCAGTGTATTTGTACACTTAATTAAAAAAAGTCTCAATTGCACCAACTAGACACTCTAGTCCATACAAGATTAATCCATAGAATAAAAATGATTCATCCTCATAAAAGAATTGCATCAGATTTCAGAATGTATAGCACCAAGAAATGACGAAGAATGTGCTTGAATAGCCTCCCCCATTTCAACGCAACCTCCTTGCTCCTCCTCCTAGACTAGAGCCAGGTGAGCATATCCCTCATTCCCCCTCCCTCACTGGCCCTTTGACATACCTCCTGATTTGCATTTCCGATCGTCCACGAACTTGACTCTAACCTGAGTCACTGTCGTTGGGTTCCACTACGACCCATTACTTTCACTACAACTTCATGTTTTACTGTCTTTCCATCCTCCTGTTCGACCAAACATAATAACGTAGTGTAAATTACGTAATGCCCAAAGCCAAAGAGAGAGGGTTGAGAATGAATGATCGCACAACGAGAAGTGATCGCTCACAGTAGGGTAAGTTTTATATCGTTTTAAGACGGATCAAAGTAAAAAGAAACCAAGACATTGTTTGAATTTGTTAGGAGAGAAAATTTTATTTATTTGATTCTGCTACTGCAATAATTGCAAACCTCACTCTTCAGTAATTTGTCAATTACTATAGGTAACATCTTCTTTAGATAATTACAACTCTTGTCATTTGTTGCACTCTTCAATCACAATCTATGTACAAATGTACAATACAATTCAGATTATCACATTTGAGTCAAAAGGTGGATATTGGGCTCAAAGCAGACCGGTGGCATACTTCTTCTGTCATGCATTCAACTATTGTTCACTTGGTAGTAATGGTAATATATGAGGAAATTCTTTCCCGATAACAAAACTAAATTTGTACCAAAATCTATGCTCTGGTTTTCCACCTCTAATATTTAAGTTTTCTCCAATATCTCAGTTTTTTAGTTATTGTTCCGGGAGAATTATTATTCTACCTTTGTGTGTGTCTTAGTCTTATTAGGTTTCCTGTTAGAGATAGATTCACATCTCTGTAATAGATTAGGATTTCGAATCCAACGGGATTCAGGTGATGTAATGCATATATATATAGGCCTCATACCATTCAATAATATACAATTTTTCATCCTGAAACACGTTATCACGCACTTTGCCCTAAAACCCTGAACTTTTAGAGCCCTAGATTTTTTTTTCTTCTCCACCGCCGGCCGCCTTCGTCTCCGGCCTCCGGCATCTTCCCGTCAGTGCTCCTTGTCGGCCGCCGCTCCTGCTCGCCGCCGCCACAGACCCCCTGCATCACCCTGCAATCCCCCCTGCACGCAGTTCCCGCAGCCCCTGCGACCTCCGCAGTCCCTACACGCAGCCCCGCAGGGTCTCCTCCGCATTTGCTCTGCAAAAACATCTTTTTGCCCCGCAAGTCCCTGCATTAAAGCATTTAAAATTTCTCCCCCCGCATATTCACGCAAGAAACGCGAGCTTCACAAGCAAAGTCTTCGCTCAAGAGAAGCTATTCTCGTCTTCTCTACCCTTTTGGGCCTATGGCCTGCCAAGCCCAATAGCCCTTTGGGCTTCATACTATATTTTCTTTTCCTTTTTCCTATTTCATTATTTAAATGTTCATTATCACGTTTTTATTTCTAACGATATTTCACGTGCTCGTATAGGTAAAATCATTGCTCGTCGTACTATGGTGATGACACTCATGCCGAGATGGACGATATTTCACATACGATTTCGATCGTATTCTCAGAAGATTTTTATGTCATCGGACGAAGATCGAAAAGGATTTCATCAAGCAACTTCCTGCATGACGATCGATTTGTAGAGCAATTTAATTATATGCGGTCTATTTGGCAGATCAACAAGTATTTTTTTCTTAAAGTTGATGCTTTTGAACATATACATATATATATATATATAAATTATCGGGCGTTATTAGCCTTTTTCATGTCTTCTTTCCGGCATTTATTATAACGCTGATGAGACCAAAGAGAGATATGATTCCCCTCTTGGTCGACGTTTTTTGTGTGACGGTTCTGGGGGAGTCACGTTATTATTTAAAGGGAAGAAATCGATTTTGTGTGGTCGCCTGAGTGCACCGCTATTTTGGGTGCGATTATGAGAATCGCCGATATGCATCAATTATTTTGTGACCATATACATCACAACCCTTCTAATTCCGGTTACATACTTGAATAGTTTCGATTATTCGAAACCTATACAACCTTCGTTTCTTATGGATGCGTCGTCCTCGCGACTGTTATTTGAATGTTTGAGTTTTCTTAAACTCATGTCTATAAACGATAATCCCAAGGTCTATGTACTCATTTATTTGAGTTGAAATTCATTACTCTGAAGCATCAATATTTGCCGACAAACGATCCTAAAAATAACGAATTCTAATGGGACACGCTTAAAGTGATTCAATAAACGTCTATGACGTTGTATTATCAGAGTTGACCTTAATGCATGCTCCACATCCAAGAAACGCATGCCATTTTTGGCACATGTATCTATTTTTTCTTGAGGGAATTTTGGAGATAGAAACGTAACATTCTTCCATTCTCAAGTAAGCAAACATTTTTGAGCCTCTGGCTAAGGCTCTGCCTGATCCGATATGCAAGATTTTGTTGATACGAACTTTTGATTAGTCAATCTATTTTGACTATGTTTTCTATTTACTATTTTTCAAGTATGACGTTGGCATTTCCATGTTTCTTCCTCGACTTTAGCTTAAGTCGTCTATTGGAATTGGAAGCTTGTTTGTGTTGTATTAAATATTGGCATATTCAATAAAATTTCTCATATTCCTTGTTTACAAGATGATTTCGTGAGAATTTTATTTTCCTTAAACCTAGCATAAATGATCAACGTTTGCAAGTCACGTGGTTTTTAAATTGGCCGCTTTTGGGTTACATGAGACGTCAATATCACTACATTGTGATTTTGGACCTTGAAATTTAGAAAACGGCCCTCGAAACGTCAAAATTGACATCGTTTTTCCCGGTTACTGTTCCGGCGTTTCCGAAATGTTTTCCGGCGTTTTGGCCGCCTTCCGGCCACTTGTCAGACAACAGCCCCGGCGTCCCCAGTCGGACAGCAGCCTCGGCCAGCTCTGACTGCCGCCGGTTTCGGTGAGTTTTTCGACAATTTTTTCGTCGTTTCTCGTCATTTTTCCGGCATATTTCCCGCAGTTTTTACTGCCACGTTTTCCAGTCTAAATTTCACCCGGTTTTGAGTTATTTTGACATGGTTTTCCAGTTAATTTTCCGGTTTTCTTCAAGTCGTTTCATAGCTCAAACGATTTTATTATTATTGGTGACCACCCGCACCAAATGGATGGTTTTCCACCCTAATTTTTTGGTATTCAACTACTCCAATACCATGTTTTTCCAACTCTTAAGTTGAAGAATGTAGTTCTATTGCCATGTGATACACTCGATGAGATTGCACATTTGTTTCAATCCCCCCTCTTACAATATTCTACGGCGTATTGTCTAGAGACGCTCACCGCGTCGATGACTCTCTTAATTTTATTTTAAGTATGTCCCGCCGTGAAATCGAGTGTCTTGCCAATTGCGTAACCACCCAGACTGTCTTACGGCGCAAGTAGTTATTTTACGGATCTCGTGCGGAGATTGTGTTCTATATCTTCGTGCCTTGCTAAGTTTTCAAATCCCCAACATGCCAATGATGAATTTTCATCTTGATATTTGTGTTAAGAATGAAGAGGAATAAATCTGTCAGATTTCATTGACAGTAGCTTTTTCAAGCTTAGATAGTAGCTTTGTTAGCCTGCGGACATAGATTTGCTTGCCTGCAGCAGTAGCTTTATGTAACTCAAGATTCTTTGAATCATGGGTTCGGTTTTACTGTCTTCTCGGTTTTGACATGATCATTTTTTGGTCATTTTGAATGAGATATGATGATTAGAGTTCTTTGAAATTCACATGATCATCTATTTTTCATGTTCACGAAGCGATTGGAGGATCACCTCACCCGTGCTCCACACGGTGAGGCCATACATATCCATGCCATGCACTGTGAGGCCGAGCCTGCCCCTCTCGGCGGCTCCATGGCATTCAAGTCATCGATGGCGGCATCCCCTCCTTCACAGAAGCTTGTGATGCCTCCCGTGTTTTCTAATACCTTCATAGCAATCTCTTATGCCCATCACTCATTTTGCAAAGCTGTTATCTTGCTAGATTTCAAGGAAGTCCTTATTTGCTAAGGCTTTAACCGAGAACATTCCATTCTTACAAAGTATTTAAGGTGACATTAGTGGACCATATCCAACCGAATGCGGACATTTTTCGGTATTTTTATGGTATAGGTTAAGAGCATCGACGCGTTGGTCACACGTCACTTTGCTTTTCACAAGGAACGTTGCATTTGCTAAGTTTTTAGCTATGATCATCATACTAAGGGATCACCACCCTTCCCATCCTCTCAAATCTATTTGATTGGATACCGTTGGAGACTTCACCTCCACGACTTTGATGATTTCGTTTTGCATATCTAATGGGATTGTCGTTGAACATATTATTCCTCATGTTCATTCATTGCATGATCCAGCAGAGCTCGGATTTGGTTATGGGTACTTACATGCCGATTTTTGCATGGGAATATGCAATGATGTTGCATGCAGCGACACTTATTCGTTTTAGACCCACAACTTGCCAAGCGTTTAGTGTGTACCAAATGGTTACTGGATACGATCCCAACGTTCTTTTCATTAAACGCCTATTTGGTTAAAGTTGTTTATGTGCCTCTATTGTAGTTATCTTAATGAGTCTATTTGAAACGATTAAGTATTCTGGTTAGTTATGATTTATGAATCACCAACACTTGTCCGCTATTTCTAATCTACAACCGTGAATCTCTATCTTGTGATTTTAGCATACGGTCACTTTGTTAAGACATACTTCCCGTTGTTAGGGGGAGATATGGAATGCTCCCATTCCGGTTTTAACGCTAGGAATTGACGTGGTGTGGTACTATGTCTCATTAAGATCCCGCACTACTCAAAGTGAGCAAATGTGCAACGCATTATCTACCTCCAAAAAGTCAAAGATTTGATACTCAATGACTTTACCGATATTACGAAAGTGACGAGATCACACATAAATTCTGTGATGTGCCGGTAAGGTTGGAACTCTCAGAATATGGGAGAATTTCATATGACCTGGTCCTAGCACCGTTGACATCATCCCTGACAGTGGAAAGGAAGCCGGCGATGACACCATCGTACGTTGTGGTGTTGTCAGCGCCCGTGGTATTGCACCACAAAACAAGGGTGGCAAACGCAAAGATGGACTAGTAAGGGTCATAGCTTCGGTTTTGGCTCCTACCTAGATGAGGGGGAGACCATTATTCTCTGGAATCCAAACCAGAAAGAAGCGAGGTGCGTAGGCACAAGTATTTCGCCCATCATCAAGAGATATTCTCTAAACATGTGTATCAACTAAGTTTCTATGGGACGCTACAGACTCCTTTTGTTAATATTAGAGAAGAATAGAAATCTCACGAATTGATTTTACAGCGCGCGCATGTGTTTAATAGATTGATCTCTCATGATTGATCATGTATTCACTTATGCTCTTATTTCGTTGTAAAGCATCAACGATGAGCAACTTGACCGAAGTTGAAAGAATCAATACAGGCTGAACTAGACTTGTTATGTTAGTCGTTGTTCGTAAGTGTAATGAGAATGATGAAGTCATGCGATATTTGCAAGACTTATGGCGCAAAGATTGTCTCATTAACCTAGTATTGAATACGATGAGTTATATTCTCTCGTTATGGATATAATTGTTTTCCGCTACTTCATCAGTAGTAGTGTCCATGAAAACTGATTTGCAGCATATGATAGTGGTCATAGAATATCTGTAAAGGGATCTTGACGCAGATATGAGAGTGCCCGAGGGACTTTAAATGCCTCTAGACCACGGAGAGCTTATGTAATCAGATTGCGACGTTCGAGAGAACGTAGTACAATTGGTTGCAAGAACTCATACCCATATGTGTTCATATGAAAGCTAATTATTGATTCTCTATTCCGTCTAAGTAAAGATGATGAAGAGATTCAATGAGCTATAGATTCATATATGTAAGTGTTGTTGGGACACTATTGCTTTCATTATGACGTGATTAACTATGCGCATATGCATCGTCATTGGACTTGCATTGCTCCTTTGACATGGGTTTAGTTCTACACTTAGTGAACCAACACAAATCCTATCCACACCAACACCGCCAGCAGCTCCAGCAACATCAACGTACGTCTTGGTGTAGCAGTCGACACTGGTAGCGTAAAGGATACGTACGGTTCCGCTTCGGACCAAAATCAGTCCTTCATTGGTTCATTCCTCCATTCCTTTGTGAAAGACACATTGAATGTGACAAATTAGAATCTGTCTAGTTTCGTAGGTCAACTTCAACGAGACCTACAAGACATCTCAATCAATGAAATATGGTGAAATTGGTACCGTTGGAAAGGTCTATGTGTCTACTTTTCGGGGACACCAACCATTTGTTTATAGCTATCATATTGAGTGAGTTATGGGCCGTTTTAGCAAAATAGGACAGTCATGTCCGGAAATTTGCAAGTCAGTCAACTTCTACAGAGCACTTTGAATTGCTCCAATCGAATTAAGTTGTGAAATTTATGTCACTGGAAAGCCACGGGTGTCTACTTTTCAGAACATTTTACGGTTCGCTAATCCTATTTTGACGAAGAAGTTATGGCAATTTAAGTGAGTGAAGGTCATTCTATCCGAGAATCTGATTGTCATTACAAACTCTTGTTTTGAGTTGTTATGCAATCTTGTTTCCTAATATCTAAGTTTGGCTAAGTATAGCATGTATGATCTAAGGATGTGTGGCTTGATTAATGATTAATCATTAGCCCAAGATTACGTTTGAGAAGCATGTAATGAACGTTGTATACGTTGTTTTTTGTACTCTATGATTATGGCACTAATCAGGGGAGTTGTTTCGTAGACTTTAGGAGGAGTCTACCTCATATGATGCTATCAAATGGAGGCAATGCATTGTGCTCTTTTTCCCTTCGATCAAGCTTTTGTTTTTACCCAAGAGGTTTTTATTTTGCTTGACAAGGTTTTTATCTAGGCAACGATGTGTGCACCATGCAACCTAGGCATGCGACACAAGGGGGAGTGTTCCGGGAGAATTATTATTCTACCCTTGGTGTGTGTCTTAGCCTTATTAGGTTTCCTGTTAGAGATAAATTCGCATCTCTGTAATAGATTAGGATTCCGAATCCTACGGGATTCAGGTGATGTAATGCCTATATATATAGGCCCCAACATCATTCAATAATATACAATTTTTCATCCTGAAACAGTTATAAGCTATAAATCCTATAATTATATCAGGACATAATGAAAATGAATACAGCGCCTAGAATAGCATGAGTGGTTTAGAGAAGAAAGATCATGTATCTAACAACTTGTTTAGTATAAATGAAAATGAATCCAAGGCCTAGAATAGCATGAGTGGTTCAGAAAGGTCATGTGTGTATCCCATAACTTGTTTAGTATGAATGACAATGAAAGCAAATTGGAATAGCATGAGTAGCTTATGACAATTGTTCTCTGTTGACATTACTCGATACTGACTTTAACCATGGAAAAACAATTTGCAAGAAGTTATGTTTGCCGGACCATTTGTGTTGTTCAATAACCTAAAAACTTAATTGGTTCTTTTATATCTAATAAGTCCATGGTCCTCATATTCCACAACTAGCCAGAACCATGACTTTAACCTGATGATCAGGAAGGACGACGACAATACAAACTTTATTAAGAACAAATGCTGTGATCAAAGTTCAATTCTATAAATCTTGAGAATGACAAAATCTTGAAGAAGGTTCAAACAGTCGGCCAAAATCTCCTTCAATCACTAGCCCAGGAAATGCCATGTTGAGTCAGACAAGAGTCAACAGTTATATGCTTGTATCTGATATTCTGCATTTCTCTTCATCATATAAGTAACATACTGAACAGTGAACAATAATGTAAAAGGAAACACTAGCAACTAGAACAAGTAAACACCATCAAGCTATATAAATCTTCTGTATCACCAAACTAAGAAACAATATAAGCTCGTTCCTACAATCTAAAGAGTCATAAGATCATAGGACGTACGATGAAGGGGTGGGTACATTTGATAACATGGCTTGAAGCCATTAACTGCATAATACATTTGTAATCATATAGCAATGCTACACTGTAAGGGTTTTTGTATACATTCACTTTCATATAACTAACCGAGAGGGTAAAGAATCACCCGAAACAATATTGGGGTACAAATAATGGAAGGGGAAAAAAGATCTCTTATATGATGCCAGAAACTTTGAGGGAAGAGAGCACTACAAAGATTATCCAAAGCAACATAAAGAACACAAAGGTAATCCATGCCCAAATCTTTGGTCCTCCAAGCTCTGCACCCAATGTTAAACGCCTAATTACCAGAACAGCAATGCAGCCTACTGAAGTTGCGAAAAATACAAGCAATGAGAAGCTAAGACCCGCTGCATTCTCAATCCGAAGTGGTTCTTTAAATACAAAATAATTGTATGCAGTGTCGATCAGCCATGGAACACCGATGCCAACATATATATTCACCGAGTTGCTGCAAATTAACATGAACAAATAGGAAAGTTCAGATCCCGAAGTTCCTTCATGATCAGAAAAGAATATGGTATTGAGTAGCAGAACATTTGAATAATTTTGATCTTCAAGTGTATTATTTATGTCGCACTTCCAGACTGGAAATACTTGATGTAACAAAATCATAACTTAAAAATGGAGCTAATGAGTAAACCTGCAAGTGATGTTTGCAATGGCAGAGTCAGCTGTCAACTGACGTTTGGCAGCAATCTTACTTGCAACTAAATCTGGCCACGAAGTTCCACTTGCTAATGCAGTAAATGCGATTACGTAAGGATTTATTCCTGAAATAGCATGAGAAGTATTTAGTCTTCTGAGTGATTCATGAACAAATAATTATCAAGTAATTTATCCGCAATTTATGGGCTTATGGCACAAAACACTACCTGTTACACAGCTTATGAGATCAGTCAGTTGCGTTACAATGTAAGCTATTGCGCTGATGAAAATTAAGGAACAAATGAAGGCAACCCAGCCATGAGCAATATTATAAGGAGGAACAAATGCAAATAATAGTCTCCAGGGAGCAAGAAGTAACTGCCAAAAAATTCTTGCCACTCGCAAATAGATGTTGTTCATTTTTCTTGACTCTGTGCTTTCGAGCTGTTCAGAGAAAAGAATCACCGCAAACATGAATCACCAACCTTGATAACAAACAGTTAAAAGTGTGAATTGTATTATACAATACAATACCTGGACTGCATCTACAAATTGTTGCTTCCAAAGTGTGAAAACTGGATGATCTTCTGAAACCATTGTCTCTTGACAATTTTTATTAGAGGATTCAGGATTTTCGTCAATCCCAGAGACTTGTTGATACACTAGACCTGCAAAGTGAGGTCTTCATATTGAAATTTTTTGAATTTGAATACTTTTTCCTTTTTTGAACAAAGATATAAAGATGCTAAAATAGTGGAAATCTCATGAAGCAATTCTGAAACAAGACATTCATAATCATAAGAACTTCAGGATAAGTACCTACAGCATTTCCTGTTTCTGAATGTATGGAGAAGATATCAACAACCTCTCTATTTTCATCTTCCCCAACATGAAACATTTCAGAGTACTCATCACAAAGACAACTATCAAGCTTGCATCCGACTGGCTCAGCTGGCACCCAGTCCTCTGGTCTCTCACTTCTTGGCCTTGGGATATACATCAAGAAATAAAGGCAGACTAGTCAGAATATTAAACCTATGTTTCATTGATCCCATCTAAGAAATATAACAAAGACAAGACAATAACATTGTTAAAATTCAAAGAGAAACAGAAACACATACAAAGGAAGAGAAAAGTAGCGCCACTGCTTGTCTTGAGCATAAGCATGTATCAGCAGTAATCCGTATTGTAATACTGTCAATAAGGCCTCCCATATTGTAATCACATTTGGTGTCCAGACCTGAAGCATTAACATTAATTAGTATATTTCAACAGAGCTGTAAATATAGTAAATCACAAGTCCTAACCCAATACTGGATCATTTGGGTTTGTTTAATCATAAAATCCATACAATCAATATCATCCACCAATGGCTCTTAATTGAATGGAATTCTGTTCTTGCAGTCAATCATAATTTGGTTTCATGATGGCCAACAAGAAAATAACGTGAGAGCCTATGATTCACCAGTATATTCTAGGTAAAAAAATTTAAGGCCGAAATGAAAATCTTCATCTTCTACTTCGTCCAAGGAGGAAAAAAAATTCATGGTTAACCAAATATACATAATAATTACCTCTAGAATTATGTATAACCAAATATATGCCCAAAAGGACCAAAAGAGCTCAACCAGCCAGACTCCTATATCAGCAATCTTCTTCAACTCTCCAGCTTTAGGAACTACAACACAAACAGCATGGATGGGGAAAAGGTCGAATGCAGCAGAACCAACTAGTGTTCCAGGACCCAAACCTATAAGTAAGATAGATGATATATAAAAAGTTATGAACAAGCTGAGTTGAAGCTAAATCTATGTGGAAACAGAAGAAACTTGAAAAAGTCATTGCAGTTTTACCATGAGCAGTAATCAAAAGATAGGAGAAAGCAAAGTTCAAGTAATATCTATTATGAGTATTATCAAAATTCCAGTGCATTCAACTGTTGACTTCAATTACAAGGTAGGTCTTGGGCGATCATGCTCCTTGGGAACAATGATAATGCACTAGTCCTTTTACATATGTAATTATATCCATATTTTGGGATATTTGAGTTTTGAATAGAAAGTTCTAATTTATATAGATCTGTAACAACCAGGCTGAGAGTATCACTGACAATTCAACTGGTGGATAACTTGCAATTCTCCTCTAAAATGTTGGTACAAGATTTGACCTGTTTTCCGTTATTCTATCACCTTCTCAAGAACAAAGAAACTCGATACCATATGTTAATGTCCCCCCTACACCCTGTTACAGTACGCATGAAGTTTCTGACATATAACTATTACCATCCTCATGTTTTGTCTGGTATATCTACATGTGTAAAATTTTATGCATGCTAGCCAGATATTACATACTGAAAGTAGAGATAATGTGTGTACAATTTGATGCATTTTAGGCTACTGAAGTAGTAGAGATAATGTGACAGAAAACAAACAGCATGTTGATGCAGCAGAAAAATGGAATGAACAACAAGCAATGAAGCCAAACTGTCGAAATCAAAAACCCTTATGCCAATCAGTGAGTTCTCCGAAAACAAACCTCCAGCATAGAGGCTCCCAATGTTTCGTATAGCATCTATAGTAGCTAATGATATCTGAGGAAAGCTGGTTCCAAAGGCCAGCAGACTAATGTCTGCAATGGTAAAGTTCCACACTTTCTCATGCCTTATAACTTGATCACCAGAGTAAGGATCAATATCAACCACCTTCTTTGTGTGGCTCACAACCGCCTCCATGGATCGAAAAAAACGAGCAGTAATGGCAGATAAACCAAAGAAACAGTAAGCAAGACCTGCAACATACAAGAATGCCCGAACACCTCCACCTAGTGCAGTTTCGCCCTCGAAAATCAAGTAGCTTCCACATGTTTCCAGCCCAATTGTTTTGGGAAGTTCAGGCATTCTTCTTGCTGCTTATTTGATCAAACTACTTACAGCTCAAAATCTCAACAAAAATTGCAGCACCTGATCCACATAAGAAACTTGGTCAAAAGCTCAAAACTTTAGCTCAATATCAATGAGCCCATCACTAAAGATTGAAACTTTAGCTCTGAAAACACAATTCTGCATTCTATATCGACACAATGAATTGGACCCATAATTACCCGAAAGGTGAAAAAGTAAAATCTGCAAAACTTATGTTGAACAACACAACTCGATCTGATTCCAATGAACGAGATAGGGGAGATAAAAGACCAACCTGAAAGTCGCCGGCGAGAACTGCCGGCGGCGAATAGCGGACAATTGGGTTTCAATTCCGAAAGATTGGGATGAGGGAAACGTGCATGGAATGGATTGGAAGGTCTAAATTATAATTCTGGGATTGGTCCGAGAAGACATTGTTTTGTAGTGCTTTTGGGTTCAATTTGGCGGTGGAATGTGATTCATGTGCTTCGTTTTCTAACTTTGAGTGGCTGAACTTAACAACGTCATCAGAACCAGGAGACCACACTCAAATCAATCACGTCCATGTCACAAATTCAATTATTATAGTTGACAAGATTGAGCACAAGCTAGAATCTAAACTTAGATCAATGATCTTATAGTTAACAAGATTTGATATATACCTAAACGACTAGCTCTTTAACAATTAAATTAGAATAGGTTGGCGCAAATGCCCAATAATTTTTACCCTCGTATAGAATGCTGCAACTTTCACCGTCTCAAACGTGTCGTGCTTAAATGATATAAATTCAGCATGAATTGATCTATCTCTGCTTGATACTCCACAATATTTGATTTGATGATTCCCCAAATGATAGATAGAGATATGTGACTAACAACTTAGGCTGTGAAGGCGAAGCTTCTAATCATAAATAGGCCATGGGAGTATTCCTAAATAGGTACTACAGCAAGTTTGGCGCGCTAGAACGGAAATTCCTACTTCAAGTACTAATTCATGCAATCCTTGAAAACAAATACGAACAACAGGTTAAATTTCATGAAGGATTTCAATCATTTCAATAATTTCACACATGCAACTTGGAATCTATCACGAGATTAGCTTCATCGGTTCGGTTTGGTCTTAGCTTGCAGGATCTCCACGATAGGATCATAGGAAATCTTTTCGTCCATGTTAAAATTTTAATATTTCACTCAAAGATAATAATAGTATGCACTGAAGGTACTTATCAGTTATCAGATTATATGGTAGCTTGTTGTCCATCTAATTGCAACAAAAATACCACATTTGATATATGTGCTTTTGGCCTTGAATTTTCTAATTATATTTTCTCAAAAGAATAGTATGCATAACTATTTTAAATATAAGCTGGTAAATTTGTAAAGATCCTAATGAAAGTATGCGCTGATGAACACCTAATTGAAAGTTTTTCTCATGTCTTGCAAGTTGCAACGGTGTTGCACTTTTTTTTTTCTTTATCAAACTGTGTTGCATATGAAATTTATGTCCTTCATATTTAACAAACCATATCTATTCACGTGTATGTTTATGGCTTCTCATCCTCAACCTTGATTTGTAGTTTGTACTATATGAGCTTATCAATGCATTTACAAAAAGAAAAACAATCCAGGTGGCTGTGACCAGCACGATTAGGACATGTCCAATAACTGTACGGTCTGTACCCTTGATTAGGGTAAGCAAGGTCAGCACACATGAGACATGTTTTATCTTTTTGAGTGAAACTGAATTGTATGGTAGATGCATATCTTGATCCAGGAGTAAAAATGAAGGTTTTACTTATAATTTACCAATAATCTTTACAAGAGCACAGTCCTTTCCAAAAATGATGAAACCGGTTACAATCTCAAATCACAATTTCTCGATCAAACTCCTGGGAAATCATTTTCATGGCATCGTGACGCAGCATATCCTCTGATTTTTTACTATTCGAATTGGTGTACCAGGACTCGTCTTGAAAAAGCAGAAAGCAAGTGCCAATTTTTCACTGTGAAATGAGAGAGCCTGCTCCTTTCCTTCCTCATCAAGCTGGAGCAATGCCTCGTTTGTGTTTCCCACAAAACCCCTCATCTTTAACCTCTTCATGATCTCATCGTGTATATCTCTCGATTTTCAGGGTGAGACTCATCGCCGACGAAAAATTCGTGAAGGACACCTCCCACCTCGACCAAACTACAGCCGGGAACTTTCTTGATCCCCCTTTCCTCCATAAGATATTTCACTCGTCTTACTTCACTCCATTTCCCCATTTTTGCATACAAATCTGATAAATGAACATATGCAGCACTATTAGTTGGATCCAACTGAATAAGCTTGTTCACCGCAATCTCACTCGTTTCTATGTCCCTGTGAATCCTAGCTCCACGTAGTAGAGCACCCCACACAAGAACATCTGGCTCCATTGGCATGGATATCACCACTCTCCATGCGTCTGCAATCAGCCCAGCTCTTCCATAAAGATCAACAATGCAACCATAGTGCTGGATCAAAGGCCTGATACCAAATTCCTCCTCCATCCTCCTAAAATACTCTTTACCTTATACCAGAGCCCCATGAACACAAGCACAAAGGACACCGACAAAAGTCACAGCATTAGGTCTCACGCAACGCTTGATCATCTCAGCAAATAATTCAAGAGACTCCATAGCATGTCCATGCACGGCGAGTCCCGATATCATTGAACTCCAGCCCATCACATCCTTATGAGGTCTCATACAATCAAAACCGCTCTTGCTCTCTCAATACTTCCACATTTCACATACACATCCATCAACGCAGTCCCTAGCACAACATCAAGTCTCATGTAACATTTGTCAATATAAGCATGAACCCATTTCCCATGTTAAAGTGCACCCAATCTTCCACAATCCGAAAGTACACTCGACATGGTGAACTCATCAGGCCTCACACTATCCCACAATTGCATCTCACGAAACAGCGCAAGTGCTTCCTTATAACCACCACACATTGCATAAGCCTTCATCATACAACTCCAAGAAATCACATATCACTTAGGCATTTCATCAAACACATCCCTCGCAGCATCGACCAAACCCACTTTCACATACGCATCCATGACCGAGTTCCACGACGGCAAATCCGGTTGGGTAATTTCATCAAACACTTGGCGTGCAAGCTTCAGTTCCCCACAGGCTGAGTGCATGCGAATGAGAGAGGTCTGGACAAACGGGTCCTGATCGAACCCGAAGAGAAACACTTGGGCATGAACTCGTTGCCCTGATTGGAAATGAGGAGTGGAATTGGAAGATGGAAGGAGAAAAGGGAAGGTGCGGTCATCGGGTTGAACTCGATCTAAGCGCATTCGAGTGAAGATGGAGATGGGGGAGTGAGTTGGGGAATCCAAGGGCTCGGACGAGGGTGGGGGATGGGAAAGATTAAGACTTGGGTGTGTGAGAGACATGAACTTTGAAGAAGCTCGCATATGTTTTTTTAGCTGTGCTGCATGGCGGGAAAGTATTCAAAACGTTTAAACGAGCACTCGGCGTTTACGTTGGGTTTTGTTTTTTTGTAGTTTAGGCCTGGTTCTTTTCTTGGCTCTCTAAGCTCTAAACCTAAACTTTTGGTCTCTCCGATTTAGGGTGGGTTGTCGGATGAGTTCGCGACTTACCAATTAGATTCCGTTGAAGATATCGTTGATTTTTAGGTTCTGGTATCTTACGATGATATTAGATGAGAGAATAGTAATTAGTAGATTGGACGACCGCCTTAGATTAAAAATTAAGTATTTGTATTATGGTTTTAACTACAGCTTTGTTTTCAATATGTTGGCGATTGCAACTGAGAATTGCATACGCAAAGGCTCTACTTAAGTCGGGAAAGTAAGATTTTTGGCCCACTCTCTCTCAAATTAACCTCTGTTTAAAATTGAAAAAAATTAAGATCAAGTTCAAAACCCTCCCATGCTATTGCTGGAATGGACATCATCAAACACTAAATGCACAGCTCAGTCTGCACAGACTTCAGTAATGTAGGTCTGCAAGCAATTGTGTAGAAACTTCAATTAGGAACATAAAGACCGAACCCAACAGAGAAAGCGTGCCTGAGCAACTCCTTTAACATTTAAACTCTTGCTTCTTCTTTGATGCAACTTACCAAAGGAAGTACTGGACCGGTTTCAGCTGCAACCCTCAAATATATATTACAATATACTCTTTGGCACAAGTCAATGTCAGCAAAATAAAGTTGCTTATCAGAAGGACAAGGATGTTGCTTTGAGTTTGAACTAGCTAGGGGCAGATGCAAAACATAAAGGATGAAATCAATGTTGGACTATCCCTACACTATAAAGCCTCCCTCTATCTACACACAC
This sequence comes from Argentina anserina, assembly GCF_933775445.1. Classification (NCBI taxonomy): domain Eukaryota; kingdom Viridiplantae; phylum Streptophyta; class Magnoliopsida; order Rosales; family Rosaceae; genus Argentina; species Argentina anserina. The sequence goes on along the minus strand of NC_065873.1, from coordinate 21,901,226 downwards.
ACACACACACATAAACTCATTCCCCCAGCTTAGAAATTCAGTTCTAGAGGTTGTCACCCCTCCCCTTCCTTCTCCTAATCCTCTTAATCTCTATCGAGCTCCGTGGTTATGGTGCTTGATAGAGATTAAGTAGGATTTGGAGAAGGTGAAGGAGGATTGTCAACATCTAGGACTAGCTCCAGCTCCATATGTGTCCGTCCTAGTAAGTAAAACTGTGCACTTCAATTCGATTTATTCATATTCTCGATTTGTAGTTTGTGTTTGCAGATTTTTCATCAAACAGATGGAGGGGTATCAAGGACCTAGTCAAGACTCAAGACATGTCATGTCCAAATTTGTTTTGCTTAAACTCCATAATCCCTATATGATTTTCTTTAAAAAGAGAAATGGTTCAGGCTTGTTGATTCACTATAGATTTATAGTAGTTGTGTTAAGAGTTGAAGAAAAATGTCTAGTTTTCTCTTCACGTCTCTACAAAATTGCAGTGGAGTCCCTGTGTTGTATTGCAAAAAGATGATCTGGGAGTTAGTTTGGCGATTTTAATTAAGGATAAGCAGACCTATCTGAGATATATAACAGGTTTAAGTAGGATATTGAACACAGGGGCGGAGCTACGTTCATGGCTCTAGGTGCCATGGCGGCACCACCCCCCCCCCCCCCCCCCATAAGTTTGAATTAAGGCCAATGCAAGCTGCAAGTTATATCTATATGGAAAGATTTTTAATATTATCATTAACTTGCTATGTCAAAAAATAGCAACAAACACCTAATTTGTGTCCATATAAAAAGCTTTTACATTCAACATAAAACTTTTTCTCTGTTAATTATGACTTATGAGGATTAATTACCTAATGAGGAATGTAATTAAGAATACCGCTGCCTAATTCAATTTCAAATAAATTTATAAATGAATTTCTTAACTAAATTATTGCACATTGCATTTTCGTAGTGAAGTATGTTAAAACACTGTATTTTTGTCATTTAATTTGTTAGCATCCATATAACTTTAATTTTATATACGAGAAAATTATATCTATGTCTCGTCACTAAGCATGAAATCCTAGCTCCGCCATTGATTAAACCAAGGACTGAAAAATCGATATTTTCCACGAAATATCGTCGAAAATATTGTTTTTCTCTCGGGGGATATTTTGGAAATATCGCGATATTTCCGAAACTATCCTGAAATACTGGAAATTTCTCAAATTTCTCGCGATATTCTTGTCTTTGACTGCCACGTGTCCCATGTGAGCTTAGAATTCCGAAACTATCCCGAAATACTGGAAATTTCTCAAATTTCTCGCGATATTCTTGTCTTTGACTGCCACGTGTCCCATGTGAGCTTAGAATTTGGAAGTAAAAATAGGCCCAATTGTAGTATGCAGCAATCCAACATTTGATCCCTTACAAGGGAGTCAAACACCTCAACCATTCCCACTTTGATCCCTTATATGATACATTTATTTATATATATCCTTATCTAAAAGCTATTTAAACTATATTTCCGATATTTCCATCGAAATATCCAATTTTCGGAATGTCGATATTTCCGCCATCATCGATATTTTAGTCCTTGGATTAAACAAGAGTTTGGCAATCTTCATAGCGAAATATAGGTATATATCTATGTCGAATATTTGGATGCAAACTAAAGATGAAGAAGACAATTGAGCAAGTCCATATCATGATATCAATGAAGCCTCGCTAGGTGGCCCATCACTTAATTAATCCCTACGAAGTACAAACTATGGCTTCAGCTACAGTGAAGCAGTAATTGTAAATGCATATGCAAAGGTGAGATTTACGCATTGAGAAAAACTTGCGTACAAACTAGTATGTACGTGCATCCGAACTCTCATTTACTTGCACAATTTATGAATATAAATACATGATTTAACCGTTTAAAAATTTAATTTATTACTAAAGATTATTTATGTAAAAAATCAACATAAACCAAAATCGTTTACATTATGGATTGCATCAAACAAAATCCTATGATTTAGGACAGTTGATGAAGGAAAGGGTAAAAGCAAATGGTCAGGCCTCATTCTGATATCTAGACATCAACATTATAATTCTCAAATTAACTCCATGTTTATATAAATCAAATGCTCCAAATTCATCAATAAAAATGACAGATTCTATGGCCGCATATGGTTTCTAAAAATAACTTGTGATCCCATAGGCTATGTTGCGGAGTAGGACTGGCAAAAGAAAATATAAATCATTTGCAAAGTGATGAAAATATAAATCATTCATAATCACTTAAATAACCTTCAGAGCAATATGTATTGCACCAACCAGAAAGACAATGTGATAACCAAAAACCTGAGTCTCAGTGCAAAATACTCTTGAGGATAAAAACTTAATTTCACAGTCAAGCCCAAATAAAAGTCTATCAAGCCAGGGGAAAACACGATAAGTTCTAGAACTAAGCTTAATGGATAGTGCCTCAAAATAGGTGGCTGATTTCTCAGTCTTCTTCCTCGCCCTCGTTCTCTGCAATGTTGAAGTATCTCAATTCATACACATTGCGGTCCTTGTTGGATGCAATCACACGGAGCCAATCCCTCACATTGTGCTTCTTCAAGTATTTCTTGGTCAAGTACTTGAGATACCTGCCATGTCAAGTAGCATATCAATGTCATACACTCTTCATGGAAATAACTCGTAATCTACATTTCCAATTGTAACCAAAAGCGACAAAGATACAAGGATCACAAACATTGCGCACCAAACTCAACTACTCAAGTTGCAGAAGTTCAAGAGAACAGAAAGTTGACGAATCCACGAAATCAGGACAGTAGAGCAGAAATTCCCAACTAAAGCAACCTTCTTTGTGCAAATTAGAAATCTTAGCTCCAAAGAGATAACAAATACAACATTTTCTCACATGTGAAGCAATTCAAACATTCAAAAGAATATATAGGCACGATATAAACACAGAAGCAATTGTATACTATGCAAGTTTATAGCTTGAATTGACTAAAACTATAACAAGCATCAAGTTCAACAGTTCAATTAACTAAATGAATTTACAGTTAGCTAATAGTTCAATTAAAAATGGCCGAAACCAGCTGTATTGCCCCACAGAACAGTTAGAAAACCAAAACCATATGCAGAAACATGACTCGACTAATACCACTAGATCTGTAGAAACTAGACGATAAGCAAAAGCAGCAAGGTGTTACCTCTTGGAGAAGGTGGAGCCAGAAGTGACGGTGATCTTGTTCTTCTCACGAGAGACCGTAACAGAGTCACCGAGAGCTCCGGCCTTGCCGCCGACCTTGATTCGCTCCTGGAGGAACTTCTCCAGCGATGCGATGTCCATAATCTTATCCTCCACCGGCTTCCCGCAGTCGATCACGAAGGAAGCTCCCTTCTTCTTCCCCTTGGCTCCGGTAACAGCTCCGCGGCTCATTTTCGCTTCTGCGACTCGAACAACCATAAGCCAACTCAAATCTCAGGGAGGAAGCCCTAGAAACTCATAGAGAGAGAGAGAGAGAGAGGCTGCAGTGCTTACCTTTGGGTCTTTGAAGAGATGTGATACGGCGAGAGAGCTTCGGCTGCGTTTAGTCTCTTCTCTGCAATTTAGGGTTTTGTATTGCCTCCCAGCAACAATAATATCATGCTAGGGTTATTTATTGTTTTTTGGGCCACAGTTGATGGTGCCTACATTTGGGCCAAAATAAAAATTAAGAGGCCCTATCTAGATCTTAATCATCTTATAAACACTTTAAGTAAAAAATGATTCTATTAAATCAAGCCCCAACAAAGACAAATAGGCAAAGCTCCCTACAACTAATTAACTCACATGATAAGCCTATTACAACTAAAACACGATAAATTTTTATAAATGACCTTTTTCCTGTGCTTGAATTGATTTTTAACCATCTTTTATCAAGAAGTTGAAAAATAACTATATAGACTGTTTAAAAGTTTTTAATACCATTTTTAAAAATTTCTCTATTATTCATTCAGATTCTCAATCAAGGACCAAAACATGAACTAATCCACCGTGGCCTCTTGCTAGCTTTTATCTCCTTCAAAAACGTTTTTGCTGTAATTAAGCCATTATTGCCCAAAGAGTGTTATACTGTTATTTGAAGGTTTGAAATATATACATAAATAATTATATATATATATATATATATATATATATATATTTCTACATATTTCAATTGTAGATGAGTTGAAAGCCATCTATGCATTCGATTAAAGATTTCGCCAACATTCGGCGATACTCTATGTATGTAAAGCACACATCAAATACTACAATTTGAATATCAGATATTAAGGTTAAAGTTTGCATCATAGATCTTCAAGCTGCGAAACTCGCTCACGATATAACTTGGCAATTGAGCATCATTTTTCTCCTGTGTCACCATATGCAAGTACAAGAGATTTTAATTCGTCAAGTTCCCTAGGTGTAACTCTGACTCATCATTGATCAAACAGTACTGTAAAATTTTACCGAAATTTTCTAATTGTCAATGGATGTCCGTCTCTAATTTGGTGTGAGTAAGCTAGCCTTTATCGATTTAGAAACTCTATCAATCACCTTCAATTAATCCAGTATTTTGATTTTGTATCAAAATCTTGAATGAATTTTTAAAAAATAAAAAATAAAGGAGCAAATTTGAGGAAAAAAAATGGCGAGGGGAAGAGCACCTTGGACAATTGTATGAATTGAGAAAGATTAGAAAATAAATTACATAAATTTTCTTTGATAAGGGCAGAAAAGACTTTTGATTCTTTGATATGGCTATTTTTCAACTCTTTCTAAAAACATGGTAAAAAATCAATTCAAGCACCCAAAGGGGTCATTTATCAAAATTTATCCTAAAACACCCTCATCTCCTAGGACTATTTTACAGCCTCTATATCTCAGTTGTCAAAAACACTCTTACGATGGAAGTGATGGAGGAACACTCGTGCGACTTCGACGAAAAATTCTTACATAGGGACTTCCCCACCACGTGGCCACGTGGCCATGCGGCAATCCAATCAAAATCCAGCATTTTATTGTTCAGTTCCCATTATGTCCTCACTTTAACAATAGTTATACCCAAAACACCCATCCGGCTGTGTTTTTATTGGATAGCTCTACTGCCATGTGGTACGCACGCCCCACAGCAGAATTTCTCGACTTCGACTACCACCTCTAGGTCACGTCGTTTGCTTCCACCATCGTCTATTAATCATACCAACCGAAATAAAAATTTTGTGAAAAAAAAACTCATAATATATGTATCCGTGGTGAGTCGAACTTGATTTTCTTCTATACAAATTGAAGCCAACTACCACTAAACTATCATTGTAATTACAACAACTCATGCAAAACAATATATATATTCTTAAAAACTATATATATATCCATAAATATTTTCAGCCGTAGATTTAATGAAAAATAAATTTCAACCATAGATTTTTGTTAAATTAATAATTTTTGGACTGACATGTAAAATTTATGACTTTGTACTTGGTAATTTGGTTGAAGTTGTATAAAACTTTGTATTTGTGTTGTTATTTGTTATTACTTATTTGGATATGACCTTTAAATTTGTTGGCTTAAAACATATTGGTAGAAGTCAATTAACAATTGTACCAATTAATTGGTATACCAACGTTATTAATTGATTTAAATAGTAGAATTTTTATACCAATTATATGTTGCTCGCTACATAATATTAAAAAAATGAAGTTGACATACCTACTAATTCACCCATACTGCGATTATAAATTTCAAAGCTACGTACCTTCTTTAGCTTATAAATTGTGAAGCTAGTTTGATTTTTCTTTTTTATGATTGAAAGTATTGATCTTGCTAATTATTTTCTATATTTAAATTCGGTATATATAAAGGATTCCGAACAACAAGACGACATCGTTTGGAGAAGTTGAGAGTTGAGAATGAGCTTGTGGGATTCACTTCTCGGTGGCGGGGCGACGGAGGGACACCCGTACGACCTGGCGCCGTGCTCTTCCAACACCGTTTTTTCAATCCTCAACGTCGGAGCGGTAACACAATCCCCCCCCCTCTCTCTCTCTCCCAACTTAATACTTCATTCTAGTTCCAAAACCCTTATGATTTTACTCCCTCTTATTTCAGGCCGGTGCGATTTGGGGTTTATGCGCCGGTCCCCACGAAGCTCGTGAATACGGTAAATTTCGAACCTTTCTTCCTCTTTTCTTGTTTGGATTCGAAATTGTGAATCCAGTACTGATTTTCTGCTTGTTTGTTCTTGCTAATCCAGGCCTGACTGGAATAGACCGAGCTAGTTTTGTGGTACCAACTCTTTCTTGTATCATTTAGTTGGTGTTATGTGTGTGTTTAGTCAAAGTTTTCAGTAATGCATTTGGTTTTGTACAGGCAAAAAATGTTGCCCGCTATTCCTTTCAATATGGTAATTTGTATGTCTGTGTTTTGTTATTTTGGTTATCTTTGGTGCGGCATATATGGGTGGAACTAACCTTTACTGGGTTTGCAGCAATCATTGCTGGAGTTGCTACTGCTTCCCACTGTAAGATTCGAAACCATCGCGGAAAGGATGATTGGGTTAGTGCCTTGAGCCCCTTGACTGACTTCTTAATAGGGAGGACTTCAGCATGATATAGATTTATGATGATAAGCTGAGGGATAATGTCTGTTTTGTTTCTTCTCTGAATAGGTTAATGGTGTGATTTCTGGGGCTACGACGGGGGCGGCCTTTGCTGCTTTATCAAGAAGCTGGAAACAGATGATTCCCGCAGCTCTTGTTATTTCTGCCATCAAAATACACTCCGACTATGGTAGAAGCAATGTGAAGATGTGACTGGCGAAGCAAGGTTGTACTCTTCCTAAATTTTTGTGTAGATTGACAATCATGATTAGCAAGTGATCAATTCATTTATTGATTCCGTTATCATTCTCTATATAAAAATAGTAGCAGAAACTCCAAAGAAATACGTTTTCCTGTTTTTCTGTAAATCATTTGCTCCAAAGCTACCATATAGACTAGTTTTATAGAAGATTCACCAAGAAGCATTATTATGAATGTGCAAAACCTCTGTTTATGAATATCAACTTTGGCTTTACTGCTATGTTTAGGGTTATTGTGTGAAAGTGAGAGCATCTGCCGCAAGTTTTATACCATCACAAATCCAAGTTTGGCCACCTCAAAATTAAACTGCACTTTCTGACATAGCTTAGGTCATTGCTTTTGATGGCTTTTATTTTCTGGGCTATTTGGAAGGGTTAACTAATTATGTATACACTGAACATTGGTTCTCTGTATCATATATATATATATATATATATATATATCTCTCGTCAGTTTTTGCTGTTTTATTTTGATCACCTATTTGATCCTTTCATTCTGTTTCCAAATACTCATTCTCATGTTACTTCAATCTTGTTTTACATGATTCTTTATGTTCATCTGGGATCTGTGAAGATCTTAGGTTACTTCTAAAGATTAAAGTCTTTGAAATGATTCTCTCGTTCTTCTTGGTCACTTGGTTAACAGATAATTGCAAATATATCCATATGTAACAGTTATTTTGGAAGAAACACTGAGGGGAGTCGACAATAAAGATAAGGTAACCTTTAGTCAGATTGTCGTATAACTATGTAGCACGACACTGACACGGCACGACATGGCAGATCTAAAAACCTAAATTCCGACACGGAAATTTATATATAGTTTAATATATTTATTAATGCATAAATGAAATGTATAACACATGAAATAATGTTAAATTAAAGATTCAAGTTCATTCCATTACATAACAATTCAAAAGAAATAAATCTAAGAAAAGAAGAAATGGAAAATGATGGGGTTGAAACAAAACTTGGGTTATTTTTATTTTTTTTCTTCTATTTTTTTATATTTAAAATGATGACGTGGCGTGTTAGAATTATGATGTGGTGTGTCGGTCAAAATGTCAGAGAAGTATCGGAAAAGTCAATATTACTGACACGCCATGTGGCGTGTCGAACATTGTGTTGGGGAGTGTCGGACACTTCGACACTCCAATCTTAGAAGTGTCGGTGCTACAGTCGAATAACTAGAAACAAGTACAGCCATATTAATGCAATATTAAGTACTACCATTTAATTTGAGGATTCCATCTACCAGATCATTTTGAATCTTTATGTCCAAGTCACTGTGGACTTTCATATTGCATAGCTGTAGTTTCGTTTCGCTTGTGGTCCGCTACTCTAAGTTCCAAATCATGTGAGGCAAAGAAGCTAAATAGTTGTTGTTTTGACCCCAGATGAGAGATCAAAAGACGTGAGCATAATTATGTTTGTAATAATAGCAACCTTTTGTATTCTTCACATGTTCATGTGTTAAATGTAGCATCACTAACCTTGATTCGCAGAAGTTGAGATCTCTCTCTCTTGATTGTTCGAAAGTTGGCCCATCTGTTTCTTCGTAAATCAAATGCGTGGTATCTAAGTCTTTGATAAATTGTTCACTGCAGTATTAGTTCTTCCATAGTTGATTCTTGACGACTTTGGTGTTACTGTGATTTCCTGCCCGAGGGGCTAGTAGCGTGACGATCTTCTTACAGCTACCCCAAACGTCTTAGTAGTGTATTCTTCTCAAGAAATAACCATGAAGAGTTGGTTTTTCTATTCTCTTCTGTAAGTGCCGATGGTTCGAAAGCTGGCGTGTCCGTCTCTGTGTATGCTATCTATGGCTTCGATGTTCTTTTGTTCGCTGCAATATTTCGTTCCTGTTGTTGATTTTTGACGAATTTGTTACTGATACGATTACTCGCTGGAGGACTTGAAGGTGACGATCTTCTAACTACAAAAAAAATGTGTTTAGGCTCCACACCAAACCGTCTCAGACATGTTTCTTCATGAAGAAGAAGCATAAAATGGCAATCACAGTTATAGACTTATAGGTGAAACTTGAAAGTGAATCCCAATTTAGCGATGCTATTATTGGTGTAGGTGTCGGGGTTGGTTTAGCAAACTGAGCTCCTGTCTCTTTTACAATCACTAAACTCAACAAGCTGTTAATGGTTGGACCTCCCAAATTTCTCAAGTGGACTGTGGTAGATGCATATTAACTTTGCTATGAAGCTAATGTGTGAAGTGGAATATTAAAGAGTAGGTATCTGGTTGGTGAAAAAATAACTTGCAATGATCACTGCATAGATATAGATAATAGATGTGCCCTAGGAGTGATGACTGAGAAAACAAAATTCTTGTATTATCGAATTCCTGCTATCATTAATAGAGGCTCATAAAATTTGTTTTTTCGTTGTTGCCAACTCGAAAAATATTTAGTGTTTCAATTTAAATGACAATATGTCGTTCATATTGAAGTTATATAGCCATACTCATCCATTTATACCGAATTCATGTTTTATTCTGTATTATAAAATTATCGTATGAACTGATGATTACGTTGAAATATTCAAATATGTAAAAGAGATCGACTACATCAAATATTCATCATTTGGAGCCTAAACGATTCTTATTTCAGATGAGTGTACTCCCCAACTTGGGTTTGAATCGTGAATGCGAGGGACTGTAATGCGACGTTAGTTGATTCAACCCTAGAGGATTAGTCTTTGATCCTACAAATCTGTGCGATAATGCGATCAATCCAAAGAGAGCCCTGGTGACAAAATTGAAAATGATCATAATGAGTTCATTTATTACTTTCGGCGAATCGGACCAATCTAGTGTTCCTATAGTTCAGAAAGAAAATCTAAATTAACAAAATGATGTAGAAAAATAAATAACAGAAAACAGGGTAAGTACTTGCGTAACAGCTGAGGTGAGCCCACGATCGAGTAGCAGAAGCAGCTATATATATATATATATATATATATATATATATATATATATATATATATATAGTTCATATTCAGAGTGAAGTTTAATTCTGAAATTACAAAGTAAAATTCTAATTTTGGCACACTTTTCGGTCAATTTTTTTCATCATAAGCAATTCAATATTTAGGTATGCTATTGAAGATCATCTATACAAAATTTCATCTAATTTGGATATCGTTAAGGTATTGAAATTAGATTAAATCAATGAATGAATTAAAACTGTTCAACGTGAACCGTTCGTGTAAATCCAAATTTTGAAAGCTCAAACCATTGTCATCTTGAATAGTATACCTAAATATTGAATCGCTTATGGTGAAAAAATTTGACCGACAAGTGTGCCAAAATTGGAACTTCACTCTGTAATTTTAGAATGAAGTTTTACTCTGAATATATATATATGATGGTCATCCGAAGACGAACATATTTTAAACAAGGGGGATGTTCAGATCAGTTGGGGGTCGCTGGGATCAAAGTCATCAAACTACTAACAATCTGGAACAAGTTTCGTGCTCCCAATCCTTTCCAAATGCCACGTACTTCTTTTGTTTTGTGACCTTTTCCGTTCAGGAAATATAATATACTAAACCCAGACAAACACACACCGTCTCTCTCTCTCTCTCTCTTTCTCTCTCTCTCTCTCTGAAAGCTTCAACCTTGCTTACCTTGATCTTTCCAGAATCTCCTCCAGGTCTTTTTGACTCGTAGTATATAATTCACACTCTGACCCTCAGTTATGTTAAACAAATCAGTCATTGTCTTTGCTCGTTGAGTTCGCACAACAGAGATCCGAGTTTGCTTCGACGAAAACTTGGTCGTCGAGTTGGGTTTGAACTTTGAACATGGATGGTGAATATCAAGAAGTAAGTCGTTGTTTCTCATCAACAAGCTACCATATACATCCTTTTCTTTCTTCTTTTACTGTCCTAGTTACTTGGACAATGTTGATTCAGTTTTTGTTAATAACAAGTACCCATCATTGTGTGTAGGTTTACATAAGGAATTCCAGAGGAGTGCAGCTTTTCACTTGCAGATGGTTGCCTTTCTCTTCCCCAAAGGCCCTTGTGTTCCTCTGCCATGGTCTCTCTCTCTCTCTCTCTCTCTCTCTCTGAAGTACACTGTGATCCTTGCTTGTATATTTGCATAAGTACGTATGTGTGGTTCAAAAGCTAAGGAGATCTGTAACTGGTGTTGCAGGTTATGGCATGGAGTGCAGCGGTTTCATGAGAGGTAATAAATAACAACTTAAATGCATGAGACTAGCTTCCCCGTTATCATCTTCTTCATAATTTCATTGTTATGAATTATTAGCTCTCTAATGTCAGGTGTCTTTTTTTTAAATATGTTCAGCCTTTCACTGCTTAGTCTAGTCTAGTATCAATAATACATGAAAAATCAATAGTGCAAAAAAAAAAAACAGGAAAGTGTTGGAACTTTAATTTCCTTGAATGAAAGTTATAATACAGCAAGTTTTTGCATTTATATATTGATCTTGATCATAAATATCTAAGGCCACAAGAAACTAAAGATTTTGGGCCACTTTTCCTGTTCTCTCCCTCTTTCTCTTTTTGACTAGTTTCAGTTTAACTTACATATGTGGAAATTTAGCAGAGTACAAAAGCAAAATCTTCATCTCTTCTGTATTTGTCATCTCTGTTTCCTTCCTTTTATCTTCACATTAGTGCTTGTAATATCAAAGCAAAAGGTAAAACTTTAGGCAAAAACCCACTGATTCAATTTTCAAGTTTTTTTTCCCATTATTTCTTTCCTACTGTAACCTGATAATTCATGAAGAACCCAGGAAATTGACTACAACTCTTGAAGATAATTGGAATTAGAAAACAAACAAAGTAGCTGGATAAGAACATTATCTTTCAAGGAAAAAGTGTAGCATGGAACAATAATGACAGTCCTGTCTAAAATTATGGCAAATAGTCGGACAAAACAGCATTTGTCATTTTCCAGAATTCCCATACTTCTCTGCTGCTACGCCACTATAATTGTAATCTCATTCATATTCCCAAAGTCTATGTGACGCACCACATTACAATCCATATATTTGTTATCTTCCTCTTACTACTTTATCCCTTTGATAAATATGTGACGCATACAAAAATCATATTATAGCTCCTCCTAATTTCAACCAGGAAAAAAGAGATGGCCTATTTATTTCCATGTTTCTTTGTCAGTGATTGCTGTATGGCCATGACAGCAACCCCCAAGCAACCCCTTGATCCTGAAATCAGTGAAATGTCATATAAGTAGACCATGTCGGAAGACACAATGATATGTTTGGGTCAACTGGGTTTGGTTTTGTTTGGTTGCCAAACATTAGGTTCTCTAAGGTTGTTGGGTCCTCCAAGCGAAGTAGCTGACCCTGTAAATTGAATTCCAAAACTAAATGCAAATGACAAGAGTTTATAGAGAATCACCAATAATGACCTTACTGAATGCACTGATCTGTCCTTGTGTTACATATAGAATGCGGCGTCCGGCTAGCAAACGCCGGATATGCAGTATTTGGAATCGACTATGAGGGCCATGGGCGTTCTCGGGGCGCAAGGTGTTACATTAAGAAGTTCGAAAACATTGTTAACGACTGCAATGACTTCTTCAAGTCGATTTGTGGTATGTTCCGACACTTACATTACTCTTGGCTCTTAGGCATTTGTTCTTTGTTAGACACATTGTATGTTTGTTCATCCAACAAGTGTTACCGATAATCTAGATATACTGTTTAATAAATGAGTGCGTTATCTTGTTTGGAGAGACGAAAATCAACTGTTACCTAACCTAGGATTTCAAATTGGATTGACAGTCGAGGAAGAGTACAGGGACAAATGTAGGTTCTTGTATGGGGAATCCATGGGAGGGGCAGTGGCCTTATTGCTTCATAAGAAGGATCCTACATTTTGGAATGGTGCTGTTCTTGTTGCACCAATGTGCAAGGTAAAAGACTATCTGTACATTTTTGGTTCTGTTGGATCAGCTTGGTCTACCAAAACTCATTGCCATATTCTATCTGACATGGTTAGATATCAGAGAAAGTAAAGCCGCATCCACTGGTGGTAAATGTACTGACCAGAGTAGAGGAAATTATACCGAAATGGAAGATCGTACCCACCAAAGACGTTATTGATTCCGCCTTCAAGGACCCTGTAAAGCGCGAAGTGGTACTTAATTTTTAGAACCTTTACTGAGCAAGCTAGATGGAACTTTGGGTATATTTCAGTGTTTAAATGGTGTTTATTTTCTAGATAAGAAGCAACAAGCTTATCTACCAAGACAAGCCGAGGCTGAAAACTGCTTTGGAAATGCTGAGAACTAGCATGAGCCTTGAAGACACTTTACATGAAGTAAGTTTCTGCTTCCAATGATTCGATCACAATATATGTCACAATAATTCATTTATCAACTTAAACCAGAATTGCCTTCTGTTAATATTGGGCAGGTGAAACTACCTTTCTTTGTTTTACATGGGGAGGCAGATACAGTTACAGACCCTGAAGTAAGCAAATCTCTGTACAAAAAAGCCAGCAGCCCAGACAAGACCATAAAATTGTACCCTGGAATGTGGCATGGCTTGACATCAGGAGAACCCGACGGGAACGTCGAGATTGTGTTTGCAGACATCATACTTTGGCTTGAGAAGCACACTACCGACAGCAATGTCGTGGTTCTGCAACCACTTCAAACATTTAATGATGGCATTGTGAAGTTGAACACCACAGCATCATCACCCGAAACCATGAACGAACGGCAGCAAGGGAGCTATTTCTGTGGACTAAAGGGGCGAAGATTACAACATCACTCGGCAATGTAGTCCTGCGTACTGGGAATCATAGCTGCTGTTTCGCACTTGTGCATTATCACTATAAAACTGCTCTCATGAGTCATAATAAAGGTGAAATAGTGGAATAAAACAGTTGCCCTGTTTCTATTGAACTCAAACTTTACGTAGTTTGGCGTGTCTAATTAAGTTTAGAGCAGTTTGACGAATAAACGGAAGAGTTAAACAACTTCTTGCTGAAACTCATTGAGGTTTAAAGCTAGAATTAGCAATCTCAGATTGGTAATTCAGATGTAGACTGCTTGCATAATATCGAGTTATTTTCTCATGAAACTGTGTACTGTAATCTAATTGTTATTTTCTCATGAAACTGTGTACTGTAATCTAATTGTTATTTTCTCAAATGTAGACAGATTGCACAAAAAAGAATGTGAGGAAGATTGAAAGACGAAGCTCGCTGTCTATTAAGCTTAAAGGATAACAATACATAAAGAACAAAGGATGGACATGACAACGAATGCCGAAAGAAGACACCTCCAAACCTACTCCGAATACAGAAGAACTTAGGAACTTATATGCTACTACTGTTGCTTGCTATTGCTACTGTTGCCGCGACCTTGCTGCTATATTCTTGTTTGGAAATTGGAGGGTAAAGAACGAAAGGGATTGTCTTTCCCGATGCCATTTGGCCAGAGAGAAGTATGCATGCCCCAATGCCATAATGCCGATACAGATATGATAGAATTACATGGTGGTCGTGGTCGTGGCACCGGCAGCTTCCTTGTGGTCACCAAAGATACGTTTGCTGAAGTCTGAGACCATGAGCGGGAGTCCCTTGCGGAGGGACACCTTTGGTTGCCAACCAAGAAGGTCTTTGGCCTTTGTAATATCAGGCTTCCTCTTGTGCGGGTCATCCTCAGTGTTTGGCCTGAACTCAATCCTTGCATCTTTGTCAATTGTTTCTTGGACCACCTGCACCAGCATCATCAACATCATAAAGGGATCAACTAACTGCTGAACCTTAAAATTAAGCCAACATTAAAGGGTTCATGATGTAAAATTGTAAATTACCTTTGCAAGTTCAAGCATGGTGAATTCACCAGGGTTCCCAAGATTGAAAGGTCCAACATGCTCACCTTCCATCAGCCGCATCAGACCATCCACCTATTGTAATATACAAACGGCACTTCAGCAACAGCGACGACATTTAACAAGAAAATCGCATGTCTGGGAGAAAACCCTTCCTTACATAACAGCAAAATACCAATCCTAATATATCAACTAGAACAGTCTCCAGAAAAGACTATTTACTTCCTCAATTGTATATCTTTACCTTACCAAAACTTCACAAAAGACCTAAAGCCCTGGTTTCAACTAGAAGGAAGACTTAAAAACTGCATACAACTCACTCAGATTCATCAACTCATATGGCAATTAAGAATTGCGAGATGGTGATTACACCCCGCAAGAAGAAATTGACCACAATGCAGAGAAGAGTATTGACCCAACTCCATGAATCAGAAACTTAAATTGCCAGCAATCTGGCACATGCAGAAAAGGCAGTACCACCCATCTAGTGTGCACACCTTTCAGTTCCCCGAATTAACTGCCATTGTTTTGTGCCATGCACATGGCAAACATAATAGTCAATCTACTTCAGGAACCTACCCAGATTCACTTATAACACTACCAATCAAAATCTCACTACCCCAGCCTAGCTTGCATTTTAAAAACGTTTCACTTGGCTCGATACCCTTAAAATAAGCAAACAACACAATCTAATCTGATAAAGTAGAGCTAGCTAACAATCACAGCAAGAATAATAATAAATTCGCCAATTCTAGGATTGCGCATTTTAAAGTAGAAGAATAAAACTAAATTACCAGATCAGACACATATTGGAAACTCCTTGTCTGCTTTCCATCGCCGTACACAGTCATAGGCTCTTTCCTCAGCGCCTGCGTTACAATTCACAAATCAGCAATTCACCCCTAACATTCACTTCACAACAAAAAGTCGTAAACTAAACAACTACGCACAGCCGAATTTACCTGAGCAACAAAGTTACTCACGACTCGACCGTCGTCTATGCACATTCTCGGGCCGTATGTGTTGAAAATTCTAGCAATCCTAACCTGCATTACCCCATATCAAATGAAAATCTATACCATTAGCCTACTGTAATAAAGTTATACAGTATAGTTAAAATTGGTTAGAGTTACAGTAATTTACCTCGACTCCAGCTCCTCTGTGATAGTCCATAGTCAAAGTCTCTGCCGTGCGCTTTCCCTCATCGTAGCAACTTCGGACACCTGTTGCACATTCAGACAGCCAACGATCATTTGTCACATACTCAGACCAAGGCTCAGTGCCTGTCAGATCTACATCGGATCATTTGTAAATTAAATGACCACCAAGCCCTCCCCCGGCTTATGGTTTTACCCTTCCTACCGGGACACGCCCTCCGGCCTATAGCCATCTCCACCGTCCGATGAGTGGACCCGCAAATCACGGGCCATCTGGGAGACCGTGCGATACTGAAAACCCACCCCGACCGGATCTAGGAGGCTACTGCTCCTCGGCAGGTCCCACACCCAGTGGGTCCAACGTGGGTGGCGTCGTGCCTTCGAGAAAAGGACAAGCCCTCCCCGAACTTCGGTTTCAAAATCGAAACTGGAAACTAATATCTCACCGGGGAGGGAAAACTAAAATGCGCCGATTCTAAAAATAAAAATGAGAATAGAAGAAGACAGTTACCGATGGGATTGACGTTGCCCCAGTAGGTCTCGACCTGAGGGTGCTGCAGAGGATCGCCGTAGACCTCGCTGGTGCTGGTCAACAAGAACCGAGCTCCGATCCGCTTCGCCAGCCCGAGCATGTTCAGAGTTCCCACCACATTGGTCTTGTGCGATCACCAGAATTAAGGAAACACACAACAAAACTAAACGAAACTAAAACAAACGCATCCAAAATCAAAACTGAGAATGAAAAACGACACGGTTTCGATCAAAAGGATATGATAGTCTTGACGGGGTTGAACTTGTAATGGACAGGGGAGGCGGGGCAGGCGAGATGGTAGATCTGGTCGACTTCGAGAAGGAGAGGTTCAACAACGTCGTGTCGGATTAATTCGAATCTAGGGTTGCCGAAATGGTGCTGCACATTCTCTTTTCTTCCGGTGAAGAAATTATCCACCACGATCACACTGTCGCCTCTCTCTATCAGTCGGTCGACGAGGTGGGACCCGACGAACCCGGCCCCGCCGGTAACGACGATACGGAGGCCCTTGCGCTTCAGGCCGAGAGGGACCTTCCCGCCAGAATTGTAATTGGTGAGACCAAAGCGGCGCTCGTAGGCGGGTTTGTGGGAGAGGTGGGTGGACTGGAAGTCGAACTTGACCATGTCGTTGGGGATCGGGTCCTGGCCGCGGTAGGCGGGGCGAGACGACGGCAGGAGGGTGAAGCAGACGGTGGCGATGGTAATGCCGACCAGGATGAAAATCAGGCGCTGTTCACGGAGAAGGTAGCCGATCGGGCGGGTCACCGAAGCCCACGGCTTGGGGAGTTTTGGCGAGTAGGCGTCGGAAGCTGGCTGGGCCTCGTCGTGCCCGCCCCGGAATATCAGCTCCGAGCCCATTTCTAACGTTTTTGATTCACAAAAATCAGAACAGATACTGTTTTGATTGATGAAAGTCTGAAAGAGGGTGATGGGTTTGGAAGGAAATGTGTAGAGAAATTAGAGAAGAGGGCTGAGTCGGACGAGTTCGACTCGCCGGGAACTCAGTCGTGGCGGTTTGTGGCGGTGCGGGGGTGTTGTGTCTCTCTTTCTCCACTTGTCTGGGTTATGAAGGCTCTCTCAGACGGCTCTGGTATATTTAACTAGTGAAGGGTTTCAGAACAAGGCAGCATTTTTGGTTTAATTGCGAAAACGCCATTGGGTTTCCCTTCTCTCGATTTGAAAAGTAAACGGGTGACATTTGGTGTGATTCAAAATCGTCAATAGTTGGTGAATCGGAGGTTTGTGGTTAATGAATTTTCATTAAACTAATTACCTATTCATTATTGATTACAATTATGATTAAGCTTTTAATCACTTTCTTTAGCTGGGGAGGTTGATACCTATTTCGGTGTGCAATACTTTCTTCTTCCCTTTTTTTTTTAAGATAACTTGTGAGGTACCTTAAATCTTAATTAATGAAATTGACGAAGATAAGAGGAGATATTAAGCATAAATCTTTAATTATAAATACCTGAAATAATATCAGATATATCTACAAATTTGTACTCAACAAAGCACCAACTAGCAAATAGTACACTAGTGACTACTCTATTTGCTTTAAAATAACGGTGACATATCGGAAAGATAACTCGACTACTGCGAATAATAATGGCTAATAACACAACTTTCTCACTATGTTACCGCCGAAAAATAAATCTGACACCACTTAACTTCACCCTGCCACTAGACGACAACAACCATTTTACAAAGTAAGGAACTCACCGTCTAATTAGAGCAGACAATGCACAAAAAGTATACTCACATACACGAAACCGACTAATCCTACACAACTAAGGTAAGAACTTATTAACATAACAATAATAACACAAACAAAAAACAAAAAATAGCAAAATACTTTGGTTGGGCCCAACATCAAAGCCCAAACTGAAACCTTATCCAAGGGTGTCGAAAAACTACATGACGTCGGCCAAACCCTGCCTAACCACACTGCAGCCATTGCCATCAGTCCATCCAAAAATATTGAAGTGCAAGTTTAAAATATTGTATGATATGTTTTCATGACAAATAAAGTCGCATAAATGAGTATTGTTTGTTTTATTGCAATTTTGAGAAGAAAAACTATATTACTCCTAATTACAATAAAAATATAATTTAGGCGCCTGTGTTTAGTTACGTAATTGATGTGGCAAATTGGGTCACAAATGAAATCGCATTGGAAACCAAATTAAGGAAACTAAAATCGTTAGATTGTAAACATGCGAGACATAGTCAATACGTACGTTTAAGGAAATGTGGTAGACTCAAATCACTCAATATCTCAGTAATGCAAGGGGCCACATCAAAAGATCACAATGTTACATACTTTAGATACAAGGGAGGGAACTGACACATGACTATTGTCTATTGATACGATCTTTGTAACAATACTGACAACCAATATTTTACCCATTAGCATCGTCCGTCTTATTGACTTGTGATTGTTTTGGGTAATCATACAAGTGTTATCATAAAAACAAGTAAAATATTTTTCATCACTGTTACAAGTAAGATTCGAAAATTGAGCTGGAATTAGACAAATTTAGAATTTTGACGGTTAATTTTGACAGAAAGATTGAATATAATTATGTAACTAGTGATTCTGCTTTTATTATTAAAAAAATTAGTAAAATATAGGTTAACAAAACAAAATGAAAATAATAATTTGTGTGAAAGCATGACGTAGCTGTGCCACAGTGCCTGTAGTGATTTTTTTATGGTGTTGATTACTGGTGCAGTTCAACCTTAACTTTATTAGAACCTCCAAATCCCGTCAACGTACAATTTGAGAGTTTTTTTTAGCGTTGATTTGGAAACGTTAGAGGGTATAAGTCACGCATATCGTGCATTTTTGTACATAAGTCGCAAATCCATGCAGCTTCATTGCACTTTGTACGTTCGACACGAATTATGTGAAGTAAGGCTGCCAGTTAAATCTTCAATTAGATTAAACGGATGTTTCATTAAGGCTTAAAACAACCTCACCAGACTCTTTTTTGTTTTCTTATCAATAAAAAATTCGGTGGAAACGTTAATTAGGCTCTCTCTCTCTTTTTTTTGGGTCAATAAATCCGAGCTTGAATTCTATTAGTTTTCAATGGAAGCTTTTCATCACATATATGAGACAACAAAAAACTAACGATTAACAGGATGAATTCAGCTGTAACTCAAAATACTTTGAGCGAGCTAATACTTTAGACTAAAGTGTCGATTAATCGTATATGAGTTAAATTAGAGCCTTTTATATTTACAAGTTCATCATGTGTACTTATGTGAGTTATGTTACTACAACAAAAATGTCGATCATTAGGTGTATAATTTGTTTGGGATTTAGCTCGATTTCTCATAAGGGTGGCATAAACGCTAGAAAGATCTAAGCAGAGTATAATCCACCGATTAAGGTTCCTCCAAGTTTAAGTTTAGTTAAAGATTGAATTAATGCATCGTAAAAGCTCTACTGCTCAAGTCGACGCATATTGTCACAATTCATTACATTTTAGGAATTTGATGACAATTTATTTTGGTTACTCATTCATGTAATTCCAGCTAATGATATTGATCAAAGCCTCGAAACTCGAAAGTTTAGTGCTCGTCGGCTTTTCAAAATTTAGCATTTTTCGTCAAGCAGCCCAATGATGCAACAAAGAATCATGGTCTACGTTCTAATATTCTATGAAGGACTGTTTTGGTCATTTGAGCAAACAATGAACAACACATCTTCCAAAAGAAAGGAAATTATAGTAGTGAGACGTATCTCGATCATGGATTCATGACTAAAACTAATTGATACGTAAAAGAAAGCCTCTAATTGGGCTTTCATATATACAAAACGTTTATAACTTTATGAGAGTTTCCTAATTGTTGTTTAACATGAGGTTTTCGTAATGTTAGTTCAAATTGGTTTGTAACTTTCAAATTTTTGATGATTATGAATTTTTCTCAGTTTTTTTTTTCGTTATAGCTAGCTCGCTTTTATATATAATTCACACATTCATATTAAATTATTGTTCTAATGATAAATTTTAGAATATGATACTTTCTCATGAGTAAGTGGTGAACAGTTCTTGGTTAAAACAACACTTTGGCAAACGGAAACAGGTTAAATAAAATTGAGAACATGCATCCTCGTGTTTACTCCCCTTTTTCATCTTTACGGTTAGGGTTCTTAATTAAGAAAGCTAGACACCCTTTACGTAGTTTAGCAATTTTTCTTGCCTTCGATGAATAGAGACACTATCCTTTTTCCTTTCATTCTTTATCATCCATGCATAAACGTATACATACGCCACACCACGTACTTCTACCAGATCGCATACCGGTCTAGTATGATATTAGTTTATAAAACATGCAAAATGTTGTAATGAAAATGCTAAGCCACATGAGATATGTGCGTTGGCAGACGCGAGACATATGGTAATGGTGCCACACTTGCATCTTTACCTTTCGTACTTTCTTCCATTTGAAACAAAAATGACCATTTTCAAATCGAGCGTGCAATGTCGTTTCAAGCCGGGAAATTGAAAAGTCTATGCATGGCTTGGTATTCAAGTTAGGTAAGGATTAGGATTGGCTAGGGCTAATTAGGTACTCCAAGACTAAGACATTAGACATAACAAGAAAATAGTTTGGGGGGGGGGACCTCGATCGATCTACCATTTATGTATCCTATACATATTGGCATTATATCTACGTACGGTCCCATACAATAGCATCATCTATTCATTACACACAAGGAATAAATGGATGACTATATGTATACATGAGCATCTTATTGTTTGTCGTTCATTAAGAAGTTTTGGTGTACAAAATAATTAGAAAATGTACATTCATTTCAAATCACGCTATTACGTAAAACAACCGATCGAGTAGTGTTTTGAATGAAATTACTAAAACTACATATAACACGATATTTTATGTGATTTTCATACCAACATGCCGCAAAGCATATCAGTTGGTCGTCGGAGAAGCTAGCTTGTTAGTAAAAAAGCTAGGTACTTTTGTAATTACGTAAGCAAATTTTGATAGTCTACTAATTAACCCCCCAATTAAGAAGAAGTGAATGGTAAGATTATCTCTTGACTACACTCTATAACGTCGGATCGTGTCATAGATCTCGATGTCTCTGGGTTGTCCCTGAGATCGGGTTTGCATGGGGTTAGAAATTGAGGCATTTGTATATTATGAGGGTTGCACCTAATAGAAGATAGGACTTGGTTTGCACGTCGGATTTATATGCAAGCAACGTTGACGCTGCTCCGTACACGTGCCTCTTAACGATTTCGCACGTTTTCTCCCATTTTGCCACCAGCACCCATGATTGGTCAAACTTTTGTTTTTTAAACCCAAGAGGCAGACTTCAGATATTTATTCCAATATGACCTAGTTATGTATTGAATTTTTTTTTCCGTGAGAATTAATAGATATATTATTGAAAAAAAGATTACACAAGGGAATGAGAAATATTGGCTGTAGGCATAAAAGTCTTTTCAACTACGATAACTAGCATGTAATTTTCACAAAAGAAAAATATATATCTATTTATGTTCTGTGCCATTTGGCATTTCATGTCTACTGAAAATGCCCAAATAAGATCCAAAACACCAACCCGTTCCTTCAAAATAACTCTAGCCCAGCTCCGCTGGTGTCGACTAGCTAGTAGTGGAGACTGGAGAGACCTCAGTACAAGAACCTAATGATTCATTCTTTGTTTTATTTGTTTATTTGAAATTTGTCACATTTGGTCTTTACACGATGGCGATTTGCAACCTTTGTGATTCATACATGAACGTTCCTTAATTAGGTCACGCCCCACTCATCGATTTAGAACTTAATTAGTTGTAGTAGGGCAAAGGTTTGGAGCCAACTAGCTAGATCCCGCCAACTTGGAACGACCCTATATCATCATCAAATTTGTCAACTGTATGATAAAAAAGGGCCCCTTTGCTATATGATATGAGCAATGTTGGTGTCCTTTGCTATACAATAACGTCGATAGAAGCCTTCATATTGTTTTACTTGGTTTACTTGTCCCTTCAATGAAGCTTCTTCATTTCCAAAAAAAAAACATAATAATAAAATAATGGGAGCCCTTTTAATTAGAACCCTTAAATTGAAGACTTTCAGCTTATGTCATTTTTTTATCTTATATTTTCATCTTAACTACACTCAATTTACATATATTTATGAGTAGATTATTATATAAATTTTCAACCAAATTGAGAATCGTGAAAACATTCATAAGTGTGATTTACCAATTATGAACTTGAACGGTTTATGTTTGACAGATTTGGTTCGTCCAATAATTTGATCTAGTTTGATATTTTAACAATTACTAATTTGACTGAAATTTTGTACTCATATAGACCTATAAATTAAACGGATGAGATGTTAAAATGTATTGAAAAATAAAAACCATAATTTTAAAAGTTATCAACTAGCCCTAGAAATAAAAACAATCTTCAAATTCTCTTTAGGCAGTATAACGAGTAAGTTGATGTTATTAGTTTGTGTTTGTCAATGTAGTTTGACCACGATGCTCGAAGATGCTAAACCAAGGTTAATTAGTAATTGCCATATAAAAAATACTCTAGAAATTAGAAATCGGCACCACATGTTCAGATGTATCTGAGTTGCAAGTATGATTACTTGTGCTAGAAAGCTCATGTAGAAAGAAAATTTGCGTCAAAAGTTCCAAATTTGTCCTCTATTACCAAACAAGACGCATCATCAAAAGTCAAACACATACTACTCTTCAACTTTCCAGAAGGTTTAGATCTTCTGGTAAAAAAAAAAACTGTTTCCCAAAACAAACTTACACATTGGACTCCTTTGGTTACCAGAAGGGAAATCAATTCCCGAATCTTTCCCATGGGAACGAGAAAGTGAAGTTCCTATCAAGTTTCATTTCTTGTGTTTGGTATAGCAGCCAAACTATTCCGGAAAGTACATCTCATTTGACTCCCAGTTTTTGTTTTCCACAGGAAAGCATAGTAAAAATTTGCAACAGTTCCAACAATACCCCTGGATAATATTTGCAAATGGTAAACGCATTGCTATTGTTCCTCATGCAGCTAAATGACTTGATATAAATTTTTCCAAATTTTATCTAGCAAACTCATTTAAAGATTGAATTTGACATATACAAAAATAGAGGAAGAGTAATGTAGGAGAATTATATAGTCAGCAATTACTGTAATTCTATTTTTTTTTCGGCGATGAGACAAAAGAACAGAGAAACCAAACAGGGGCTGCAACAAAGCAAAACCCAGAAACAGGAAAAAAGACCTAGGCTGTGTTTGGTAAAGCTTATGAGCTCTAGTGATTATAAGTGAAGCCCAACAACCCGTTTGGTAAACTGGCTTCTGCCTTCTAACTTCCAAAAGTTGGGGCTTTTTCAAGCCAAAATGAGAAGTAGCTCCTACCCTCCTTTTAGAAGCCGCTTCTACTTCTTAACGCGCGCACTGTAGCGGCGAATTAATGAACATTCCAAAATACCAATGGGTACCCTTAGTGGTTTCAACTAATTACGACCCACCACATATCAAACAGAAATACCATCAACTAGGCCAAACCCACCGCCAAGGGCGACCTCCCTCTCTCCGGGCAGTACACCCATAAAGACTTCGTCCTCTCCCTCCCACCTTCGACCCCCGACGGCGGCCCTCCTCCTCCGTCTTCAACTAGATTTGTTCCTTCTCTCTTCTTCTACCCATGGGCACCTCTGGGTTGGCTCTAATTTGTTTCAAAATTTGTTCAATTTCATTGTTATCTTGAATTATAAGGTTTTTGCATTCCTAAAATGTTAATGTTATTCTTATTCTTGTACTTGATTAGGAATGATGTGAATTTGAAGAAGAAGTATTCAAGGGTTGAGCCGGATGAGGAAAACTCCAGGATTAATATTGAATGGTTTTAAATTTTTTATTAAATATATTCTGGAGTTTTCTAAAGGTCATAACACACCTTAAAACGGAGAAAAATCAACTTAGATGCAAAAAAATAAAGTTTACTGGGGGTAGTAAAAATTTACTAAAGTTTACTAGAGGTAGTAAACTTCTACTGGGGGTATTAAACTTGAAAAAACAGTATTTCTAAAGGTCATAACACACCTTAAAACGAAGAAAAATCAACTTAGATGCAAAAAAATAAAGTTTACTGGGGGTAGTAAAAATTTACTAAAGTTTACTACCTCTAGTAAACTTCTACTGGGGGTATTAAACTTGAAAACAGTATTTCTAAGGGCCATAACACACCTTAAAACGGAGAAAAATCAACTTAGATGCAAAAAAATAAAGTTTACTGGGGGTAGTAAAAATTTACTAAAGTTTACTACCTCTAGTAAACTTCTACTGGGGGTATTAAACTTGAAAAACAGTATTTCTAAAGGCCATAACACACCTTAAAACGGAGAAAAATCAACTTAGATGCAAAAAAAATAAAATTTACTGGGGGTAGTAAAAATTTACTAAAGTTTACTACCTCTAGTAAACTTCTACTGGGGGTATTAAACTTGAAAAACAGTATTTCTAAATGCCATAACACACCTTAAAACGGAGAAAAATCAACTTAGATGCAAAAAAATAAAGTTTACTGGGGGTAGTACAAATTTAATAAAGTTTACTACCTCTAGTAAACTTCTACTGGTGGTATTAAACTTGAAAAACAGTATTTCTAAAGACCATAACACACCTTAAAACGGAGAAAAATCAACTTAGATGTAAAAAAATAAAGTTTACTGGGGGTAGTAAAAATTTACTAAAGTTTACTACCTCTAGTAAACTTCTACTGGGGGTATTAAACTTGAAAAACAGTATTTCTAAAGGCCATAACACACCTTAAAATGGAGAAAAATCAACTTAGATGCAAAAAATAAAGTTTACTGGGGTTAGTAAATTTTTTACTAAAGTTTACTAGAGGTAGTAAACTTCTATTGGGGGTATTAAACTTGAAAAACAGATTAGAGGTGGATGAGTTCTTGTTTCAGGAAATTTTTGGGCGAGAAAGTGAGGATGCGAGATGGGTGAAATTTTCAGTGAAGGAGCAAGTGAAACGCAAAAGACAAAGATAGGGAGGCTGTCAAATTTGACAGTGTCTCAGCGAAAAAACTCCATACATTAATAGGAAAGGATTTCCATCACAAAATGTTATGGCGGTATGCAATTTTGATATGCAATTTATCTTTGTATGTGCGGGTTGGGAAGTGGCTCATGATACAAGAGTATTACAATCCGTTCTTCGAAATCCTAATATGAACTTTCCTCATCCTCCACCAGGTAATATATTTAATTTTAGTCAAAAATTTCATTTCAATTCATGTTTCAAATGACATTTTCACAAATTTTATTACATGATAATTTTGCAAGAAAATATTATGTTGTGAATTCAGGATATTCCACTCTGCCAGGGTATTTGAGACTTTATAAAGGGCCACCACAACACTTCCAACAATATCGTGGCCGAGAACCAAGAAATAAAAGAGAACTATTTAACCAAGCACACTCTTCACTTAGAGGAGTTATAGAACGCTCATTTGGAGTTTAGAAAAAAATGGAAGATTTTAAAAGACATGCAAGGATATTCATTCGAGAAACAAGTGAAGATTGTCATCGCTACTATGACACTTCATAATTATATCCGAAGATATGCACATCGTGATAGACATTTTGTCCGAGACGAAGAAAGGGAAGGTGGTGGAGATGAGGAAGAAGAAGAAGATGATGATGATGAACAAAATCATCATGGCGTACAAGAAATTGATATATTAAGAGACATGATTGCTCAAAGTTTGATGAATGCACGTGATTAAATATTTATGTATTGACAT